>NC_083105.1:53239478-53968853 GCF_949774975.1 Lagenorhynchus albirostris | reverse complement strand
TCTTGCCTTATCAAATAAGAATAAAAGCTGCCTGAAGGAGCAACTGAACTTATTTACCAATCAACTATCATAAAAAAGTGTTAACTATGCCAAAAAGCAGTCATCATTTTTGCAATTCACTCTTCAGTATTCAGCTGTACCAAATAACTTCCTTCAGCTCTTACTTGGCCACAGAAATGCCTTTACAGAACTATAATATTATGCCTTGGCCTTTATCAGGGGTCAATATAAGGAACCTCAATACGACAACATTTCTTCCTTGTTTGTGAAGGTGCTGCTGAAGACTTTGTCCATGTCCCTTACATAAAGATACATGTCATGAACTCCCCTTAGAGTTGGGCCTAGAAAAATCTTCTATGTTCCTTTTTTTAAGATACCAAAGAAGCTGTCATTTAGATTTGCCTTTAGCTGCCAAAAAACTGAAAGTTAAATCTGGGCACGGGATCAGAAGGGAGGACCTATATTCAGGATGCTGTGTTTTCTGACCCAATTATCAATTACCATCCGGCTCTTCATTAATTCAGCCAACATTAATTTAGTACTTAGGTGCCGAGTACTGTGGTAGGCACCAAGGGCACAAAGATTAACACGATGCTTTCCCTGAAAGAGATCTTGGTTAAATGGTTGTTGTTCTTCTATCTTCATGATCTTTGTGTATACATCTACTTTAATTTGTAACCTATCTCATATCTGTTTTCAAAAACAGATATGGTATCACAGGCAAATAAATGAATTAGCATGACCTGGTAAGAGAAGGCATTGATTTAAATTTGCCTACAGGGGTAGGTAAGTTATATTGTTTTCTCTTAGCCTCCTGAATCATCTCACAGACTGAACCTCTCTTCCAATCCATCCTACAATCAGATTAATTTTCCTAACAGGCCTTTTCTGATCACATCACTCATCTATTCAAAAGTATTAACTGCCGCACCACACACTTGTCCTCAAAATAAAATCAACAAAAAACAGTAGCAAGTCAGAGGTAGTCTTAAGAATATGGAACCTGCCTAAATGTTTCATCCCTCATATGTACTTATGAGTGGATGGGAATGGGTAACCCATTCCTAGACTAAAATAGGCACATTCAACTAAGGCCTTGTCATTAAAAAAAAAAAAGATTACAATAGATACATGTGTACTTTCGCCTAAAATTCAACTTTTTGTCCATTTGGGATCTTATAACCACCATGTAACTTATTCACTTTATTTCCCAGTTTTGCCCACATTCATATCATCACCACTACCACCAAAGGGGGAAGGGAGGAATGATTTTGCAGTTTCGAATTTAGTTTCAAACGTGCCTGAAAATCTGACTCCTGGAAACATAGGGGCTCTAAGAGGTCCCTTGAGATGCAGACTGGCTTCTTTCCTTTAGTCAGGAAAGGCATTCTTTTTACACTTTATAAATTCAACAACTTTAGCAAACCAAATTTCAAGGTCACCCAGCCAATCAGCACCTATATTGTTGGTTTCAGCTTCCTCCCATGGTACCTCTCTGAAGAAGAATGCCAACCCATGAGCCACTACAGGAAAGCAGTCCATGGTGACTGTCCACCACCCATCAGTGCAATTCTCTTGCAGACAGTCCTTAATTGAAAGTTTCCACAGAGAAAGATGGTGTTCCTAGATCTTGTTATTTTCAGAAAAGTCTAAGATGTCTTCTCTATAAAACTATAAAGGAAGGTTTTCTTTATTTTAAATGCACAAGATTGCCCAGAATGACAATATATATGGCCCATTTGCAGTATCTGATGTGTCTATAGTTATTTAGTGTCATATAGAAAAGACCTGATACCTTATGATAAGATTTAAATAGCAATTTCATAACCCAATTATATGTTATCATTAAGAAGAAAATCCTTTAGCCAGTTTACTCTGATTTCCACTGTAATTCTTCCACTTTTCTAGCCAGAAAATGTGTTAGGGAAGCTAATTTCTTTCTCCTCCAGATTTGTGTATCTAGTACATAGAACAGAAATCTCTATTTCTACACACCCTTGAGCCCAAGCGTGTGTAGGACTTCTATGTCATACATTAGAATAGACTCTATTATTTAGAAAAGTATATTTATGGGGTTAGGAATACTAACAAGACTTGAGAAATAAATTCTTCATTTACATTTAATTTAGTTATCAGATACAGTTACCCAGTGAACTACAGAAAAAAAATGATGTTAGCCTTTAGATGTTTATGGTTCTAGGGACAAATAGGAAACACAATGCAAGACTGTACTGCAAAATATTTTCAATAAAGCAGACATTTCTGATTTAGTACATTCCTCTGTAACAGCAAGCCAATCGTAAAATATACAGCATAGTGATGTTGCTTTAGAAAATGTACAAACACCTTACACTGCAATCAACTATATCTGGAGGGGAAAAAAAAGATGATGGCTGGAAGGTTTTTCCTGCCATGCTCATTAGAGAGCATTTTTTAATTACATTCACATTCTCAGATTAGTTATTTGTATGCACAGTGAACAACGGAGAGAAAAAAAACCTTAAAGTGGATATGATTTGCTGCAAACTACTGAGAAAAATGTGAACTTATGTCAATTCCTTACACAGGATAAAGCAGCTGAGGAAGAAGAAGACCTCCAAGAAGATGAAGCACCCTGACGCCCCTTAAACTCAGGAATTCACTCTTGACCCAAAAGGTAGCACTAAAATGTGACAAAACATTCACTGTTTAGAGATTTTACTTATTTGTTGATTGCCTGTAGCACAAAGAGGTCTCAAGTTCTCTGTAAACATGGAACCCAAAATTGTCTAATCCAGATCTGAAGGATAGATATGAACATTCTGACAATGTCTTCCTCTGCATAGTAATTCATCTCCTGTTTAAAGATCTGTGTTATGCTATTCTGAAATTCAGGGTCACTCTCCCATAGAAGTGAGGCATAGAGCTGTGATGGGGGCAGTGTATAATTTTAGGCTATTTGTACACAGCTGCAGCTACTTGCATGGGTAATTGCTTTTGCCCAAATCACCAGCATAATTGTGGCTCTAAAGACATAGATTTGAAAGCCACTGAAGTGTCAAATTATATTACAAAAATAGAGCCAGTTCTCTAGAAAATATTCATGTTTTAATTTTAATCAAGCTCCAAGAATGTGTTGAACCCTTGCTCTAGGGCAAAAATAAAAAAGCCAAAATGTTGTGATATGTTGATGTCTAGCCTGACAAACAGAGGAGGGATGCTAGCTGCATATTCTATAGTAAGACTACATTAATAATTCTAGTAGCACCACCTCGCCTGGTGCCTGGCATTCAATAATTTTGTTTGTAATGAATGAATATAACTTCTAATTTCTACAATTTAAATTGGAAATTTGGGATCTGAAGGTAGAAGGACCAGCTATGGTTCTTCCGAGAGGTGGCTGGTGAAGGCTGTCCAAAGCAGAGTGGTGACTACAACAAAACTGGATTTATCTGCTACCTCTGGTATATGTTTGGCACACTGACCCCCTGACCTATCACATTACGCTATTCTATCAGGTGAAGAGGAACATGAGTATCTACTCTGGAAAATACTGCAACCTAATTAGGCAAGATTTCTGAGAAGAACAATAACAGGGATATAAAATCAAAACACTAAAGCAATTGTGTGATACAAACAAAGCAATGTATTATAGTTGAAAAGAATGTAAGATATAGAGTATAAAGACATGTTCAGGTCCCAAGGACTGCCATTTATGTGCTATGTGCTCTTAGTCAAATCACTGAAACTCTAACTGGTAATATATTTTTATTAGTAATGGATTGCCTGCAGGTGAACAACTGTGAGTGCTGTTTTCACATAGGAAGTCCAGGAGTATGGAGTTGTGGGAGTTGGTTTGGTGATTTAAGGATGCCAGGGTCATGGTTACTGGAGTTCTCTTGGCCTTTCCCTCTGGTCCTAAGAAATCTGTGATAGCTCTAGCTCTAACAGTTATGTCTGTTATGAGAGGAGGAAGGGGGACAGAAGGGGACAGAAGTTTCATTGGAAGAGAAAAAGCTCTTGAGACCCAAGTAAGACTTCCGTTTATAGTTCATTGGCTACAACTGTGTCACATACCACCAGCAGCGAAGGAGGTTAGGAAATGTAGGGTGTTTTTAAGCTGGACACATTTCCAGTCCAGTCACAATTGGGGTTATGTTAGTAAAGAAGGGAGATTGGAATGAATAGGTAACTAGCAGTGTCTGCCTCAACATTCTTTAGAGACTTGGTGTTAAGGATTATATGAGATAACATATTTGAAAACGTTCTGTTAACCATAAAGCTAAACAAAATTGGTTTTTAATTGAGGTGTAGTTCATGTACAATATTATTTAAGTTTCAGGTGTACAACATAGTCATTCACATTTTTTAAAGGTTATATTCCATCTATAGTTATAAAATATTAGCTATATTCCCTGTGTTGTACAATATACCCTTGCAGCCTATTTATTTTACACATAGTAGTTTGTGTCTCCTAATCCGCTACCCCTACCTTGCCCCTCGTCCCTTCCCTCTCCACACTGGTAACCACAAGTTTGTTTTCTATATCTGTGAGCCTGTTTCTTTCTTGTTATATTCACTAGTTTACTTTTTTGATTCCACATCTAAGTGATATCATACAGTATTTGTCTTCCTCTGTCTGACTTATTTCAATTAGGTTAATACCTTCCAAGTCCATCAGTGTTGTTGCAAATGGCAGAATTTCATTCTTTTTTATGGCTGAGCAGTATTCCAAAAGTTGAACTCTTTTTAAGGGCAATAAATATTATACTATTTTCATGTACATACAGTATCTTGGAAAATGACCTTAAGATAAAATATATACTATATTTTAACTAACATATAAGCATATTAACTAATATATAGTATATTAGGTCACACACACACACCTGAAGCAAATGGGAGGAATTAATTTCTTTTCCTTATGTACTGAGATAATAATGTAAATTAAAACCATATGTGATTCAGTTATGGTCTATAACATTAATGCAAAGTATAGGAGTTTTTTAAGTTTTGCTTAATTTTTTATGTAAACACATTATTTATCTTTGATGACTCAGGTTTTTGCCTAAAAATGGAGTATATATGCCTTTACTTCATTTACATGTTATAAAACTGAATAGTAATTATGCAGTTTGTAAATTAAAATGCCTTGAAACACTATCCTCTCCCTCAAAAAATAAAAATACAACTATAAAAAATTTTAAGCACAAAATTTTAAATAATTTAACTTCAGTATCCAAAAATATATAATAGACAATGTATTTTTTCTTTCAAGAAGTCAATTTTTTCATATCCTAGAAAATGGTTTGGGAAAAAGATCATTTTTTTTAATAAAAAAATCAATGCAGGAAAGAAGAAATTAGCAAAATATTCTGTCACGGTGACAACTAATTATAGTGCCCTATGAAGAAGCAGTTGGCACAGTTACTTGATTTTTATTGACTATCAGAGCATAGATAGATATTAAAATGCAGTTTGAATGTGCATGATGTTAAAGTGGCAAGTGACATTAAGAAGTAGACATTTAGAAGGCCTCAGAAATCACCTTGCCCACACCTACACCTAACCATAGCAGCAATACCTCTGCAGTCAAGTCTGCCTCCCTGAGTCTCATCAGTTCACTTATTACCTCGGGGTTTTTGCACTTGCTGTCTCCTCCTCATTTTTCCACATGGCTGTTTCCTTCTCATCATCCCAGTGCTGATTCAAATGTCACCTCCATAGAGATGCCTTCTGGGAACATCCTGACTAAAGAGCTGACCTCCTCCAGCCTTTCCCACCCCGAAAGAGTCACTCACCATCATCTCACTTTTATTTCTTCATTGCATTTACAATTCTTGACATATTTTATTTGGTTTATCCTATGCCTCCCCACTAGTCTAGAATATAAACTCCACAAAATCAGGGGCACTGTCTGTCTTGTTTATAGCTCTACCTCTAGTACCTAAAACAGGGTTCATCACAAAGTAAGTGCTCCATAAATATTTGTTGGGTGGGAAAAAAGATATATGTGCATTCTATAAACCAAAAGTTTATATAACCACTTTAGATATTTGGCAAGGACTAAGTTGCTGCATATAGGTGTACATAGTAGGTAGTATTTCAAATCATAAATGTAATTTTTATATAATAGTTCATTAAAACATATTCTATTGGCACATTTCTACTGAGGGAAGGACTTTAAGTACCTAAGGAAAATTGAAGAGCTGACCCAGACATTCCCCTGGTGAGTTCTTCAAAATTTATTAGCATATAAGAACATATTTTTCCAGGCACTGTCAGCTCTCCATGGGAACAGAATAAAGTCTTCTCAGATCTATAAGCTAAATTCCTTAGACAAAGGACTCTCAAATTGCTATGTCCCCTTAAATCTGCATCTTGTATCTTAGATCTAGATCTCTGTTCTTCAGATTCATTTCTCCCCTACCCAACCCAGTTATAAAGACATAGTTGTGAAACTATAACTGGTCTTATTTTGGACGTTTCTTCTTTTTCTCACCTTTAGTTTCCAAGACAGGATGGTAAAGGTAATATATGTAATTAAAAGCAAAACAGAACGTTAACCTCCTTAATTATCTCCAACACTTAAGGTTCATGTACTTCCAGTACAAAGGAAAAGGCACTGGAAGATAGGAAGCATTCGACTCCTTCCTCAACTCAGTTAAAGCAAGAAAGAGGAAATGTTCATCTTTCACTGAAATACTCCAGTTTAGAAGTAAAAGGTAATAACTTCACATATTATACAGGTATGACAACTGAATTCTTAATCTAATACGGAGTTCTAAAAAAATTATTAGAGTTCAGGTTGTCAAAAACTCATTATAGAAGAACCATAATTTCTTCCTGTCCCATGGTATAAGTTGGCATAGCACTGAAGAATTCTTCTGTTTCTGTACATGCATCAGATGTGGCTAAAAGACATTTTTTTAGCACTCAAGTTGTTTCCTTAAAGTATTGGCTTATGCAGTGTTGTAGTCAATCACTTGCCAAAAGATGGGTTCAGGGGAGAATAAAACAGAAACTAAACAATGGATTTTAATAATCCTGAAGAAACTAACATTTGAGGTAATGGCCATTAATAAAAATAGTCATGCTATCATTACCAGCAGAACTGCCACCATAAACTGAGGAGACTATGGTGAATTACTGAGCATCATAAAATTCTTAAGTATCTTGTAGGATGCATTTCCCCATTTAGGGATTACAACTCAGGAAGAAACATTCTAAAAGGAACAGCCTGTTCCTTTGAGTGTCAGAACTCCAGGTTGTTTTAATAGAAGGCAACAATAAATATTTTTTATGGCAGAATCTGAATAATAGGCTTGAATTCTCTATCAAGTCTCAGCTTTCTAACTAAGCTCAGTGCAAACAAAGTAAAGTAGTAGAGAAAGACAATGTTTGATGCTCTTAGATTGCCCCATGATATTCCTATTCCTACATTCTTGGATGCACTGCCCCGGAACTCTGTATCTTCAAGTATCTCCTCTCACCTCTGCACCTTTACCCAACCCATTCAACTCAAGCAATATGACATCCTCTGTGTGCCAGGTCCCAACCAGATCCCATGTTTTTAGAGCTAAGAGGGCAAGGTGGTTGGTGTTAAGGATATATCTGAAGTCCTTCCTGAAAATCTCCTGGGAACCTGGCCATGCAACTGCCCTTTCCCCCCCACCAGGAATATCTCTCTTGACCTTTCCTCTTTCCCTAACAGCTCTATGATCCCAGATGATAATTAAGTACAAGAAAAAGTCAATATGTCTATGAGCAGGCATGTAGCCAGCTGATAAAAGAGATTTCTACCAAGGTTCAGTGTCACTTCCTGTATTAGTCAGGGTTCTCCAGAGAAACAGAACCAATGGATTATAAAAGGAGAGTTCCTCATAGTAATATGAGGAACTGGAAGCTCCCGCAACCATGGAGGCTAAGAAGTCCCACAATCTTCTGTCTGCAAGCTGGAGACTGAGGAAAGCCAGTGGTATAACTCAGGTCAAGTCCTAAGGCCTGAGAACCAGAGGAGCCAATAAGGGAAATCCCAGTCCAAGGGCAAAGGAAGATGAAATGAGATGTTCCAGCTCAAGCAGTGAGGCAGAAAAAAGGGGCAAATTCCTCCTTCCTCTCACTTTTGTTCTGGTCAAGCCCCCAAAGACTGGATGATGCCCACTCACATTGGGGAGGGCAATCTATTTGTCTGAATCCATCGATTCAAATGTTAATGTCACCCAGAAACACCCTCACAGACACGCCCAGAAACAACGCTTAATCTGGGCATCCCACTGCCCACTCAAATTGACATATATAATTAATTAACCATCACACCTCCTAAGAAAATCTTCCCAAAATCCTTCAGGTAGTTTCTCACTCTTACATTCTGTTCACACTTGTCTTAAAGGCCTTGGCCAGTTGCAATTATTTGGTGTCTCCTAATAAAGTGTCATCTCTTCATATTCATCTCTGTGCCCTTACCTTAGCAGAGTACCTGTCACAGAAAATACTGAATAAATGTTGCTAAATATGAATGGGTTAGAAAACAATGAGAAATTGTTTTTCACTGCCATCCAGGGGCTCCAAGTCATGCAAAGGAGATGAGGCACGCATATAGATAACTCTGATATATGACAGAGAGTAACGTGTCATAAGAGAAAGGTACAAACACTTACTGCCAGTTTCTGACTTCAATATGATCAGCTGCAAGTGCGCATGAGTGTGAAGGCAGGTGTGTCTCCTATAGGTATGTCCCTGAGCAGCTCTGCGTCCTTACCTGTGAGAGGGGTCTGAAATTAGGTCTTGTTGCTCTCAGAGTGGTATTTCAAGGGCAAATACACATTTAAAATATAAGACTTAATCACTATCTCAAAGAGACATCTGCACTCCCAAGGTCACTGAAGCACCATTCGCAATAGCTAAGATGGGAAAACAACCTAAATGTTCAGCAACAGATGAATAAAGAAAATGTGGTGTACATAAACAATGGAATTTTATTCAGCCTTTAAAAAGAAGGAGACTCTGCCATTTCTGATAATATGGATGAAACTTGAGGACATCATGCTGAATAAAATGAGCCAGACACAGAAAGACAAATATTGCATGACGTCACATATATGTGGAATATGTGTGTGTGTGTGTGTACTTTTAAGGCAAACTCATAGTAACAGAGAGTATAATAGCAGTTACCAGAGCCTGAGGCACAGGGGAAAAGGGAGAGATTTTTTCAAACGAAGAAGGAAAAAAAAGTAGAATAGTGGTTGCCAAGAGGTAGGGCAAGAGGGTATTGGGAGTTATTATTTACTGAGTACAGTTTTCAGTTTTATAGAATGAAAATAATTCTGGAGATGGATGGTGGTGACAGTTGCACAGCAATAAGAAGGTACCTAATACCACCAAACTGTACACTTAAAAAGATTAAGATAGAAAGTTTTATATTATGTGCATTCTACCACAATAAAAAATAATCTGATGTATAAAATACTACCAGAAAAGAAAAATACTTCAGAGAGTGAAGAATGTCTGAATGTATATCTACAACAAAAGCACAGTGAATGAGAGGACTGCTCTTCTGTATATTAAAGAAAGTTGAAATTTTTGGAATTTTTTTAAGAAGAAGAAAATAAGAGAAGACACATCCTCCCCAACCCCCACTCACTATCCCTTTCCTTATTTACTTTCGAAGATTTGTAATTTTAAGTTCTTTCTCTCTTCGAAATACATGTAAATCTTTTTAAAAGGTAAGTCAATCTCTTGCTAACTTTAAAACCCAGGAACCTCTTCCTCAAAGACCTGGGAACCAACTCTCTGAAATGTAATTATCTAGGAAGATAGCACCCCATCTTCCTATGTCTGTTGGGAGGGCAGGAGCCTAACTTCAGTGGGAAATTCGTACCAAATTGCAAGAACTACCTCTTGTCATGAGAAGAGCGTATATCCTCTGGATAAAGTCAATTAGCTAACATAGATGGTCACCTCAATTACCAGGTGAATATATGATAAACTATGCTTGACAAGTGGTACTGTCTAGTCTCCTAACTTGAGGACTAGTTACTATTTATCTGGAGGACACATAATGATTTGTATCTGCTTAGCTATACAAAAGGCTGAGATTGTTTCCATTTTTTTTTTTTTTTTTTTTTTGTGCGGTACACGGGCCTCTTACTGTTGTGGCCTCTCCCGTTGTGGAGCACAGGCTCCGGACGCGCAGGCTAAGCGGCCATGGCTCATGGGCCCAGCCGCTCCGCGGCATGTGGGATCTTCCCGGACCGGGGCACGAACCCGTGTCCCCTGCATTGGCAGGCGGACTCTCAACCACTGCGCCACCAGGGAAGCCCTGTCTCCATCTTTATAATCTCTTAACAGATCACCTGTGATACACATGACATTCTGGTTTAATACTTATTCAGTAATAAGAGTGTTGTCATTCTCTCTACCTTTGTAGAGAGGTTTCCTAAGTTGGAAGGATATGTTGTTTTTAATTTTATTTCCCCAACAGCATCCAGCATGAACACTGAAATGCCCAGTGCATTGCAGCCTTTCTCTAGTCACCAGCAAATCTGCCTTGTTTATTTGATTAGGGTTCCTCTTTGGATTCTGAAGTCATAAAGTAATAAAATCTTACCATTTAGAAGGAATTTAGATGTCAACTAAGAATTTGGTATCTATTATGTGAATGTCCCTATGTGGCATTCTACAAAAAACAAAAAAGTCCAGCTTTTTTTTTTTAAGGTTTAGATCTTTTAAGATCTAAGGAAAGGGAAGACTTATTCAAAGACAGAAATGAAGGAAGATGGCACTGCAAGTAGAAGATGCAGCGTGAACAAAGTACAAAGGAGGAAAATGGAGAACACTAAAGCTTGATCACATTGAAAAGTTGAATGCATGTAGGACCTTGGAAGACAGAACCAGTAATGTAAGTTAGGACAATAGTGCAGAGATCTACATGCCAGGAGGAAGAGTTTCCACTTGATGATCAAAATGTAACCCAGGCGGAGACCTTCAAGATGGCGGAGGAGTAAGACGTGCAGATCACCTTCCTCCTGACAAACACATCAGAAATACATCTACATGTGGAACAACTCCTGCAGAACACCTGCTGAACGCTGGCAGAAAACCTCAGACTTCCCAAAAGGCAAGAAACTCCCACATGTACCTGGGTAGGGCAAAAGAAAAAACAGAGACAAAAGAATAGGGACGGAACCTGCACCGCTGGGAGGCAGCTGTGAGAGAGGAAATGTTTCCACACACTAGGAAGCCCCTTCGCAGGCAGAGACTACGGGTGGCGGAGAAGGGAAAGCTTCAGAGCCGCGGGGGAGAGCACAGCAACAGGTGTGCAGAGGGCAAAGCGGAGAGATTCCCGCACAGAGGGTCGGTGCCGACCAGCACTCACCAGCCCAAGAGGCTTGTCCGCTCACCCTCTGGGGCGGGCGGGGCTGCGAGCTGAGGCTCAGGCTTCGGAGGTCAGATCCTAGGGAGATCTAGTGGCTAGATCTGTGGCTAGTGCCACAGCTAGCCGGGAGGGAGTCCGGGAAAAACTCTGGAGCTGCCTAGGAGGCAAGAGACCATTGTTTGAGGGTGCACCAGGAGAGGGGATTAGGAGCACTGCCTAAACGAGCTCCAGAGATGGGCGCGAGCCACGGCTATCAGCGTGGACCCCAGAGACGGGCATAAGATGCCATGGCTGCTGCTGCCGCCACCAAGAAGCCTGTGTGCGAGCACAGGTCACTACCCATACCTCCCCACCCGGGAGCTTGGGCAGCCCGCCACGGCCAGGGTCCCGTGATCCAGGGACAACTTCCCCAGGAGAACACACGGAGCGCCTCAGGCTGGTGCAACGTCATGCCGGCCTCTGCCGCCGCAGGCTTGCCCCGCATCCGTACCCTTCCCTCTCCCCGGCATGAGTGAGCCAGAGCCCCCTAATCAGCGGCTCCTTTAACCCTGTCCTGTCTGAGCGAAGAACAGACGCCCTCAGGCGACCTACATGGAGAGGCGGGGCCAAATCCAAAGCTTCCCCCCCCCCCCCCCCCCCCGGAAGCTGTGTGAACAAAGGAGAAAGGGAAATCTCTCCCAGCAGCCTCAGGAGCAGCGGATCAAATCTCCACAATCAACTTGATGTACCCTGCATCTGTGGAATACTTGAATACACAACAAATCATCCCAAATTGAGGAGGTGGACTTTGGGAGCAATTGTAGATTTGGGGTTTGCTTTATGCATCAAATTTGTTTCTGGTATCTTAGTTTAATATTTAGAGTTTATTATCATTGGTAGATTTCTTTATTGATTTGGTTGCTCTCTCCCTTTTTTTTTATATATAAAAAAATTTTTTTTCCTTTTTCTCTTTTTGTGAGTGTGTATGCGTATGCTTCGTTGTGTGATTTTGTCTGCATAGCTTTGCTTTTACAATTTGTCCTAGGGTTCTGTCTGTCCTTTTTTTTTAATTTTTAAATTTTTTTATTTTAATAACTTTATTTTATTTTTTCTTTCTTTCTTTTTCTTCTCCCTTTTCTTCTGAGCCATGTGGCTGACAGGGTCTTGGTGCGCCGGCCAGGTGTCAGGACTGTGCATTTGAGGTGGGAAAGCTGAGTTCAGGACACTGGTCCACCAGAGACCTCCCAGCTCCATGTAACAGCAAATGGCAAAATCTCTCCCAGAGATCTCCATCTCAACGCTAAGACCCAGCTCCACTCAACAACCAGCAAGCTACAGTGCTGGACACCCTATGCCAAACAACTAGCAAGACAGGAACACAACCCCATCCATTAGCAGAGACGCTGCCTAAAATCATAATAAGGTCACAGACACCCCAAAACACACCATCGGACACAGTCCTGCCCACCAGAAAGACAAGATCCAGTCTCATCCACCAGAACACAGGCACCAGTCCCCTCCACCAGGAAGCCTACACAACCCATTGAACTAACCTTAGCCATGGGGGGCAGACACCAAAAACAACGGGAACTACAAACCTGCAGCCTGAGAAGAGGAGACCCCAAACACAGTAAGTTAAGCAAAATGAGTAAACAGAGAAACACACAGCAGATGAAGAAGCAAGGTAAAAACCCACCAGACCAAACAAATGAAGAGGAAATAGGCAGTCTGCCTGGAAAAGAATTCAGAGTAGTGATAGTAAAGATGATCCAAAATCTTGGAAATAGAATGGAGAAAATACAAGAAGCGTTTAAGAAGCATCTAGAACTAAAGAGCATACAAACAATGATGAACAACACAATAAATGAAATTAAAAATTCCCTAGAAGGAATCAATAGCAGAATAACTGAGGCAGAAGAACGGAAAAGTGACCTGGAAGATAATATAGTGGAAATAACAACCACAGAACAGAAAAAAGAATGAAAAGAATTAAGGACAGTCTCAGAGACCTCTGGGACAACATTAAATGGACCAACATTCTAGTAATAGGGGTCCCAGAAGAAGAAGAGAAAAAGAAAGGGACTGAGAAAATATTTGAAAAGATTATAGTTGAAAACTTTCCTAATATGGGAAAGGAAATAGTCAATCAAGCGCAAGAAGCACAGAGAGTCCCATACAGGATAAATCCAAGGAGGAACACACCAAGACACACATTAATAAAATTATCAAAAATTAAACACAGAGAAAAATTATTAAAAGCAGCAAGGGAAAAGCAACAAACAATATACAAGGGAAACCTCAAAAGGTTAACAGTTGATCTTTCAGTAGAAACTCTGCAAGGCAGAAGGGAGTGGTAGGAAATATTTAAAGTGATGAAAGGGAAAAACCTACAACCAAGATTACTCTACCAGCAAGGATCTCATTCAGATTCAACAGAGAAATTAAAACATTTACGGACAAGCAAAAGCTAAGAGACTTCAGCACTACCAAACCAGCTTTACAAGAAATGCTAAAGGAACTTCTCTAGGCAGGAAACACAAGAGAAGGAAAAGACCTACAATAACAAACCCAAAGTACCAAGTAACTTTTCCGACCACAATGTTATGAGACTAGATATAAATTACAGGAAAAAATCTGTAAAAAATACAAACACAAGGAGGCTAAACAATATACTACTAAATAACCAAGAGATCACTGAAGAAATCAAAGAGGAAATCAAAAAATACCTAGAAACAAGTGACAATGAAAACACGACAATCCAAAACCTATAGGATGCAGTAAAAGCAGTTCTAAGAGGGAAGTTTATAGCAATACAATCCTACCTCAAGAAACAAGAAACATCTCAAATAAACAACCTAACCTTACACCAAAAGTAATTAGAGAAAGAAGAACAAAAAACCCGCACAGTTAGCAGAAGGAAAGAAATCATAAAGATAAGAGCAAAAATAAATGAAAAAGAAATGAAGGAAATAGCAAAGATCAATAAAACTAAAAGCTGGTTCTTTGAGAGGATAAAAAAAATTGATAAACCATTAGCTAGACTCATCAAGAAAAAAAGGGAGAATACTCAAATCAATAAAATTAGAAATGAAAATGGAGAACTAACAACTGGCACTGCAGAAATACAAAGGATCACCAGAGATTACTACAAGCAAATCTATGCCAATAAAATGGACAGCCTCGAAGAAATGGACAAATTCTTTGAAAACCTTCAGAGAATGAACAAGAATAGAAATTATAAACAGACCAATCACAAGCACTGAAATGGAGACTGTGATTAAAAATCTTCCAACAAACAAAAGCCCAGGAACATATGGCTTCACAGGCGAATTCTATCAAACATTTAGAGAAGACCTAACACCTATCCTCCTCAAACTCTTCCAAAATACAGCAGAGGGAGGAACACTCCAAAACTCATTCTACGAGCCCACCACCACCCTGATAGCAAAACCAGACAAAGATGTCACAAAGAAAAAAAACCACAGGCCAATATCACTGATGAACATAGATGCAAAAATCCTCCAAAAAATACTAGCAAACAGAATCTAACAGAACATTAAAAGGATCATCCACCATGATCAAGTGGGGTTTATCCCACGATTGCAAAGATTCTTCAAATACACAAATCAATCAATGTGATAAATCATATTAACAAATTGAAGGAGAAAAACCATATGGTCATCTCAATAGATGCAGAGAAAGCTTTCGACTAAATTCAACACCCATTTATGATAAAAACCCTCCAGAAAGTAGGCATAGAGGGAACTTACCTCAACATAATAAAGGCCATATATGACAAACCCACATCCAAAATCATTCTCAATGGTGAAAAACTGAAACCATTAGCACTAAGACCAGGAAAAAGACAAGGTTGCCCACTCTCACCACTATTATTCAACATAGTTTTGGAAGTTTTACAATGGCAATCAGAGAAGACAAAGAAATAAAACGAAGCCAAATCAGAAAAGAAGAAGTAAAGCTGTCACTGTTTGCAGATGACATGATACTATACATAGAGAATCCTAAAGATGCTACCAGAAGACTACTAGAGCTAATCAATGAATTTGGTGAAGTAGCAGGATACCAAATTAATGCAAAAAAATCTCTTGCATTCCTATACACTAATGATGAAAAATCTGAAAGAGAAATTAAGGAAACACTCCCATTTACCATTGCAACAAAAAGAATAAAATACCTAGCTATAAACCTACCTAAGGAGATAAAAGACCTGTATGCAGAAAACTATAAGACACTGATGAAAGAAATTAAAGACGACACAAACAGATAGAGAGATATACCATGTTCTTGGATTGGAAGAATCAACATTGTGAAAATGACTATATGACTCAAAGCAATCTACAGATTCAGTGCAATCCTTATCAAACTACCAAGGGCATTCTTCACAGAACTATAACAAAATTTTCACAATTTGTATGGGAACACAAGAGACCCTGAATAGCCAAAGCAATCTTGAGAAAGAAAAATTTGTATGGAAACACAAAAGACCCTGAATAGCCAAAGCAATCTTAAGAAAGAAAAAGAGAGCTGGAAGAATCAGGCTCCCAAACTTCAGACTATACTACAGAGCTACAGTCATCAAGACAGTACGGTACAGGCACAAAAACAGAAATATAGATCAATGGAACAGGATAGAAAGCCCAGAGATAAACCCATGCACATATGGTCACCTTATCTTTGATAAAGGAGGCAAGAATATACAGTGGAGAAAAGACAGCCTCTTCAATAACTGGTGCTGGGAAAACTGGACAGCTACATGTAAGAGAATGAAATTATAACACTCCCTGACAGCACACACAAAAATAAGCTCAAAATGGATTATAGCCCTAAATGTAAGCCCAGACACTATCAAACTCTTAGAGGAAAACATAGGCAGAACACTCTATGACATAAATCACAGCAAGATCCTTTTTGACCCACCACCTAGAGAAATGGAAATAAAAACAAAAACAAACAGGACCTAATGAAACTTAAAAGCTTTTGCACAGCAAAGGAAACCATAAACAAGATGAAAAGACAACCCTTAGAACGGGAGAACATATTTTCAAATGAAGCAACTGACAAAGGATTAATCTCCAAAATTTACAAGCAGCTCACGCAGCTCAATATCAAAAAAAAACAAACAACCCAATCCAAAAAAATGGGCAGAAGACCTAAACAGACATTTCTCCAAAGAAGATCTACAGATTGCCAACAAACACATGAGAGTATGCTCAACATCACTAATCATTAGAGAAATGCAAATCAAAACTACAATGAGGTAGCACCTCACACCAGTCAGAATGCCCATCATCAAAATATCTATGAACAATAAATGCTGGAGAGGGTGTGGAAAAAAGGGAACCCTCTTGCACTGTTGGTGGGAATGTCAATTGATACAGCCACTATGGAGAACAGTATGGAGGTTCCTTTAAAAACTAAAAATAGAACTACTATACGACCCAGCAATCCCACTACTGGGCATATACCTTGAGATAACCATGATTCAAAAAGAATCATGTACCACAATGTTCATTGCAGCTCTATTTACAAAAGCCAGGACATGGAACCAACCTAAGTGTCCATCAACAGATGAATGGATAAAGAAGATGTGGCACATATATACAATGGAATATTACTGAGCCATAAAAAGAAATGGAATTGAGTTATTTGTAGTGAGGTGGATGGACCTAGAGTCTGTCATACAGAGTGAAGTAAGTCACAAAGAGAAAAATACTGTATGCTAACACATATATATGGAATCTAAAAAAGAAAAGAAAAGAAAAGAAAATGGTTCTGAAGAACCTAGGGGCAGGACAGGAATAAAGATTCAGACATAGAGAATGGACTTGAGGACACGGGGAGGGGGAAGTGTAAGCTGGGACAAAGTGAGAGAGTGGGATGGACATATATACATTACCAAATGTAAAATAGATAGCTAGTGGGAAGCAGCCGCATAGCACAGGGAGATCAGCTCAGTGCTTTGTGACCACCTAGAGGGGTGGTATAAGGAGGATGGGACAGAGACACAAGAGGGAGGAGATATCATGATATATGTATATGTATAGCTGATTCACTTTGTTATACAACAGAAACTAACACACCACTGTAAAGCAATTATACCCCAATAAAGATGTTAAAAATAAAATAAAATAAAGTAAAAATTAAATTAAATTTTAAAAAAGTAACGCAGGTTGTCTCTGAAGGGAGCAACATATGATTTAGCAAGGATCTTCCATGATAAATACAAAAATGTATGTGCAGTGCTACACTCCCTTTTTATTTTTTTAATGTTTTTATTTTGTTATTGAAGTATAGTTGATTGATGTTTCACATGTACAGAAAAGTGAATCATATATATATATATACACACATATATATACACATATATACATATACATTTATATATATTCTTTTCCAGATTATTTTCCATTATAGGTTATTACAAGATATTGAATGTAGTTCCCTGTGCTATACAATAGGTGTAGGTCCTTATTGTTTATCTATTTCATACGTAGTAGTGTGTATCTGTTAATCCTAAATTCCCAAATTATCATCCCCCACCTTTCCTCTTTGGTAACCATAGGTTTGTTTTCTGTGTCTATGAGTCTATTTCTGTTTTGTAAATAAGTTCATTTGTATCATTTTTTTAGATTCTACATATAAGTGGTACCATATGATATTTATCTTTCTCTGACTTACTTCACTTAGTATGATAATCTCTAGGTCCATCCATGTAGCTACAAATGGCAATAGTTCATTCTTTTTTATGGCTGAGTAATATTCCATTGTATATATATATCACATATTCTTTATCCACTCATAGGTCAACAGACATTTAGGTTGCTTCTCTGTCTTGGCTACTGTAAATAGTGCTGCTGTGAACCTTGGGGTAATGCTACACTCTCTTTACAATTCTCTAAAAATTATCCTTAATTCCAGACTAAATCTTCAAACACTAGAAGAAAAGATAAATCTCAACTTTTCATTGCTCTTAGGAGCTGGTCTCTTATCTGACCACAGTTATCAGCTTTATCTCCATAACAGCAGTTTTGGGGTGTTGTTATTAAGATGGCATGGCTGTTTAGAAGAACTATTCCTTTGTTTTCAACTCCTTATCTTCTGGGCCAGAGCAACCATTGCTCTCACTTTTCTTATGCTGCCACTCACAGTGGCTGAGGCCAGTGGTTCCAGTTTATATTTGACCTTCCTTCTCATTTTCAGGGAAGTGTCTTACCTATTTAAAGATGGTTTGCTGAAACCAAATGAGCAGTCACAGAAATGTAAGAACCCACAGAACGTCCTCTTTCATTTGTAAAATCTGCATTCAAAGACAGAGACTTTTAAAGAGAGGCTGTTATTTAAGTAAAGCAAATACATCTGTTTGTTTTCCAAGTAATATAAATCTCTCACTGGCCTATCATAATTGCAATGGATCTTCAAAACGCTAGGCAAAGGAAGAAATGGATGTCAGCAATAGCCGTTTGTATTAACATGTCATATTTCTTTCGATAAGTATATTAAAAACACAAAGATTAAGGGTATGGAGAAGTGGGGGAAAGTTTCATGTTAACTCTTTCCTGTGACTTCATAAAAAGAATTTTCACTTCAACAGATGTTTCTATAATCAGAGCGGAGATCTAATTTATTTTTGGAAAACAGAAAATGAAACTGTTATGAATAGTCTTATTTCAGGCAATCAAAGAGAGTGGAACAAGAAATCTAGTATTTGATTTGTTTTTCACAAGCATGGTTCAAAGAACATCTGTGCTTATGCCTCAAATCCTTCTGTATAGGACTCTCCCTTAGAAGTTTTAGTAAGAGCTGAGTTCATTGATCTGCAATTTGGTAAACTTGAGGTTTTTGAAGGGCAGCCAAAGTTTCACTTAGGTTTGAGAGAGTTGTTGAGAAATTAAGAACATCTATCTTGTTCCTGGAGAACTTAAGATACATTTTTATACTCCGGACATCATTGTGACTTGCAGACAAAAGCCAGGCAGCCTTATTGAGACACTGAGTTCTTTTTAAAGAAATATTTCATTTAGTTTCTTAATGAGCATGTCTGTCTTTAGTGAAAGAAATAGGCCTAAAAATACAAGTGTTACTTCCCATGGGAATGTCTAAGTTTTAAATCTAGCTAAGGTTCAGGTCTTAGACATTCATTCATACAAGATTCACTCAAGATTTAAAAAAATAGTTTTACAAATCCACCCAGCAATTAATCAACTGGAAAAATTAATCAACTGGAAAAATTCAGACATAATCTTGGTTATTTCAGAGTAGTTTCCAAATGTTAGAGCTTCCAATACATTTCAGATTAAATCATGATATTTTTCATAAAAGGTACATTAAATATCACATAAATGAAAGAATAGGGATAAAGTAATTAGTACAAAGCCTGGCACAAAGGGCTCAATAAACAACAGCTAGCAATTCAGTAGGGCAGTAGTGGTAGCAATAGCACTAGTCATCTACCCTCTCCTCACCGAGCAGTTCATTTTACAGATGAGGCCCAGAAAAATTAAATCATTTGCCCAAGGTTACAAAGCTGGCTAGTGGCAGAGCTGAAATTGGAATGCAGGCCCCTTTACAAGTCTAATATTGTTTCCCCAATACCTTGGGGGGAATAATTTTTTCAATTATAATGAGCTCTTTTGTCATATAAAAGATCCTTAGAGAGAAAGGCTAAACTTCATTTCTATCTTCCGGTGGCAAGCCTTCTCAGTTTCTATCCTGATAAACTTGTAATTTCAGAATGTGATGGGATTTTTCTCAGTCCTCACCTTCTTTTAACCTCTGCTATTTTTCACACCATCACTACACTGTCCTTTAGCCTGAGCCGACACCACAGTAAACCAACTCCTATCTCTCTATTTACTCCTTCTGGGTTTACTTTCTCCCTCCTTCCTCATGTACCCAAAGTATGGGAATCTCTAGAGCTGAACCCTTGAATCTGTTCTTTCTCCTTCAGAGATCACATGTATTCCCAAGGACTCTCTCTATGCAGCTAACTCTAAAACGTCTTCAGCCCTCATGTCTTTCTTGAAATCTAGCAGCAAATTTCCAGTTTCCTACTGGATGTTACTACCTAAATGTTCCAATATTATCTCAAAATTACTATATCTGGAATCAAAATTATCATCTTCCCCCTTAAAGAAGCTCAAAATCTCCATTTTCAAAGTTTGTTAACAGTTCCATAATTCTTCCAGTCTTGAAATCATGAAGACATCGTTGAGTCTCCTCACCCTTTGGACATGATCGATCACAAATTCTATTATATCTTTTCTTTTTTCCTTCCTTTCCTTTCCCACTAATATCACATTAGTTTAGTTCCTCACCAGCAAGGCCAGAACTACTCTGAGAGCCTATTAACTGACAGCTCCGCCTTTACTCCTCACCATCTTACAAACTCCCTGAGGGTAACTTATCTTCCTGAGTCACATTCTATCATATTATTCCTCAGATCAAACCTGTCCAACCACTTCACTGCACCTACAAGATAGGATCTAAATGCTTTGGCTTTGCAATCAGAACTCTCTACCATCTTGCCCTGTTATCCACTATGTTCATTCAATTTCTCAGCAAAATACAAAGTTACATACCAAGTTAGTACGTTTAATGTTTCTCTTTGACATTACTCAGGCAATGAGAAAAGGTGTACAGTGCTCAGAATTAATGTGATGGTTTTTCTTTCTTATGAACAAAAATTAAATTTAAACAACCTAATACTTTTTTAGAATTGACGTCACTCACTATTAACATTTTCCAAATGAAGAAGTTTACCTTCTAGAAAGGTTTTATTATCATTGTCTTCCACAGGCAATTCAGGCTAAAATACAGTCTCAATAATAGTACTAAACAAAAGCAGGAAGTCTGTTTCATTTTTCTCCAACAAAATGTTAAGGAGGTCTGTCCAAAACTTACCGCTTAGGGAACCCAGAATTTAACATTTTGCCAGCTGGGCTGTTTTTTTTTTAATTGGTGGTTACTTAAGCTTACTTCAGTCAGTCTCTCTTTCTTCCATATTATTAACAAACATTACCTGCATTCTGACTTCTCAGGATGTTCAGGGACT
This sequence comes from Lagenorhynchus albirostris, assembly GCF_949774975.1. Taxonomy (NCBI): domain Eukaryota; kingdom Metazoa; phylum Chordata; class Mammalia; order Artiodactyla; family Delphinidae; genus Lagenorhynchus; species Lagenorhynchus albirostris. The sequence continues at coordinate 53,947,446 of NC_083105.1, read as the reverse complement.
AGTATCATGAATGCTCTTTTGGGAAGGCGATTAGCTAAATCCCTCTGCAAAGAAATACACCTACAATAACAATTCTTTGATTTTTCTCATATTTTGTTTCTTTTTCTTTTATGTATCCCTCGTTCTTTAAAAAAAATTATCTAAGGCAAACTGAAGCTACACTGAAACACCACTTCTTAACTATCAAATTGACACAAATCAAAAAATTTGACAACATGTTCTTTTGGCAATTTGGTAGAACAATGTGCACTTTATACAATGCTGTGTTAACAGAAAATGGTAAAACCCTAAGGAGGGAAATTTGGCAAAATTACATGTGATTTTAGCCTATAAGCCATCAATTTCACTTCTAAGAATCTATCCCAAAGTAATACTGGCAACACACAAAAGCCCATTTTTGTAGCACTATTTAATAATAGCAAAGGAATGGAAATAACTTATAAATGAATTAAACAGACTCTATTTTCTCTTTTTCAACCTTTGCTTCCTTTTCTTTTTTTCCTCTTCTCTTCTTCCCTTTCCCCTTTGTTTGCTACCTCCCCTTCACCTCCACCCCTGGACCTTAACAAACTACAAGGATTCCAAAATACCTCCTTAAGAACTGCTCTGACAATTGCCAGGAGGAGATTTACACCCATGATCCCAAACATGAGGCATGAAGAACCAAAACAACCTCCAACTGTCCCAACCACAAGTTCCCCAACAGTTAAGGTGAAGAAGCAAAATGGCCAAACCACCAAGACATGTACTCCTCACTTCTCACACTGTGAAATTCCAGGCCCAATACCACTCGAGGAATTATTTGGGTTTCAGGTACTTCCCAGTGAACATCAGCTAACTAAAGCTCATAATCTCTACCTGAATCATTTTAGCTATTATTTTCTTTGACAAACCCCAATGTCCATCTTTAGGAACTGACCAAATAAACTATATTACATCCACCAAATGAACACTATGCAAGTGTAAAAAGGGCTTAGGAATCTTTATATACTACAATGGAATGATTTCCAGAAATACTAAGTGAAAAAAAAATCAGTGGAGTACAATATGCTGCCATTTACCTAAGGGTTTAGTATATAAATATACACATGCATTTAATTATTTTTAAAAATACATAAGAACCAAACATTTTTTAACAGTTACTTATATAGGGGGAGGGAGGGAAGTGGTTGAAGGGGACAGGGATAGAAACTAGATTTCTCTGAATATACCTTGTGTGTTAGATACAAATATTTTACTTTTAAATTTTCAAAAGCAAGCTCTGAAAGCTAAAAGCAATATGAAACCAGTGAATCTATGTAGCATAAGGACAGAGAGAAACTATTAACTAACATTAGATGTTTTCAGTACTCATTCATTGGTGATAGAGTTGGTATTGTCCTCCTGAGACTGCTGTGTGTATGCTGTCTGATGAAACAAATGAACAATTATATTGTTGTCATTGGTAAAAAGGCTTTCCACCATGGGTTAAGACATAAAATCAAAGAAATTAAGTGAAAACTCTATAGTCCTAAACTTTAATTGGAGGTATTATGAATTTATAATAAAACATCATAAAAGTTAATATTTCCTAGTTCTGTACACCAGAAAGGCTTTGAAACAACATTCAACCCAATAGCAATGGGCAAGCCTAGTTCCCAGATCGTAGTTCTAAGTGCCATTTCCTAACAAAAAGAAGCAGGGCTTCTTGAGAAAATAGTTCATTCCAGGTTTGGAGAAGGAAAAGTATAAGATAAGGTTGAGACATCTTGTCACACTAAAAATAGGGTTGTTCAAAAACCTCATGAGAAAACTTGAAAAGGTTCTTACTGACCAAAGATAGGGCAATTTGAGCATTAATAAGTATAATATCTGCAGTAGAATGAAACATATTAAATATAAGTTCATAATTATAATTTTTAAAAGGTTCAATAGTCACCTTTGAAAGATGCTAAAAATATAACAATTATTTGAAAATTTGTAAATTAAAAAAAAAATCACACTTTTATCCTGCCTTTTCTACCTATACCTCTGTGTGAGCAAATAGTTGAGGAGAAATTTCTCTTTATAGAAGTAGTATAGCCAATAAATTTAAAAGGAATAATTAAATTAGTAAATCACTACTTTGTAACCATTCATAAATTAATAGATCTAGGCACTGAGCATCAGTGATATTAACATCAAGAAAGAGCGACAACCAGATATTATGTAGGTGTACAACACCATGTGTGAAGTATTCTTGCCCAAAAAATATAAATTGAATATGACCATGTTTCTAGTTTGAATTATCAACTTGCCAAAAATATAGGGAACAAATAAATGGGTTAAAAACATAGCAAGGATTCAACTGGCAAATCCAGACTATAGGAAATATACTGGACAAATGACCTGATTTCTTCCACTGATAAATTACAAGGAAGAAGAATAAAAGAGATGGAGAGGGAATGCAGGTTTAAAAATATTTGAGAGGCATCAATCATGAATGGATGGATTGCTTTGGATCCCAATTCAAACAAACTCTATGTATATCCTGATCCAAGATATCTGTTTATATTCTTTTAAGATCCTGATCTTAGAAGTTCCCATCGCAAGAAATTCCAACACTGACTGCTGGATATTTGGTAATATTTAGGAATTAATGTTAAATTTTTAGGTGTGATGATATCATTGTGATTAATTTTTGGACATACAACACTATTAGTTAATGTGTATATCACAGTGATTTGATATATGTATATATTGTGAAATGATCACCACAATAAGATAATATCCATCATCTCACATAGTTACATATTCTTTTTTCTTGTGATGAGAGCACTTAAGATTTACTCTCTTAGCAGCTTTCAATATACAATGCAGTCAGCATGCTATACATTACATCCCCAGAACTTACTTACCTTATAACTAGAAGTTTATACCTTTTGACTCCCTTCACCCATTTCCCCCACTCCCTCCCTCTGGCAACCACCAATCTGTTCTCTGTTTCTATACATTTGTTTTTGTTTTTTTTTTTCAAATACAAGTGAAATCATACTGCATCTGTCTTTCTCTGTCTGACTTATTTCATTTAGCATAATGCCCTTGAGGTCCATCCATGTTGTCACCAATGGCAAAATTTCATTCTTTTTTTATGGCTAAAGAATATTCCATTGTATAAATATACCACATTTTCTTTATCCATTTATCCATCAATAGACCCTTAGGTTGTTGCCATGGCTATTACAAATAATGATGCAATGAGCATGGGGTGCAGATATCTCTTTGAGATAGTGATTTCAGTTTCTTTGGATATATATCCAGAAATGGAATTGCTGGATCATATGGTAGCTCTATTCTTATTTTTTTGAGAAACCTCCATATGGTTTTCATAGTGGCTGTACCAATTTACATTCCCACCAATAGTGTACAAAGGTTCCCTTTTCTCCACATCCTTACCAACACTTATTTCTTCTCTTTTTAATGATACCCAATCTGACAATATGAGGTAGTATCTCATTGAGGTTTTGACTGCATTTCTCTAATAATTAGTGATGTTGAGGACCTTTTCCTGTACCTGTTGACCACTTGTATGTCTTCTTTGGAAAAATGTCTATCCAGTTCTTCACCCATTATTTAATTGGATTGTTTGGTTTTTTACTATTGAATTGTAGGAGTTATTTATACACATACACATATATGTATATGTATGCATACATATTTATATATTTAAATATATCCATTTATATGTGTATATACACATATTACATATATACATTTATATACAGCATATAATGTCTTATATACAGTATAGAACGTCTTGCATACTACAATACAATGATGAAACATTAAGGAAGACACAAATAAATGGAAAGACACTCTATGCTCATGGATCGGAAGAGTTAATATTATTTAAATGTCCATACTACCCAAAGAAGTCTACAGATTTAATGCAATCCCTATCAAAATTCCAATGGCGTTTTTCACAGAAATAGAACACACAATGCTAAAATTTGTATGGAACCACAAAAGACCTGAAGAACCAAAGCAACCTGGAGAAAGAAGAATAAAGATGGAGTCATCATGTGTCTTGATTTCAAACTATATTACAAAGCTACAGTAATCAAAACAGTTTGGTATTGGCATAAAAACAGACACATAGATCAATAGAATACAATAGAAAGCCCAGAAATATATCCATACATATACAGTCAATTAATTTATGACAAAAGAGCCAAGAATATGCAATGAGGAAATAAATGGTGTTGGGAAAACTGGACAGCCATATACAAAAGAATGAAACTGGACCACTATCTTACACCAGACACAAAATCAACTCAAAATGAATTAAAGACCTGAACATAGGACCTGAAGCCATAAAACTTCTAGAAGAAAACACAGTGGGTAAGCTTACTGACTTCAGTCTTGACAATGAATTTTTGGGTTTGACAATTAAAGCAAAAATAAACTAGTGGCACTACATCAAATTAAAAAGCTTCTGTTTAGTTTTTTGAAAAAATAAAAAGGCAACCCATGGAACAGGAGAAAATATTTGCAAATCATATATCTGATAAAGGGTTAATATTCAAAATATATAAAAAATTTTTAAATTCATTATCTTTTAGAGAAATACTGAAATATTTTCAGAAGAAATGATAGCTATCTTGGACATTCTAATCCAGGGTAGAGGAATGGATGGAGGTATAGATGAACAAAAACAGCCATAAATTGGTTTTTGTGGAAGCTAGGTGATTTGGCCAATATCATACACCTAGTAAGCAACATAACTCTTATCTTAGTTGTATGATGCCAAAGTCTGTGATCTATCTGGTCACTGAGATTCTCTCAAATGCACCACACAGATGCCTGCACATGACCATTTGTAAATTGATGACTACCTACATTACCTAGCTTTTCAGGGTTCTCCATGACTTAATTATGCATTTAGTGAGAGTTTTATAAGTGTGTACCTATTATAACAAAAAGTGAGGCCAACTAGAAGAGTGGTAAATTAGACTTAGAAAAAAAGCACAATAGATGTTTTAAACTAAGTAACAGGTCTTTTTAATTAGTGTTTTTGTTAATATATTCTATTCATAACTGATAGCACCTAAATAATAGAAATGAGTCTGAGATGCATAACAGAAACGAGTTTACAGTATAAGCACAAATCTAAAAATTCAATTAAGATTCTAAGAGAACTCCCTTATTGCATAGCTTCCAAGTTCTTTACAAGCAGCATAACTGTCTTGTTTGTCTTGTTGTGCCAGTGATTTATGAAAGGTAGAAGAGAATATTGCAGTCCCAAGGACCCTAAGGCAAGACTTAATCGCACCCTTGAGCCTAAAATAATTGATATCCTTTTTTTAAATGCCAAACAAAGGAAACTATATGTCAAAGAACAGTGTTATCATCATCATAATAGTAAGTAAAGGTACTTTTAAAGCGAAGTAAATCAGATAATAGGTCACAGCATCACACTGGGTGAGTACTTTAGACAAATCTCTTTGAGGAAAGAAATCTCCTAGTGATATAGCGAGTACAAAGATGCACCTTCTCTTGAAATGTTGCCAAAACATGAAAGAAATACTAGTTTTGAAATTTGTCCAACTTGTACCTCAAGTCAGCCAGGTTCCTGAGATAGATAACTCTGCTTTTATGTTCTTCAATTTCCACATTTGCTCTACCAGAATAATGTACTTGTTTATTACTTCTGTAGTATTTACCCAATAGGGACCACCAAGAGCTATAAACCTCAACTGCAATATGGGCTTTATCAGATAGCAGACTAGTTTGGCTATTGGCCTATTGTTATAGCCCTACCCATCAACATTTTGTATCCACAATTTTTAAAAGTATGTTTATTCTTACTTTTATATTCAGGCTGCTATAGATTGATTCTTTTTTTTTTTTTTTTTTAGATTGATTCTTGATTGACCTCTATTTTGAAAACAATAAGTAGTTTGCATCCTAGCAACATTATATTATTCACTTTGCTATGACCCATCACACTTAAGGTAACACATGATCTCTCTGATTACACACTGTATTATTGCTGTTATGATTTTAGTATTAATTACTGTTATTATTGCTTTATTATTAGCCATCACCTTGTTACTGATAACTGATTTGTGCAGATGAGCTATACAGTATTTGAAAAGAGAACATAAGTAAGCAAATCCTTAATACACAATTCTTCAGCTCTGCTTTGCTAAAATTTTACATTACAGAACAATTCCAGATTCTGAAATATAGTCCCTGAACTTTGATGGTATTGAAAGAAAACTACAGCTGTGACTAGAACAAAGTTTGAACGATAAGAAGAAACTTCTGCTGCATGACATTCCGTTTATAATAAATCATTGGGAACAGACACTCCCCAAAACAAGAATTTCACCAGAGACTTCAAAGGACCTCTTTTATTCCCTTTTGATGTGCTGCATACGGATAATACTGAGAAAGTAAGAATAAATACATTTCGGGGCTTCCCTGGTGGCGCAGTGGTTAAGAATCTGCCTGCCAATGCAGGGGACATGGGTTCAAGCCCTGACCCAGGAAAATCCCACATGCCACGGAGCAACTAAGCCCGTGCGCCACAACTACTGAGGCTGCACTCTAGAGTCCGTGAACCACAACTACTGAGCCCATGTGCCACAACTACTAAAGCCCGCGTGCCTACAGCCCGTGCTCTGCAAGAAGAGAAGCCTCCGCAATGAGAAGCCTGCAAACCACAATGAAGAGTAGCCCCCGCTCGCCCCAATTAGAGAAAGCCCGCGCACAGCAACCAAGACCCAATGCAGCCAAAAATAAATAAAATTTATTTTTAAGAATAAATATATTTCATCTATTATTATATTAAGAAACTGGCTACAGATCCACACCTATTATTTTTAAAAATCCATGGAGGATTAGGAAGATAGAGTATAACTATATTGTCTCTCATATATATATATTTTTTAAACGTTACTGGAAACCTATCAGAGCAAATCATCATAAAATCTTTATCAAAAAGAAAAACAGCATAGATCATGTAGTAAGGCCATTCTTTAAAAAAGAAAACATTTCAGGGTTTTCCCTGTCTGTCCAATGGTTAAGACTCCGTGCTTCCACTGCAGGGGCGTGGGTTCAATCCCTCGTTAGGGAACTAGGATCCTGCATGCCACATGATATGGCCAAAAAAGAAAAAGAAAGAAAACATTTCAGACTTAACATTTTTATTTAACAAAATTATAAGTTTAGGAGATAAAAAACAAGGATGCTTTCCTTCCTTCCTCCCTCTCTCCCTTCCTTCTCCAGCAAACATTTATTAAGGGACAACAACATGCCAGGAAATAGGCAAAGGACAGCCCCTGCCTTCAAGAATCACATAATCTAGTGTTTAAGGCAAACAAATAATTTCATCAAAATAAGGTGGAGGCATTAAGGGATGGAAATCAAAGTTGTGAGTGCTTAAAAGAGGGCCCCAATAGTTCCATCTAAATAGAAGACTCTCTTGACATGACTTCAGTGATATATTCATCAGTATACCAAAAAGTATTTCCAAGATCATGTAACTACAAGAATTCAGCAAGAAAAATGAAGCATTACAGGAATTAATCTTGGATCCAGAGTGGTTTAAATGGTTTTCCACAGCCTCCATAATGGCCCAGACAGCACGCTTCATAACACTGTGAGCAGCTATGTCAAAAGCTCTTTCAAGGCAAGGGCTGACTTCTCCCTCTTTTACTGCATATAATACTCAGAAAAAACACAGAGTAGGTGCTTAATACATATTAATTTCACACTCAAAGCTAGATGAACATGCACAGTGTTTTCATATATAAAGATGAAATTAAAATGTCAGTGACCTTGGTTAATTGAAAATAATCAACAGAAAACAAATAAAGGCTATAGCAAGCCTTTGCCTTTGAATTCAAATAATCTGGGTCCAAATTTGAGTTCAGTCACCTAATAAGCTTAGTGGCCTTCAGCAGGGCTACTCTTTAATCTCTTTGACAATCAACTATTTAGCCATAAAATGAGGATGAGGATATCGATACTAATCCCTGGGGCCCTTAGGTCATTCTGAGGAATAAATAAACTAACATATATAAAGGTCCCTAACTCAGGGCATCGCCCAATGTAAAGTACTCAATAAATGTTAGTCTCATGTCTTCGCTACATACATGGAAAAAGTGAGGTTTCCTAACTAGAAAAGACCTTGAAGGGTCTCTTCCTCAATTTCCCTTTAAGACATTCTGAACTTAGTGAAAAAGGTGATTCCGCAACCGTCCTTATCAAATGGTTTAATCTCCTTTAGGAGCAGAAGAAACTGGTCTCAGTATCAAGCATAAACTTCATCCATTCATTTATTTGACTATTATGAAGTACCTACCACATGCAATGGACTTCGTTCCAGACCAGTATTTTCTAAACCTGTGTCTGAGTTTCTGATCTAGATAACCTGGTGAATGATAAGTGTCCATAACCTCCATGATTGGAAATTCACCACTTTCTGAGACAACTTTTAAGTCTTTACTCAGATTTAAATATTTGGTGACAAAGGAAAACATAGAAGAGTTTTGAGAGAGTATAGAATGAGTTCAATCGGAGACATCCAGATGGAGAGGCCTAGTATACACTGGATTTTCAGACTGAAAAATTCTTGCTATGAACCTCAGATTTGGAAATCATGAACACATTGGCACTAGTTAAGTGATCAGAGTAAATAAGATCAACACGAAAATGTAAATACATATATGTGCCAAGGACAGAATACTAGGGAACATCATATTTCAAGGAAATACTGAGGAGCCAGCAAAAGAGGTTCTAAAGAATGATCATGGGACTACGACCTTCAGGATGGCAGAAGAGTAAGACGTGGAGATCACCTTCCTCCCCACAAACACATCAGAAATACATCTACATGTGGAACAACTCCTACAGAACACCCACTGAACGCTGGCAGAAGACCTCAGACTTCCCAAAAGGCAAGAAACCCCCCACGTACCTGGGTGGGGCAAAAGAAAAAAGAATAAACAGAGACAAAAGGATAGGGACTGGACCTGCACCAGTGGGAGGGAGCTGTAAAGGAGGAAAGGTTTCCACACACTAGGAAGCCCCTTCGCGGGTGGAGACGGGGGTGGGGGTAACAGGGGGAAGCTTTGGAGCCGCGGAGGAGAGCGCAGCCACAGGGGTGCAGAGGGCAAAGTGGAGAGATTCCTGCACAGAGGATCCGTGCTGATCAGAACTCACCAGCCCGAGAGGCTTGTCTGCTCACCCGCTGGGGCGGGCGGGGCTGGGAGCTGAGGCTCGGGCTTCGGTCGGATCCCAGGGAGAGGGCTGGCGGTGTGAACACAGCCTGAAGGGGGCTAGTGCGCCACAGCTAGCCGGGAGGGAGTCCGGGAAAAGGTCTGGAGCTGCCGAAGAGGCAAGAGACCATTGTTTTGGGGTGTGCGAGGAGAGAGGATTCAGGGCACCACCTAAACGAGCTCCAGAGATGGGCGCAAGCCACGGCTATCAGCGCAGACCCCAGAGACGGGCATGAGATGCTAAGGCTGCTGCTGCCGCCACCAAGAAGCCTGTGTGCGAGCACAGGTCACTATCCACACCTCCCCTCCCAGAAGCCTGTGCAGCCTGCCACTGCCAGGGTCCCATGATCCAGGGACAGCCTCCCCGGGAGAGAACGCACGGCGCGCCTCAGGCTGGTGCAACGTCACGCCGGCCTCTGCCACCGCAGGCTCGCCCCGCACTCTGTACCCCTCCCTCCTCCGGCCTGAGTGAGCCAGAGCCCCCTAATCAGCTGCTTCTTTAACCCCGTCGCATCTGAGGTAAGAACAGACACCCTAAGGCGACCTACACGCAGAGGCGGGACCAAATCCAAAGCTGAACCCCAGGAGCTGTGCGAACAAAGAGACAGGGAAATTCCTCCCAGCAGCCTCAGGAGCAGCAGATTAAATCTTCACAATCAACTTGATGAACCCTGCATCTGCAGAATAACTGAAAAGACAATGAGCCATTCCAAATTGAGCCCGTGGACACGGGGAGCAACGATGTATTTTTTTTTCCTTTTCCTCTTTTTGTGAGTGTGTATGTGTATGCTTCTTGGTGTGATTTGTCTGTATAGCTTTGCTTTTACCATTAGTCCTAGGGACAGACAGGGTTCTGTCTGTCCATTTTTTGTGTTTCTTTTTAGTATAGTTTTTAGCACTTCTTATCATTGGTGGATTTGTTTTTTAGTTTGGTTGCTCTCTTCTTTCTAACATTTTTTTTCTTTTTTTTATTGTTTTTTATTTTTTTACCTTTAATAATTACCTTTTATTTTAATAACTTTATATTATTATATTTTATTTTATTTTTTCTTTCTTTCTTTCTTTCTTTCTTTCTCCTTTCTTCCTTTTTTTCTCCCTTTTCTTCTGAGCCGTGTGGCTGACAGGGTCTTGGTGCTCCGGCTGGGTGTCGGACATGTGCCTCTGAGGTGGGAGAGCCAAGTTCAGGACATTGGTCCATGAGAGACCTCCCAGCTCCACGAAATAGCAAACAGCGGAAGCTCTCCCATAGATCTCCGCCTCAGCACTAAGACTCGGCTCCACTCAACAACCAGCAAGCTACAGTGCTGGACACCCTAAGCCAAACAACTAGCAAGACAGGAACACAACACCACCCATTAGCAGAGACGTTGCCTAAAATCATAATAAGGTCACAGACACCTCAAAACACACCACCAGACACAGTTCTGCCCACCAGAAAGACAAGATCCAGCCTCATCCACCAGAACACAGCTACCAGTCTCCTCCACCAGGAAGCCTACACAACCCACTGAACCAACCTTACCCACCGGGGGCAGACACCAAAAACAATGGGAACTATGAACCTGCAGCCAGCAAAAAGGAGACCCCAAATACAGTAAGTTAAGCAAAATGAGAAGACAGAGAAACACACAGCAGATGAAGGAGCAAGGGAAAAAACCCACCAGACCAAACAAATGAAGAGGAAACAGGCAGTCTACCTGGAAAAGAATTCAGAGTAATGATAGTAAAGATGATCCAAAATCTTGTAAACAGAATGGAGAAAATACAAGAAACGTTTAACAAGGATATAGAAGAACTAAAGAGCAAACAAACAATGATGAACAACACAATAAATGAAATTAAAAATTCTCTAGAAGGAATCAATAGCAGAATAACTGAGGCAGAAGAATGGATAAGTGACCTGGAAGATAAAATAGTAGAAATAACTACCACAGACCAGAATAAAGAAAAAAGAATGAAAAGAATTGAGGACAGTCTCAGAGACCTCTGGGACAACATTAAATGCACCAATATTTGAATTATAGGGGTCCCAGAAGAAGAGAAAAAGAAAAGGACTGAGAAAATATTTGAAGAGATTATAGTTGAAAACTTCCCTAATATGGGAAAGGAAATAGTCAATCAAGTGCAGGAAGCACAGAGTCCCATACAGGATAAATCCAAGGAGGAACACATCAAGACACATATTAATCAAATTATCAAAAATTAAATACAAAGAAAGCATATTAAAAGCAGCAAGGGAAAAATAACATACAAAAATCCCCATAAGGTTAACAGCTGATCTTTCAGCAGAAACTCTGTAAGCCAGAAGAGAGGAACACTCCCAAACTCATTCTACGAGGCCACCATCACCCTGATACCAAAACCAGACAAAGATGTCACAAAGAAAGAAAACTACAGGCCAATATCACTGAGGAACATAGATACAAAAATACTCAGCAAAATACTAGCAAACAGAATCCAACAGCACATTAAAAGGATCATACACCTTGATCAAGTGGAGTTTATTCCAGGAACGCAAGGATTCTTCAATATATGCCAACTGATCAATGTGACACACCATATTAACAAATGGAAGGAGAAAAACCATATGGTCATTGTAATACATGCAGAGAAAGCTTTTGACAAAATTCAACACCCAGTTATGATAAAAATCCTCCAGAAAGTAGGCATAGACGGAACTTGCGTCAACATAATAAAGGCCATATACAACAAACCCACAGCAAACATCATTCTCAATGGTGAAAAACTGAAAGCATTTCATCTAAGATCAGGAACAAGACAAGGATTTCCACTCTCACCACTATTATTCAGCATAGTTTTGGAATTTTTAGTTACAGCAATCAGAGAAGAAAAAGAAATAAAACGAATCCAAATCGGAAAAGAAGTAGAGCTGTCACTGTCTGCAGATGACATGAGGCTATACATAGAGAAGCCTAAAGATGCTACCAGAAAACTACTAGAGCTAATCAGTGAATGTGGCAAAGTTGCAGGATACAAAATTAACGCACAGAAATCTCTTGCATTCCTATACACTAATGATGAAAAATCTGAAAGAGAAATTAAGGAAATACTCCCATTTACCACTGCAACAAAAAGAGTAAAATATGTAGAAATAAACCTACCTAAGGCAACAAAAGACCTGTATGCAGAAAACTATAAGACACTGATGAAAGAAATTAGAGATGATACAAACAGATGGAGAGATATACCATGTTCTTGGATTGGAAGAATCAACATTGTGAAAATGGCTATACTACCCAAGGCAGACTACAGATTCACTGCAATCCCTATCAAATTACCAATGGCATGTTTTACAGAACTAGAACAAAAAATCTTAAAATTTGTATGGAGACACAAAAGACCCCAAATAGTCAAAGCAGTCTTGAGGGAAAAAAAGAGAGCTGGAGGAATCAGGCTCCCTGGCATAAGACTATACTACAAAGCTACAGTAATCAAGACAGTATGGTACTGGCACAAAAACAGAAATATAGATCAATGAAACAGGATAGAAAGCCCAGAGATAAACCCACACACATATGGTCACCTTATTTTTGATAAAGGAGACAAGAATATACAATGGAGAAAAGATAGCCTCTTCAATAAGTGGTGCTGGGAAAACTGGACAGCTACATGTAAAAGAATGAAATTATAACACTCCCTAAAACCATACACAAAAATAAACTCAAAATGGATTACAGACCTAAATGTAAGTCCAGACAGTATAAAACTCTTAGAGGAAAACATAGGCAGAACACTCTATGACATAAATCACAGCAAGATCCTTTTTGACCACCTCCTAGAGAAATGGAAATAAAAACAAAAATAAACAAATGGGACCTAATGAAACTTAAAAGCTTTTGCACAGCAAAAGAAAACATAAACAAAATGAAAAGACAACCCTCAGAATGGGAGAAAATATTTGCAAATGAAGCAACTGACAAAGGAGTAATCTCCAAAATTTACAAGCAGCTCATGTAGCTCAATATCAAAAAAACAAACAACCCAATCCAAAAATGGGCAGAAGACCTAAATAGACATTCGTCCAAAGAAGATATACAGATTGCCAATAAACACATGAAAGGATGCTCAACATCACTAATCATTAGAGAAATGCAAATCAAAACTACAATGAGGTATCACCTCACACCACTCAGAATGGCCATCATCAAAAAATCCACAAACAATAAACGCTGGAGAGGGTGTGGAGAAAAGGGAACCCTCTTGCACTGTTGGTGGGAATGTCAATTGATACAGCCACTATGGAGAACAGTATGGGGGTTCCTTAAAAAACTAAAAATGGAACTACCATACGACCCAGCAATCCCACTACTGGGCATATGCCCTGAGAAAACCATAATTCAAAAAGAGTCATGTACCACAATGTTCACTGCAGCTCTATTTACAATAGCCAGGACATGGAACCAACCTAAGTGTCCATCAACAGATGAATGGATAAAGAAGATGTGACACATATATACAATGGAATATTACTCAGCCATAAAAAGAAACAAAATTGAGCTATCTGTAGTGAGGTGGATGGACCTAGGGTCTGTCATACAGAGTGAAGTAAGTCAGATAAAAACAAATACCATATGCTAACACATATATATGGAATCTAAAAAAGAAAACAAACAAAAATGGTTCTGAAGAACCTAGGCGCAAGACAGGAATAAAAACGCAAAAGTAGAGAATGGACTTGAGGACACGGGGAGGGGGAAGGGTAACCTGGGACGAAGTGAGAGAGTTGCAATGACCTTATATATACCACCAAATGTAAAATAGATAGCTAGTGGGAAGCAGCCGCATAGTACAGGGAGATCGGCTCGGTGCTTTGTGATCACCTAGACGGGGGGGATAGGGAGGGTGGGAGGTAGACACAAGAGGGAGGAGATATGGGGATATATGTATATGCATAGCTGATTCAGTTCGTTATACAGCAGAAAATAACACACCATTGTAAAGCAATTATACTCCAATAAAGATGTTAAAAAAAAAAGAATGATCATAGAAGTAGGAAGAGAGCCACAAATATTGTTCAATCAGCCTGTGGTGGGTGGGAAGTTGAGTTGGAAAAGAAGGTAATGGTCATCTAAATCAAATGTCAGAGAAATCAAATAAAATGAATCCTAAATAAAATCCACTGGGTCAAAACTTTAATTTTCCCATAAAGAAGTTCAAAGAAAACTAACTTAATAAAAGGTCCATCTACCATTTGAATGCCTCCAAAATAATGCTCTCCTGGAATCTGTCCAGTTGCACTTTCATGAACACCCCAATGTTAGAAATTTACCACTTTCTAAATCTCTTAATTTTTAGACAGCTCTAAATATTACAAATTTTTTCCCCTTTTGAATCAAAATCTTCCTCCTTATATGTCTTTCCACTGATACAACACTATTTTCTAAATATTTGAAGATACAGCCTTACCCTGAATGGCAAATATATTTGTGTGTATATGTATATATATACATAACATGTTTGTGTATTGGCTATCTCTCCTACTAGATTATAAACTCCAAGAAGTAAGGAAACTCTCTGCTTTACTAAGTATCACATAGCATAGTGCCTGACACATAGCAGTTTAATCACATAAACAATGATTAAATGAATACATATATTGACAAATAGTGTATTAAACTCTAGAATAAATTACTGAATGAAATTTTAGCATTCTTTTCTCTGTAGATTTTTTTTTCCTTAATTGGATCAAGGTTATGTGATCAATGTTCACATAACTTTCTAAATCAGTGTAAGAGAGACAGATTAGGTGCCCTCTGAAATGCCCTTTCAGAACTTTGATTCTATAAAAGCTGACAAAGATTATCTGTAGTGGAAACATAGCATTGGGAAATCAGAAAAAAGAGGTTCCAGACCTGGGTCTGCCACTAGTTCTGTGCTCTTCAGCAAATCTAGCTGCTTCTCTGGTCCTTGAGAACTCATTTATATAAAGTGAGGCTTTTGGATTCTACTATATATACTCCAAGGTTTTTTCCTGATTTAAAACTATAAGATTATGGCAGGGGGAGGGGTTGAATCAGGTGTAAATGTTATAATAAAATGAGAAAATATATAAAAATAGAAAAATAGTTGAAATGCCTACTCATTGCTCTGATTATATCATTTCTTTAAACTTCACATTTTTCTTCCTTTCTAAAGTTATTGTGTATCTACAATAAACTCCTTTTATACCACATTTTTTTAACTTTGCCATATCCCCAGTCATTTGAAAAAAACTGCCCTGTCATCTTCAACAAAGTGGCTCTTCAAATGAAAGTACATTGTTGTTTGTTATGATTTTAAATCTTATCTTTCACAAGAGGCCTTTCTCTTAGTATAACAAAACTTTCTAGCTGGGGCTTTTTATAGTTTTAGAGTGCAATCTATAATGATACTTAAATTATTGATAATTAAGATAAATTATCACCAACTACTAATCCATTCTAGAAGCAATAATTATATCAATAATTCAGACTAAGAAACTGAAGTAAACAAAGAGCATATAAAACATTATATATATATATATATTCTGAATATATATATGCTTACTTTGCATGATACCTCTCATTTAAAAAATAAAAAAGATTCAATATGTTCCCATCCCTTTCCAACACTGAGTTTAAAAGACAGATTCAAAAGAAAATATAATGTAGCTATTGCATAATACAGTACTCCTCCTTTGACTTGGTCCTCATATAAAACACATCCGTAATTCAAGAATAGGAACCTACTATTCATATGACCATAGAATGTCTGCTGCCTGTATTATCATATTATTAGGAAAAAAGTCCATTTACAGATATATTTTCTGTTTTACTCAAAAAGGGATTATCTGAATTCTTCCAATACAATTAATGTTTTCATGAAGCTTTGTCATTAATCAGAAATTTAGAAGAATGCATTGTTCAATACTCACCAAGCATTTAACATCTAATTAGTCTCATACTGCTGTTCTACAGAGGCAACTGAGCTCTACATCCGGGACTGCTGCATAGGCTATTCCCACCCTACCCTTAAGAAACACATTTTCTTACATAGCAAAGAGCGAAGAGAGATTTTTCTAAGATAAATATAATAGAATGTTCCAGCCTGAATTTAAATTCCAGAAAAAGACACACTTTAGCTCACATTTGTTTAGAAGTTAGAGTTTTTGTCAATTCAAAGGTACAAATATAGGAGTATGTGAATGAATTTTTCAAATTTTCTTGAATGCTAGATCTTTATCTCATTACTTAATAAAATTTCTTATCAAATGGAATTAGAGAATCATAGAAGGCTACATATGGGAAATCTGAGAGATATTCAAAGAATGCTATGGACGTTACAGTGTAATTTTAATGATACTATTCTAAACCTAGAGAGGTAGGACCTACTTAGGTCGTCTAGATAGAAATAATTTGAAACAAGACAATTCTTTAACCAGCAGTCTGTTAAGCAGAATGAGTCTACTATTCTAAGAAGTATGACTGAGATGCAGTACTATATGGTTAAAAACTCAGCTCTGAAGCTAGGGTGTATGATTCAAGACTTGTCTGATTCTTAAAAGCTATACAGCCTTGGTCAAGTCACTTATTTATAAAATAGGGAGAACAGTAGCACCGTCTTCTGGAATTACTGTGTATACTAGATGAGAGGATTCATGTAAAGTGTTTGGCACAGTGCCTGGAACATCGTGAATGCTCAACTTTTTAATTTTTCAAATGTCTACAGATCTCCACAAAGAGTAAAGACCACAGGGGAAAGTCTCTATCCTCTCACAGTGTGCTTGTCCATGACAGCTCTGCAGGGCCACAGCCTTAATACAATGATCTCCAGGGTTAGCAGAGGGGAAAATACAAATAAGAAATGCCAGGCATCCTCCCCACTTTCCTCCATTGCTCTCTCTTCCTGCTATCATCAGCTTCTCTACACAGCAGATCATTACAGGAAAGGTGGACCTCATGGTTTATGAGGCCAAGTTGCAGCAAGCTGAACAAAAGCCCAAAGAGAGAACAACAGAGAGAAAGGTGAGTCTTCTTTCTGATATTAGAAAGAGCTGAGATTCTTTTATATATGTTATTGCTCCCCAGGGCTCTCTCCTTGGTGTTTATACAACACTATTCCTGGAGATCTCATCTAGTTAGGTTTCAACAGCAACATGTACACTGATGACTCCCAAATCTCTATGTCTAAACCGTAATTCTGTCCTGAACACCCAACCCAAATTTACCACTACTTATTTAGATTTCCTCTTGAGTATCCCAAGGGCACCTCAAACTCAGAATACTTAAAATTAAACCAACTATCTTCATCTAAATAGACTAGAGTAGCTTTGGGGATCTCACTGTATAAACAGCACCAGTCGTCCAAGCCAGGACCTATTCTTGACCCTTTCCCTCTTCGGCACATTCCATCTCCAGGACCAATTGGTTCCATCTCCTACCTCCAAATTGTGCCTTTTCTTCCTCCCTTCTTCCAACATTTTTTGTCAAACTCTTGCCAATTCTCACTAGCTCTCTAGCTGGTCTCCCTGGCTTCCTATTCTGGACGCCATGGAAACTCCCCTCTATAGTGCCATCAAAGGATCTTTCTAAATATCAGAGGAGGATGGGTCTGAAGAGGGTCCTCAGAACTAAAAGCCTGGCAGTGTGTATAATAGGTCATTAATTTTGTTACAATTCTTCTTAGAGAGGCTATGAAAGTGGACATAAACTACATAAAGAAAAAGAGACTTTCTTTAATGTAACATAAAGATGTACTGTTAAGAACTACAA
Source organism: Lagenorhynchus albirostris (assembly GCF_949774975.1). Classification (NCBI taxonomy): domain Eukaryota; kingdom Metazoa; phylum Chordata; class Mammalia; order Artiodactyla; family Delphinidae; genus Lagenorhynchus; species Lagenorhynchus albirostris. Next base: position 53,929,451 of record NC_083105.1, on the reverse strand, counting down.
AGGGTCTGAGATTTTTTATGCTACTTGGAAGCCTGCCATATTTTATGGATGCTGGCAAAAGACACAAGACTTCTGCGTCAGAGGACTTGTTACATAGCAAGAAGCACGAACATCACTTTCGAGTCAGTTCCCTTTGTCCGCAAGTCCCATAGGTGTGATACAAAGCAGCCCATATGAATGTTGCACATGCCTTGGTTTGTGGAACCTTGAGATTAGGAAATCTTTTATGATGGGCTACAAGCAGACATGCCCTTTGCCTTGGAGGGAGACATTATTTTATTATGCTGGACAGCAAGCAAATCTGCCCTGTGATTCAGAGGAAGACATTATCATACAAGACTGATCACTTTCTAAACATCCTTAAAAAGACATTATGGAACAAAAGCGTACTTAGTGTTTTGAGAGACCCAGGGAGAATTTTCTCCCAACAGATAGGCTTTGAATTCAAGCCAACCTCTTGGCATTCACTAGTTGTATGATTTTTACCAGTCTCTATCAGTTTCCTCACCTGAAATTGAGGATAGCACTTATCCCTAACTCACAGCCATTTTAAACATCAAATGAAATCACATGCATTAAACTTTTATAAACAATACAGCAGCATACAAATGTTATTATTTATGCCTCTAGAACACACCATTGTTTATTATGAAGATAAAAAATATAGTATAACAAAATTAAAGATCAATTAATAACACACTTAGTAACCGCCTGAATATTCTAGAGTAGGCTTAGGTAGTACAAGTTGAAGAATAAAACGCATTTCTAGATCAAAAATTTCACAGTCTAGGAAGGAAGCAGACAGGGCAGTGTCTAAGATATGTTCAGGGGACAGAATAGAAGCACAGAAGGATGACCTCTGGTCATCACTGACTTATAGAGCTTAGAGAGATCTAAGTAATCATTAAATCCAATCATCTTATTTACCACTGAGAAAAACTGATGACAAAAATATTCAGTAACTTTTTTCAGGGTTGACTACATGCAGGTGAGGTCAGAACTAGGATCCATTCTTTCTGACTTTTAGTTTGGTTTAAAAAAACGAAAAAAACAAAAAACAAAAAAACCTGACAGAAATTTCTTATTCCTGGACAGAGTTTTGACAAGATCAAGAGGGAAAAATTGGTTTGGCACCATACATCTTTCCCTCCTCTGTAACTTTACTTTAGCTTGTTGCCACTTTACCTCTTTGTTCCCCAAGGATTACAATGGATGTACTCTTTGTCTTTTTCCTTCTCTCAAAGGTCAATTATTTCCTCTTTTTGTTGTATAAAAATTCTAGCGAGAACGAACCTCTCTTCTGACCCTTTTCCTTCCCTTTCACTCCATCTGACCTCCTATCTAATACCTTTTCCCCATCATATCCTACAAAATGCTAACCCTGCCACCTTTATAATCCCTGATTGCCAGTTATTCAGTCTGCTTTTTGCTTTCCTTTCACTCCGGTCTGCCATACTATCTACCCAGTGAACTTGAAGCAGATTTCACAAAATACAAAATGATATATTAGCCACAAACCCTGAGGCCCATTTTAAAGACTAGAGGTAATCAGCGGCTAGGAAAAGATTCTAGTCAAGGAAGACCATAGCTCACACAGTCTTCCCAGAAATATAACAGAAACTTTGCTCCAAGGTAAAGTTTCACCAATATACAATAAGCTTGATTTTAATTCTACTTATGGATTTTGAAAATCTTTCAGTACTATACCGTACCTAAATTTTTCATTAATCTCATATTTGAGATTGGGCTGGGAAAGAAGTATAGATCTGTCTTTTTCAATAAGTTCCACAGTGTCCGTAGCTCAATAGCCTTAGATCTTAATTATAAAAGTATGAGTGTTTTTGGACAATACAGAGAAAAATCATATCCCTTCAATTTAAACTCTGTCCTTTGACTCATTAAAAAGTTCCAAAAATATACTTTATATTTTAAAGAGTGAAGACATTATATTTAAGGGTTTTGAGCAGCTTTTTAAGTATATAGGAATGCTAATATAACCAGTTTAATGCAATCTTTTAAAATAAAGACAATGTAATAATTCAACTTTAAGTTTTTAATGATATAATGAGTTGGCTTTTTTTGGTTTTATAATACACATGAGTTTGCTTCATATTCAAATACAGTCAAAGAATTTTAATTTTGTGGAATTATCTATGGTGCGAGCATTTAAAAGCTTTGCTTAACCCCGAAGGACTAAAATAAAATCAATACTTGAATACATACTATCTGTACTAAATAGCATTTAAAATTATAACACCAGTAATTTTCAACATCATTGAAGCCAAGAACAATGATATCACAGTCAATAGTGTTCCTGAAGGTGAAATAAGTAAATCTGGTTCATGATAAATTATGAAAATGGTAATTATGTAGATAAGAATAAATGGCTTTAAATTCCCTAATGAAAAGTCAAGTCACTGACAAGAGTAATCAAAATATATTCCATATGTGATTAACAACACTTAAATCTGACATTGACAAATATTATTTAATTCAAACAACAGTAGAATCACAAGCATATGTAGTCTCTAAACCTCCAGGTTACAATAAATTGTAGAAAGAGTGGGAATATCGGTCAGCATGCTCATTTTGTTTTTGTCCTTGCTGTTTTGCCTAGAATGTATTTATTTTTTAATGCTAATATACCTTTCAGGTTAGAGATGGGAAGTGCGGGTCAAAATAAATGCTCTCTCTCTCACACACACACACAACAAACACACAATTAGAATAAATGACAGTTCTTCATAGAATACTTCCTCACACACTGAAGAAACAAACAAAAAGACATTCTATCAATATGAACTATTGATCATTTTCCCATTAAATTTATTAGGTACTGCTACGTGCCAGACACTGTGCGAAGCACCAGGAATCAATAGAAACATGTTAAGCATGGTTCTGCCTCACAGAGCTTACAGTCTAATGGACTCAGTAAAATCAATTCATATCATTACTCAGCTATAAGCAAAGCTATTCAATATAACAGAAACGTCTATTAAAAGCACTTAAAAGAAACTGAGTAAGATTTAATAGCATTACTATTACAAACTATATTAATCATACAACTTGCAAGAAAACAAATTGCTTCACTCTCTCAGACTGACGTGTCTAAATCTAATCTCAGTTTATAATTAATATACCAGAATGAGAAAACATGTAAGAATTTCCAGGGCATTGATAAAACTGGCAACAAAATTTTTTGAACTGAGCTCGTGACATGAGACCCAGGTCTTTTCTCAATAGAGTAGAGTCACACATCTGAGCTACGACACTTCTGGCATTGGTAAAACTGGTTTAGTGAAAATACTATTAATAAAATATGAAGAAGTTAAAATCCCTAAATGATAAGCTATTATGTTTTCAATACTAAATTGAACACTTATGAATTCTGTGCTCAGATTAAAGAGCCTTTGAGAAAAGTGTTTAGAGCCAGTGGCCAGGTTTATGCTGCTTACTACAAGGAGAAACCTGTCTGAGAAGTAAGAATTGGAGGCTTCCAACCTTTCTGTGTGCGTGAAATGAAACTCAGTGGTAAAGAAGCTCTCTAAAGCCTTGTGACTCAAGTACCAGCCGCATTAGCTTCACCCAGGAGCTTGTTAGACATGCAGAATCTCCAGGCCCCACTGCAGAACCTGCATTTTAGCAAAATTCCCCCAGATGATTAGTGTGCGTGTCAAAGTTTAAGAAGCACCGATCTAAAGGGATAGGTTTTACTTAACTATAGAGCCATTCCAACTATCTGGCATAAACTTAAACTTCTGTTTTCCCAGCACATCTCCTAAACCCTCCAAGGTACCACCAGCTTCAAGGTGAGTTCAGCAACAATGAGTCAATCAGAAGAAAAATAAAAACAGCGGTGAGATTGAACCACTCATTATTATCATTCAGCATCTCCAGCTGAGCCTTTTACTGTCAACCACCCTGGCTCCAGATGCAACTGGGATTGGAGGATTGTGCCTACAGAGGACAGAAGGGCAGGCATACACATATCTCCCTAGCTAGCTGTCTTCACACATTCCTCTGTCAACAGTGACAGAGTCATGTTGCAGGCCCTTGGCCTGCATATGGCCCACAGATATGTCTGTTGGCCCACACAGTATTTCAATTTTGAATTTATTACCATCATTTATAAATCTGAAACTTTCACACTAAAAAATCTGCACATCTAAGTTCTCTTCTACAAATCATGGCAACACCAGACCCACATTCCGGCATGGCAACAAGTGGAGCCAAGGTTCGGCTATCCCACTCAGAATACCAGACTCTCCACTATTCCCTACAGTCTCCCCAACACTGTAGCTGAGGCTATGTGTCAGTGGCCATTTGTCATCTTCCATTTGGTCTGCTTCATTCATTCACATTCCCAGCCTGACTCCTATAGGCATTTGAATTTGCAACCCCTTTAAGACGCTCTAGGAAGCATCATGTCACTGATCTCAAGTCATTCAGCCTATCTGAATTTCTTTCTTTCAGGTACGTAACTCAGGAAAAGGAGCTATGGTTTGTGTCACCCTTAGTTTGATCATTGATCTTGTGAGCTGGAATCAATCCACTGAACTACATTATTACCTCACCTTAAATACACACTGTGATATTTTTCTTCACAACTCATTCCAACTCAGACATTTTAACTATTTTAACTCTTTTCAGAACTGTACTTCACAGTTACAAATAAGAATTAATAGTAAGAGCAGATATAACACAAATACACTGTTGAACCATTCCTCCAGATTCATCTCAAAACCTCAAGTATTATACTAAAACAGTGAATTCTGTATCTTTGTCTTTTTTGTTTACTGAAATACTGCAAGCACCTAGAGAGTGTTCAATAAATATTTATTGAATAAATGAATGAACTTTCCCAAGGATTATAAATTCTCTAAAGTTCATATGTAGATTTTGAATGAATGTGTTTAATTATCAACAGGTATATGAAGATTATTCATTTGCTAACTAGTTCTGTTTGGGTTAATCAACCAAACCATTTTACCTCAGTGACTATGAAAACCAGCAGTAGAGAAGAGACATGTAACGTCAACAAGCCTAAGACTCATGGCCTATCGCAACTTGTTTTGCAACAAAACAGCATCATGCAAACTAGGCAAAATGGATAAACAGAATAATAGTCTGATTCAATTTTATATCCCTACATCTATAGTCTTTAGTCATCACCATAATCATCATTAACATCATCATCCCAATCAAATAAAGCTTAACTTTTACAAATTGCTTACTGAAAAGCATTTATGGAACTTTTACTGGTGCTCCAGGAACTTTTTGTGCTAGATGTCCCTTGACTTTCTGAATAAAGGTATATCCTGGAATACTGTTATACTTCCCATACCACGATGTTTAGTAGGTCAGAATACAGGAAAAAATTACATTTTTAATTATCTTGAAAATTTGACTGAAGAAAATATACTGCTGAGAAACTGAGGCACAGAGAAATAAATTGATTTTCTTGTGGTTACATGTTTATTTATTGGTAGAGTTAGAAAAGCATCTACAGAGCTCTCACCACTGCACCACATTGGTTTTATAATAGTCATTTTCAAAATTTATCTGCTAAACAAAATGCAAGCCAATGAATTTTAACCACTCAACAAATGATGTGATGAGCAAATATATCTTCAAACAGCAAAGTCTAAATTTTGACCCAGTTCTGGTGTATTTATAAACACACAACAATCAATCTAAAAGGACTTTGCAATAATGCTAAATATGTATCTTAGCAGGAAACTACTATGATACAACATTTCAAGAACTAAGCCTGAAAAAAAAAATTAGGTTAGAATTTTCCTCGAACTTAAAGCTGCCCCAAATGGGGCCTCTGGTTTCTGGAGTATGAGATTTCAATGCCCTTTCACTCTCCCCTTGGGCTTTGGATTGCCTGACTTAAAGGTGGATCATCTATCTCCTTTCTCCTTTTATACCATAAAAGAGAGCTAAAGTTAGAGCTGTTTCGCTCAATTCAACTCAACTTTCTGAAGAAAATACAAACAAAAGCAGGACCACGTCACTGCTACTGATATGTCTGATGGCCATTCTAAGGAGGAATTTCCTGAACTCTTCAGCACCAACAAATTTGAGTATGCCATCCATCATACACCTACAACAAGGAAAACTAAACTGAGAAAGAAATGGTAACAATAGCTAGGTTTTTCCACCTTAAATGAATTTGGAACTGTCGTAAACTAAAATAAATTAAAAATATAAGTACATATGTTGTTTTCCTCAAATGATCTGAATTGACCACTTCTGAATTCTTCTGATCAATCACAAAATTGCTACATCGGTCCATAAAGCTCTATTATTTGAGTAGACCCAAGTTTTAGGGCTGTCAAAGGCCTGCTCTCTTGAAGAACCCATTCTAACAAAGTCTCAGTGCTCTATTAATAGGTTGAGGTTTTGTTATTAAGATTCCTATGACCACATAGCCCATTTTTAGTTGCCTGCCTTTGCTTACTCCAATCCATCAAGACAAAAAATATGAAGCCAGAAAAATGCAGACTAGGACAAATAACACACCTTGCGTTTCTTATATAGATGGTCTTTTTCATAATAGAGCAGGAGAGAGAAAGCATATTTACTTCCTCCAATATTTAAGTACAATTCTCACTGGAATCTCCAAGAAGGATGTTAAAAAAAAAAGGGAGAACAACTCAGCCAGAACCAAATAAAACCATGGCACAGTTTTTACATATAAATAATAATTTTCAGTGGTCAGTTTTTTTGCACCAGAAATAATCCATTTGTATCTTCATAGCCCAGGCCATTCTGCTTGAAAACTTTCATTCCAAAGCACATATACACTTTTCCAAAAATCTTCTGTCATAGTGCCTGCTGTGGATACCTTCATGAATTCACTTATAAAGAGGGGCATAATCTGCCATGATCTGTTCTGTATTATTAAACTCAACAGAAAGCTCTATATGCAGCGACAGGAGGCCACAGGCAATTAACACTGCAAACTGTAAGGTTTAGAATCTTTGCATGCACATGCATGCAATTATACAGTGACTAGTTCATAGCAGCAAAAAAAAAAAAAAAAACTCATAAAAATATTTAGTAAAACAAACCTTTGCACTCCCCGGGCTTTAGGTGAAGAGTTAGCTTTACGTAGCACAAGGATAAAAGAGCAAAGAAGACCTGTTTGGCAGATTGTCCCCATTTTGTCAAAGTACTAAATTTAGCCTACCACCAGAACTGCTAAGAAGGCAACATTATCACATTATTCAGTCTCTCTGTAAAGAGTTTCCAAAATCTACTGTGTAGAAGGAGCATTATAAATATAAATTTAATTGATAAGTATGTTTGTGCTATTGCTAGGGGAAAGGGAGATGTACCTTTGCTAACTGGCCATTCAGGGGAAATCATAAAATAATTACAGGTACTATGGAGTAATTTAGGAGACTGAGGAAGTGATTAAAAGGACTTTATCTAATATAAACATATAAACTATGATTCCCTAGCTATATTTCATACCCTATAGGGATAATTGTGAATAAAATGGAATACTCTCCTTATAGCTTATAGAGTCATGTCTCATCTGAATCCCAAGTTACCTGAAAGTCTTATATTTTTCAATGGTAATAATAATCAATTGCCTAAATATGCTAGATTTTCACTGATTCCAGTGACTAGGTGGCCTAGTTACAGCACAGGATGAAGTCCAACAAAGACGTGGTATACACATTGGAAGTGGGTGCATTTAGGAAATTTAACAAATTTGGAGTATAATATCAATATGTTTCTGGAAATTCTGTAGATACCATTTGAAACCAGAATAGTATGCTCTAATGTAACACACGGTTTCTGTTTTGACTGTGGAGGCACATATTTAATAAAGACAGAATACAGCTATATTCACTGTTTAAAATGTGTTGAGATTTCTAGTCATAGTGTCAATAAACATCCCAAAGCACCCCTACACAGAGAACAAAATTGATTTTTTTTTTTGCATTTGTAGCCTAATGAATAAAAATATCTCCGAAAAACTGAAGAGAAAAAATACTGCCTGCAACAGTGGCTCAAAGAGTAAAACTCAATTATAAATGACGTTGTTAAACCATGGTTACCCAGTTGCACTGTAGGTCAGATCACGTAAAATAGTGAAAAACTAGGTACCTTAAAAACGTAGACATTTTTTAAAAAGTCATTCCCTCCCCCTTCAATACTAAACCAGTATTTTACATGGATTCCATTAAAAGCATATGTATGTATGTATGTATGCATGTGCATATATATGTATAGAAGTAGAGATTAGATTCATATTGCAGAGAAAAGTATTTAAATACCACTTTTCTTCACATTCCAATGAAGTCTAACCATTCCTCTTAAAATTTCTGATAAGAATAAGCAGAAGATAAGAATTGTTAGCTATATTTCACTGACAGGGCACTGAATCACTGTGCCGAATGAATAGAATCAGATTTTCTAAAAATTACCCAGTAAATCAGTGGTCAGTGACAACTAAAAACCAAAACTAATTTCTAGGTCTCTGTTTGCTAGGCCCACCTTTCCACCTCCCCTGTTTCAGACTGCACTCCAAACCCAAAGTAAAACTGTTCTCTAAAAAGACTTACAGTAACTCATTGTGAGACTATTCCTCCTCTTCCAGTGATACAGTTCCATGTGCTCTAAGTAATTCAAACTAAACCAAAGAATTTTCCAACAAAATAGCAAAGTCACCATATTACACGACATTAAAATCAATGATTCATAAGCAAGATACAGGATGTGAAATGCTGTGCAGGTATGTGGACCAGACATGAGGTTGATTCGGCTGGCTTGGCCTTCATATCTAGCAGCAATCTGTGTTAATGCGTTTCTTCTCTTTGTTTTGGTGGAGCCCTACTAATAACAAGTTGATGAACTGCATTTGTAAATATCAGTTATAGATCAAAGGGGTCTATGTTAGATGCTTATTTTACTTCAACTTATGGTTTTTCACCTAGAAAACAAAACTGCATTGCACAGTAAAGTTCCTTATTTTTACTTGACTCTTCAATGAACAAAACAGCTGCAGAATAATGCGATTTAATGAGGCATTCCTAATAAAATACTGGAGAAGTAAAAGCAGGGGCACTGAACTGTTTCTGGTTGTTTCATCTTCTCAAATATATTAGAAATAACTGATGACACTTGGGAACATTCCTAGTTTGGGACATGCATTAAAGAGGCAAATGCCCATTAGTTTGCTGCCACAGCTGGACTTAGAATCTGACAGTACCTTTTATTAGGGCCCATGATAAAAAAAAAAAAAAAAGTCTGGAAAATGCTGGAGAGGCACACCTTACCCTACTTGTATAGGATAATCCATAACCTGCAATTAGTGACAAATCAAACTTAAAATGCACTTTCAACATTTACATATTCAAAAACACATTATAAAGGATCATCATTAAAATACTAAAGATACCGAATCCAGGATGACTAAACCTTTCTGATATTATAAAAAATAACTTCCATAAAATCTTCTATCACCCCCTGAATTTCATCACTTCATAAATTTTTAAAAAGGAAAAGTGGCCGTGTCTAAAAACAGATCTTTTTACAGCTGTTGTCATCACATTTTTATAACTCGGTGGTTAGTAAATACTGTAATGCAGTCTCCAAGCAATATGTACCTTTTTTGACATAGATCCATGGGATCTCAGTGAATCTTCACTCTCCGGTTTGTCACTTAAAATAGCTAATACTTTTCAGATTCAAAATCACACATACTCAGAAAGCTTAGGTTCCTTTTTAGCACAACTTGTAGCATTACAGGTGTTTGCTTTCACGTCGAGGTTTTTTGGTTCTTCCTTAAGAGACATATATCATAGCACTATGTATAAATATGTAAATTCAAGCATCCTAAATTACAAAACTGTATTAAAGGCAAGAATCAAGATTTCAGTCTCAAAAAATGCCTGATTTGAATAAAGCAACACACTAAAACTGTGTTCTGCCTCTTAAAAGTACTGTGTCTAAGCAGTTGGCAGTGTGACACTGCTTTCATAGTATTATGTCTATAAATAATGCAATCTAATTATTTTCATTGAAAATTAAGAAAATGCAAATAAAATGAGCTCCAGTGTGGTTCGTAATGGCCTTTCAATGGCTACAGATGGTTTTAAAAATCAGGACTCTAAAAAGGTCAGTATGCAAACAACCAACTGACCCGGGAAGAGATCCAGAACAAAGTAGGAAAAAGGGAAGATTAAATGTGTCTGATCATTTTTAAGGATCTCAGGTGCCAAATTTGAAACTGTAAAAGATTGACCAGTCTGAGAGTACATGTGCAAACATGGGAAGGCTGGAATCAATACAAATAATCTTAATGCCCTGGTTTTTAAAGCTTTAGAAGTGTCTTCAGAATTCTTTGCTAGTTATTGCCATTTAGGACTTTACCCAGAAATCTTAAATTAATTACTCATTTGTCTTAACTTACATTGCCTAACAGAGCAGTTTTAAAGTGTTAATTGATAATAGTCTGAATGTTGATGTCTCAAACAATCTAGTTGGGGAAGACAGGAACCAGATAATTATCATGCAGTCAATGGTCATTAAAATTCATCCTGTCACGAGTAAAAGACCCTTATACACCGACTGCTTTGCGGGTACTTTTCAGAGCAAAGGTTGCACACAGGTTTGTTTGGTTTTGTTTTTTTCAAGAATGATGCTTGCAAAATTCAAGAGGGTATTTAACACTCACAAAAAGAAGATATTTTCTGTCTTATTGCCACAAGCCAAACTCACCCAGCACCAGGTGAAAACAGGCTAGCTATCCACTCTATCCACTGTAGTGACTACACCTGTGATTCCACACACTTCAGGCAATCGTTTAACACTTGCTCAGGAGGTGGAATACTAACTAGAAAGCATCACGTCTACCACGGGGCTCTGCAAGCACCTACAGTTCCTCCTTTTCAAGTGGGGACTAGATAGCTCAGCCTGCAGTTCTAGGAGAAATAGGGCAATGGATCTCAAACTTTCCTTTACAAAGGCAGTTTCTGGAAATAACACGTTCCCCACTGACAAGTGAAGATCAGTGGCTTAAAGAAAACACCTCTTGGTGGAACCTGGCCTTTTGGAATAGAAGGGGGAAGGGACAGGAAAGCAGTGGGGCAGAAAAACCGTGTACTATTAGCAAGATTCTAGAGCCATCTATGCGGAAATAAATGAAAAACCGTTAGTTTCTCGAAGCTGTTCTTTTTCTGAACGCTGTTCCTAAAATGCTCCTTGTCCTAAGGCTCTCCTGTAGTATCCTTTACTGAAGCTTTATCTCATTCAGTAGTAAAGCGTCCGGTACCAAATCTAAATAAACCTTTACACAGATGAGGCTCCAGAACTTATCAAGAAGATTCTTTATGAAAATGGTTAGACGTGGAGAAATCGATAGCCACCCTCTACAGACAGGCCCGAAGTGGACAGAAAGTGGAGATTTCAGAAAGGCGACCTGACATCCCATTGATCCTCCCTTGAACGCGACCCCCAACTTCTTTTTAGGAGTCCAAAATGGTTACGAACCGAGATTGGTTTGGTTGAGGGATCGAATTAAAACCCACTTCAACCTCGGCCGGGTCGCCCGTTGTGTTAAGAGAAATGGGGCACAGAAGAGAGGGAGGGCAAGGCTCTCGGAACCGCCTTTCACTTGCTCAGATCCCCTCTCGGCGTTCCTCTACCCCCGCCCATACTCTGGACGCCCAACCAGCATCTGCTATCACCTCTCGCCTTCCCCGGGCGAGCTCCCTACAGCCCCCGACCCCCGGAGAAGGGAGGGCTTCCGGGCCCCGGGTCCTCCAGCTGCCGCCCGAGTCCCCAGCGCCGGCGGCAGGCGCGGCTGGCACCTACCTGCAGCCCGGCTTCCTGGTGGCGGCAACACCTAGCGATGCTCCTGCAGTTTCCGCGGGCCCGCGCCAGCCTTATCGCTCTTGCATCGCTTCCAAGATGCCAATCCGCTGTCACCGTTCTGGGGCATAGGGAACCGAAGTCTGGTGGTGTGTGCTCGTGGAGGGCGTGTGAGTGTGGCCCCAAGAGTGCGTGTGTGCGCGCGCGCGCGTTTCCTCCTCCGAGAGCAAAGAGGGTTCAGGAATCTCTAGACATCCAAACTGGAATCCCCTTAAAGTGGGTGGAAGGTGGCGTGCGGGAGCCTCGTTTCTTTCCTCCTCTCGTTTTTCACAAGTCAAAGTAATCAAAAGATTTGTTTACTGGGGAAACGCCGAAGTCCCGCAGCCCTTGCCAGCGCCCACGGTCGCCAGCGGTCCTCGCCGGATGCGCGCGGTGCGCTCAGCTCCTCACAATGCGAGAATCAAGGCGGTCTTGCAGCAGTTACCGCTCTTACTCCATCTCTGATTTGTTTGCTTTGAACGCCGAGTAAAGACTTTTCTTCCTGCCACACGTCGTCTCTGCCTCTCACACATACACACACTCACGCATACTCGGTTCCTTTTCCCCCGCCCTCCCTTTTTGCTCTCTGGGGAAAAGCAATTGGACGGAACAGTTCACCTTCAGAAAAGCAGCCTCCGCCACGTACTTCTCCAGTTTCCTGGCTCTCGTAGGTCCCGGGTCTCCGTTGTGCGAGAGTTGCTGGGGAGGTTCGGGGCAGGAAGGAGGAGAGGCTCTGAGCTCGGCAGTCTTCCGCCCGCGAGACGCTGGAGTTCCTCCGTCAGGCGCCCCTGTTCCCGCTTTTAGCAGATAGGTCCCAGCTGATGCCCTCTCGGAGACTTGGCGCCAAGTGCAATTAACAGCAACTCCTAACCAGCTGCAGACCCTCAATCCCGCCTCGAAGTGCTGCGGGCCGAGCCCCACGCAGCCCAACCGCTGCCCCTCTGGGCATCGTCGGCTGGGAGGAAGGGAAACCGCCGCTGTCCCCCTGTCCCCAGTACGCTGGGCACAGTCACCGCCGAGAAGGTGCGTGTTCCAACATCGAACACAAGCGAGCAGGGGCTGCCTGTGTCAGTTCGCTAAAGGAGGGGAGGGAGATGGGGCAGGGGAGGAGGCCGGGGAAACAAATCCGATCACCAGAATAAAAAGAATTAAGCGGTTTAGTAACCGAAGCCTCCTCTCCGCCGCCCACCCTAGGGCGCTGCACTGTCAAAAAACATTAGTGGTACCTTTTAGAAAGTCACCGTAGAGGGCAGAGCCCCCTGTTCCACCCAGACCCCTTATTCCACCCAGCCTGGACGTCCAGAGAGTCCGGAGTGACTGACTTCCCTGTATAGTACAAGGAGAACGCAGGGAGGAAACAGGTGCCAACACTCCAGGTTGAGTTAAGCAGGAAAATGCGAGGGCGGGACCAGGCGGCGTTGCCTCCCTCTGTCTCTCTCCCAACAGCCACCTCTGTTAGCAGCCGCAGCTGCTTCTGAGAGGAAACTGCGGTCTCGCAGAAAAAGAAAGAGGCAGTAAAAGATGAGAGGGCGGCAATTGGTATAAAAGCTGGACTATGTCTCCCTCTAGAGGGAGGCTCGGGTTAGAAAGCTTTACTGACTGACTACGACTCCGATCTCTCCACAAAGAAAAAGAAAACAATATCGGTTCCAGGGAATTTTGTAGTTTTACAAATTCCAACCTCTAATGGATTTAGAGAGAGGATTTGCACTGCAGGCTTATGTAAGCAGAGTCCTTGCTAAAGGAACCTCTCAATAGTTACAGAAATTTAATAGCAAGACGCTGGAAGGTCATGTCCTTACAGGTTTGGTCAATTTGGGTGTTGGTTTAAGCAGTATGCATACGAACTCAAGTGAAGAATCTTCTTAGACTCACTTTGATCAAGTCTGGCGATGAACAATACCTTAATCTAGTGATTAGAGGATTATGCAAAAATGAATAAGTAGTAATGATGAATTTAGAAAAAGAAAAGAAAATCTAAAGCAAAGAAATAGCATGCTGATCCAGGAAATCTTCTGAGCCCCTTACATCTAGGGATATCTCAAGGATCTTGCTTTGGAGCCAATATTCATACCTCTTATTTAACTAAACTAATCATTGTCAACTAAACTAACCAGACAAGGAGTTCGGGTTTTTTGAGCATCAGCTGCTGGCGTTCCTTGTCTGGTGCCTACAATAAACATTGCACTTTCTTTCACCAAAACCTGGTGTCAGTGGATTGGGTTTACTGCACTAGGGCAAGTGGACCCAAGTTTCACAATAGTGTCATAGATGTTATAATGTTTTGTTACTTCAGTCAAGTCCAAGCTAGGTTCCATCCATAACTTTAATATTTAGATTTTGTGAACTATTTGAAAGTTTTCATTCAAAATATTTCTATATGATACAACAAACTAGTGAATATAACAAAAAAGAAGCAGACTCACAGATATAGAGGACAAACTAATGGTTATCAGTGGCAGTGGAGGAGCAATACAGGGCTGGGGGAAAGAGAGGTACAAACTACTGGGTATAAGATAGGCTCAAGGATGTATTGTATAACACTGGGAATACAGCCAATATTTTGTAATAACTGTAAATGAAGAGTAACCTTTAAAAACTGTACAAAAATTTTTAAAATAAACTTAAAAATAAACAATAAAAATAATAAAACAAAAATTCTGTATGTTTAAAAATTATAAAAAGTGTATTCAAGTTTTTATTAAACTCATTCCCATTCACTCTGAATTTTTGAAGTAGTCATATTTTAACTTGATAATCTAATTTAGTACAGGCTTAAAGAAAGAAAAGAATTTATAAGAAATAGCTTAGACTGATTGAAGTCATTTAAAACAAGGAGCCAAAACTAAGTCATGTAGTTTTATTATTTGGCTAATTGTACTATAGTAGATTTGAATCAGTCGAGCACATGGCAGTGAGGTACCCTCACCTGGTCTCTTTCAAAAGATTCATGTCATATGGTCAAAGATTTTTATTTCATTCCTCTTACTGTTAATGAAAGTGGGGTCTGGCTGCTCACCACTCAAAAGCCAAAAAAGAGGCAACGTTGGTGGAAAGGAAAGTTTGCTTTATTTCGGATGCCAGCAACAAGGGGGGGAGAGCGGACTCCTGTCTAAAGGCCAACTTGACCCAACCACTGACAATCAGTGGGCAAGAGCTCTTATGGAGAGAGGGAGGGGGCTACGTGTAGGAACAGCACAGTCAGCTCTGACAGTCATCTTGAAATTGGTCATGTGGTGGTCTGACCAAAGTTATCTTGATTGTTTTAAGTACAATTAATCTTCAGTTCCAGGGTCAATTTGTTCCCATTTTCTTGAGGCCAGTTCTTGGAATTGTGGCAGCTTATGTCATGGCTACAGTCTGGTCAGCATGTGGTTAACTTCTTCCACCTGGTGGCAGTTTCAGTATCTACAAGGCAGCTCACAGGATGTGGCTCAGAATATTATCTATAGCCCTTGGGGAGGAACCAAAGGTCCTTGACTATACTTAATGACAAAACTATTACTATTTGGACTCCTTTTACTGTTTTCCTTTGTTTCTGCATTTTCTCACTTCTCTGATTAAACTTATTCTTTGGCTAAAGTTTTCGCACAGGCAAAAGGCAGGCAGAGGGCATGGTGGGGGGTGCGAAGGACCATGGGGTCCTGCTCCGTTTCATTACCTAGCAACTTATTTCCCCAGGGAGCAAAGTTGACATTTTAAAACACCTGGCGCTCTTTCATTGCCAATCTTACAGTAATTCTCAGTCTGCTATGTTAAGTAGTAGGATGGAATCCAAGCAGGAATGACTGGAAATCTGGGCTCTGTGCTGGGAGGAATAGCCATTTACAAAATTACTTTAGAATATTGGCCTTCCTTTCTTATAAGAAATATAAAGTATACTTTATAACCCTTCTAGCTTCTAATTCAAGTAGCTCTCTGTGACTATAGGAAAATCTATCATTTTATCATATTGTTAAATTTTTATTGTTAAAATATATGACATTTCATCCTTATTTTCCTAATTAAACCCATCATGTTTTTACAAAAATGTAAAGAAAAAAAGTTCGTAAAGAGAATAAATGTGTAAATTAATTACAAAATATAATAGAATTTCTTATCCAAAGTCATATGATACTTAAATTCTGTAATAACCTTTGTACTTTTTGTACAGATCCAGATAATTTCTAATGATTTTTAGATCAAGGTATTCCTATTTCCAGCACCTCCTAGACTTTTAAGTCAAATATTTTGTTTTCCTTCCAAAACAAAATGGCAAATACCTCCTTAGTTTAATAGAAATCTTGAGATGATACTTCTTATCTTCTGTTTATTTAAACCGCCTGCCTCCTCCCATATAAACAGTAAAAAATAATTACTTGGAATGCAGAACTTCACTGACAGTAACCCGGAGCATAGCTCTTCATGTTCTGAGAGCTCATTGAAACATCACTTTGGGGCGCTATAAGCTTGCTGGAGGCTTTCTATATTATCTCAAATTCTTATCTCAAGTCCTCACAACATGCCATAAAGTACCTGATATAACCCCATTTTACACATCAAAAAAATTTTACACATGAAAAACATTGAGACAATTTCACCGTGATTAAGT
The DNA here is from genome assembly GCF_949774975.1 of Lagenorhynchus albirostris. Taxonomy (NCBI): domain Eukaryota; kingdom Metazoa; phylum Chordata; class Mammalia; order Artiodactyla; family Delphinidae; genus Lagenorhynchus; species Lagenorhynchus albirostris. The sequence goes on along the minus strand of NC_083105.1, from coordinate 53,912,986 downwards.
GGAAGAGCTGGGAATCAAGCCAGATGGCTCTACCTGAATCCAAAACCAGTTTTTGGTTTGGTTTTGGCTTTGATATTTTTTTTCTATGCTCCCCAGAACCACCACTAAAATAGGCTATCTTCTATATTACAGGGAAATAAAAATCATTTGGACCTGGATATAGAAAAAACTTAGCTAAAGAATGTGGGTCCATTAATAAGAATAGAAAGAAGTTATTCATGGGAAAGAGAGAAGAAAAATTAGCACCAGCTCCCCTCAGCACTCAGCCAGGGTCTAGGATATTAAAACAAATGAACAAAAAAATTCTGATTCCTAGTGTGTAAGTGAAGAGGAGTGCCGTTCATTCTTCCTCGTCTCCTCTTGTTTTGTTTATTTGGTCCTAACCACCTCATTCTACTGATATCTTTTTCAGTAATGTCTCCCTCACTCACTTTTGTTTTCATGTAATTAGGTAAACAGAAGGAAGCACAGAATCCCTTTCACATAACCTAAGGTGGCATGTGTACGTTATTAACTCTTAGAATCCCCATCACCTAGCATAGTACCTAATACACAATAAATACTCTATAAATACATTATGGTCAGTAATCAGGAAACCAAATTGGTCAAGTGAGCAGACTGAAACCATGATGATAAACCAAGAGAATTACTCCACAGAGCCATAGGAGAAAGTAACTGAGGTAGGAAAACTGCCCTATATGGAGTAGTGAGGCAAATGGAACAAATCACTCCAAAACTTAGTGGTTTAAAGAACAAGCATTGATTTAGTTCACATTTCTGTGGGATTGGCAATTATGGGTTGAGCTCAGCTAGTCAGCTGGGCAGTTCCTCTGAACTCAGCTGAGCTTACTTGTGTCCCTGTGGTCAACTGGCACTATAGTGCCTCACTATAAGCTGACTGTAAGCTGGAGTATTTGAGAGTAACTAAGCTGCTAGTCCCTTATCATCTAACAGGGTACACTAGCTGTTTACATGGTGGCAATCACAGGCTTCCAAGAGTAGCAATAGGGGAAGCCTCAATACCCAAGCACTTTCCAAGTCTCTGCTCTCGTGATGTTTGCTACAGTCTCCTTGGCTAAGCAGTTCATCAGACCAGCCCAGATTCAAGGGGTGAAGAAAGACTCCATTTCTTAATCAGTAGAGCTACAAAAACCTGGTACATTAAAGAACCTGGTATGGGGGAAAAAGTATTTGCTTTCATTTTTGCAATCTAGCATGATAGCTATCCCAGGAAGCTAGCATCTTGCACAGTATCTTAACCCATCAAGCGTTTTATGGACTGACCTGTGCACAGCAGAGTATTCCCATTATAGATTAAAGGACACCTGTCTTGGGTAAGAACAAGTTGTTTGTTCAGATTATTGAGTCCCTGGACTGTTCCCATTATCAATTTAAAAGAAATAGTCCATCCAACACCTTTCACCAATACAATGCAACATGTTTTTGTAATTCTCTGTTTCACTAGAAAGCACAAATGTTCCAACATTTAACACACTTTCCACATTAGCCATTGCATTAATCTCAGGGCTTTAATTTACAATTCAGATTTATCAACAGTATTATAAAAGTTCCACTTGTTAAGCTAGAAATCACTAGCCGCTTTTACGTGACAGTGATTATATCATCTTTCGTACACAGACCTGATAGCATCTATTTCGGTTAGAGACTTTGTTTACTTCCTGATTTTTTTATCATACTCCAAAGAATTGAGATGAGTAAAACCTACTATAACGGCTTCCCAAATGGACTTGACCGAAACCCTGGGCACCACCTCACCACATCTACAAACAATCTCTACTTGGTTAACTCCAACTCATTCATTAAGACTCAGGACAAGGGTAATCTTCTCTAAAAAATCATCCATAATTCCCTTAATCCACTATATTAACCATTTCTCCTCTGTGCTCCCAAACACCTGAGATCCCTCTATCTTAATACTTAACACATTGTGTTGTAATTGAGTCATTTTTAATAGATTATCCTACATTAGAGTATATCCCTCTTGAAGGTCCACAGTCATGTTCATCCTTGTTTCATCTACGAAAGCTACAGACATGAGTGGATGAGCAACTAATATATCTCGATTCACAAGACTGTAGAGCAATGTATGGTCACATTTATTTTATTATCCAATAATTACTTTAGGCCTCCATCTTGCTGATCACAAGCATTACATGCATCTAGACACTAGAGTCCCAAGTGGCTATGGGCACTCTTGAAGAATGCTGACATGGTTTATAAAATTAGTCTTCTTCATTACTGCACCTGCACACACACCAGAGACAGGAGCTCAGATGCACTCCTTAAGGTCTATCTTGTCCTGCTGACCTCCAGAGCTCCACCTGCCTGTTTCTATTTCTTACATTCAGCTGCTTCTATGCACATTTTCGCACTAAGCCCCACTTCAGAATAGTAACTGAAGTTCAATTTGCTCCAACAGCTGAACTGCAGTGATTCCTTGAGTACAGGGAAAGTTTCACTTCTCCACAATGTTATACTCAGTCCAAGACCAAAGAAAAATAGCCCTAGACTGTAGAAGACCCATCTCTTGGTGAGCAACTTAAGCTAAAAGCACATAGACATTTTCCCCAAGGTGTGCCCACACTGCCAGAGTAGCTAGGTAAGAAAGAGAGCTGGTATCAGCTTCGTGCTGCATCCAGTATAAGCCCTCCCCTGTGACAACTTAGATACTGGTGTTTAGCCCAGGTCTCTAGTGTCTAGACATCCTCATTCCTTGTGAACCTGAGGTCGACCATAGGGAGGGATGAGGTGAGTTGGGTAATCTTGGTCTCACTCCTTGGCCAGATGCTTGCTGAGTTGCAGAGACCAGGGTGAAAAAGAGCCCTTAGGAGAATCTAACATTTTTTTCCCAATAGTTTGGGGGAAAATGTGAAATTAGAGAAAAGTGCCTGCTCCTTGTGTGAAAAATCTAAAGGTAGGAGGCTAGCTAAAGTGACCAAGGACAGCAGTCCAAAAAAGAGGGTCATCTGATAGTGAAGAGGCAAATCTACCATTTCATGGGCCAAAGACATACTAGTTCCATGGACCAAGTGGGTATCACAAAAGGTAGTGGCCTGAGTCATCAAAGCAATGGAAGAAAAGTAAAACTATTTATTGATTGCACTTAATTTGTACCCATTCTGTTTATTTATGGGCTAACATGGGTTCTATGAATATTGGCTTTCGGGGCATGTTAGTTCTGTAGCATAAGGTAGTAAGAAACTATTTATAGATACTACCTGTTAGTAGAAAGAAGCTATTAATATCGTGGTAGGCTGAGACCTAATGATTTCTAGAACTAAATAGGAAGCAAGTAAGTAGCTATAAAATCATTATGAACAGCTAGCATGGGGTTAGGGTTAGGCAGAGACTGACACACTCCAGATCTCTGAGAAATTAATGATCCATGTAGTGAATATACCAGTCTCAGCAGTATAGGTTAGAGGGCAGGATCATCAGGATTAAGAATGTGGTCTTGGGCTTCCCTGCTGACGCAGTGGTTGAGAGTCCACCTGCCAATGCAGGGGACTCGGGTTCGTGCCCCGGTCCGGGAAGATCCCACATGCCACGGAGCGGCTGGGCCCATGAGCCATGGCCGCTGAGCCTGCGCGTCGAGAGCCTGTGCTCCGCAACGGGAGAGGCCACAGCAGTGAGAGGTCTGCGTACCGCAAAAAAAAAAAAAAAGAAAAAAGAATGTGGTCTTACTAAACTGCTCCCTTCCTCCATCAGAAATTAAAATTTCCAGTGGTTTGGGGTAGGAAGTCCAGGGTCTTTAACAACTTTACCTCATTTAAGTCATTGGCTGTCTTCATTCATAAGATTTTCATAAGTTACCAAGACCTAGTTGTACTTCAGTCTCTACCTGAGGTGTGATACACAGCCTCATGACAATACTACCGGCTCCAGATTTTCTCTCTTGATTTTATCATGCTTGTAGTAATCATGGGTAATCAATGTTTCTTCTAATCCTCATTCTTCCTGCCTGGTTTATTGGATTAACTAGATTGCTTTTGGCCTCTCATTCCCTTTTTGCCCTCTTACCTCCCCCACTTCCCCATTGCAAGGTTGTGGAAGCAGACAGACTCTCACTTTATCAGGGAACCAAAGATTCCACACAACAAGGTACATTCTGAAGGTACAAACCAAGATGAAAGTCAGTTTTAGTACCATGCTTAAGAGCCTGGTCTTCCTAGTCTTTAGCTCAAAGTCCCATTTCCCTGTATTACTTGCCAACTAGATATTAATAATCCATAGTTTTCATCCACAGAATGTAGCTAAGAATAGGGGGGAGGAGAGCAAAATCCACTGAACAAATTGACCATGCATCAAAGGTTATTTTTCACTGAAGCTAAGTAGAGGATAAGGTTTACAAGTTTTTACTCAGAAATGGGAAAGAAAAGAAACTAACACATTTCTTTCTTCTCATAATAGTTCTATAAAACAGATATTATCTCATTTTATGACTTACACACTAAGGCTCAGAGATTAAGTAAATTGCCCAAAAATTCAGTTAAAAAGTGAGAGCAGCCAGAATTACAATTAGATCTGACCCAAGAGCATTAATAAGAACTTGTCTCCTAGTTATTAGTCCATTGTTCTTTTCACTTTACATATTGTTCTGATTCAATTATTTCCACAAAGCTCAAGCGCAAACCCTGAAATTCCTCCATTCAAACTCTCTTTGGATTTCTGTACAAAATTTTCTCCTATTTTTAGTATAATATAAAATGACTTCTGTCACCCAACATGATCAAAATATTGCCTGCAAAGGTATAAGTGTTTCAAGAAACTTCACTATGTATTTCAGCCATCCAGTGTCAAAACAGAGCAACTGCAGGCAGGTGCTGATGTTTCTACAGACAGGCATGATAGTACATACTGTCTGCTTTACCGCAGCAAAAATAAATCATGACAGAGGTTCTGAAGTCTTTCAATGGTAAAGATTGTACATTTAGAAGACACTCCCACAACAGAAAGAAGCACATGAAAATGAGAAGCCAATATTTTTTAAATGAAGAATTTAAATAGTGTAAGTGAAGATATGCCTGTTCCAAAATCCTAGAAAAAAATGGAATAAAAGGAAATGAGATAATAAAATTTAATTGTATGTAAAGAAGCAGTCAAAAATAAGAGGAGGTAAATTGTTTTTAACACATTTTTAACATACTTTAATGTACAGGTTAATTAGACAGTGTAATGAGCTACAAAAAGAATTAGTGGACTTGCCAATATTGGAGGTATTCAACGAAATCTCTAGCCTGACAACCGATGGGAAACATAGATATCAAGTTCCCTCGAGTCTTAATGACAAACACAAGGAAACAACATGCAGCAAGAGATCTATGAAGACTAATGTTAGAACATCATCATCATCTAAGTGGATTTACTACACACTTAATTGTATGTAGATAGCACCTGCCCTTTCAAGAAAATCTAAAAGAGCAAAATGATAACATCACTACAAATGAAGCTAGTAGCTCATTAATCCAGTTACATGAATGGCAAAGAGGAGTGAATTTTAGAGATGGCGTATAGTTTAAATTTTAAAACTAGAAAAATAGCCATAGAACTCTGAGTAAGAAAAGGAAAGAATTGTTAATGGTAATATGTCTTATTTCATAATTATTCAGGTTTTCTGCTTGGGCTCTCTGGGTCAACCTCAGCTGTGAAATCCTAGCTCTACTAGGGTGTTGGCCCCAACACTGTGCACAAATATACAATGTTGTAGATTGGACCAGTAGCTCTCAACATTTTAATTAGTTTCCATGTGTGGGATAGAAAGCATTCTTATAAATGTACCAGGCCTATTCAAAATTCTTGGCTTCTTTACTGTAAGTCCTTTCTCTCCCACTGACAAAGCATAGCTAATACAAGTGAGTAAACAGGGCAATTATAAAGGACAATCATAGGGATAACTTTTCCAGTTTACACTGCAAAGTAAATACTTCCCAAAGCTTTGTGCTTTATTAAGTCACTTTATTATTAATGACTAACTTCGCAAAAAATCACCAAATTGTATGAAGCCAGTAGTCAAGCAATAAATATTGTTAACGACCATAATTCAATTAACCCCTGTGGCTCAAGCCACCATTAGATGTTTTGCAAGTTGACAAGGTGTCAAAGCTGAGCCTATCCAAGTTCGCTGACATACATGGAGGAAAAGTCACTCTACTCCTCTCTGCTTAATAACCATTCTCTAAACGTTGATTCTTTTCTCCTTGGCAGATAGAACTGCTTTCCTTTAAAACACCTGTTAGAATAATTGAGATTGTAATATGCTCTACCACCAAAAAAATTTCTAATAAAAATGAAATATTTGAACAATCTTTCTTCCTTATTCATTTGGCATTCTAAATTATCAAAGTTGTAATCCAGTTCTCAAGAGAAGAAAATAAATTGCACCTGTGCTGACGCAATAGGTTTCTCAACTATTGTGTTACTTTAAAGAGAATAAAAAACACACTTAACCAACTGAGTCCAAGAGATGTAAATTCCAAGGTAAAAAAAAATATGTAGAAATGATTAAAACTTTAATATCAGAGCTCCTGAAGATGCCTGAAAATAAGCCCAAACAAATGATTGAAACGTGAAGTTTTTGCCTTATATTCTAGTTCTAAAAAAAAATGCAACTATGAAATTATATAAAATGGAAGCCTCAAGTAACATATTTTGTCCTCTTTGGTGGAAATAATTATATTAAAGGCTGTGAAATAACTGTATAAGTATAATTTATACTGGCAACCTAGGAAGTTTTGAAGCCACAAATTTTATTCTAGCCCCTGTCTCTTAATCAATTTATACCCAGAAGCTACTATAAATGTCTGTCTTCTCTTCTAGATTTACACCAGGCAACTGCTAGTATACAACACATCCCTCAATCCCTCCTCACTAGGATAAGGAGCACAGCTGGAGAAGTAGTGGAGTGTGTTAGAGCCCAGGATAGGCTGCCCTCAAATGTGCCTCAATGGCATATTGATTATATTGAATTAAAGTTACTTAAGAGCCAATGCAAGAGGGACAGTTTGACTCTCCTTTCTGTCTCCCTAAAGCAGGAAATAAACCTCTCAAATGACAGGTGCACTCCCTGCATCTGGAAGTAGGACACTCTTATCACCAGAGATAGGGAATTTGGGGCCAAGAAGCCTGCATAAACAAACCTTGTTACTTCTTTAATTTACTACCCTAAGCCCAAACTCTGTTTAGATTCTTCACTGATTAAGTACCCAAAGGCTACGTTTCTTTGTCCTGTCCACTCTTCACAAATGTATTGTTTCTTTGTCTAAAAAGTATAAAAGCTTCCTGCTTTGGCCACTTCTTAGGTCCTATATCTATGAGACCTCCAAACACATAAATTGTGTTTCTTTTTCTCCTGTTAACCTCTCTTGTGTCCATTTTATTATTAGTCTGACCACAAGAACTCATGAGGGGTAGAGGGGCAAATTTTTCCCTCCTGGACAGTAAGTAAGCCATCAGGAGGCTAGGTGGACTCCCCACTTCCCACCCTGAGACTTCTGCAGCTGAGAGAACATGAGACGTCTGACAAAAGTGGTAAAAGGTAAGATTTCTTACGGAATGCCTGCAAGGTCTGGTGGAAGCAAAGTGGTGAGAGTCCCTTTTCTCTCTCTCTCTAATTTTAGATGAGCAGGAGAAAATATTTGTAGAGCTAGTTGGCTGGACTTAGTGACTCCTGGGGATCCTTTTCCTCCCAGATACGGTCTCTGATTTTCTTTTGTTTTAATTGAAGTATAGTTTATTTACAATGTCATGTTAGTTTCAGGTGTACAGCAAAGTGATTGTTATATATATTTTTTTCAGATTCTTTTCTATTATAAGATACTGAATATAGTTCCCTATGCTATACATTAGGACCTTATTGTTTATCTATTTCATATATAGTAGTGTGTACCTGTTAATCCCAAGCTCCTAATTTATCCCTCTTCCCCAGCCCTTTCCCCTTTGGTAACCATAAACTTGTTTTCTAAGTCTGTAAATCTGTTTCTGTTTTGTAAATAAGTTCATCTGCATCTTTGTTTAGGTACTACATATAAGTGATATCATATGATATTTGTCTTTCTCTGTCTGACTTCACTCAGTATGATAATCTCTAGGTTCACCCATGTTGCTACAAATGGCATTATTTCATTCTTTTTTATGGCTGAGTAATATACCATTGTATATATGCACCACATCTTTTTTATCTATTCCTCTGTTGATGGACATTTACATTGCTTCAATGTCCTGGCTATTGTAAACAGTGTTGCAGTGAACACTGGGATGCATGTAAGTTTTTGAATTATGGTTTTCTCCAGATATATGCCCAGGAGTGGGATTGCTGGATCATATGGTAGCTCCATTTTAGTTTTTTAAGGAACTTCCATACTGTTCTCCATAGTGGCTATACCAGTTTACATTCCCACCAACAGTGTAGGAGGGTTGCCTTTTCTCCACACCCTTTCCAGCATTTGCTGTTTGTACATTTTCTGACGATGTCCATTCTAACTGGTGTGAGGTGATACCTCATTGTAGTTTGGATTAGCACTTCTCTAATAATTATGAGCATCTTCTCATGTGCTTTTTGGCCATCTGTATGTCTTCTTTGGAGAAATGTCTATTTTGATCTTCTGCCCATTTTTTGGTTGGGTTGGGGGTTTTTTTTGATATTGAGCTGCATATTATATACAGCTGTCATATTAGTACTTTCAGGAGGATCAAATTGAAAGGGAAAAAAAGTATAATGGCTAGCCTTCGGGAATCCCTTATTCTGAAAAAAACAAAAATTAGATTTAAAGATCCAACATAAATTCCTCTTCTTAAAAAAGAAAAGAAAAGAAATAGATTATCTGGAAGCCAATATTCAAGGGTTATTAGAAACAACTGTCTTTGTCTTACAAATCTCTACAAAATCAGAAATGCAACTCTAGAAACAAGTCAAGGCCCACTTATCTTTACCAATCCCAAAACTTCACCTATTCCTCTCAAAATGCTTGTTGATATTATAAAAGATCAGGATATTGGAGCAAAACTGTCCCATACTTTAAAAAATTTTTTATAATAATAACTACCCTAAGCTTATAATAGACAAATATATTCCAAAACTCCTAGGAGAAAGCTTGTATTTTCTTTCTCTGTCCCTTAAAGTCATAAATCTTATCACATCTTTGAAATGTAAACACAGTCCACATTGCCTGAGACTGAGCCAGATTAGCTCAATTGGTAGAACCTGAAACAAACAAAACAAAACAAAAGGAAAGAGGACTTTTTAAATACAAACTGTTAAAAGGATTCTCTTGCTCAAACTCTAACAAATCACAACCTCCTTATAATTGCTTGTCAAGGGCAAATATATATCTTAAAAGTATTCTCCACAAAGGGAACCCTCCTACCCTGTTGGTGGGAATGTAAGTTGGTGCAGCCACTGTGGAAAACAGTATGGAGGTGCCTCAGAAAAACTAAAAAGAGAATTACCATATGATCCAGCAATCCCACTCCCGGGCATATATCCAGATAAAACTATAATTCAAGAAGATACATGCACCCCTATCTTCATAGCAGCACTATTCACAATAGCCAAGACATGGAAACAACCTATAGTTGACAGATGAATGGATAAAGAAGATGTGGTACATATATCCAATGGAATACTACTCAGCCATAAAAAAGAATGAAATAATGCCATTTGCAGCAACATGGATACAACTAGAGATTATCATATTAAGGGAAGTAAGTCAGAAAGAGAAAGACAAATACCACATAATATCACTTATATGTGGAATCTAAAATATGACACAAATGAACCTATGTATGAAACAGAAACAAAATCAGAGACATAGAGAATAGACTGATGGTTTCCAAGGTGGTGGGGGGTGGGAGAGGCTAGGAGTGGGAGTTTGGGATTAGCAGATGCAAACTGGTATATATATAGAATGGATAAACAACAAGGTTCTACTGTATAGCACAGGGAACTATATTAAACATTCTGTGATAAACCATAATGGAAACAAATATGAAAAAGAATGTATATATATATGTATAGCTGAGTCACTTTGCTGTATAACAGTAATTAACACAACATTGTAATTCAACTATACTTCAATAAAAAATAAATTAAAATAAAAGTATTCTCCACAAATAATAAAAGACTTAAGCCATCTGAGTAAGTGAACTTCATTTATTCCAACTGTTATTTATAAAATAGTGAGTTTTGTATTGTACCTGATTCATGGCTAAAGTTTTAAAATGAAAACTATGAGATCTCTGGTTGTGCCTGTCTACATGTCTATATGTGTACATTGTAGATATGGTATTTTTCTACCATCAGATGATTTGACAAGATTAATTTGTAAAAGAGCTCTATTTCTTTGACCTAAACAAACAAGTGCTTTTATTAAAATTCTCAAAAGTATAATAAAGACTAACACAAATATTTTTCGAGTTCACGTGATCTAGAATAATCTTTGGTGAATAAAAGCTAACTTTAACCTTGTTGGCTTAATTAATACAGGTATGTCTTCAGAGTTATCAACATTAAATACAATGCAGATAAACAACTTTTATTCTACCTGGGTATACTAGTCAAATGGTGTCATGTAGTCTCTGTTGCAGTTTGTCAACAACAACAACAAAAAAACTTAAGGTAATGACTAATTGCTTCAGTGTCTCATAAAATTGTCATGAGTAATCTAAGTATGACCATTAAAAACAAATGACTTAAATAGACGTAAATGAGATAAGAGTTTTAGATAAAATTTTTAACAATAATTATTTTATGATATGTCTATTTAAATTGTTTCCTAAATCTCTTTGGTAATTTATACCCTTAGAGTTTTGCAAAGTTAAATTAAATGATGGGGATTCACTGAATGTCTACATCATTTCCAAATAAGATAAAATATGAAACATTTATTGCTAAACAAGTCTAAGTTTACCTACTTTTGACCTCTATTACAGAGACTAAATAAGTTTGGGTTTATTAGTAAATATATCTTATGCTTTATTGAAAGACTGTACTATGAAATAGCATATGTTTCTAGAAATTATAAAATATATTTATAAGTTTGCCAAGCCACAAAATGTTAATACAGTTCACAATTGTTTACTTCTTTATTTTCACTAAAAAAATTAAGATTTCAAGGGATTAAGAATTCTAATTAACACATGTGGCTAAAGCTACCAGAAACAATAAGTGAGGTAAGATGTGTTTTGGGGTAAGAAAAGCTATAAGGTATGGAGATGTTTTTGTTAAGGAAAAAGAAAGTGATTTTGTCCTAAAGCTGCTTATTTCTGAATGGGAAAAAAAACAAGTGATAAATAAAATGGACATGGAAAATTGTAAAAGGTTTGTGGGAAAAAAAGGAATCTTTCTAAAGGAATTTTATCTGTGGTAAGGACTGGCTAAGACTGAAATGAATTTAAATAAATAAATCTTAATATTGAAAGTAAGCTGGTACAAAATTAAAATTTGATTTTTCTGTCTGTGAAAAGGACAACGTTTTCTTAGATTATTAGTCTGGTTTTAATAAAAAATTGTAGACGAAGGTTTTCTTTACCTTTAATATAATTTGTCTAGAAAAACAAAAATTCTATATTTTGTCTTTAACAGGTCTTTGATTATTTAGAAGAAAAGGAAAGAAACTGAATTTTTTCAATATTAAAAGAGCTAGGGGTCTTCCCTGGTGGCGCAGTGGTTGAGAGTCCGCCTGCCGATGCAGGGGACACGGGTTCATGCCCCGGTCTGGGAAGATCCCACATGCTGCGGAGTGGCTGGGCCCGTGAGCCATGGCCACTGAGCCCGTGCTCCGCAATGGGAGAGGCCACAACAGTGAGAGGCCCGCGTACGGCAAAAAAAAAAAAAAAAAAAGAGCTAGGGCTTTTTATAACTATTTAACTTCTCTATTTGCCTGTGAAGTCTTTGTCACTTTGATTAAAAGTATAACTAAGTATTGCTTCATAGTGACCTCTGATCCTACTTAACCAAGTGTTTTTAAAACTTTTGATATTTTTGACAAATTTCCCAAAAATAAATTTTCCAGAAATAAAATTCTAAATGAAGACTTAAATGACCTGGAAGTAACTTTGGGGTTTTCTAAAGGTCCCTAGAATGCCTCAAAAGATTTATTTTCTTTTCTTATAAAAGGGAGATATTAAATTAATTAGGCTTATTTGTAAAATTTCATATTTATTAAATTACATAGGAAGCATTGTCAAATAGATGATGATAAGCCTTCTTAGGTTATATTGTATGAATAAATGTTATTAATATAAATGTTCTAGAAAATATATGAAATTTCTAAAATTTGGATATGCCCTAGTATAATGTTACCAGTCATAATTCTAGTTATTATCTTAAAATGTGTGTCACAGAGATAACTAAATTTCCTCTCAATTCCATTATAATGAATCAGATCTTTAATAATAGCTATTTTTAAGTTTTTTATCGTTTACAGACAGTTATTGTCTTACTCATATTTTTACAAAAGTTTCCTGCAAATATGTTTTATCTTCAAAGAACTGCATGGAAAGGAATCTAACAAGTACTCTAGAATACAAGTTTCTGATGTCTTTCAAATAAAACCAATGAACTGGGTAAGAATTTACAGAGCCCTAATGGAGAAACTGATGCCTTCATAAAATTGCTAACAAAAGATTAAGGAGAACAAGAATTAATTACATGGGACTAAATGAACTGAGGAAGATGATTATAATTTTTTATGATTTTTTTGCAACATCACTGATTTTTTAAATGTTTTACTTCTCCAGATTTGAGGAGCAATTTTGTAAATTATACCTCTTAAAAAAAATCAAAAATCAAAACATTTATCTGTTTTTCTCTATTTGATTCCTCCAGAATTCAGAAACTCTCAGTGAGTATTCTTATTTTCTTGACAATATAGTTATTTGCATATGTTCAATAAGAATCTGTTGTCCTTATAACAGGACACAACTGGAACAATTGATTATATTACCAAAGCTTTGACTGGAATGTCATATTTGAGAGATACATGCCTAGACTCAGATATGACCAGACAGCTTTAAGAAACTAAGGTTGACTTTATGGAGCCAATAAAGCCCCTTGGAAAAACAGCCTGGTGCTTTGTTTACAGGGTTCCCAGCAGTCTTTCCAGGTGAGTAAGAAATTTCACTTCCTGACAGGTACAGAATCCTCAAAACATTTGGGGGACCTTGAGAAGAGAGGAATTAACCCAAATCTATACATGTTGCAAACAACGTCTGATGGCAAATATTGATATTTGGCTTGGCTTCTTAGTTTTGAGAGGCTATTAAAAGTTCAATCTGAGATTCCTTCTAAAGTTCTGACAAAGCAGATTTTTAAAAGCCTATGTGGGACATCCCTGGTGGCGCAGTGGTTGGGAGTCCGCCTGCCATTGCAGGGGATGCGGGTTCGTGCCCCGGTCCGGGAGGATCCCATGTGCCGTGGAGTGGCTGGGCGCCTGAGCCATGGCCGCTGAGCCTGCGCGTCCGGAGCCTGTGCTCCGCGACGGGAGAGGCCACAGCAGTGAGAGGCCCGCCTACCGCAAAAAAAAAAAAAAAAAAAAAAAAAAAGCCTATATGGTCCAATCACTATTCTTGCTGTAATTATATGAATAACTAGGCCAAGTTTATTGAAACTAGAGTTATTTTGCAAATAAATTAATCTTAATTTGGCTATCTTTGGTAAAAATGGGGGTAATTGTAGAGAGAAAAAAATATGTTTCAGCAGAAATTGTAATATATACTATAGATACCAGATTCTAGTTCTGTTAACTACTGTCTTTGAGGTTTTTGTTATTTACCTGTAAACTGAACTGGATCCCGAATTATTCTAGTTTCCTCTAACATCTGACTATGACTCTCCAAACTAACATTTCCAAATTTCTCCTAACCTTTTTTCATTTGAAATCATTGAGAATTAAAACTGCCCTTTTCCCTGAAGGCCTGCAAACTGAAGCTAGGTGACTTGATATAAACTTCGGAGAAATTGTCACAATCTTCATGCCTATTGCTGCAGGAGCCATTCAGAAAGTTTATTGATGACATCATCAGAGACATTTCAAACTGTAAAAGATGCTTCAACCCTAATATCTAGAAATCTTTTTGACTGACTGGACTCTGGGCTCAGAAACTGGTTTATAATCTGCTCCAATCATTAATCTCTGTTTTTCTTTTGTTTCCATTGACATACTTGTTAAATACACGATTGCTTGAACCATAGGTTTACTTTTGGAACCCACCTACTCAAATGAGTCTAAGTGAACTGGCCTATTGTCAAGACTAAGAGACTGGTTCAATGAGATGGAAAAATATACCAGCTCGACTTTTAATATGTGAAACTTCCAGGGAAGTTTCAGAGCAGGGAACTCTTGGAGCCCAGAGAAGACTGCCCCAAAATGTGCCTCAATGGCATATTAATTATTTTGAATTAAAGTTACTTAAGAAAGAGCTGATAGAAGAGGGACGATTTAACCCTCCTCTCTGTCTCCCCAAACAGAAAATAAATCTCTCATGTGAAAGGTGCACTCCCTGCATCTGGAAGTAGAAGGACACTCTTATCACCAGAGAAGGGAATTCAGGACCAAGAAGCCTGTGTAAACAAACCTTGTTACTTCTTTAACTTACTACCCCAAGCCCAAACTCGGTTTAGAATCTTCACTAATTAAGTACCCAAAGGCTACATTTCTTTGTCCTGTCCTGTTCTTTACAAATGTATTGTTTCTTTGTCTAAAAAGTGTAAAAGCTTCCTGCTTTGTCCACTTCTTAGGTCCCATTTTTATGAGACCTCCATACACACGAATTAAAATGTGTTTCTTTTTCTCCTGTTAATCTGTCTTGTGTTCATTTTATTATTAGTCCAGCCACAAGAACTCAAGAGAGGTAGAGGGCGATATTTCCCCCTTCCCAACAAGAGAAAGAATAAAAGAGTTCTAAGTCATACTTAGAATTCAGGGGAGAAATCCCTGGTTGTAATCTGTTTATAAACAATCTGCATAGTTTTCAGTATGAATATTTGAACAACGTAAGTTCAATTTGTTTAATAATTATTAAAAGTAAAAGTTGCTATTAGGTGCTCCTTTGTGTAGTACAGGGCTTTTTAAATATACATCGTCTGGTCTTTTAGAATTTATAATCCAAGCCAGAGAATAAAAATGCTATCAGTCTCTGAAATCCTTTAAAATCAGTTATTCTTTACCTCAACTCTAGGTAGCTTCAACTTACAATGGGATGTCTTTCAAGACTTTATATGTTATTTGAAATTCAGAATGTCCCCATCCCATGGAAACAATGATTAAAATGGAAATTAGGTTCCCAGACCTGTGTACCAAAATAAAAAGCTCAGAAAAAAAAAAAAAACATTAAACAAAGAGATACTGAATCAAGTTCCCAGTTGATACCACTACCAGAATGTAAACACCCTTTGGACTCTTAACACTTAGGGGAATGAATAAGAACCTGATGAAAGAACATACTTCTAAAATTTAATGAACTGTTTCAAGGAGTCTGGTGATCCCCTGAACCACCCAGGAGCCCCCGGTTAAGAAGGGTTGACTTAGACATATGAGTGACATCAACAAGGTGGTGGAAAGAAAGTCTCACCTCTTGTCCCCCTGACCGAGACATCGATAAAACAATACTTGGGCCAAAATACCTTCATAAGGCTTTCAGAATCCAATTAAGAATTTGCAACACCCAAAAGAGCACAAAATCAAGAAAATAAAGTGGTTTCAATTTATTCATGTCAGCCCCTCCCTCAAGCCACCCAGTTCAGGGCTGAGATCACTCAGCCTGCAATTTCTTCCTCAGGGGAAAGAATGAGTGACATGCCCATGCAGCATCTGCAGCCTTCCAGGGAACTGCCCAAGAGATTTACTTCTGTCTCACTTCATTCATTCAGTGTGCTGAAGCAACTACCATAGTTAGAACACCTGGGGGCAGCTAAGAACAAAGAAAGGATGGCTTCACTAGTGAATTCTACCAAACATTAAAGAAGAATTAATACCAATTCTTCTCAAAATCTTCCCAAAAAATTGAAGAGGAGGGAACACTTTAAATTCATAAGAGGCCAGCATTACCCTGATACCAAAGCCAGACAAAGACACTACAAGAAAAGAAATTACAGGTCAATATGCCTGATAAATATAGATGCAAAAGTCCCCAACAACAAAAAAAAACAAGCAAACCAAATTCAACAGCATATTAAAAGGAACATAGACCATAATCAAGGTGGATTTATCCCTGAGATGCAAGGATGGCACAACATAAGCATATCAATGAATATGATGCATCGCATTAACAGAGTACAGGATAAAAATTATAAGATCATCTCAATAGAAGCAGAAAAAGCATTTGACAAAAGTCAGCATTCTTTCATGATAAAAACTCTTAAAAAATTAGGTATAAATGGAATGTACCTCAACATAATAAAGACCATATGTGACAAGCCCACAGACAGCATCATACTCAATGGTGAAAAGTTAAAAGCCTTTAAGATCAGGAACAAGACAAGAATGTTCACTCATACCCCTTCAGCAATACTGAGACTCACTCTCCTGATTCAAGGCAAAAAGGGGGCATGTCTAGAAAAGGAAGTAAGTTGTGGAACACATCTAAGAGAGGTTACTAAAAAGCTAAATCATTTCTGCATAAGATACCTTTGTATATTCGCATAGGACACTGAAACTTTCTAAGTATTGATGTCTTTTTTCATAAAGTATTTATTAATAGCATGCTGATATTCAGTCACCAAAACAATCACTGTTATACCATACCTAGGTCATTCAAGTTTTCACTTCTCAGTAGTTGCCCTAACAGTGGGAATATCCTGAAGTGGAAAAAGGTTAGGATTTTTTCATTTCATTTCATAGGATACAAGAATGACAAATTTACCAACACATACCACAGCCTAGGGAAGTACTGACATTTTCACCTATTCTTTTGCCTTTCAGCTTTGCTTTTCAGATACAAAGAATTATCTGAATATAATCTTGCTCTGGGTAAATTTATTGTAGCCACAGCCTCTCCAGGATGGTATTTGGCTTAAGAAAAAGAACACTTTCACAAACAAAAAAGATATTGGTACAAACATAGGTTTTGCAACTTACTGTTTGTGAGATCTAAATTCCCTGAAACTTATCTGTTTAGACAGGGCACCTATATAATATCAGCTATTTTAATTACAGGGATTGTGGTGAGCCTTAAATAAACTTATATAATTATGAAGACTGGCAAGTTTCACCCACTGAAAGAACGAGTCCCAAGGACCTGTATCACCCTGGCAAGTGAATAGGTTAACAATTTTCTCAACCATTCTTCCCCAAAGGGACCTGACCTAAGACCATTTAGTCAACAAAGAAAATACCCAAACATTTCAAGGGCTTTTGGACACAGGGTTTGAGTTGACACTGAAACATCATCATGTTCCCCCTGTTAGAGTACCAGAATATGGGGGTGAAGTAATAAATCCAGTCCTGTCAAATTCCTCTGCTAACAGTGGGTCCACAGAGCGCTCCAGTGCCTATTTGTCCCCCTCCTGTTCCTAAAGGCATAATTATTATGAACATATTTGGTAATTAGCAGAACCTCCATATTGGTTCCTTGGACTGTGGGATAAGACCTATGCAGCTTCAAACCACCTTCATCAAGATTATAGTTTTTTTAAGTATTTTATCCCTGGTTGGGAGTTGAGGGGAGTAGCAGAGACTAGTGCCACCATTAAAGACCTTCAGGATGCATGGTTGCTGGTTCTCATCATATCCCCATTTCATTAACCAGCCTTTGGACTTTACCAAAAAAAAAAAAAAAAAAAAGATGTATCTTGGAGAATGACAGGAAAGGAAGGCAATCTCAATTAGAAAGCAACCCCAATTGCAGTTGCTATGCCAGATGTGACCTCTTTGCTAGAACAGATTACCATGGCCTTGGGTGCATGGTATACTCTCATTGATCTGATGAACATGTCATTTCCCATCCCTACTGGAAAGATGAGAAATCGTTTGAATTCAATTGAAGCAAATGTGTGTATTTATTTACAGTCTTAACCAGAACTAGATTAATTCTTTTGCCCTCTGACATAATATAGTCATAAAGATCTGAACTGGTCATTTGGCAAGATACGGCACTGGTTCACTTTATTGATGATACCTTGCTAATCAGACTGGATGAGCAAGAAGTTGCATACAAAAAAAAATGTTGCACACATATAATAGGCCTTGGTATAACATATGTGTTCCAAAAAGTGGGAGTTATTATACTCCAATAAAGATGTTAAAAAAAATAAATTTTTTTTAAAAAGTGGGAGTTAAACTATATGAAAATTCAGGAAAATTCCATATAAGTAATATGTAGGAGTCCAGTGCTCTGGGACAAGTCATGACATTCTTTCTAAACTAAGGAACAAATTATTGCATCTTGTCTCTCCCTGCACAAAGAAGGAAGCATAATGCCCTGTATTTGTCTTTTGGTTCTGTAAGTAACATATTACACATTAGTAAATACTGCTCTGATGCACTTTACAGGTGCCATGAAAGTGTGAGTGAGACTCAAAGCGGGAAAGAGACTTGCAGCAGGTCCAGGTTGAGTGCTTGGACCATATGATTTGGCAGATCCTTCAGTATTCAAGGTATCAGGGATGGGAAAAGATATCATGTGGAGTTTATGACAAGCTCCCAAATGTACATCCTTAGGGTTCTGATCAAACTATGCCATCTGTAGTAGTGAGTTATACAGCATTTTAAAAAATTATAAAAGGTCTCTGGAATGCTACTGGACCTTGGTAGAGACAGAGGCCTGACCATGGGAGATCAAGTGACCAGTGGGCCAGAACTGCTCATTATAGGTGGGTTCTGCCAGACCTCTCCTAAGTCAGTTCAAGAGAGCTATCTGGCCAAGATCAAACCGCTTTCCTGGGTTCCACCTGCCTCCAATGTCTAATCCAGATACAAGGGTATAAAAGCTCAGCACTTCCTTCAAAGTAGAACACCTCTGAAGGGCCATACTAGTTCCAGAGTTCCCCTTGAGATGGCTGAGGCCATTGTCACAACTGAATCACAGCTCAACTCCTCCCTCTTGCCATTCTTACTTCCTTTGATCCCCCATGGATATCAATCTCAAGGACATTCTTCAATAAATTTCTGGCAAACAAATGTGCATCTAAGAATCTTTTTCCCCAGGAAAACTTACCTAAGATACATGTACCAAAATTCTACTCAGTTAGGTGAAAGTGGGGAAGGGGAATAAAGAAGATTTACTTCTGGATTTTTCTAAATAAATCTGAATTGAATTGATTTCTAATTTATAAAGAAAAAGAGTGGGAGAAAGGAAGAGAGGGAGGTAAAGGAAAGGTAAAAGAGACTCCCCTCCTCATGTTTGATAAACACATCTTCCCCATTCCTTGAAAAGCTATGTAGTCAGTTGTGTAGCCTTTCACTTACCAGTTACTAACGTGGAGGATATTATCCCAGAAAAACACTACCATTTGCTATTCAGCAAAGAAACCAAACATTTTAACCCAAACTGTACTTGTTTTTACCTCCTGTGAAAATTCTGAATTTTACTCATTCACTTAATAAATATTTATTTAGCACCTATAATATGTCAAGCACTGATCTATTTCTAAAATATAGTAGTATTATTTTTATGTACACTCTTAAATCTATAAGCCAAATAGATATTTCAAGTATTATTAGATATAATGTTATTCCTAGCCACTTATTTTCCTTCTCTTTTACATTTTGTTGATACCTCATTGTAAGTCACAAAGTCAATAAAGCAATAATAATCAGAGTAGATAACATCTATTTACCAAAGATATCCTGAAGGACATTTTTTTTCAAGCAGTTACACATTTACATAGGACATTCAATAATATCATACTTGCAAAGTAGCTAGACATTTTGGCATTTGGGATTTGAAATGATGAGATTAAAATGTCAGTATATGAAAACTGTGATTTGGACTACATGAGAAAAGATGAGGACAAAATAATATTTTATTAATGAATATGTCAAGGTGAGTATAGCAAAAGAAAACATTTTTATGGAAAAATATTTTTGAAAAGACCCAATTTAAAAGTCCCTCTTATTAATATTATACCTCTGTAAATCGATGAATAAAAATATGCTCCAGCTCTAAAAACAAAAACTTGGTTGATTTATAGGAGTTCAAATATAGACCTAAAAGAAATTAATTTGGTTATTTGAAGTGTGAAATGAAGAAATTAGGTTTAGTTAAAATTTAAGTGAAACCTCAGGTCACAATTTTACTTGTATTTAATAGAAAACTTGAAGACGTTGCTAACACAAGTGCTTTGGCGAATGCAAAGCATTGGTAGATACAAGAGAGGACTAGAGAATATCTACAAACAGTAACCACAAAATAAACTAAATCTACACTTAGTCTAAACCAATATAAACCTGAATTTCTGTATACCAAGGACAGAGTTGTTCTAAAATATTCAGAAGTTAGTTCTAATAGTAAAATTTTTAGGACTGTTGACTTGAAACTTTGAAAAGACATATTTTTTATAAGAGATTTATTTGCTAACAAAAATTTTTTTCACTTAAAGTTGTAAGCAATATTTGTCATAAGGGGTTGAATTTGTTCACTAAACTTACGACAATTAAATCACTAAATATAACCTTACTGCTCTTATTATAAATGACCCACCTACCCTGTACATAAAACTGTGCCTTCTTCTATTAAATTAGAATTGTATCAGCGAGTCTTCCTCCTTGAATAACTTGCTAAATTAAATTATTCTAACATGTTAACTTTAAAACACAACACAAAATCTCATTCTGTCACAGGGTTTACTCAACAAGCTAACCTATGGATTTGGGAATTTTTTTTTAACCTAGTGATCAAAGAGAATGTGAGATGGAAACAGAAAATACTTGTTAAGTTTCAGAAAGTGAAAAAATCTAAAACAAAATTATGCAGTATTATTAAACAGCTAAATTACTGAAGTGTCATTTTAAAAAACTGTTGAGAATGCCTTTATTAAAGGCAGAACCTAATGAGAGACAGAAACAAACTACCGGAACGAAAAAAAAAGTACTAGAACAAAGTATAAGTCATGGGCTTCCCTGGTGGCGCAGTGGTTGAAAGTCCGCCTGCCGACGCAGGGGACACGGGTTCGCGCCCCGCCGGGAAGATCCCACATGCTGCGGAGCGGCTGGACCCGTGAGCCATGGCCGCTGAGCCTGTGCGTCTGGAGCCTGTGCTCCACAACAGGAGAGGCCACAACAGTGAGAGGCCCGCATACTGCAAGAAACAAAAACAAAAACAATCAAACAAAAAAAAACAAAGTATAAGTCATGTGAAAGTAAGCAGTGCAAATAAACTACGAGGAAAAATATAAATACAATAAAGAAAAACACTAATAATTATTTTGAAAAGAAATTACAAAATTAAGCCAATTAGTGAAAAGGAAGAAAATACAATTTAACAAGTTGAGAAACTAAACATAAGAACCAAAAGATTTTGAAAAATATCTGATTAAAACAGCAATGAGATACTGCTACACACTTAGTAGAATGACAGGTCCAAAACACTGACACCACCAAATGCCAATGAGGATGTGAAGCAACAGGAACTCTCATTCATTGCTGGTGGGAATACGAAATGGTACAACCACTTTGGAAGACAGTCTGGCCATTTCTTATAAAACTAAATATTCTCTTAGCATGTGATCCAGCAATCATGCTCCTTGATATTTACTCAAACGAGTTGAAAACCTATGTCCACACAAAAACCTGCAGATGTTTATAGTAGCTTTATTCATAACTGCCGAAATTTGGGAGAAATGAAGATATTCTTCTGTAGGTGAAAGGATAAACTGTTGTCCATCCAGATAATGGAATATTATTCAGTGCTAAAAGGAAATGAGTTACCAAGCTGTGAAAATGCATGGAAGAAGCATATTAAATGCTTAAATGCATACTATTAAGTGAAAGAAGCCAATCTGAAAAGGCCAAATACTATACGATTCCAACTATATGATATTCTGGAAAAGGCAAAACTATATAGACTGTACAAAGATCCATGGTTGCCAAGGATTCTTGGGGGGAGGGATGAATAGACAAAGCACAAAAGATTTTTCTTTTTTTGCAGTATGCGGGCCTCTCACGTTGTGGCCTCTCCCCCTGTGGAGCACAGGCTCCAGACGCGCAGGCTCAGCGGCCATGGCTCACGGGCCCAGCCGCTCCGCGGCACGCGGGATCCTCCCGGACCAGGGCACGAACCCGTGTCTCCTGCATCGGCAGGCTGACTCTCAACCACTGCGCCACCAGGGAAGCCCCAGCACAAAGGATTTTTATGCCAGTGCTACTAGTCTGTATGATACTATAATGGTGAATACATGTCATTATACATTTGTCAAAACCCATAGAATATGCAAAACCAAGAGTGGATCTTAATTTGAACTATAAACTTTGAATGATAATGATGTGTCAATGAAGGTTGTAACAAATGTACCACTCTGGTAAGGAATGTTGATAGTGGGGGAAGCTATGTATGTGTAGGGGTAGGGAGTATATGGGAAATCTCTGTACCTTCCATTCAATCTTGCTGTAAACCTAACACTACTCTAAAAACTAAAGTCTATTTTTTAAAAAGAAAGAGAAAAAGAGAATGCCTGGAAGAAATGAAACAAAATATTTTAAAAAGTAATCATCTCTGAGTAGTTAAAATATAGGTCATTTTTATTTTCTTTTTTATACTTCTCTGTATTTTCCAATTTTCTATGATACACATGTATTGCTATTATATATTATAACCAGAAGTTACCTATGCTATCTTTAAAAAGATTTGGAAATTACTGAAAATATTTTTAATAGTATAGCAAGAGGAAAGAATATATTTTCAACACATATAAGCAAAAAAGAGCTATTATCCAAAATATATAAAAACTCTTACAAATCCCTAAGTTGGAGACTTCCAGAGTAAAGATTCCTAAACCATGTTAAACAAAGAGTTTAAGCCCAATAAAAAGATGCAGTGGGGCTAAATAAGGGTTAAAACAAGCAAGACATATTAGGAAGTGGTCTGTGTCTGTGACAGAAGGGTGAAGAGAGACATTGCATTGTGAAAACCTCTATTCCATTGAATATACATGCCTATCTCCATTGACTGGGGAGAAGTAAAGGCTTTAAAACACACACACGCGCACACACACACACACACACACACACACACACAAATTCTAGATCATAAGGAAATTCCAGCTAGCCTCAACACGGCTCTGGCTCCTTCCCAACATGAGCCACCCACACATACCTCGTCCAGCAAAAACTTACCTCCTTCAAAATGAGTAATCAATAAAGAACCAGCACAAGATCTGTACAAAGATTCTACCAGAGTAAATAAATACGGAAAGCTTATGAAGAACATTCTCCAGAAAATATTGCTGAAGGATAAGCAAAAATTGTGACCCACGCATTTCACCATGAAATTAATATATATATTCATATTTTTTCCATGAACTGAAAACAGAAGAATTCATATATACATACTGTGATTGGTTTAAAAATATTAAGAAAGAATCTCACTTATAATAACAATAAAAAAGGATAAAACAGCTAAGATTTTATTAAGTAAAAAGTATGTGACATTTATATAAAGACTTTTAAAATAATATTAAAGGACACAAAAGAAGACTTAAACAAATGAAGAAGCATACCATATTCTTCGTTAGAAAGACTCAACATTATTAAGATATAAAGTCTCCTTAAATTAATGTATAAATTCAGTGCAATCCCAATAAGAATATTAACAGGACAGCTATACAGAAAAGATAGCTGACAGAGGTGGGGGATGGGGAGTGGGCAAAATGAGTGAAGGGAGTCAAAGATACAAACTTTCAATTATGAAATCAATTAAGTCACGGGATGTACTGTACAACATGGTGACTACAGTTAATAATATTGTATTGCAATTTGAAAGTTGCTGAGAGAGTTAATCTTAAAAGTTCTCACTACAAGGAAAAAAATTCTATAACTACGTATGGTTGACAAATGTTGACTAGAATTATTGTGCTGATCATTTTGTAATATATACAAATATCAAACAATTATGTTGTACATCTGAAACTAAAATAATGTTGTATGTCAATTATACCTCAATTTTAAAAAATACTAACAGGATTCTTCCATTAGCAAGATGATTCTAAATTTTATATATAAAACATAAACAAATAATATGTGATCAAATGCTTTTTGACAAGGGTACCAAGACCATAATCAGGAAAAGACAATCTTTTCAACAAGTGGTATTGGAAGAACTGGATATCCACACGCAAAAAGTTGGACTGTCACCCTACACCACATACAAAAACTAACTCAAAATGGATTAAGAGCTAAAACTATAGACTCTTTAGAAGAAAACACAGGGGGAAACCTTCATGACGTTGGATTTGACAATGATTTCTTGGATATGACACCAAAAACACAGGTAACAAAAGAAAACAAAAAGATAAAGTGGACTTCATCAAAACTAAAATTTGTGGAGCAAAGGACACTATCAACAGAGTGAAAAGAGAATGCAAAATGATGCAGCCACTGTCAAAAACAGTATAGTTTTTCATCAAAAAACAGTATAGTTTTTCCTCAAAACAATGAAATAGAGTTACCATACGATTTAGTAATTCCACTACTGGGTATATACCCAACAGAGATGAAAGCGGGGACTCAGACAGGTATTTGTACACCCATGATCATGCAGCATTATTCACAATAGCCAAAAGGTAAAAGCAACCCAAGTGTCCGTCAACAGATGAATGGAACAGAAGGATAATATATGACAATAATAATGTATCATTATATATTACTCAGCCTTTAAAAAGGAAGGAAATTCTGACACATGCTACAAAATGTTTGAATCTTAAGGGCATTATGCTAAGTGAAATAAGCCAGAAACAAAAAGTCAAATATTATATGATTCCACCTACATGTGATACTTAGAGTAGTCAAATTATAGAGACAGAAAGTAGAACCATGGTTGCCAGCAACTGAGAGAAGGGAGGAATGGAGAGTTATTGTTTAATGAGTACAAAGTTTCAGTTTGGGAAGATTCCTGGAGGTGGAATGTGTTGATGTTTGCACAACAATGGAAATGTGCTTAGCTTCACTATATTATACACTTAAAAATGGTCAGAATAGTGATTTTTATGTTATGTACATTTTACCACAATTTTTAAACAAAAATTTAAGTTTAAAAAATAAGTAATACCCAATACATTTCTGAAAAAGAGTATTTAAAAAAGTAACCAACTAGTTAATTAAAACAGTGTGGTATAGCATAATAATAAACCAACAGATAGAAGAAATAGACTACAGTGTCCCGAAACAGATAAAATAAAATGAGAATTTAAACGTTTTGAGTCATGAAGGGGAGTTCCCTGGTGGTCCAGTGGTTAGGATTCGGCTCTTTCACTGCCGTGGCCCAGGTTCAGTCCCTGGTCAGGGAACTGAGATCCCCACAAGCAACACAGAGTGGACAAAGAAAAAAAAGGTAAATGTTTTGAGTCATTAAGAGAAAGATGATTACTTAATAAATGCTATTGGACTAGCCTTATGGAAAATAACAAAATTTGATTCATATTTCCCATTTTAAAATAAGAAAAATTCCAGACTGATCAAAGACTCAAATAGTAATAGATTATAAAAGAGCTAGAAGAAACCATGTGAAAAAAAACTTACGATCTTGAAATAAGGAAATTCTTTCTAAGTATGCTTCCAAATGAAAAGCCATAAATGAAAAAACTAATTTGACTACAATTAATTTTTATAAAAATTACATGGGTCTTCCCTGGTGGCGCTGTGGTTGAGAGTCCGCCTGCCTGCCGATGCAGGGGACACGGGTTTGTGCCCCGGTCCGGGAAGTTCCCACATGGCCCGTGAGCCATGGCCGCTGAGCCTGCGCATCCGGAGCCTGTGCTCCGCAACGGGAGAGGCCGCAACAGTGAGAGGCCCACGTACCGCAAAAAAAAAAAAAAAAATTACATGGAAAACCCACTAAAGTTTTTTTAAAAAGAGCAAAGCTGGAAATAACCTGCAATTTATTCATTGACAAATGATTAATTTCCCTTATATAGTAAGAGTGTCTCCAAATCAGCATTATAGAGAAAAATATGGAAATTGTGGAAAAATCTAGAGACACTTCATGGGTTCTTGGTCATATGAAAAGATGTTCCAACTTACTCACAGGAAGAGAAACATATATAAAGATACACTGAAATATCAATTTTCCCCTATAACTTTGGCAAAGATTCAAAAGTTTAATATCACACTCTTGACAAGAGCATAGAGAAGCAGGCATTTTTATACATTACTGGTTGGTGTGTAAATGAGTTTAAAATCTGTAGAAGACAAGTTGGCAATATTTAACAAAAATTCCAAGGTTCCTGCATTTTGACCCAGCAATCCCACTTCTAACAACTGATCCTACAGGCAGTCTCATCCAACCAACATACACCCTATTCCCAAACAACATATTTAGATTTTGTTCCCTAGGCTATGCTTATTGCCTTTGAGAAGTTTACTTTGCTGGCTCTAAGATATTCTAAGATAATGGTGTGCTCTCTCTGCTTCCTCCTACAACTACTTTTGCTTAATTTTTAAAGCTTTCATCACCATTTCCACCTATCTGGTGGATTGGGGTTTTAGCTGTCTCCTGGTTTGTGTTCTTTTATTTTCTCATTCTCCTTGCTGCTTTCAGATGACTTTTAGTAAGAGAAAAGGAAAATGCCAACTACATATGATACCATCTTCAAACCAGAAGTCCTCCTGGGTCCTTGAATTCTCTAATCCCTTGGCTTCTGAAATTTGACTCCCTCCTGCTTTTCCTTTTCCTGTCTGACCTATCCTCCTCATTCACCTTAATAAATTCTTCTTCCTATGACATCCCTTAAATGTTATTGAGTTTTAGAATGCCATTCTTGGTCCACATCTTTCTCTTGACATACTCTTCTGAAGCAATCCCATCTATTCTCTGGGCCTTAGCTACCATCAGTATATTACTGCCCCCTCCCCCAAATCTTTAGCATTGACCCCCATCTTCAGACTTTTACATCAATTCACTTTGTATTATTTAAGTCCTTCAAACAATGAATATCTAAAACGCACCAGGTAAAGGCTGACAGACTCAAGCAATTTGAATTTATAAGTACTGTTGCTTTGATATATTGCACTATAATTTCCTGTTTCCTATGTTGTGTAATTTTTTAGTCAGCAAATCCTACTTAATTGGCTCTCTAATTATTGGGTCTAGAAATATACAATAATTAAGGTGGCTCTCTTTTCAGAGTTGTTTTCTGACAGAAAATTAGAAATTGTAAACTTAGGTAAAACTTTGAAGATGTGTATATTACTTATCTCTGTGTTAGAAACATTATAGCTAGCCAGACTTTTAGTCCTTTAAACCATACACTCAAACATGGAAGAAATACTCATTAATCCTGACCTGTCACTGAATATGCCCTTATTTTCACATCCCACAGACTTCTAATCTCAGTTTTCTCAGTTAAAAAAAATGCACCTCATCAAAGGTGAATTATTCAATGTTACAAATGTTTATTGAGTAGCCACTTATATGAAAGCCCCTGTGCTAGATGCTTTGAAAGATGTAAACATGAAGAGGCTCAATCGTTCCAGAGATTTACAGTCTAGAGATGACAAAAACAAACAACAAGTGTCATTCCTCCATGTTCAAGAATATAATATGTGCCAGAAGAAGTGTACAAATAAAGAGCTACAGAGGATCACTGGAGGAAGAACTAATATCTGGATAGGGGAATGGAGGGTGAGGAGGGTCAGGAAGAGTTTGAGGTGGACCTTGAGATGACCAGAAACAATGAGTAGAGTTTGGCTACAGAAAAGCCTGAGGGCAGAAGAGAAAAGGGGTGGTGCGGACATTCCAGACCAGTGGTTTTTAATCTTAACTGCATACTAGCTCACTAGGAGGAGATTTAATTCTCAACACCTCTCCTGACACATACACAAGCCAATGTTAAGCACCATTATTTTATGAGGAGAGAATAGCATGTGTCCTGCATAACAAGAAGATATGAAAGGTAGATATATTCTGGGAAACTGAAGGACCGACCCATTTTTGTTTAAACATGAGGTACATGTAAGAAAGTGATAAAAGATAATCTTGTAAGGTTAGATTGGGGTCAGATCATGCAGCAAACCTGCCTCACATCGGTACTTCTCCTGTAAGCACTTAAGATGGTTCAGAGATACAAATGTCTCCTATTTTCATCACAGATAAAGTCAGAGTTTCATTTTTCTCTTCTCTTTGTGTTGAAGGAATTT
Organism: Lagenorhynchus albirostris; assembly: GCF_949774975.1. NCBI lineage: Eukaryota > Metazoa > Chordata > Mammalia > Artiodactyla > Delphinidae > Lagenorhynchus > Lagenorhynchus albirostris. The sequence goes on along the minus strand of NC_083105.1, from coordinate 53,884,685 downwards.
TCCAAAGGAGGACTCAGAAATATCTTTGCCACCTTGAAAAGGGGCTACCCTTTCCTTTCTTTTTTTACACTCAATTTAATTCTCTAACATTAAGTCCTTATCCTGGCTGATAGATAAGCTTTATCTAGCTCTTTCAGTTAATTTCAGTCTAATTTCCCGATCTCTCAGTGGCGTTCCTAACTTGGTTCCAGCAACTGCTGCCACAATAGTTACTGGGAATGTGGAAGTCTAACTTCTGTGTCCTCGGAGGAAGCAGTATATCACAGTAGAAGGAACAGAAGACGTTTCTGACTGCTTCCCCATTTGGAAGTTATCTCAAACAACAAGAAAAAGAAACAGAAATACAACATTTTTGCCTATACTGGGAGAAGCAAAGATAAGCAAGCTGCCTTAGCCCTCAGAACCTTAGAATGGCTCAAGAGTTGGAGGCAGTGATGCAGAGAAGGGGCTGAAAACACCGAGATTGCTTGTAAGACTGTACAGCTTGTAATGAAACTCCCAAGTTCTCATCCTCAAAGAAGCCAGGCAACTTCCCCAATCCCTGCAGGGAAACAAGTATTTGTTCTCTGGAAATACAGAGAGGTCCCAGTTGGAAGATGACCAGGCATAGATGAAAAGGTGGTGAAAAGAGTTCATACTGAGCAGTAGGACCCTTCTCCTCTTTCCTCCTTTTGGCTCCAGAAAGAAGATAGAAGGAAAGCAAACAAAATTCCAAAAATGGTGACGAAAGAAAGTTCCAAGATAACAGTGAACATCAAAGCTGAGAATGCAACCAATTCAGATTGTCAGGACATCAGATATGTCCAATGTTGATGTTTCCAGGGGGGAAATAGAACAAATAAGTTGTCCTGAAGTTTAGGCCTGATGAAAATTATATTGAGATATATTTTATGGCAGTTTTGGAACTATGGGAAAACTTTATTCAAATTTTCAAAGAAAAATAATGAATGAAGATAAAAAATCAAGCAATTATCAACTTCAGAAAAAAAGATAGGAAATAAAAGTATAGTCTAATGCTTGGCCCAACAGTGATCAATATTTACGTAGTCAAAAGATGCTGACACAGTTAGAGATTTAATAAGCAAAAACTGAGATACAAAATTATATAGAAAAATAGAAGGAAGGAATAAGAAGCTATGAATGAGCTAAAGTCTTTAAGTTACAAAGCAAGAAGACAACAGATGTTTACGATTAATAATCAAGCAATGGCTCTATGTGCATATTGTATATAAATGGAGGTAAATATCAGAATAAACTTTTAAAACAGTTGGAAGTGGTGGCTTCCAGGGAGAAGAATGAGAGAAGGTAGAAAAGGGGACTAAATTTTTTATGCTATACTTTTATGCTATACTCTAGTCTACAATTTTTATGCTATACTCTGAATTTTTAACTATTTAGGTATAATACATTGGCAAAAAGTAAATAAAGGACATGGAGGTTAACATGAACATACTGTAAAACTCAACATTCCTATTTCTAGATACATACTCTAGAGAAACTCTCACACATTTATAAGAGGGTACATATGCAAAATATTGACCAAAACTGAAATGTCTATCGGAAGGAAAATAACTAAAATATGGTATGTTTAAATGATAGAATATCATACAGCAAGTAAAAGCAACCCACAAATTATATATATATATATATATATACACATATATACATAATTAGTGGATTATAAAAAACAATGCTGTCAGAAAAAAAAAGCAGTTGCAGTATAATTTATACAGGATGAATTCATTTAAGTAAAGTCTAAAACATAAAACAATACTCTAAATTTTATCTGAATATATTTTTACGTGTGTAAAGGCATAAAATTTGAATGAAAAGACACATCGAGCGCTTGCTTCAGCAGCACATATATTAAAGTTGGAACAATACAGAGAAGATTAGCCTGGCTAAGTTGCTAGAGCTGTTGAAGCCACCAAATTTTTTGTGATATACAAACAAGCAGGAAGTGGGCAGATGAATTCACCTACCTGCATCCTTACCTCATTTATATCCTTAGCACTGCTTATTAACTGCTTTTGTGGTACACCAATATAAAAGCCTTGAACCAAGTCCAAGTTGTGATTTTCACCTATCTTCAAACTAAAATTAAAGCTTTGTGTTCCAGTCTAAGACACAGAGAAATAAATATAGAGAGACATTTAAAACAAGAAAGAAAGAAAAGACACATTGAATTTATAGGGAAAGGGGAAGGAAATGGGACTAGATTGGGGGGACAAAGACTCCAACTTATCCTTAATGTTTTAGTCACTATATTATAAAAAGATAAAGCAATTATGACAAAATGTTAACTATTGAGGATTCTTTATGGTCATTTTCTACTGTATGTTTTATTACTTTGTGTAATTTCCTATATTTTTAAAATATTTCAAATTTTAAAATTTAATTGCACAAATTTAACATCACACGCACCTAGCCTAATACATGTATAAGATTAAAAAGCAAAGTCTTCTTAGTCCAAGGAAACACAGTACTTTGATTGGAGTAAAGTTCACATAGATTGAAATTCACATACCTTATGTGAACGTAATCTGTGATAACCAACCACCTTGTAAAACTCTAATCAAAAACCTATTATTTAAAAATAAGCACATTTCTTCCCCAAAGCTAGATTCACTTAAAAGTCTTTTTAAATGAGTCACTGACCTGAAAAGTAGATAATAAATATGTTTTACATAAAATTGTGTTGACAACTACAGGCAAAATTATTGATTTTAAGCTGTTATTAAGATTTTTAAATATTAAGATACTCAAGATATTAAGAAAATGAAAACACCCTTAGTTATGAAAGATTTACATAGTAAGAGGATATTATATAGGATATATCCAGGATATCAATTTTCCATTACGTATTCTCATATAGAGACTACATTTGAATGCCAAGCTTCTCCACTTAGTAATAACGCTGATAAAGGAAGCCTAGCAGGAAAATGCTTTAGTACTTATGATGCTGGACCTGCAATGTAGCACTAGCAAATTTGGTTTTAAGAACTGCCTAATTATATATTTATAGGTGCATATCATGTACCTTTAGGCTGGAATCGAGCCCCATAGCCGTTTCAGTTTATCAAGTAAATGAAGTAATTTTTATAAAACATTATGCAGTCGATTAAACCAAGCAACAATATATACTCATGATTATTTGTAAAGGTTATCACTTATGGACTGATTTTTTGTTTTATTGTGTGGTTAAATGCCAGGGACTTGAACCAGCAAAAACTAACTACATGGTATAAACCCAGAAAACTAAGATGATGGCTCAGTAGCAATCTTCTCTTAATGATTATAGCTATTAGTTAACATTCATTGCACACTGGCATCATTCTTCTCATTTTATAAAATATCCCTGCCTTTTCAAAGGACCAGATTTTGGCTTTTTTTGATCCTTCTTTTTGTTTGTATTTTCTATTTTGTTAATTTCTGTGACTTATTCTGTTGTACTTTTTCAATATTTTAAAATGAAATTTTAGCTCACTAGTTTTCATTTTTTTCTTATTTATGCATTTAGACCTTACATGTCACTCTTGGTTCTGTTTTACCACCAGACTATTCTCACTGTTATTCCTTTATAAATGTTATATAATTTCCAATTTGATTTATTGTAGCCATGAACCATTTAGTTTTCAAACACATAGTATTTGGGGCCATCTTTTTCTTTAAATTTCTGATTTTGTTCAGAAAAGGAGCTCTTTATGACATGGATTGTTTGATATTTTTTGAAATCTTCTTTATGGCTTTGTACTGCTTGATTTTTGTAAACGTTTTACCCATGTTTGAAATAATCTGTATTCTCTAAATGTTGGCCAGAAGAGTCTATATATGATTATTAGATCAAGCGTATTGCTTATGTTGTCCTAATATTCTCTATCTTTATTGATTTTTGCTTGATCCATCAGCTTTTTTAAAAATATTTATTTTGACTGTGCTGGGTCTTAGTTGCGGCATTTGGGATCTTTTAAAAGAGTTTCTCAATTTCTACTTACAATTCTTTTTTTTTTTTCTGCTTACAATTCTTTAGACTTTCTGCTTTATATGTTTTGAGGTCATGCCTCTAGATACGAAAAGATTCAAGATGCTACATTTTCCTTATAAACTGTTATTTTTATCATTAAATAGTGACTTTTTTCTAATAAGTTATTTTCTTTTTTGCCTCATAGTCTACATTGATAGAAATTTGATTGATAATAGATGGTAAGACAACTCAAAATAGGTTTTGATCTACCAGCAAAACCAACTTTCTTTGGTATTCTCCTGGCATATTATTTTCGATCATTTCATGTTCACCATTTCTGTATGTCTTCATGTTTTTGGTACCTCATAAATTGCTTAAGGCTGTTTTATTTTTTAAATAGGTATAAAACCTCTGGTTTTTAACAAATCCAATCACTCATATTTACTGTGATTATATTTGGCCTTATTTCTACTATCATAAATATGCTATGCTTTCTATATGCTATGCCTTCCATTGCTGCTTCTTTTAGTTTTTCCCTATTTGCTATTGTTGCTGCTGTCATTGCTGTTTCCCTTCTAATGGATTGGCTTAATTTACTGTCTTATTTTTTTTTTCCTTTTTGTAACAGTTACCCTTAATTTTTAACATACTTTCTTAAAACGGTCTAAAGTTAATTGATACTGCTACACTTAGACCATTTATTGTATTTGTTAAAATTATTTCCTTTCAACTTTCTTTGTTTTAATTTTTAATTATAAAATATGCAAAACAAAATTACTGTCACAACCATTTTTAAGTGTACAGTTCAGTAGTGTTAATTATATTCACATTGTTATGCACCCAATCTCCAGAACTCTTTTCACCTTGCAAAACTGAAATTTTATACCCATTAAATAACAGCCCCCCCCATTCCTCTCTTTCCCCAGCCCTTTATAACCACCGTTACATTTTCTGTCTCTATGAATTTGACTACTCCAGGGACCTTGTGTAAATGGAATACTATAGTATTTATTTTTTGTGACTGGCTTATTTCACTCAGCATCATGTCCTCAAAAGTCATTCATACAGGGATTCCCTGGTGGCACAGTGGTTGAGAGTCCGCCTGCCAATGCAGGGGACACGGGTTCATGCCCCGGTCTGGGAAGATCCCATATGCCGCGGAGTGGCTGGGCCCGTGAGCCATGGTCGCTGAGCCTGTGTGTCTGGAGCCTGTGCTCCGCAACGGGAGAGGCCACAACAGTGAGAGGCCCACGTACCGCAAAAAAAAAAAAAAAAAAAGTCATTCATACAACAACTTTTTTTTTTAATATTTAATTTAATTTTACTTTTGGCTGCATTGGGTCTTCGTTGAGGCGCGCGGGCTTTCTCTAGTTGCGGCGAGCAGGGGCTACTCTTCGTTGTGGTGCACAAGCTTCTCCTTGTGGTGGCTTCTCTTGTTGCAGATCACAGGCTCTAGGGGCACCGGCTTCAGTAGTTGTGGCATGTGGGCTCAGTAATTGTGTCTCATGGGCTCTAAAGCACAGGCTCAGTAGTTGTGGTGCATGGGCTTAGTTGCTCCGCGGCATGTGGGATCTTCCCGGACCAGAGACCAAACCTGTGTCCCCTGGATTGGCAGGAGGATTCTTATCCACTGTACCACCAGGGAAGTCCACACAACTACTTTTTAAAACACGCCTCCTTCAAAATCAGTCTAATCAATGGTTATGTGTATTTATTTTCTCATTCATAATGGCTTCTTACATTCATTTCTAAATTCAATTTTCATCTTCCTGAAGTACATTGTGTGAGAAGCTGTGAGAAGGTCAGTATGCTGTAAACTCAATCTTTTCCTAAAAATCTCTTTCCCTTCATCTTGAATAATTTAACTGCATACAGGATTTTAAGCTGATAGTAATTTTCCCCTCAGCACTTTGAAGATATTTTCCCAATGTCTTCTTGCATACACTGTAGCTGATGAGAAGTTTTCTACCTAAATGGCATTTCTTTAATAGGGAACTGTCTTTTCTCTTAGTATTTAAGATTTTCTCTGAGATTCATATTTTTATGCTCATGAAAATGGGTCTAGGTATTTATAGGTATGAATGTATATGTATGGATTTATTTTTCTTTTTCTTATCAAACATTTTAATTTCTGTACATATAGGTATGTGTTTGTGTATCTTTAGAGAGAGAAAGAGTGTGTGTGTGTGTGTGTGTGTGTGTGTGTGTGTGTGTGTGTATAGAGAAAGAGAGAGTTGTTTTTATTTAGTTTTACTTGCATCAAGTTCATTTTAATTTTTGAATCTGAAGACTTTGTTTTTTATTCTGGAAAAAAATCATAGGAATTTTCTGTTTGAATATTGCTTATTTTTTATTCTGGAACTCCTATTAGACATATGTTGTGTTTTATCCATTCTCCACTAAATTATTGTTCTTTCATGTTTTCCATACTTTATCTCTCTATTCTGCATTCTGGTAATACAGTAGATAGAAGATTTTTCAGCAAATGATCACTCCCTTTCCCTTGCCCCACAGGAGGAATACACTTCTCTACTACTGATGTGGGGTTGCATAGTTGGGCTTGTTTCTTGGTCTCTTGCTTTTTGCATGAGAACAAGGCTAGCTTCTGGCTTGAGGAAGATGAGATATGTGTGAAGCAGACTTAGACCCAACTTGCAGCTTAGAGACCAGTTGAGTCCTGCCAAGATCAGCCAAACTCCATCCAACCCACAAACGTATAAGAAATATATGTAGATTATTGTGTGATACTAGGATTTGGAGTGTTTTGAAAGGCAGAAAAATTTGACTGATACAGAATTTGGTATTTAAAGTGCTGCTGTAACAAAAACCTAAGTTGTGCAGCACTGGTCTTGGGAATAGGCAGCAGGCAATGATGTACTTGTCATAGGAGAGTGGAAAAATGGCAGCAGTGTTATGTAGTGGAAAAACGTTTGGGAAAATTGTCACCTGCAATAACATGGAAGGCAGAACATGTACTTAATAAACTTGTGAAGTTAGGTGAGATGATTTCAAAGCAGAATGTTAAAAAGTGGGTTGCTGCTAGCTGTACTTGAAAAGGCATAATAAAGAGATGAACTCAAAAAGACCGGCCTGTATTATAGTTGAGAAAAAATATACAGTCCGGAAATTTTGAAACTTGCAGGGTTAGAAATGAAACTGTTTATCACCAAATTCCAACTTCAGAGAAAAAGCAAGTCTAGGCTACTACCAGTAATACTTGACCTCAGGGTAAAGACAAAATCAAGGGTGTAACTGCAACACGCTTTGTTAAAACCTCAGAAAAGATAAAGGTGGTATTGCAGGTCAAACTGCCATGAAAGTCAGCTCTGACATGGAGATTAGCCTGCCAAGAAGTGCTCTCAGGATCAAAACCTGTGGAAGAAAAGAAGCAAGCAAGATTGAGCAGAGAAAGAAATTGGGCTATAATGCATTTACAAAAAGACTTCAATCCACTGAAACTAAATGGCTCCTCTGAGTTGTTCCAAACTGAGGCACTGAGGCCACACCTTTAAAACCCCATATCAACTAGTCATTACACACTAGATGCCCCCTAGAATGGAGCATCTCCTAGGCATGGTGGCCCGTTGTTTGATATATTATAAAAGATCCTATGCCATGAGATCAAACCCTCTGTAAGCCCTTTGATGGTGGAGATGGTGGAGATACTGCTGGCAGGAAATGAAAATTCATGCATGTAATATCAATTGTAATCAAGATGAGTCATTGCCTTTTCCAGAATCAGGGTCCAAGGTACTTAACTTTCCACCATTTGTTTCTCCTCTAGGGATGATTCCATATTACAGGCTCAGCATTGGTCTCTGTTCCCAGCAAGTTGGACATTTGGCAGCAGTAACAGCTAGCTCAGTCTTGGTAAATAGGAACTGTGCTGTGGGCCCCTTGTATAGCCACCATCCCTGCCCCTGTGGCTATGACATTCATGTGCTCATTGTTCCACCTCTGGGGACAGAGGCTATTTGATGCCAACTGTGGTAATCATTCAGTCAATTTGTTCAATACTTCCTCTGTGGTGTATGCTTTATGGTTGGTGCTCACATGTAATACAAAACTCTTGACACTTTTGCCCATCTCCTTAGGTCCATCCATATAACTTTTCCTCAGGCTTCCTGGCCCTCAGTCTAACAATAGTTCTCTTTGCAGGCCCCTGAACAAACTTGTCTTTCCATGCAAAGTCGATGACCAGGTGTACCACCCAAAGTTCTGATTATTGGGAGAATTTCTCTGCTTTCTTTTAAGCCCACCCAAGAAAGGATCTGTAGTGCAGACGTGATCCTTTTCTTGGCTTTGACCCACATACTGAGCTAAGTCATTCATAAATAAACCTCAACTTTTTCCTTTTATCATCAACTAACAATTAGGTATCAATCATGCAGCCACAGAGATGAGCTTAAGTAGACAGTGTCTACTACAGATGTTATCTACTAAATCTTTTCAAAGGGATCTAAAGAAATAAAGGATATGGTCCCAGAAAACCTTGACGGTACCCAAAATATCTGTAATTAAGTCTATAAAGTAGGATGACCATATCTCAAAGAGAATTGTGGAGCATTTTGGTATGTAGCATTGACTGGAATCAATACATAGAAAATCCATGACGGCTTTTGAAAGCTATTCTAGCCAAAGCACCACAGGCCTGAGCTAAAAGAAACTGAGACTTTTCAAATGTAAAAAGAACTTTGGGCTCCAACTTTCTATAGGCAGGGACCAGACCATGACATCATCTTAGCTACAAAGAAAAGCCCTCTTCAGAAGTGGCTGAGGAGGATGATAAAAAAAAAATAAAGATCCTTCCTCGCCACAAGAGGACAGAGCAAAGAGCCATGAAGAAGCACAGATGGGACTAGGACTAGACACAGAACTCTAGTTCCAAGAGACGGAACTAGGACTTCATCAAGGAACATCCCAGACCCCCAAGGTGGAGGTACTTGGAAATACTTGTCTAGCAAGATTTCAAAATTGGTATGAGCCAGTGACTCCTATCTGTATCTCATTCTTCTCCTTTTCAAATGTAAGTGTCTATTATAGTTATCCTGTCCTTGTTCCACCATCATATGTTGAATGTATGAGAGCAGATACCGTATCCTTTAAGTTTCTAGGTCTTTGAATCACAAAGAGATACTCTAAAACTTATATAAATCATGTGATCCTAAACTTTAAATCTGATGTCATGACTGAATGAGACTTTTGGGGTGTCTTGAAATGGAAGTGAGTGTATTTTACATAGGGTTGGTGAATAAAAATTTGTGACTGAAAAAGTAGACTGTAGTAGATTAGATTTAAAACATTGTTCAACAAATAGTCATTCTTTTCCTTCCTCCTCTGGAGAGGAGTATATTTTGCCCCTATTTAATTTGGGCCTTGGCCATTTAATGTCTTTTGGCCAATTGAATGTTAATGGACCTGACAGGACCAGAGGCTTGCAATGTGCTTATATGACTGAGCTTTTTCTCTTGCATTCCAGCTTTTCACATCAGAAGGATATGCCTCAGGTACACCGATCTTTATGATAACAGAAATGTAGGGCATACTTGGACCCAACTTGCAGCTTAGAGCCAAGGTCAGCTGAGTCTAAACTAGATTTGTCAAGCCTTAGTAACAATAGGTGTAAGAAATAAATGAAAGCTTATATTCCCTGCATGCTACCAAGTATATGGGTAGTTGGTTGCACAGCAAAAGCCAAGTAGTATAGGGAGATTTTCTCAGATCAAGAATTTAATTTATGTAGGGAAAAATAATTATGTAGGGGTAGGGGATTAAGAGATACAAACTACTATGTATAAAATAAATAAGCAATAAGGATATATTGTACAGCACAGGGACATATAGCCATTATTTTGTAATAACTTTAAATGGAGTATAACCTATAAAAATAGTGAATCAATATGATGTACACCTGAAACTAATATCATATCATAAATCAACTATACTTCAATAAAAAATAAAATAAATTTTAAAAGGATTCAATTTATGAATTGTTTCTTCATTTGCATCTTAGCTGTAATTTAACCTTTTGCTATGACCAGAATGTGGTGCCCAAGCCAAAGTCATATTTTGAAGCCCTAACCCCCAGCACCATGGAATTTGGAGGTAGGTCCTTTGGAGAGCAATTAGGATTACATGAGGTTATGAGGGTGGGGTCCTCATGATTGGATTAGTGCCCTTATAAAAAGAGGAGGAAACAAGAGATGGCTCTCTCTCCCTGATTAACTGCTTGAATTGAATCATCAGTCTTCACCTGTCTTTGGACTGGGACTTGCACCATCTGCACCTTCTGCAGGTTCTTGGGTCTTCAGACTCAGACTGGAATTTATATCACTGGCATTCCTAGCCCTCCAGCTTCCAGATGACAGATTATAGGACTTCTCAACTTCTATAACTGCATAAGCCAATAAAGAAATAAATAAATTTATGTATATGTATATCCTATATATATGTATATGTATATCTTATATATGTGTGTGTATCCTATTGGTTCTGTTTCTCTGAAGAATCCTAACTAATAAAGAAATTGGTATTAAGAAGTAGGATGAAGGGCTTCCCTGGTGGTGCAGTGGTTGAGAGTCCACCTGCCGATGCAGGGGACACGGGTTTGTGCCCTGGTCTGGGAAGATCCCACATGCTGTGGAGCGGCTGGGCCCGTGAGACATGGCCGCTGAGCCTGCGCGTCCGAAGCCTGTGCTCCGCAATGGGAGAGGCCACAACAGTGAGAGGCCTGCATACCGCAAAAAAAAAAAAAAAGAAGTAGGATGCTGCTGTAACAAATTTCTAAAAATGTGGAAGTACCTTTGGAATTGGGTAATGGGTAGAGGATGGAAGAATTTTGAAATGCATGGTAGAAAAATCTCATACTGTCATGAAGAGACTGCTAAAGGTGATGCTGGTGAGAGCTCAGAAAGAAAAGAGGAAAACTAGAGAGAAAGCCTCCACCTTCTTAGAGAATACATAAATAATCATGAACAGAATGCTGGTAGAAATGTGGATGGTAAAAGGCCATTCTGATGAGGTCTCAGATGGAAATGACGAACAGATTATTGGAAACTGTAGGAAAGGCTATCCTCATTATACAGTGGCAGAGAATTTGGCTAACTTGTGTTTGCATTCTAGTGTGTTGTGGAAGGTAGAACTTGCAAATGATAAAACTGGGTATTCAGCTGAGGAGATTTCCAAAAAAATGTGAAGGAGTAGCTTGGTTCCTTCTGACTGCATATAGTGAAATATAAGAAAAGAGGTTTGAATTGAATACAGAATTATTGAGCAAAAAGGAACTAGAACTTAAATATTTGGAAAATTCTCAGCCTGTCCATAAAAAAAATGAGAAAGTGTGTTCAGAAGAGAATGCTAAGGGTATGGCTGACTGACCATTCAATTAGGAGTTTAACATGGGTGTGAATCACAGATCTAATCAACCATCCCAGCAGCAGCACTGCCGGTTTGAACTGAAAGTAATGGAGAGGGGACAAAATGAAGGAAGGGTGTCAGACTTCTTAGACCCTACAGGACCTCAACCATAGTGCTATTAGGCTGTGAACATGTGTTATTCTTCATGATAAGGGAAGAATGGCCCTGAGGGGAAGATCAGCTCAGTGCTTTGTGACCACCTAGAGGAGTGGGATAGGGAGGGAGGGAGGGAGGGAGATGCAAGAGGGAAGAGATATGGGGACATATGTATATGTATAACTGACTCACTTTGTTATAAAGCAGAAACTAACACACCATTGTAAAGCAATTATACTCCAATAAAGATGTAAAAAAAAAAAAAAAAAAAAAGAATGGCCCTGAGGGTGATTCAGAGATCTTCAGGGCCACCACCTCACTTTCAACAGGCCAGACAGCCACGGAGGGAAGCTATGGGGTGGGACTGCCTGGAGCTGTGGGGGCATGAGGCCCACTGGAAGAACTGTGGTGTAGACTGCGTGTTCCCACTGAGCCATGGGGATGGTATTGGCCACTCCAGGAGATTTGGAGGGCAGAGCATCCAACCAGGACTATTCTCTCACCTTAAGATCCAATGAACTCCAATAAAAATTAATTTTAAAAAAACTTAATTAAACTAAAACTTAAATAAACGCTTAATTAATTTTTACACTAAAAAAAAAATCCATTGGGATTTGCCTTGCTAGAGTTTAACTTGCTTGGGACCCAGCATCCATTCCTTCTCTCCCATTTAGAATGGAAATGTCTATCCTATGCCTGTCTCACATTGAATTTCGGAAGTGCAGAACTGCTTGGTTTCACATGTTCACTCACAGCTGGAGAGGAATTTTTGCCTCAAGATGAATCATAGCTCGAGTCTCACCCATATGTAATTTAGATGGACTTTAGAATTGATGCTGGAAAGAGTCAAGAGTTTTGGCGTTATTCAGGTAGAGTGAATGTATTTTGCCTGTGAGAAGGATATAAATTTGGGAAAGCCAGTGGCAGAATACTATGGACTGAAATGTTTTTGTGTACCACTGGCCCCCAAATTCACATATTGAAGCTCCAATCCCCAGTGTGATGGTATTTGAAAGTAGGACCTTTAGGAAGTGATTAAAGTTAGATTAGGTCATAAAGGTGGGGCCTCATGTAGGGATTAAAGCCCTTATAAAAAGAGGAGACAGGACATCTACTCCAATTTATGGAAAAGGTGGTAACTCTAACTCCCACTAACATCTCCAATTTTCAGCCACCAGAAAGGAAGAACACAAACGGGGGAGTGATAAACATGATCCTTCCTTTTAAGAACATGAATAAGAAGTTTCACATATCACTTCTGCTCACATTCTATTGACCACAACCTAGAACATGACCACATGTATTAGCAAGGGAGATTAATAGACCATGGTGTGACACCATGTTCATAAATTGAGAGACAATATTCTTAAGATGACATTACTTCCCAAACTGATCTACAGATCCCAAGCAATCTTTATCAAAATCCCAGCTGACTTCTTTACAAAAATTGAGAAGCTAATTCTAATATTATTAAGGCATTTCAAGAATCTCAGAATAGCAAAAACAATCCTGAGAGAGAGAACAAGGTTGGTGAACTCACACTTCTCGATTTCACAGCATACTGCAAAGCTAGATTAATCAATGCATTGTGATACTGCCATAAGGATAAATACAGAGATGAATAAAATGGAGAGTCTTCCTAGTTATCATTAGTTAATTTTCAAAGAGGGTGCCAAGACAATTAAATGGGGGAAAGAATAGTATTTTTAACTAATAGTGCTGGAATTTCCACATACAAAAGAAATAAATTGGACCCTTACCTCACACCACATACAAAAATTAACTCAAAATGGATCAAAGACTAAATGTAAGATCCAAAGCTATAAGACTCTGAGAAGAAAATATAGGTATAAATCTTTAGGCCTCAGATTAAGCAATGTCTTAGAACACCAAAAGAACAAGCAAAAAAAGAATAAACAGATAAAATTGACATGAAATTTAAAACCTTTTGCTTCAAAGGACACCAACAAAAAAGTGAAAAGATAACCCACACAATGGGAGAAAATTTTTGGACATCATCTATCTGATAAAGGTCTAGGATCTAAAATATTTACAGAACACATAACTCAGTAATTAAAAAATCCAATTATAAAATGGGCAAAGAATGTAGATAGACATTTATCCAAAGAAGATATACAAAGGGTCAATAAGCAAATGAAAAGATGCTCAATATCATTAGCCATCAGGAAAATGCAAATCAAAACCACAATGAGATATCACTTTATACACACTAGGATGCCTATAGTCAAAAAGACAGATAATAACAAGGATTGCTGAGGATGTGCAGAAATTGGGACCCTCATAGACTGCTGCTGGTGGCAATGTAAAATGCTGCAGCCACTTTGGAAAACAGTCTGATAGTTCTTCAAATGATTAGACATAGAGTGACCATTTGACCCAGCAATCCCACTCCTAGGTACATACCCGAGAGAAGTGGAAATATCCACACAAACAATTGTACGTGATGTTCACAGCATCATTATTCATAGTAGTCCAAAAATGGAAACCTATCAAATGTCCATCAACTATGAGTGAATTAAATTAAGTGTGGTATATCCATACAATGGAATTATTATTATTATTATTCAATAAAAAGAAATGACATACTGATACATGCTACATAGATGAACCTTGAAACATTATGCAAAATCAAAGAGGCCAGTCACAAGGGAGCATATATTGTATGATTCTACTTAAATGAAATGTCGAAATAGGCAAATCTATAGAGACAGAAAATAGATTCATGGTTGCTTGGGGCTGAAGGGCTGAAGGGATTGGGGTGACAGCTACGGGATATGGGGTTTGGGGAAGGTAATGACGATATTCTAATATTGGGGCGATGGATGCACAATTCTGTGAATGTACTAAAAGACATTAGATTGCACACTTTAAAGGAGTCAAATGTACGGTATGTGAATTATATGTCAAAGTGGTTTTAAAAAAGAAAAAAACATCCAGAGTGTTTGGTTGTGTAGCCATGTGTTCAGCTGAAACTTCTATTGCTATGGAAGAAAAGGAAAGTATACATTTAGAGACAGTAAGCAGTCTCTGCCATAGGGAGTACTCTGATATTTGACACTATTAGTATAGTTTCCAATTTAGTAGCAAATCATGTTACATTAAGAATGCCCAATATCATTAATATAGTGACTTACTGAATTAATGTGACATTATAGCAAGAGCAACGAAGTAAGAGTAAGGTTATTTGGATGCTAGTCCTGACCCTACCCTTTTACTAGCTTTATGACCTTGGTAAGTTGCAATGTTTCTAAGTATTAAACTGCTCATCCAAAAGGTAAGGATTAAATGAGATGATTGCTACGTCCATTGAGTTCTAAGGACATTTGATTTCAACTCTACAAATGGATATTTTCAGACTGTTTCCTCCCTATTTGTCATTTCAAGAGTCAAGCACTTGCTTACAGTGTTCCCAGGAGCCCCCCTCATGTATAACGACTACTGTAAATATTGTTCAAATAATATTTACTTCTCATTCTCAAATAGTTCATCTTTGATTCTCCATTCAAGAGTTTGCATTTTACTATTTGAGGCACTGAAAGTGAATGAGAGCTTTTCTCCCTAATATTTATTATAGACTTAGGGCTAAATTAGATCAGGGTAACAAATCTAAAACCCTGACTTTATTTTTTAATTTTTTTTTCTTTTTTTAAATTATTTTTATTTTTAAAAAAATTTTTTTTTTGCGGTACGCGGGCCTCTCACTGTTGTGGCCTCTCCCGCTGTGGAGCACAGGCTCCGGACGCGCAAGCTCAGCAGCCATGGCTCACGGGCCCAGCCACTCCACGGCATGTGGGATCTTCCCGGACCAGGGCACGAAGCGGTGTCCCCTGCATCGGCAGGCGCAGTCTCAACCACTGCGCCACCAGGGAAGCCCAGTACAACTTTTTTAACATAAAAATAAATTACTTTTACATTGCTTACTAAAGATAGTTATCATCAATTAGATACACAATTCTTAGTTTATTGTGCTTTAACTAAAATATGATTTATCTACTAAAAAAATGAAGCCAAATGGAATATAAATGGTTAATATAGAGATATCAAAAAGAAGAAATGATTCAATATAAAATCAATCCACTGATACAACCCAGCATTTTTATTAAAGAAATTGCCATAATTTTTAGGAAGGAAAAGAATCTTAGATGAAGTGATGCCAGTTACAGTATATGAGAGTTATACTAGAGTTTGTTCATTTAATTTACTGAAACTAAATATTCTTAGAGGGCTGGGGATAGAAATTTTTCTATCAAGAACTGACAATCCAGCCTTACAGCTACAATATAACTGCACTCTTATCACAAGGTCATTGCCTGAATTTCGGCAAAATTAATTCAAGAAGCTAACCTATCTCTTTACACTAATGCTTCCCAAACTTTGGAGAGCATAACAACCACCTGTGAGATTGTTAATATGCAGCATTCTAAACCTGATCCCCTAAAGATTCTGATTCACTGTGTCTGGAGTTGGGCCTAATAATCCACATTTTAAAATGCACCTTAAGTGTTTGTGATACAGCTAATTTACAGACCAGACTTTTAGAAACACTGCCTGAGCTAGTTTAGAAACACCCGTTTTCTTTTTTAACCCTCCAGCCATTAACAGTCCGTTGGATAAGTAATATACCTTCAGTGGTGAAAAGGAAGAATAAATTCCAAATGAGTTCTATCATCCCTTTCTGAAGTTCATATGAAGGACTGCATTCTCTTCTTAGATTCCTTGTTACCTAATTTAAGAGTTCCTTTTTAGAGGGGGAAGCCCTAGAATTTAATTTGAGGTACCCAAGTCTATTCTTAATCAGCAAATACTATTTCTATAGCTTTTAAAGAAACACCTAATTCCTGAGTTGATTTCATCACAAATGTTCTTCCATATCATGATAGCAAACATGTAATAAAATCATTGTCAGTAGGGACTTCCCTGGTAGCGCAGTGGTTAAGAATCCGCCTGCCAATTCAGGGGACACGGGTTCGAGCCCTGGTCTGGGAAGATCCCACATGCCGCGGAGCAACTAAGCCCATGCGCCACAACTACTGAGCCTGCGCTTTGGAGCCCGCGAACCACAACTACTGAATCCTGCACACCTAGAGCCCGTGCTCCAAAACAAGAGAAGCCACCGCAGTGAGAAGCCTGCACACGACAACGAAGAGTAGCCCCCGCTCACTGCAACTAGGGAAAGTCTGCGCACAGCAACAAAGATCCAATGCAGGCAAAAATAAATTAATTAATTAATTTAATTTAAAAAAAAATCATTGTCAGTAAAAATTCCTTCCCAGTGAATTACCATTTCCCTTAGATGAGTCTTTCTATATTTTAAAAAAACGTATTTACTCTCTTTAACATAGTTTTAAAGTTCTTTCAGACAAAAAAGTATTCACATCTTTATAAATTGTTATTATTTGTTTTCTGAATTAATTTATGCAATATGAAAATAGAAAGCTTACAAATGCAAACCATGTTAACAGTAGAAGAATTTGGAGAAAAATTCCTCTATTTTGGAAGTCTGACAGTTCTGAACTGTCTTTTAATTTCCTAGTTTCTTTTACTTCCACTTCAAGAGAAACAAAATTGAAATTCATTTTTCTCTGAAAGGGCTAAAAGAAACTTGCTGTATAGCACCATTTAAACGAACTATTCAAAAGCGGTTAGAGCATTATGGAGTCTAAAGGGCATTACTTAAAACCACTCAGCTCTTGCCTATTAAAGACAGGGCACTTTCCTCCTTACCTTGATCTACTTCTGTTTTCCATTAATCACTTTAAGTAGTCAGTAGACATGGGTTTTATCCTTAGTTTTAACTTGCCTGCAAAGCCATTTCATTCAGTAAGTATATACTTATCAAAGAACCATTGTCCACATAGACCTGTGTCAAATACCTTGGGAGATCAGAAGGAAGACAGGGAAGAAGGGAAGGAGGGCGAGAAGGAGGGCAGAAGGAAGGAAGGAAACAAAGTTTTGACCACGTGTACGGATTTGTAATCTATTTTGGCTAGCAGTTATATGTATTATCCAGCTCATATGTATTTACAGCTCTACTCCTCATAAGTCATCTTGACTCAGTTTCCTCTGATTGTAGTACATGAGGTTGGCTTAACTGGTGCTCTTGCTTCCCTGAACTGTTTCAGAGTCTCTATTAGTGAGTCTTTATAGCGTTTCTCTGCATAGTATGCCAATAATTATTCTACTACAACTGGTCCAGAAGCTGTTTGTATCTACAGTCATGTATCCATGGCTTATACCTGACCCAGTGGAAATGTAATCAGCATAATTTACAAACTCCATGTCATCATTCTTGATGAATATTTATTAAAATTTGATGTTAAGAATTAGGCAACATTGCCTAAAAAGTTAAAAAGTATCTCATAATCACTGAAGACTTTAGTATAGCTATTACTTTCTATATTGTGTCAGTTTTACAGTTCATTGCTAAAAATATCTTCCATACTTTTGTGAACCAATAGTCCAGAGAATATATCTTATTGAGCCCAATTTCTTGTTATCCACGACATAACATATCTGTGTAGTGCTACAGTAGGTGGATACAGTGGTCAATTTTAGATCTGAAAATATTTTGCCTTGTCTTAATTTCCTCAAGATAGGCTGTTCTACTAACTATCTGCATTAGCTTTCTATTGCTACTGTAACAAGTAACCACAAACTTAGTGGCTTGAAACAACACACGTTTTATCTTACATTTCTATCGGTTAGAAGTGGAATACAGATTTCACTGAGCTAAAATCAAGACAGCCTTCCTTTCTGGAGACTTCATTTCCTTGCCTTTTCCAGCTTCTAGAAGCCATCTACATTCCTTGGCTCATGGTCCCCTTATTCCATCTTCAAAGCTGCTCCTCCGTTGTCATATCTACCTCTGACCACAGCCAGGAAAGTTTCTGGCTGTGGTCAGCGGTAGATTCATGTGACTAGATTGGACCCAACTGGATAATGCAAGATAATCTCCCCATCTCAGGGTCCTCAACCTTAATCAAATCAACAAAGTCCCTTTTGCCATGTTGCCACATAAGGTAACATATTCACAGGTTCCAGGATTAGGACTTGGACATCTTTGGGGAGCCACTACTCTGCCTTCTGTGCTGTCAGTCTCAGTCCACAGGTAAGATGACTATAACACATGTATTTGATCTATTATGTATCTATATTTATAATTAGAGGACATTCATAATCATATGAAAATATTTCTGTATCATATTCCACTATTGGCTTCCAAGTACATTGTTTTACCCTTAAGAACACCTTCACAGAAAAGGCTGTGAGTAAAGCTGGACTTTTAATATTATCCTTCTTGGCCACTTTAATGATTGGGTGTCTTTGACATAGGATACTACTAATTTTAACAGAATTGTTTATATTACTGCATACAGCTTTGTGATCTTAATGAATTTGTTTAAACATTCAAATTTAGTATCTGCCCCAGTCTAAGAGGGACAGATATTTCATAAGTATCTGTATATATATATATATATGTATATATATAGTATCTGTACTATATATTGAGCTCTATTATGAGTTTCACATTCATTACTTCATTCTCTTTTTGACTGAATGCTATAAAAGAAGTCTATTATTCCCATTTCACAGATGAGGAAACTAAAGTTTCTAGTATCACAGAACTAGTAAGTAGCAGAGTGGGGCATTCAAATATAGGTCTTTCTAAGATATATAATTTTCCACTATATTGTGTTAAATTTCCATAAACATTAAGTAAATCAAGTTATGTGTGGAGGTATATTGTTATTTCCTGCACATATCATGAATTCCTCATGCTAAACAAACATCCAATGTATTACATAGTGGTCTTGGGCCACAAATAATTTTAGAAATGCACAACTGACATAGTTCAAAGGGCCTAGACAGAAGCATACTGGCTAGCAACAAAAAGTGATAGTAAATATTTTTATAAAATCACTAGACTTGTTTTACCTTCATTGTTGATGTCTTCTAACTTGACTAAACCGTCCATGTGGTCTGTAGTGCCCCTATTGCTTAGAGATACCTGGAAGACAACATCATGAAAAATTCCTCATACAATGTTTATATCACTCCCAGAACACAGATGTATTCTTTAAGAACTGCTATTATATTGTTCTAAAACTCTGTGTAAGCAGTTTAAATCCTTTCACTACCTAAGCCAAAATGAAGAGAAGGATTGTTCAAACAGAAAATCTGAATAATTCAGTCCTCTCTTGGAAGGAAACAAAGTTAATCTCTCTGGACTCTATATAGTTGAAGAATCACTGGATCATTACACAAGTCTCTACCTCACTTTGGATGTGTAGATATTGAAGACCCATGGGCATAAAAGAAAACATTTTTAAACTCGTGCACAAAACTTATGTAAGTATGATCAAGTATATAATGTTAAGATCAATATTTTGTTTAATTTAACCTGTCCTTTAAAAAAAAGATCAGCATGTTTGAAATGATTTAGATTTCTAAAGTCCATCTATTATTATGAAGCTTGGGAAAAGGACCCAGAAGCTGCTTAGCATTTCTATTTTTTCATGAAGTGGTTCTTTAGCAACCTTGAAGTCTATATATAAATATAACATATTCAACCTTTAACCTGTCAATCCATATAAGCAACAAATAAAGAAAAAATAAAACAGGCAGATTTCCCTCCTATCAACCTTGATTTAATCTATATTACTCTTGATTGGATAGGATAACCAGAGTCTTTTCTTGGAAAAGTTTCCCACCATACAGGTACATTTCATTTTGAAATATCTAGGACCCACAGACTATACTATGTCTTAAGAATTTTTTTGCTATAATTCTAGACGTATAAGACTATTCGACTTGTTTATTGATTCAATTCAATTTAGTTCTCTGATCATTTAGTATCTACTATAGATTGACATCAGCCTTCAGAGTAGTGTCAGCTTTCACAGCATTTTGTGTATCTTCCAAAATAGAGAATAAAAAGTAGCAACTCAGATTAATTCATTAGCAGACTTCATGCCCATGTTAAAATTAAACTTTCTAGATCCTTTAGGGTAGAAGGTATAATTTTGTTTGTTCTAATTTTTTTAATTTAAGTAACTTTAGTTAGGGCAGATCATTCATTAGCATTCCTGCAACTCCTTACTGTCTTAACAGTTTTTCTTCGCCCATTTACATTAGCTATATTGAACCCTTGCAAGCATTTGAGTTTCAGCCCCAGAAGAGTCTAATCACCTTATTTTTAATTAGAAAACAAATGTTCACAGAGATTAAATAACTTGGCCAAGGTGACCCAGCTAGTTAGTGGCACTGAGCCAGAGTCAAAGTCCAAGTATACTGGCCTTTTTTCTAAGGCACTGTATTCATTTCACTACTTTTTCTTTCTCTTTATCAGCACCTAACACTTATCTGAAATAAGAAGCCTCTGTGGGTTTTGCTTTTTTTTAAGTTTTAAAAACTGCATCGTGGCACTTACAATTTTTATTCATATCTCAAGTTTAAAAATATCATTAACAGATTAAGCACATTACTACATGCTGTTTTGGTGTTTGCACTACTCCCCCGCCTTTCCACTGCCTTTTAGCTGTCCAGAGAGCTAGTAAAGCGAAAAGAGAGTTATAAAATTACAAAAGAGAAGAGAATGAAGGGTTTAGATAGTTGAACAGGCATGGGGGGGAGTGGGGCGTTATCGGAGGGAATAACTGTAGAGGAAGGACAAGGAAGAAGGAAAAAATGAAACAGTGGTTCCTGAAGACCTGAGATAGGAAGTGTTGAGAAATAAAGACAGTTAGGTCATCAATCATTGTTCCTTTAGGGGATGTGCTGATTCTAGCATATTTTTCCTTAGGTTCATGTAGCCAGCACCAAACAAAATTGTGAAGTATGCAAAGCTCCTCTTGGAATTCTTTGTACTTTCTTGCATTCAGCTCTATTTTTTAAAAAAATGCAGTGCTTTTCCTTCTTTCTCTGATCCATCTCAGGCTGAAAACCAGCTCTCATTTAACACCTTAGTTTTAAGACTTACTCTCTCCTGGACTGTTGACATTTGAAGTCCTATCTTTTAATTGCAGGATACAAGAACCTTTCTGAAAGGGATCATTTAAACATCGGCGAGCAGAGAGGAAATTATTTGAAGATGAAGGAATCCTGCCTTTATGTAAGGTGCACTTTATTCATATCAAGCCTAATTTCTAAAGTACCCAGCATACCCCCTTTCCCTATTCAAAGCCCTAGGTTAAATTTTTAATGGACAAGAAAGGTGCAGAGTCTGAGAAGGCAATGGCAATCACCAAGTAAATACTACATTTTTATAAAATTAACTAAGGGAAGCATCAATGAAGATGCTTATTCCAAACAAGCTGATGTAACCCCTGGCTTATATTCAATTATCTGTGTGATTCATGGGAAAGTAACATTTCTCATCAATTATCTACTTAGCTATTCAGTAGAGAAAATATTCAGTAGTGGACCTTAACCAATTTAGTATTTATAAACAGTATCTTATTTCTCTTCATAATTGAGAGTAGAATAAGCATAAGTAAAATAAGCAGAATTTCCATAGATTAGTAAACTGAAGTCACTAGAAAGTTGATTGCTGTAATCAAGATCATGAAGGTCAGTAGAAAAATAAAAGCTTACTCAAAACTTCTAGATTCTGGAGCTAGACTGTTTGGTTTCAAATTTGGGTTCTGCCACTTGCCTCAATACCTCATCTACAGAATGGTAATAATAATAATACCTGCCTCATGCAGTTGTTATGAGGATCAAGATAATACTTCCATCAAAGTGTTTAGAACCTGGTTTGGCGCTTTATAAGTGCTTGTTAAATAAAAGACTATGACTATTATTTCTTTCTTGACTCTGAAGGCAACTAGTTAGGTCTACAAAATGACCTCATAAATCTGACATATAATTCAAATTGACATTGAACTTACACATCTATATCCAATTAACTTATTGCCTTGAACATGGTGCAAATGAAGAAAAGGTTATTTCATTTTTTGCATAGCTACAGACTTCAACATATCAAAAATGCACTTTCTTTGAAAGGAAATTGGACAGCAGAGTGTGCATGAGGCATCACTTCTCAATTATGCTATGTTTATAAAATGATGGAGAGTATGTTTGCCTTCAAAGTCCGTAACTTTTTTCCAACAGCTTTATTGAGATATAATTTACACATTATTACAATTCATCCTGTCAATAGTGAACATTAGTGTTTATTGATTGGCTACTATGTCCCAGTAATAAACATATTGTTTCATTTAATCTTTATAAAAATTCTTTAACATAGGTACTGTTATTCCCAATTTAATGACTAAACTATAAGTTAAACACTTTGCAGCTAGAGGTTGAGATGAGGTTTGAACTCATGTTCATATGACTCCACTATTTTTCCCATATCATGCTGCCTTTCTCTGGAAAACTACTTAGTTCTCTTTCAGAGGTTGGGTGGGAAAGGAGGGAAACGTAACTTTTTGATGGTATTCATAGTTAAACAAACTCTAATTTTTAACTTGTCAAGAGTCAAATGTATAAGAAATAGCAGTAATTGGAAGCTGTTTCCAGAATTTCAAATCAAGGATGATACGATAATACAAAATAGTATTATTTCAAAGAAAATAAGCAGTAATAACGCTGATACACACAAATTACAATGCCAATATACACTACCCTTGGAAGGATTTAGCACTTCTTAGTAGCATATTACACCCAGTTACTGCACTCACCAAATGAGTTAGGGTAGAGGTTGAAAATGAGTAAACAAGAGAGATCATGCAGGAATTCTTATCCATCGTTTAGTCTTTTCACATCACGTGTTATCTTAAAGTCAAATCTCCAGACATCTTCATGCTTGGAATTACTTAAGCAGTTTTGCCACAATTCATTTATGAAACACATATTTGGGTGGTTCTTATATGTTAGGCAGCATTGTGCTAGCCGCTAGTTGTACAAAGGTTTTGGGGGGGTTGTTTTATGACTCTAGTGCAGCTCAGTTTACATTTTAATTTAGGCTTTCATACGGAGTGGTAATTAGTGTACTATAGTGTATAGATAGCCAGTGGGCTTTGGAAGCTGGATTGCCTCTCCACTTACTGTGTGACGTTGGCATTTGACTTTTGAGAAACTCGATTTTCCCATTTATAACACAACTAGCTTCAAATAATAGCTGGTATTATCTACTTTCAGGTGCACACACCATGCGAAGGTGCGCCTAAGAAAATGTTACTTCCTAACATCTAGAAGAATGGGTTTCTCGCCCGTTTTTTCCCCTTTAGTACCTGGCATTATTCGATACATATTTTACACTGTTCACCGAGGAACTGGAACATGTTTTTCACTGCAGCTTAGCTATCTGGGTGTGCCTGGGGAGGCGTCACAAAGAACCTGTAAAAGGTCTCCACCTACAGCAGGAGTAGAAGCGCAAGAAAGAGCCCAGGCAGATCACTGCGGCTAAGCGTTCGGTTTCGTATTGTTCTCTGTTTGGCCCAATATTCACCGAGTTTAGGTTCCGCGACTCGCAACGAAAAGACTCGAGTCACGGACCTGTTAAAAATTTTCTGCCATATTTTAGCCGTCCCCACGCCCCCCGCCCCACCCTCAAGCGTGAGTGAATGCGCAAATAAGGGTTTTCAGGCGTCTGTGGGAAAGAGGGAGGGGAAGGCAGAAGTCGAGGACGGACGGGGTGGTGGCACCACTGAAGCGCGAGAGGACCGAGGCCCCACATACAAGAGTTAAAACCAGGCGGTCGCGAGCCGGAGGAGGCCGAGGCGAGCTGCTGGACGGGCGGGAGCCGATGGGGGGCAGCAGACCACCGCGGCGCACTCACTCCGCCCGGGCCCAACGCTTCTCCGGAGGCGCACCCCCCCAACCTTACGTCTCTTTTGGTTTCGACCTGCCGACTGGGAGGGGCCGCGGGACGCCATTCCCACAATGCTCTGGGGCGTGCCGCCGTCCGTCGCTGCCGCCTCCGCTACCGCTAGTGGAAGAAGATGGCGGAAGGCGGAGCGGCGGATTTGGACATCCAGCGGTCTGACATCGCGACGCTGCTCAAAACCCCGCTCCGGAAAGGGGACACCTGGTGAGGGAAAGGGGTTGAGGTGGCTGTGGTTGCTCGAGGGTGGTGGAGAACTGGGCGAGAACTGCGGTCTGGTGTCTCGGTGGTGACAGGTGCGGGCAGGTCCGGCGGCGGCCGCCTCGGGCAGCAGGATTTTGGCCGCTCCCGAAAGGTTGGAGCAAAGATTGGACCCGAAGTGAGGGACAGGGTTCGTGGCTCGTTGGGGCATGCTAAGAGGCTTGCGGGGAGCGGCGGCGGCGCCGGCGGCTCGTGCAGTTCTCTTCGTCCTTCTTCCTCTGGTAGTGCCGCTCCCACCCCAGGCCTTCCCGAACGATAGGTTACACTCGTTGGTGTGAGTCTCTTAATGTTTGACAGGTCCTGGTCCCGCAGCTGATCAGGATCTCACCCTCTACTTCTTTAGTCATTTCTTTTCCCGGCATTGTCGGCCTCCAAGTTCCCTATTCTGATTCTCATATTCTTCCGGGAGGCCGGCTGCAGGATGTTTGCGGTTTGTACTACACAGGTGGCATGTGTCAGGGCGCCACTTAAGAGAAAGGAACCTTAGTTCCTAGTTCCTTGTCAAAAGGAGGGAGGGGAGTACGGAACCTTAGGCTTCTGAGTGGTACCACGTGGTCTTGTGCCTTGGAGGCTTGATAGACGCCGGTAGGGTTTCTCTTAGAAGTGCAGCTCTTCCCTCCTGTTTGAAGGATAACGCAGGCCTGCAAAAAGTAGATAAGTCCACTTGAGGCTTAAGTCACTTGTTAACGTTCAAACTTATAAAATACGAAAGGATATACTTAAAATACTGAAGGAAGTATTTGGAGATTTTAATATTTGTGGGCCATATCAAGTGGTATTCAGAATAACTTCAGTATGTGAATATGTAACATAAAGTGCTCTGTTTTATTAGGAAGTATAATGCGCTTCTTTATTATAATAAAAGTTATTTTCATTTCTTATCATCACCATACAGTGGTATATAATTTACAGAGTGTTTTTTCATTTACTCGATATGGCTTAGTGGAAGGAACATAAGATTTAGACCCAAATTAGACCTTTTCACCACTTAGTTTGCAGTATGACTTTGAGAAAAGTTACTTTAAATCATTGCACCTCAGTACCTTCATCTATGAAATGGACAGAATAATTTCATTATAGGGGTTTATCCTGAGTCAGTGAAATATTCTAAAAGATTATTTATGAGATAACATTAAATTTTAGTTACCTTCTTATCACCGCCATTTCTGGTACAATGCTGTGGTATTAGAATCATTTTCAAGTAAACTAGTAGATGGCAGACTTGGGACTTGAATTTAAGTACTTTGATCTAAGTCTTGGTACTTTTTTCCTACTTTGTTAGGCTGCATACTATGTTTATGTGATAAAAACCCCTGAGGATGTAAACATATACTTGCTGCATTACAGCAAAAAATATTTAATAATTATTGTTCATATGGCAGTGTTCCTAAGATGTTTATTACTGTGGGGAAATAAGACACTTCCTAGGACATTTATGTTTACCTTGGCCTGTGGATTGTTAAAGATGAAATGAATCCTTGATTCTTATTGTTTGTTAAAGAACACTTTAAAATTCTTAATTTACCTTGCCTATTACCACCTCATAAAAAGATAAATGTGGATTTCCACAAAATAGAAATCTATAATTTAATATATAGATATTATTTATATGGGTATTCTCTTTAATGTTGTTGTGGTTTTGATATACTGAGTAATAATTGGTGGTGTTGATACTACAGGATGATGGGAGCAATATGAGTATTTTGAGCACTAAATGTTAAAGTTTAGCATTTTTATTTTTTGACAGAGTTACTGTAAATCATTTTAAAAGATCTATTTAAAAGAGTACAGGAAGTCTATAAATGAGTCATTTCAGTGCTTCCATTTTAAAGAAAAGGAAACTGAGGCCCAGATATTTAGGTAACAGCAGAATGTGCAAATTTTTATCCTCACAATTGATTTCCCCTCTTATTTAAAGAAAAAAATGCAGGAAAAAGATGGTACTGGGATACTGCAGAAACTATATAGTTTGGTTTATATGCGAGCCAGTTTTCTTGGAATTAGCAGGTGAAACCTGTCAAAAAAGGAATTAACAAAAGTTTGATTCAGAGTTTTAAGGAGAATAATTTCATAAGTACAAATTTGATAATGTATTCATGAGTACAGAATTAGTAAAGATATTTAATAATTTAGTTGTAACTTGGGCTCATGTTTTTGGAACTCATTAAAACTTGTTAAAAAGTTATCTCTCTTTTTAAGGTCTTAAAAAATCGTTGGATTAGTCATTTATGGGTATTTGGGCAAATCCTGTTTGTTATTTTATAGCTGAAATGGGCCATATGCAAATGGAACATTGTCTTGGTATATGTATATAACTATCTTGGAAAGACTGATAAGGACTATTGAGAAAAAATGGTAGGTTTACCATGAGTTTATTCTTGAAATTTTAATACTAATGTTTGATGTTACAATGAAATGTGTGCAGATGAATAAAGTTCATTAATTAGGTTGTGAGCACTTTGCAGATAAGGACTGCCTCTTAGTACGCTGGTAATTAATGCTAACACCTGGGCAAGGATAAAAATTTGCTTCTACATGAATTTCTGTTTATTTGTAAATGGTGAATGATTTTATCTGGAAGCTAACCTTCTAGAAATGAAAATAAGTTACACATGTCTGAGATGAGGACAAACAAACCTTATGATATGTTTGGTATTAGACTTCATAGTGACAGTAATGTCAAAATTGATGCAAGAGAGTTGTACCTCTTAAAAAGGTTGGGTATAAAAGTAACACAGATCTGCATTAGATGGAGTAAAGCAGTGGTCTTGTATGCTGTTTCTTGATCTGTGTTTAGCTCCAAGGAGAGATTCAGAAAACCAGGAACAAGACTGTTAGAATTTAGAAACTATAGAGGAAGAATAAAGGAACTAGAACTGTTTAGCTTAGGATGAATGAAAGATAATTTAATTTTCAGATACATGGTAGTTTCTCCTGATAAGATAAAAGGAAAATTTGTTTAAAGTTCATTGCATGTAAGTATATTAGGGATGGAGGAACCTATTGAAGGGGATAATAGTTAAATGAATAAATGTACAAAGGCATGTTGTGGGTTGTGGAATACTCTCTTTGGAGATTTCTTTTAAAATAGATTTATTATGAGTAAATAAACAGATGACTACAAATCACCAAAATCACTGCTTTATTTCCCCATTTTATTAAATGTTATTCATCTACCAATCATTTTCACTAATTTTTATGTTCAAAGCTAACTTTATAAATTAAATTTTGCATGTCATTTTTATATAAACCCTAATAAAATAACTCTAGTAGGTTTAAGGTAACTTTGGAGAGTAGCTTTAATTTGCATTTAGAGTCATTTAAAATATGTATGATGTTTTTGTCTCAATAAACTGCCAAGGAATCACATCAGTCAGGTTTTTAGATAGGAGAGACACTAATTTCAATTTCAGAGCTTTCCTTCCATTCCTACTCTTTTACCTAGAAGTCTTTGAGGCTTTATTTTATATGGTCCCTTATGTTTTTGCGACTTAGATTTACACTAACAGAAAATAATCTTAAGTCAAAAAATCAGTTAATAATGTAAATGGACACTATTAATCAATATGAACTCCAAATTGTTTAGTGTGTACTTGTTGAGAAGTTTTTACATTACTGTTACTGTTAACTTTAGTTGTACCAAAGTGTTTACCACTGAACTAGGGTATATATTACATCATTTGCAGGAAATGAAACCAGAAAGCAAAACTGTTTTTTAGTGTTGGTAAATTGATGAAAATAAGGACAGAAATAGGGACATTAAAGTGTATTTTTCACATTTTAGTTGCTTAAAATCGAGAAAAGCAATTTTTCCTAATTGTTTTCATAAGTTTTAAAATCACTTGTAAGTGGTTACTGAAGCCAAGATTAATGTACCCTAATTGGCCAAGAAGATCCAGAGCTTTAGTCAGTGTTTTCATTTATCTACTTAGTGACATTCAGGCTTTATTTTTTCCTAAATCATACCATTTTTTTTATTAGCACATACAAGGTATTAACTAGATGTTCTTTTTAGAAAATAGTTTTGTGACAGTTATTAATCTTGCTTGCATGAAAGTATAATAAGAAAAAAATTGTCAGGCTATGACCGATCATATTACATTTAAAAACACTGTGCTAGGTATTGTTGAAGTACTTACATATGTTAACTTATTTACTCATCACCACAATTCTAGGGTACTAGAATGTGAATGTGCTCTAATTCACATTTGCCAAAATAGGAATTCACCCGGATAGGCTCAAAGAGGTGTTCACACATTGATATATCTGAGATTCGAACCCAAGCAGTCTGGGGCTTTAATTCAGGCTTTAAAATTACTGTTCTACACTGCCTTTTATTTTAAAGATGCATTTTAAAGTGTTCCACTTTTTTAAAAAATGGACATTCTTTTCTCTTTAAATGGAGTCTATTTTATATTTAGCAGCAGAATTCTTCCATTTTATCCCACACTTGTTTCTTGTGACTGTTCAGTTTAGATATGGTAGAAAATCTTAACATCTTGCTTTTGGAAATTAAAATATGTTTAAAGATTAATAGGTTATTTACTGAATATGTAGAATAAATATTATTTTGATGCAAAAGTACATTTAAACAAAAGAAACTGGGATCGTGTATTATTTAGATTTGGGGTTTTAATTGTTTATCAGTAATCATAAGTGATTTGTTAGAGGCCATATGGCCCCTTTTCATATAGTTTTACAGAAACAGCATATCAAGCAGATAGGAAGAACTTGTAGGATATTTTGTTTTAGTACTTTGCCCATATTTTTAAAAGTGTTTGGTTTACAATAAACCACAAATACATAAGACTTTTTTTCAACTAAGAATCCATAGGAACAGCCCAACACAGAAAATGCAAATGTGAAAGTTCGATATTTTATGTTCTATGTTTACCAACTTTTTGTGAATTTTCAAAGTCAAAGCACATTTGAATTAAGACAGTGGAAGGTACATAACCATATTGATAGCTCTTTAACATCTTCCTGAAAACTGACAGTCCATGTAACATCACTGCTAATAAAATCAATTTTGCCATGTTAGTCATTAGATATATTTGTTTTATTATATGAGTTTAGAGTGATTTTTCTTTTCCTCACTTTGAGAATCACTTTACAAAAAAAGCATAATTATTATAAAAGTGAATTGAAACACCATCAGACATATTGGCAGGGAGATAAAGGGAAGGTTGAGAACTACTGGTGGAGGTGTTTGCATACATTATCTGGTTGGATTTTCAAAATAAGGATCAAAGTATGTATTTATATTCCTTTCTTGTAGATGAGAAGTCTGAACTCAGAGGAATCATTTGGTTTGCGTGTGGTTCACAGGTGATAATACCACCACTAGTGAACCTTTATTGAGTGCTTACTCTGTTCCAGCCACTATTCTAAATGCTTTATACATGTGCAGCATATAATAAGAGCAAGTACTCTTATTTACCTCATTTTACGGGTGTGTGATGATTTCAGAGCTGGTTTTTTAAATACCTGGCTTATAATGATTTAAAATACTAAATCCTACCAGTATCTCCTTAGTATTAAAAATGTTTTGTGCTGTCACTACTTACATGTAATTCAAACCGTGTTTCATAAGGCAGTAAACTATTTCTTCTTAGTCTCCATATAGAATTTTTCAGCGATTACTAGTTTTTCCTTCCCTGCGTAATGTCAGCCTGGTTTGTGCCTCTTATTTTCATTTCCTTAGTTACTACTGTAATTCACACTCTGTATCTTATATTTATTCCTTTGAAGTCGTTTTTCCAGATTCTTTCACCATCTATTCTTTAAAACAAAGGGAATGTAGTTCCTTTCAACTTTATCATCCAGTTTACATAGAAGCCACTACTAAAGAAACCTAGAATAAGACTGATTGGTAGTAAGTGACCTCAGTTTTGGATACAGATTAAAATGATGTATCTGAGGGAACAATCAAGAATAGCTCCTCAAAAAGAAGCAGCTCGGATTCTAATATAAGGCAGAAAACCTCTGTAGGATTAACCTATATTTGGTTATGCCTAGAATACTGCTTCTGTCGGTAAGATTCTGCATGGCTTCTTTATAGCTCTCCAAAAAGAAAAGGAGGGTAATGACTACTTTTTCCTCTTCATGAGGAGGAGAATTAAGAATACGGTCCCTTCCACTCTCCTTTTAATTTTGAGAAGACCCACATATTAGTGTGATAATTCCTTGTGGTTCAGGAAAATGGTTTAGCAGAAGTAGCCATAGAAAAGACTTCCTCTGTGAAAGAAGTTAAAGGCTCTCACAAGTTAAGTCCAATGTGGCTCTGAGACCAGGCTATTCTGAGTTTCAGAGAGGCAGTTTTTGTTATTTTTTTAAATTGATATATAGTTGATTTACAATGTTGTGTTAGTTTCAGGTGTACAGCAGAGTGATTCAGTTATACCTATACATATATCCATTCTTTTTTAGATTCTTTTCCATTTTAGATATTACAAGATATTGAATATGGTTCCCTGTGCTATACAGTAGGTCCTTGTTGGTTATCTGTTTTATATATAGTGTTTTGTATATTTTAATCACAAACTCTCCTAATTTACCCCCCCACCCCACCCCCAAAAACACACATACACACTCACACACTTTCCCCTTTGGTAACCATAAGTTTGTTTTCTATGTCTGTGAGTCTGTTTCTGTTTTGTAAATAGGTTCATTTGTATCCGTGTTTTTAGATTCCACATGTAAGTGATATCATCTGATATTTGTCTTTCTTTGTCTTACTGACTTCACTTAGTATAGAGAGCCAGTTAAAACCTGGGAGCATTAGAGACAAAATTAAAAAAAGCATCAAGTTCCTGTAGTAAAAAAACAATAAGATTAAGAATGGTAGGGTGATAATTATATTTATCATGTTGTACATTACGTCTCTAGTATGTATGTATTTTCTAACTGTTAAGTTTGTACCTTTTGACTGCCTTCATCCAATTCTTCTTCCCCCCACTCCTGCCTCTGGTAACCATACTCTTTTTATATGAGTTTGTTTGGTTGGTTGTTTTTGTAGTATAATTATCCTGTATCACTATGTTACTTCCTGTTGCAGAACATAGCAATTCGATATTTCTGTACATTTCAAAATGATCACCAAAATAAGTCTAGTTATGATCTATCACCATGCAAAGATATTACATAATTATTGACTGTATTTCTGGCACTGTACATTTCATACCGGTGACTCATTTATTTTGCAGCTTGAAGTTTGTACCTCTTAATCTCATTCACCTATTTCTCTCCTCCTCCCAACTTCCTTTCCTCTAGCAACCACCTGTTTGTTCTCTGTATCTGTGACTCTTCTGTTTTGTTATGTTTGTTCATTTTTTAGATTCCACATATATGTGAAATCATACATATTTGTCCTGTCTGAGTTATTTCATTTAGCATAATACTCTCTACATCCATTCATGTTGTTGCAAATGGCAAAATTTCATTCTTTAAGGCTGAGTAGTATTCCATTGTAATATAATTAACAGTGCTGTATGTTATATATGAAAGTTGTTAGAGTAAATCCTTAGAGTTCTCATCATAAGGAAAAAAGTTTTTTTCTATTTAATTTTGTATTATATGAAATAATGGATGTTCACTAAACTTATTTTGGTAATCATTTCATAGTGCATATAAGTGAAATCATTATGCTGTACACCTTAAACTCATATAGTGCTGTATGTCAATTATATCTCAGTAAAACTGGAGGAAAGAAAAAAAGAATGATAAGGGTTAAATGATCATGGTTAAAGAGACCTGATAATTTGGGTTGCTTTATATTTTTTAGCAATATAACAGCTTGACAAATTTTAACAGTTTAATCAAGAAATTTTTCTTTGATATAGATGGAAAATGTATTTTTGTAACTTTGGATATCAAGCAGAAGAAACTTGATTCTCAGGAGAGATGTAGCTAAGTATATGTACTGTGTAGTTGTGGCTATGATTACAAATATTACCACTCTTTTATAAGGTTAAGAGCTTTTTGCATGTATGAAGTGATAGTGATAGTGTTGTCATTTTACAGATTCAGAAACTGAGGTACAGAGTTAAGTGCACGTGGTAATATACTCAGTCAGTGGTAGAGCAGAGATTCTGACTTAGGCAGTCAACTCTAATGCCTGCATTTTAAACTGTACTGCCTGCCTATGAGTGATAAGCCATAGCCATTTATGGAAGCATTTTTTTGAGGGATGAATACTTGAAAGTATTAGAATCAAGAAGTGACAGCTTTGTCATATTAGTAAAACACCATATTCATCTAGTTATCCATGTGAGGAACCTCTAGAATTTTCTAGGTCTTTCTGGTTTAGCCTTCTAGTCGTAGCAGTCTCATTTCTAACTAATATAGCTCTTTGATACAGATGGTGCTTCCCGTTTCCTGCAAAGTCTTTACATGCTCCTACCTTATAGGACTTTACACATCATTCATATTATTTCCAGTACATTTTACTAAGCCCTGACTTTCCGTTTCTTCAAAACCAATCTCTGTAAAATCATCCGTAATAATTCCATCCAGATCTATGGCCCTTTCACTCTCTTCTTTATTTTTTTTTTAAATACAAGAGCTTTATAGTGATATAATTCCCATATCATACAATTTGCCCACTTGATGTGTACAGTTCACTGGATTTGGGTATGTCCACAAAGTTGTGCAACCATCATCACAATCAATTTTGGAATATTTTTATCATCCCTAAAAGAAACCTCATACCTATTAGCAGTCTCCCCTGCCCCCTTTTCTACCCAAATCTCCCTGTTTTTGGCAGCTACTAATCTTTCTTGTTCTATAATTTTGCCTTCTGGATATTTCATGTAAATAGAATCATACAATATGTGTGATTTTTGTGCCTGGCTTCATTCACTTAACATGTTTTTTAGGTTCATCTGTTTTGTTGTGTGTATCAGTACTTCATTTCTTTTTATTTCCAAAAAATGTTCCATTGTATAGATATACCACATTGAATTATTCCTTCATCGGTTGATGGACATTTGGGTTGTTCACAATTTTTGACTGTTACAAATAATCCTGCTATGAACATTTGTGTGCAAGTTTTTCTCTAGACACAAGTTTTCATTTCTCTTGGGTGTATACCTAGGAATGGAATTGCCGAGTCTCTATGTTTGCTTTTTAAGAACTGATAGACTCTTTTCCAAACCAGTTGCACCATTTTCCATTTCCACCAGCAGTGTATGAAGGCTCCAGTTTCTCCACATCCTTGAAGTGCTTGTTGTTGCCTGTCTTTTTGATTATAGCCATCTTGGTGGATGTGAAGTGGTATCTAATTGGGGTTTTGATTTCAGTTTTCATAGTGGCTAATGATGTTGCACATCTTTTCATATATGCTTATTGACCCTTTGTATATCTTTGGGAAAATGTCTGTCTAGATCCTTTGCCTATTTTCCAATTTGGTTATTTGGTTCTTTATTATTGAATTTTAAGAGTTCTTTATTCTGGATACAAATTCTTTATCAGATAGATGATTTGCAGAATTTTCTCTGATTCTGTGGGTTTTCTTTTCACTTTCACAATCTTACTTGGCCTCCTTCCTGAGTTCTTTATTTGTCTCTTAGTTTAGATGTAAAAAGAGGTCATAAAAATTAGTTCTTGCCAACTGATGAATTTAATGTGCAGAGCAGAAAATAGGTTGGAAACGCTTCAGATCTAAAAATTAAGATATAAAGGGATGATTATTTGGTTTATTTGATGGTTTATTTGAAAGAACTTCATAGCTTTCTTTGGTTATGTTTTACTGATGAGTTTTAGTTTGTGGGACTTAAAAAAATTCAGTGAAATATCTAGTTTATAACGATTTAAAATACTACATACGGGACTTCCCTGCCAGTCCAGTGGTTAAGACTTTGCCTTCCAATGCAGGGGATGTGAGTTCATTCCCTGGTCAGGGAGCTAAGATCCCACATGCCTTGTGGCCAAAAAACCAAAACATAAAACAGAAGCAATATTGTAACAAATTCAATAGCACTTTTAAAAATGGTCCACATCTGGGCTTCCCTGGTGGCGCAGTGGTTGAGAGTCCGCCTGCCGATGCAGGTAACACGGGTTCGTGCCCTGGTCCGGGAAGATCCCACATGCTGCAGAGCGGCTGGGCCCGTGAGACATGGCCGCTGAGCCTGTGCATCCGGAGCCTGTGCTCCTCAACGGGAGAGGCCACAACAGTGAGAGGCCCGTGTACCAAAAAAAAAAAAAATGGTCCACATCAAAAAAATAAATAAAATACTAGATACTATTAATATCTCTTTTAGTATTAAAAATGGTTTATGCTATTGCAACTCATGTAATTTAAACAGTATTTTATTAAATGAGAGGATTAGTCATAGAGTGAATATCCAAAATTGTTTATGCTGTTAATTCTACGCACAATAGTTACGCATGTTGTTCTCAGGTTAAGTGTGCTACATTGGATTAGGCTGAAATTTTTATGTATCTTCTTAGTTGTAAAAGAGTGACAGTATTATGTCTACTTTGAGGAGAAAAAGGTAGGATTTTTTTAAAAAAATAAACGTCATATTTATGTCAGTATTAGGCAATTAAGAAGGAACGGCTTATCTGAAAGTTGTTAGCATAAACATGTACTAATCAAAAAAAAAAAAAACAACACACAACTATACATTCACCAGATCTGTGGTTTTCTAAATCCAGCTTTTGGGATTTCCCCATTTCCCTGTACTGCTTTTAAATGTCTTTGTATTTAGGACTATTTCTAAGTCATTTATTGATCCCTTTATATCTTTCTTAAATTTGCTTCTAGTGTGTATAAAAACACTAAACAACTTTTGAGACTCTCCTATCTTTCCCCACTATCATCTCCCCCAAAACAACCCAACAACAACAAAAAACCTACAACCTGGCTTTTTTAGTTCTTACTAAAATGCAGTAGCTTTTCTGCATTTGAGGACTGTCTTAAAATTGACTCAGATTTATTTTGGGTCCTAAAATTGACCCCGCTTCTCTGGAGCCATTGAAGATTATTCTTTCCAGACCACAGTACAAATTGTCTTTCTTGATGCCATTAGAATATTTAGCACCATACAACTGAAGTACCCATAACTTTATGTAAGTTTTTGATTTATTAAACATTTCATGAGTATTTGAACCTCCCACCAATCCTGTGAGATACTGCCAGTGGTCATCATGAAATGTAAATCAGATCATATCTCTTCTAAATATTTTTCATTGGCTTTCATTGCATTTAGGATAAAATCTTTAGTTACCTTAAAGACTCTATGTAGTCTGGCCCCAGCCTACCTTACCTAGCATCTCTTCTCCCTTTGTCATAAACTCCAACTGCATTTAGTCAGTTCCTCCAGCATACCTAACTCCCAAAGTTGTTCTGGCCCTAGCACGTGCTTTTCCTTCAGTCTAGATAGCTTTTTATCTTATTCTTCGTGAAATAACTCCTGTCCATATGCTAAAATATTATTTTTTCAAAAAGGCTTTCCTTTATTCTGAATAGGGACCCCTTTATTATGCTTTCATAGCTCCCTATGTGTCATAGCACTTACTACAGCATTTTACTACGTCTTAATTATTTACTGTCACTTTCCTTCACTAGACTCTGAATTCCATGAACATAGGGTTCTTGGCTATTTTGCTAACAACTAATGCATACGGAATAGCATATATGTAGTAGACCTCCAATAAATATTTTTTGAATGAATGTATTTCAATTTCTAAGATGAACAATCTAAAGGTTTAGCATTGAGTAACTTCTCTAAGACCTCACAGCAAGTAATGTCAGGAAGAGAACTTTGGTCTAGTGCTTTTTCTACAGTAAATTTAGAATTCACATCTACTTAAGTCTCATTTCAGGAGGTAAGAAAATTTATAAGCAAAAATAATCATGAAAACAAATTGCTATTGGGTGTGCTTTTCTGCTAAGTTCCTGATAGGCAAAGATCTAACATTTACCAAAAGGTGCCCCCACTTTGAAAATACTTATTTTGTTCATGAGTGAAAAAGAACTTGAGGACTGGCCTCGGGATGCAAATTTTGGAATCATTGGTATGAGTTACAATATCACTGAGAGTATTAACAGTGAGAGAAGAAGAAATTTGAGAGCAGCTCTGTGGAATACTAACATTTAAGCAGAGGAAGAGAATGCTGTTAAATTACATATATATAATTATATGTAATATATATTTACTGTTATCATATTAATACAATATTAATTATATTATACTATTATTAGATATAATATATAATATAATATATATATATTCCTCCCACCCAGAAAGGTAGAATCACAGATTATTTTTAAAAGCATTGATATAGTAATAAAATTATGGATCCTTTGGATTTGTTAGGGTGGCCATTGGTAACTTAGTGAGAACCTTCTTGAGAGCCCATTGAGGTAGGAAGATCTGTTGTGCTAGGTTGAAGAGCAGGTGAGGGTTGAGGAGAGCTTGGCTGCGGTGACAAGTCAGAAAAATGGGGGTAGATAGAAGAGGAAATGAATATGTGAGTTGCGAGGTTATGTGGGGGGAATGGGGAAAAGAGTTGGCCCCTCTTATATGCTAAGTTAAAAAGAGAGAGAAAAGATACAGGGAGAAACAAGGGGAATAGGGGCTGTTAATGACGTAAGTCTCCAAGGAGGCAGAAGGAAATTAGATCCAAAGACTAGGAACAAAAATTATTAGCCTTGGATTTAAGGAGGGTTATATCCTCCACGATATATAAGGGAATCAGGTATGATAAAGGTGTGGAACAAAAGAGTAAGAAAGTTGGGGCTTTTACTTCCTTGAAAAGTAAGCAGCAAGGCTGCCTATTCAGCCTAATGGGCTAGAGACTTAATGAAACTGGCAAATTATTGGAAATAGAGAAGGCTAAATGGAGACATGCTGGAGGATTGTGGGTCATCTTTAAAGGACTTGAGATATTGATT
Source organism: Lagenorhynchus albirostris (assembly GCF_949774975.1). NCBI lineage: Eukaryota > Metazoa > Chordata > Mammalia > Artiodactyla > Delphinidae > Lagenorhynchus > Lagenorhynchus albirostris. The sequence continues at coordinate 53,847,200 of NC_083105.1, read as the reverse complement.
GAAGACCATAGATCTTTAATCTCCATGAAATTTTCTTTAGTAATTTTTGAACTCAGATAATAACATGATCAAAATATTTTCATATTGATGTACTAGTGTTTGAGAATCATCAGTTGTGACCTAGTGTGAGGCATCGTCATAAAATCCCTTGTAATCCACTGAAACAGGGGAATGACAGTGATTAAGCCACAGCCAGAGGCCTCAGTCAAAAGTAAAATGATCTTGAGCATATTTTGGTACATTTGCTTCATAACTTTTTATATGGGAACAGTCAGGTGGCTCAATATTATTCAGAAATATTTCACCTTTAGTTTCATCTATAAGGTATAGACTCCTTTGTGTAAGAAACTTAGTCTGTTTATCGTAAAGCGATTAATAACTACTCTGTACTTTGGGCTATCAAGATGTTTGCACATTAGTACTTACTTGAATTTTAGATGGTTGCAAGTCTATAGTTTAATGTAATATTTGATACTAAAGCTTGATCAGCTCAAAATCAGTATTTCTGTCAGTTTTAGGATTTTTTTTATTGATTTGCTTATATTATCTTCCCAGATATCAAGGGTAATAATCTCTACTTTCTGTACTTTGTGCTTTTCTTTTCTTATGAGATGTCAGCCAGTCATTTTTTACTTTTCTGGCTTACTTACTAGGCGTTAGTTACCAAAAGGAAATATTTCTTGAAAATGAATACATTACTATATATCAGAATCATAATTTGATCAATTTGGAAATAAATAAATCATGTTTCTCTAAAGAAAATTCTTCAAAGTTTATGTAAGCTTTTTGTTCAAATCTAATGCAAATTCATCTGTTGGATTTGGAAGAGGTAATATAAAATGTAAAAGATAAATATGAGGTAATAGAAAATTATAAATTTCTTTAAAAAATAAAACTAAAGCTATGCATTTTATACATTTTGCTGTACATATTTTTTATCCTATTTTTATGCTTGAAATTTTCATTTGCTGAATCTGTCAGCTTTGTTGACTGCAGCATTATTCATAGTCTGTACATTTGACTCCATTTCATTTTGTGTATATATATGAAGATATATATAAACTATATTAAATAGAAAACATATTAGTCATAGTAAATATTTCAGAATACAAAGAAAAATATAACAAAACACCTGTGTACACCTTTCTTAGTTTAAAAAAATAAAACATTACAGATACAGTTGAATCTCCCTGTACATGTTTCCCTAATCCTAACCCGTTCCCTCCCTTGCCAGAGAGAGCCACCATCCAGAAATTGATTTTTATTATTCTCTTTGCTTATATTTTTAATATATGCATGGATTTATGAATAATATTATTTGTGGCATGTTTAAAATTTTTATATAGTTGTACTGTGTGTGCATATCTATGTTATCTTAATATGTTTGTGTTATATTACATGTAGCCTTTTGTAGCTTGTATTTTTTAATTCAACATTGCAGTTTTGAGATTTATCCATGTTAGTACATGTAGTATTTTTCATTATAGTTTTTGGGTAGTATTTCTTGGTAGGAATGATGAATATTGGTTTGGGTTTTTTTTTCCAATTTTCCATTTGCAAATTATGCTGCGTTATGTATTCTTCAGTTGTATTCTTGTAAATATGTGCAAGAGTTTCTGTAGGGTAAAACTTAGCAATGGCAATACATGATTCTATGGTATGCACATCTTCATCTTTAATAAATATTGCCAAATTCTCCAAAATGAGGATTCTAGTTTATACCCCAGTTGGTAGTTTATGAGTTGCAGTTACTACACATCTTCTCCACACTTAATATTATTGACACATGTGCATGTGCTTGTGTTTTCACCAATTTCATGAGAATGATGTGGTATGGTGTTAATTGGTATTTTTCATACTGCTAATGAGATTGAACATCTCATATGTGTAGAGGCCATTCTGATGTTCTGTGATTTGCCCTTTTTTTGCATTCTCTTTTTAAAAAATTAATTTAAAGGAGTTTTTCATGCTCTAATCCTTTGTTGGTTATAGGCAGTATAAGTATCTCTCCCAATCTGTATCTTTCTTTACTTGGTGCCTTTGTTGAACAGAAACTTTTCATTTTAATCTCGCAATTTTATCAGCTTTTACCTTTAAGATTTTTTGTTTTTTGTCTTAACTCTTCCTATATTCTGAAGTAATAAGGATTTTTTTCTCTATCTTTTAAAAAATTATATTTTTGCCTTCACATTTATGTTTTTAATCCAACTACAATGTATTTTTGTAAGTTTCTGCTGTAATGCAGCATGTGTACCTAAGAATCACTGTGCTATATGCAAAATCATGCAATAAAAACCACAGGGCATACGGGAAAAATAGGGTTGGGGCACAGAGCTTTAAAAAATTTTTCAGGGACCCATTTTTTTTTAAAAAAGATAATAAAATGGTAGCATGGTTTTACACATTTTAAATGGTTAATAAATACATTAATACTGCAGTAAATATGGTATTTTTATTTTGAAAAAGATGAGACTTGCTTGAAGTGGGATTGTGAAATGGTAGGAGGGTTATCCGAAATCTGCCAAGGAGTTGTAACACCAGATGTGGAGAGTGTGGTTCATAACACACATGGTGAATGTAGGTAGATGTTTAAAATGTATGTTTTGTGCATACCTGTGCCGCTCAGTGTAGCTGGGAAATTTTCCACATATATCTAGTGTTTGTTTCAGTTAGGACGAGGGTGAGACAAGCAAGGCACCTAGAGTGTAAAATTTAAGGACGCACTCCCTGTTAGGGTCCCTAGGCATCTCACTTGCCTCACCCTAGTCCTTGCACTGCTTATGGGTGAAGTAGTGCTTAAGCATGCACTGAATTTGTGTTACTGTTCCCTTGTATATCAATCATGTTGAACACATTCAGGCTTTCGTAAGAAGCTTTTTTGAATAGAACTGACTACATATGTGAGGTATAGAGCTCTTAATTAATTTTTCCCGTATGTATAGCCAGATCTTTCTACACTGGTTTGTAATGATTTTAGCATGCAACATAGTTCCACGTATATTTGAGCCTGGTTCTTGTTTCTTTGTGCTATTTTCATTGGTCTTTCCACTTCTCCCTATGCTAATAACACATTTGCTTAATCACAGGTCTGGCACTAACTTTGTAACCTTGGGCAAGTTAATTTCTGTGTGCCTATGAAATTATAATAGTGCCTACCTCATTGGGTAGTTAAAGGAGTAAATGAGCCAGTATATTAAAGTGCTTAGAAGTATGTGCCTGGCCCAAGAGTAAAGCTCAAATGTTAGTTATTTTGTTATTATTAAAAGTAATCCCTGTTAGTTAATAAAGAGTCTTGAGATCTAGTAGACTGAGATTGCCATCTTGTTTTTCCTTTTCCAAACTAAGAGGAAATGGGGAGAAGCTTTTGGAAGGATTCCCTGAGAAAGTGATGGTTAAACTGTCTGAAAGATGATAAGAGTTAACTAGGTGTTGAGAGCAGTAGGAGAATATTTGAGGCAGAAGGAGCCATGAGGCAGAAAAAAGTGTGTCCAGGAACTAGATCTCAGCACAAAGAAAAATGGTACCAGTTAAGACTGGAGAGGTAAGTAGGAGCAGATCAGATCATGCAAGACCTATTAGGCAGTGTTAAGCATTTTAGACTTCATGTTAAAATCATGAAGGGATTTAAGGAATTAAATTTTAAAAAGTTAGGGAATTAAACTGCTGATGAATATTATTTAAGAATTGTGGGGTTTTGCTATGTTGGTGCCTTTGCTTCAAACATAACTGTAGTGTTTCATTCCTATAGTGCTATATGTATAGTGCTATAAGCACAGAAATATTAGAATGATGTTCTTCTGAAAAACTTGGTTATACATGTGGGCTTTAAACATCTTGTTAATCTCTACTTTTGCTTTTGTTTGTGATTGAATCTGGTTAAGTGTGGGGAAGGTATTTCTGGAAAAAAATTTAAAATAATTATGAACCAGTGGCAAAGCATAGTAGGTATAATATAAATCAATTCGTAAAGTTTTTCAGATTTATAATTTTTTATGCTTTCTTTGCTAGAGAACCATTATTTTATTTTTTCTGTCACTGGTCATCTGATGAGAAACTAATTTAGGTATTTGAAAGTAAGATGAATATAGTTTCAGTAATGCTTATTATAGTGCTTGGTATCACACTTTTGAAATCAATTAAAAACCAGTCCTTCTTGCCCCAGCAGATTTTACTAATGTATGAGAAACAATTGGAGACAGTATTGTTGTTATTAACTTTTGTTGGTAAAGAAGCTAATTATTTTTAAAGTTTCTTTTAAGCTTTGATTATAATTACTAAAATCAATCTTGGAAACCTTTAATAATTGCTTTCCTTACCCCATAAAAGATACAGTTAAATATATAAAATTAACATACTGTAAGTTTTTTACAAAAGAACCGTTTTCCATATTTATATTTTACCATGTTGCACTTAAAATTTTATTTTGACTGATTCTTATAATTACCATTTGAATTTTTGTTCAGTTGGTAAATATTCTGTTGAATAGCTATTTCATTTTTTTTAAATGCTGTTAAGGATTTTTTTTAATGTATATGTTTTTTGTTTTTTTTGCGGTACGTGGGCCTCTCACTGCCGCGGACTCTCCCGCCGCAGAGCACAGGCTCTGGACGCGCAGGCCCAGTGGCCATGGCCCACGGTCCCAGCCCCTCCGCGGCACGTGGGATCCTCTCGGACCGGGACACGAACCCACGCCCCCTGCATCGGCAGGCGGACCCCCAACCACTGCGCCACCAGGGAAGCCCTGTATATGTTAATAGTTGTCTTTAGTAGATACTTTACAGAACAATAGAAATAATACTTTACACAAGTGAAATATTTTTCTTCTACTACTGTGACATTATAGTTATTCTCAGTAATCCTTGGAAGTAGACATGTACTTTGATATAAAATAAAATATAAAAAATAGGCAGATTTTCTGCTATTCCTATAGTTCCTGGTATTTTCCTTTACCGATTTCTCTTCTTTTTTAGGTACCTAGTCGATAGTCGCTGGTTCAAACAGTGGAAAAAATATGTTGGCTTTGACAGTTGGGACAAATACCAGATGGGAGATCAAAATGTATATCCTGGACCCATTGATAACTCTGGGCTTCTTAAAGGTATTATTTCCTTCTTTCAGTCAGGTTGTAAATGTGTTCGTTTCAGTATGTTATAGTAATATGGAAAATGTTAATGTAAATAAATTGGTAAATTAGAAATTTCTTTGTGTAGTCATCCCCCAGTGTCCATGCGGGGATTGATTCCAAGACCCCTTTCAGATACCAAAATCTATGGATGGTCAAGCCCCTTATATAAAATGGCATAATATTTGCATATGATCTGTGTATCCTCCCATATACTTTAAATTATTTGTAGGTTATCTGTAATACCTAATAAAATATAAATGCTATGCAAATAGTTGCTGGTACACGGAAAATTCAAGTTTTTCTTTTTGGAACTTTCTGAAAATTTTTTTTCCCTCAAATATTTTCTGTCCAGGGTTGGTTGAATCTGCAGATACAGGACCCATGGATACAGAGGGCCGACTGTATTATAGATTTGACCTAATGAATTCAGATTATTTTGTTATAATTAGTTATATTCTGTATCATGACAAATCCTGTTTGTCATTTCTGATTAGTAAGGGTTTATTATCGTTTAAACCTAGAATGTAAATTAGAAAGCACTATCTTATTGTTTGGGGGAAATGCTGTATTGTGTATTATTTTGCTAATGGGCACATGACTTCTCTCTTTAAGTTGGGGATCAGTGGTATATGGTTACATTCTTGGATTTTTTCATTAATCTTATACAACCTTTACTACTTGCCACCTCTTCTAAAACTCGCATAACATTTAAAGAAAATAAAACATAAGTACCAGAATTTCCATTTCTGGCCAGGATGGAATAACAGGGACTAGACTTATCCTTCCACTTGAATGAACTAAAACCCTGACAAAAAACATGAAACAGTGGTTCTCAAAACATTGGACATCAGGCAACAAAGAACAGTGATCCCTGAGAGGTATGAAACAAATGAAGTGAACCCTGTGATTTCCTCAGCTTACTGCACTGAGTTTCCAAGACACGGCACAGAAGGAGAAACTCACGCAAAGCCTGGCAACCTCCCTTAGTTGAGGAAAGAGTTTGGAGTCCACGGAGACCAAGGCAGCCAGAGTTCTCAGGGCAGAGTACCAGAGAGGAATGAGCAGCACACAAGGAGAGAGAGAGACCTAGAGATCTATAGAAGCTCTCTTATAAGTCTAGAGCTGACTGTTGACCAGTGCATGTATGTGAGGAAGCTACCCAAGGCCAAGGAAAGAACCATCCAAAAGAATTAGAAGGGGGCTTCCCTGGTGGCACAGTGGTTGAGAGTCTGCCTGCTGATGCAGGGGACACGGGTTCGTGCCCCGGTCCGGGAAGATCCCACATGCCACGGAGCGGCTAGGCCCGTGAGCCATGGCCGTCGAGCCTGCTCGTCCAGAGCCTGTGCTCTGCAACGGGAGAGGCCACAACAGTGAGAGGCCCACATAACACACACACACACACAAAAAAAAGCATTAGAAGGAACAATCGTTTAGGTTCATGTTACCAAATCAGGTTCATTTGCCAGATGCACAGCAAGCCAAATTCTGAGATACCAAGGTTTGCAGCAGAGAAAGGGTTTATTCATAAGGCAACCAAGTGAGGAGTCGGGAGAACAAATCTCAAATCTGCCTCCCTGATGGCAAGAGGCTCAGGGTATTTATGGGAACAAAGAAGCAGGGTGGTCTGAGGTGTGGGGAGCGTGGGAAAAGGTAATTGGTGATAAGGAAAGAGTGAGGTAATAGTCGTTCTGTGCAGGTGCAACTAAGCTACTTGCTTCTCTGTGGGATGCATGTTCAGAAAATGGAGGCATTAGCAGGTGCTGAGGGTGGAGTTTTTGGCCCTTTCATGTCAAAAGGTCACCAAGCGGACACTCACACAAGCCCAGTTGGACAGTCGGTGGTCTTAACCAGTCTTAGCTCCACCTAGAACTGAACACAGCTGATTTCAATTTCCGGAAGAACAACTCAGACAACTATCTTATTGTTTAGGTTATGCAAAGCTTGGAGGACATGCAAGTTTTTATAAAAACAATTAAAGTGTGCTTGATCAGTAAAGGCAGGTTACAGTTATAGTTTAATGGATCTAACTGATGAGTATCCTCCGTTTCACTCATAAAGGTCCAGGAATAATGTGTTCACAGTAGCCAGAGTGGAGAACCTTATAAATCACGGGGTAGACTGCAGAGAATGGGTTTGCCTCTATAGAAGGGCAAAATTTATCCTTCTAAGTTGAAAGTATCAAACTATTTCCAAGTAACTTAACTGCATCTCAGAACAGAACACAAGAGTATTTGTAGGAATACAAAAAATATCCAGCATCCAACAAGATAAAATTTGTAATTTCTTGGATACAACCAAATATTACCTGGAATGCAAAGAAACAGAAAAATACAGTGCATACTAAGGAGAAATAGCAATGTTTAAAAAAATATTTTTTAAGCGGAAAAGAACGAAGAACAGATGAAACAGATACAAAACGAATAGTAAGATGGTAGATTTAAACCCAGCTCTATGAACAGTCGTATTTAATGTAAATATCCCAATTTGAAGTAGAGACTGTAAGATTGCATTAAAAAAAAAAGACCCAACTGTATACTACTAGAAACCCACCTTAAATATAAAGATACAAATAGATTAAGAGATTGAAAAATTTTAAGACTGACCTCCAGTGACCCTCCTCTTACATAATCATCTCCTTTTTGAGTGTGAGTGGAACCTGAGAATAGGATATCATTCCTGTGATTATTTATATTATATGACAAAAGGGAGATTATCCCAGTGAGCTTTATCTAATCGTGCATGCCCTTTAAAAGCAGAGTTTTCTCTGGCTGGTAGCTGTAGAGTGATGATTCAAAGCATGAGAAGGACTCATTGCTGGTTTGAAAATGGAGGGGACTACGTGAGAAGGAAGACAGGCATCCTGTAGGAACAAAGAGAGTCATTGGGCCCACAGCTAACAAGGAAACAGGGACCTCATACCTGTAGCCACGAGGAACTGAATTCTGCCAACAGTCTGAATGGACTTGGAAGTAGATTCTTCCCCCGAGCCTTCAGATAGGAGACCAGCCTGGTGACATCTTGATTTCTTCCTTGTAAGTAGAAAACCCAGTTGAGCCCATCTGAACTTCTGACCCATAAAACTGTGAGATAATAAATGGGTGTTGTTTTAAACTACTATGGTTATTTGTTATGTAGCAATAGAAAACTAATACACATACTAACACTAATCAAAAGAAAGCTGGAATGGCCATATTAATGTTAGACGTTAAGTTTTAGAATGGAGAACATTACCAGGGATAAAAGTTCATTTCATGATCATAAATGGGCCAGGACAATTTGTTAAGAAAACATAATAATCCTAAATATATACCCAGCTAATGGCATAACTTGAAAATATATGAAGCAAAAACTGATAGAACTGCAAGGAGAAATAGAAAAATATCCACAATTATATAATGGATATTTCAATATTCTTCTCTCCATAAGTGATAGAAAATGTGTAGACAGAAAAGTAGTAATGAAATAAATCAACCTACCTGTCCTAATTGACATTTATAGAATATTCCACTGAATAACAGCAGAATGAAAATTCTTTTTAGGTGTACACATGAAGCATTTAGATAGACTATATTCTGGGCCATAAAACCTGTCTCAATAAAGTTAGAAGGGGGCTTCCCTGGTGGTGCATTGGTTAGGAATCCGCCTGCCAATGCAGGGGACACGGGTTTGAGCCCTGGTCCAGGAAGATCCCACATGCCACGGAGCAACTAAGCCCATGCACCACAACTACTGAGCCTGTGGTCTAGAGCCTGTGAGCCACAACTACTGAAGCCTGTGTGCCACAACTACTGAAGCCCACGCACCTAGAGCTCATGCTCCACAACAGGAGAAGCCACCGCAATGAGAAGCCCGTGCACTGCAACGAAGAGTAGCCCCAGCTCACTGCAACTAGAGAAAGCCCACGTGCAGCGACGAAGACCCAACGCAGCCAAAAATAAATAAATAAATTTAAAATAAATAAATAAAGTTACAAGGATTTAAATCATATGAAATATGTTTTCTTACTACAGTGGAATAAATAAGTTAATAACAGACAGTTGGAACATCTTCAGATGTTTGGAGACTAACATACTTCTGCATAAGCCATGGGTCAAAAAGAACTCAAAGGGGAAATTAGCAAGTATTTTTACCTAAATGAAAGTGAAAACAAAACATATCAAAATTTGTGGAAGGTAGCTAAATAGTGTGTGGGGGGGTAATTTATAGCCCTTAACATCTATAAAGAAAAGAAAGGTCTGAAATCTTTGACCTTGGTTTCTGACTCAATCTAAAAGTAAGAACAAATTAAACCTAAATCAAGCAGAAGAAAGGAACTACTAATAAGTGCAGAACAGAAATTAAAGAGAAAATAGAAAAATAGAGAAAATCAATGAAACCAAAAACTGGTTCTTTGTGAAGATAATAAAATTTATAAATACCTAGTTTGATCACCAGAAAAAGGGAAAAGACACAACTACCAATATCAGGAACAAGAGCGGTAACATCAATACAGAAATCTACAAACAGCAAAAGGAGAATAAAAGAATATTATGAACTTTATGCCATTAAATTCAACAAATGAGATGAAAAAGACAAATTTCTTGAAAGATGAAAACTACCAAAGCTCATTCCAAAAGAATGGATTCTCTGAATAGCCCTGAATAACAAAAGCTCTTTTAGAAAATTGGGAGAGAATACATCCCAATACATGCTATGAAACCGTCATTACCTTGATACCAAAATCTGGCAGAGACATTTCAAGAGAAAAAATTCTAGACCATTATCCCTCATGAGCATAGATAAATCAATTATTAACAAAATTTTAGTAAATCAAGTCCAACAATAAAGAGGATATATATAGAAATAAACATAAGTATAAATAGAGAAATAAATATTACAAAGATAATATATCATATAAAACAAAAGAGTAAAATACAAGGAAACTCCCTCAACCTCATAATGGACATCTGTGGAAAACCTACAGAAGACATACTCAACAGTGAAAGACTTGAGTCCTCTCCCTCTCAAATCAGGAAAAAGCAAGGATGTCTGCTCTCAGCTCTTCAAGCCAAGATTGTACTGGAGGGCCTAGGCAGTGTAATAAGGCAAGAAGAAGAGTTAAAAGGCATACAGCTTGTATCAGAAGAAGTAATAAATCTTCCTTTATTCACATACACCTATGTAGAAAATTTAATGGAATCTATAAAAAGAAAACTTCTAGAACTAATAAATGAGATTAGCCTTTAGAATACAAGATCATTATTCAAAAACCAATTGTATTTTTGTACACTAAAAATGAACTAACATGAATTGAAATTTTAAAAGTACATTTTATAGTGGCACCAAAAATATACAGATAAATCTGATAACATGTGCAAGACATGTAAACTAAAAACTATAAGACATTGCTGAGATAAATAAAACCTAAATAAAGACAGAAATTATGTTAGTGGATCAGAAAACTCAATATTGTTAAATTCCTCCACTCAATCTACAGATTCAACACAATTCCAAATCACATTCCTAGTAGGTTTTTTTCTCTCATTTAAAAATGAGACAGAATTTACATACCATAGAATTCATCCTTTTAAATTCTGTGATTCACTGTTTTTTAGTATATTCACAAAGTTTTACAACCATCACCACCGTCTAATGCCACAAAATTTTCGTAACCCCAGAAAGAAACTTCGTATCCATGAGCAGACACGCTCCATCCCCACTCAAGACCCAGCCATAGGCAATCACTAGTATACTTCTGTCTCTATGGATTCGCCTTTTAGGACATTTCATCTAAATGGAATCATACAATATGTGGCCTTACCGTTTGACCTCTTTCCCTTAGCACAAAGTTTTAAAGTGTCTTCATGTAGCATGAATCAGTACTTCATTTCTTTTTATGGATGAGTAATTTTCCATTGTATGGAGATAAGCCACATTTAATTTATCCATTCATCAATTGATGGACATTTGGGTTGTTTTCACTTTCTGGCTATAATGAATTATGTTGCTCTGAGCATTCACATACAAATATTTGTGTAGATTTATATTTTAATTTCTCATGGATCTATACCTAAGCATGGGATTACTAGGTCATATAGTAATTCTGTGTTTAACTATTTGAAGAATTGCTAGACTTTTCCAAAATAGTTGCACCATTTTACATTCCCACCAGCAAGAAGTAGGGTACCAGTTTCTCCACATCATGCCAACACTTGTCATTGTTCGTTTATTGTAGCCATCCTAATGCGTATGAAGTGGTATCTATTGTTATTTTGATTTGTATTTCCCTAGTGATTAATGATGTTAAGTATCTTGTCTGTGCTGCTTATATCTTTTTTGGAGAAATGTCTATTCAGATCCTGTGCCCATTTTTTAATTGGGTTATTTGTCTACTTATTATGTTCTAAGACTTGTTTATGTATTCTGAATACTAGTCCCTTATCAGACATATGATTTCCAAAAATTGTCTCCTAACCTGTGGATTGTCTTTTACTTTCTTGATGGTGCCTCTAAAGCGCAAATTAATTTTGATGAAGTCCAATTTATGTTTTTTTCATTTGGTTGCTTGTGATTTGGGTGTCAGAAAGCATCACCTAATCCAAGATCAGAAAAAACATACGTTTTTTCCTAAGAGTTTTATAGTTTTGACTGTTATATTTATGTCTTTGATCAATTTTAAGTTAATATTTGTATATGGTGTGAGGTAAGAATCAGTTGAACAGAGTAGAGAATCCATAAGTAGATCCACACATATTTATGACCAATTGATTTTACAGAAAGTTGTAAGGAGAATTCAGTGGAGAGAAGATAGTCTTTTAAACAAATGCTGCTTGAGCATTATCTATTTGCCAGAAACAGGTGAACTTTGATCTATACCTGGCACCATATACAAAATTAACTCAAAACAGACCGTAGAGCTATATGTAAAAACTAAAACTATAAAAAAAATAGGAGAAAAATTTTGTGACACTGTGTTAGGCAAAGTTTTCTTAAATATGAATTTAAAAAGCACAGTTGATAAAAGAAAAAAATTGTTGGCTTGTATTTCATCATTAACAAACGCTTCAAATGACACTGTTCAGAGAATGAAACAATAAAGCACAATGTGGGAGAAAATATTTGCAAATCACCTAGCTGATAAAATATTTATATGTAGAATAAGCAATTCCATAAAGCCCAGTGGAAAAAGTAGACAAAAGGTTTGAACAGATGCCTCACCAAAGAAGATAGTGTTTTCAAAAAGCACATGTGGGACTTCCCTGGTGGCGCAGTGGATAAGAATCTGCCTGCCAATGCAGGTGACACAGGTTCGATTCCTGGTCCAGGAAGATCCCACATGCCATGGAGCAACTAAACCCGTGTGCCACAACTACTGAGCTTGCACTCTAGAGCCCGCAAGCTGCAACTGCTGAGCCTGTGTGCCACAACTACTGAAGCCTGCACACCTAGAGCCTGTGCTCCACAACAAGAGAAGCCACCGCAATGAGAAGCCCACACACCACAATGAAGAGTAGCCCCGGCTTGCCTCAACTAGAGAAAGCCCACGCACAGCCAAAAATAAATAAAAATTTAAAGGAAAAAAAGCACGTGTAAATATACTCAACGTCAATTGTCATTAGAAAAATGAAGATTAAAACCACAATGAGGTCCTACTATACATGTGTTAAAATGATTAAAATTTAAAAGATGAGCCCATACCAAGTATTGACAAGGATGTGGAGCAAGTAGAACTTTCATACACTGTTTTTGGGAATGAAGTAGTCTTGTAATTTCTTAAAAAGCTAAACATACGTTTACCATAGGAACCAACCATTCTACATATGAAAACTTGTACATGAGTGATCACATCACTGTTGTTTGTAGTAGAGAAAATTAGAAACAATCCAAAATGCCCATCAACAGCTGAGTGGATAAACAAATTATAGAATACCCATATAATGAAATCCTACTCAGCAATTAAAAGGAATGAACTATTGATACATAAAAACATGGACGGATTTCAAGATAATGATGCAGCATAAATGAAGCCAAACAAAGCAGTACATACTATTTTTTATATAGTATTGTAGAAAATGCAAATTAGTCTACACTTGCAAAGTACAGATAAGTGGTTTTCAGGGGACAGGACAGTAGACCTGGACGGACAAGAAGAGATTACAAAAAAGCGCTACAGGGAAACCTTTGGTGGGGGGGGGGATACTGATAGATCTCTTCATCGTTTTGGTGATGATGGTTACACACTTGTAGTGATATGTCAGAACTTATCAAATTTTACACCTTAAATCTGCAACAGTTTGTTGTATATCAATTTTATATCAATAAGCACAGAAGTAACAAAAATTAGGGGTTCTGTGTTTAGGGGTGTTCTCCTCCTAAAAAAATGATCCAAAAATTGATCATTTTATTTTATCCACTAGATATAAATTACTATTTGGATTCTGTTACATAATAAAATCATTTACTCAAAATCTTGAATTATTGTGGAGAATAGCATAGAAATCTTAATTTTTAAACTTTTTTTCTTTTCCTAAATTTACTTCAAAGTAGTCTGTTATAGTGGAAAGAAAATGGATATTAGCATAAACAGATACATGTTTGAGTCCAGTCTCTACAGTTTTCTATATGTGAACTTGGGCAAGTTAATCAATATCTGAATCTATTTACTAAGTAAAATGTAGCTATCTACTTCATAATATTGTTCTGAAAATCAACTGAGATAAAAGGGTTTTCCATAATAATACCTTTCATAGTACCTGCAATTTTCTGAATGATTTGGGGCAAGTTACTCAATTTCCTTGAATATATTTTTTGATCTAAAATAGATATCTATCTCTGGCCTGTCCTATACTACATTTCTAGTTCAACTGGAATTTTGAAAATGGATCATAGAATTAGAACCATATCTGAACAACTACCTCTACTTTAGATCTGTGGAGGAATCTAGATCATGGGCCCTCTGGAGTAATGAGATGCCCTTTTGTAATTTCCATCATGGTTCCCAGCCCATGTGCTTTGGCATCATTGTTAAAGGTTATTGATTTGCTTCTGAATTTTCTTCATCAGCTAATGCTAGAACGATCACTATTTTCATGTGAGGAATCTCTGATACTTAAAATATTTGGGAAACAGTCTTCATTCAGATCCTTTGGCTAACAGTTACACTTTAGTATTTTTTTTAAGAGCCCAATAAAAGAAAAATTATTTTTTTAACACTGTTGGTTGCCTGGTACACATTGAAACTTTGTAAAGCAACAGTTTATTTTGGAATATGTAGACTTAGATGTGAACCTCTTCAGAGCTTTCTTCAAAACTCATTATTTAAATACCTGAGTTAGTCTCCATGAATTTAAGTAATTTTTAATGTGTACAACCAAAGTATTTAGAGTTATGTAGTATTGTTTCTTTTTATGTATTGAGTTTATTTTTCCTTTTGTAGATGGTGATGCCCAGTCACTTAAGGAGCATCTTATTGATGAATTGGATTACATACTGTTGCCAACTGAGGGCTGGAATAAACTTGTCAGCTGGTACACATTGATGGAAGGTCAGGAACCAATAGCACGGAAGGTACATATTAAGAATAACTGAATAGAAATATTTTTCTTAGTTCACATTTTCTTGTTAATTTCAGTGACTAATGAAGCCTCCTCAATTATCTTGGAGAAAAAGACCATCAGAATGTTACTGTACACTAACACACATAGAGGGTTTACTATATGCTAGCCACTGTTATAAGCACATCATATACATTATTAACTAGTTTAATCCTCATAAAAAATTCTGAGGTAAGTATTATCCCCATTTTATAGATGAGGAAATGAGGACAGAGGTAGAGAGGTGCAGGGTCTTTCAGAAAGCCACATGAGTTTACGTACTTAAGTAGCCTGACTCTGACCTTTTTTTCTGATTAAAAAGAAAAAAATTTTTTAAATAATGAAGAAACTAAAAGTAGAAATATTTTACAGCATACAATTTTCTTAAAACTTGAAAATGCAGATATTTTTCTTATCCCTATTTTAAGTTTTACACTTACAGTCTAGAAAAATTAAAAATGACCCACTTTTTAAATTTTTTGATTAACTAAAAATTCATTTATGAAAGTATCAGTATCACCATAGTAGAATAATACCAACTGCTTAAAGTAGATCTGTCAGCCTTACACAAGTATTTGATAGTGTATTTGGGTGGAGCAGAATTATTTATCTGATTTTTTATTTCTACATAAAAACGATTAAAAACCCGAATTATGTAACACAAGGGTATAAACCTCTGATAGTCCAAACCATATTTGGATTTATTTGCAACTGATCCTACAAAGTTAATATATTAACAGTTTATATTTGTGTATCTATGGTTTAGGTATAGAATTGAATTTCGTTTTCTAAATAGAATGTGAATGTGCCTTTGATTTAGTTTAGTGTAGTTTAATTCTGTTCCTTAACTTCACTCAGTCTTGCCTTATAGCCATTTCAAAGTTAAGATTCATATCTTCTAAGAATGCTAGCCATAAATTATATATATTTATATATATATGTAATGGCCTATCATTTCTATCTATAATTGCTGGAGAATTGAGTGTTTTGACTATTTGAAGGATAAACTACTCAGCTGTAAAACTATGTAGAAGAAGACCTTCATTCCTGGGATAAAGGAAAATCTGTAATATGTCTGGAGTATCTTCAAATGTGTTAAACTGTATTAATTCAACCTGAATGACATACTTTTTTTTTTCTTAATAAGTGTAGCATATCATATAGTACAGTAAACAGGTCAACTGTGGACTCCATTTGCATTTCTTCTTGAAAGAGGGCTTACTGGCATTTCTTGAAATCTGAGTCTGATAAGCAAGTTAAAGAAGATAAAGAATCATGAAGAATTCATACAGGGAGAAAAAAAAAGTTTAAGAAGTCTGTTAGGAGACTATATATTTATTTTTAATAAGATAGTTAGAATTGACTCAACTTGTAAAATAATTTGCAAACTTTAGTGTGGTTTCTTCCCTCTTTGTTTCCTGGTGCGCGAGGAGAGGGGATTAAGAGCGCTGCTTAAAGGAGCTCCAGAGACGGGCGCAAGCCGCGGCTAACAGCGCGGACCCCAGAGACGGGCATGAGACGCTAAGGCTGCTGCTGCCGCCACCAAGAAGCCTATGTGCGAGCACAGGTCACTCTCCACACCTCCCTTCCGGGGAGCCTGTGCAGCCCGCCACTGCCAGGGTCCTGGGATCCAGGGACAACTTCCCCGGGAGAACGCACGGCGCGCCTCAGGCTGGTGCAACGTCACACTGTCCTCTGCCGCCGCAGGCTCGCCCCACACTCCATACCCCTCCCTCCCCCCGGCCTGAGTGAGCCGGAGCCCCCGAATCAGCGGCTCCTTTAACCCCGTCCTGTCTGAGCGAAGAACAGACGCCCTCTGACACGCAGAGGCAGGGCCAAATCCAAAGCTGAGCCCCAGGAGCTGTGCGAGCAAAGAAGAGAAAGGGAAATCTCTCCCAGCAGCCTCAGGAGCAGAGGGTTAAATATACACAATCAACTTGATATACCCTGCATCTGTAGAATACATGAACAGACAACAAATCATCCCAAATTGAGGAGGTGGACGTTGAGAGCAAGATCTATGATTTTTTTTCCTCTTTTCCTCTTTTTGTGAGTGTGTATGTGTATGCTTCTGTGTGAGATTTTGTCTGTATACCTTTGCTTTCACCATTTGTCCTAGGGTTCTATCCATCCGTGTTTTGTTTTTTTTACTTTTTAAAAAACATTTTTTCTTAATAATTTTTTATTTTAATCACTTTACATTATTTTACCTTACTTTATTTTATTTTATTTTATTTTATTTTATCCTCTTTCTTTCTTTCTTACTTTCTACTTTTTCTCCCTTTTATTGTGACCCGTGTGGATGAAAGGCTCTTGGTGCTGCAGCCAGGAGTCAGTGCTGTGCCTCTGAGGTGGGAGAGCCAACTTCAGGACACTGGTCCACAAGAGACCTCCCAGCTCCACATAATATCAAACGGCGAAAATTTCCCAGAGATCTCCATCTCAACACCAACACCCAGCTTCACTCAACGACCAGCAAGCTACAGTGCTGGACACCCTATAGCAAACAATTAGCAAGGCAGGAACACAACCCCACCCATTAGCAGAGAGGCTGCCTAAAATCATAATAAGGCCACAGACACCCCAAAACACACCACCAGATGTGGACCTGCCCACCAGAAAGACAAGATCCAGTCTTATCCACCAGAACACAGGCACTAGTCCCCTCCACCAGGAAGCCAACACAACCCACTGAACCAACTTTAGCCACTGGGGACAGACACCAAAAAGAACGGGAACTACGAACCTGCAGCCTGCTAAAAGGAGACCCCAAACACAGTAAGAGAAGCAAAGTGAGAAGACAGGAAATCACACAGCAGATGAAGGAGCAAGATAAAAACACACCAGACCTAACAAAGAAATAGACAGTCTACCTGAAAAAGAATTCAGAATAATGATAGTAAAGATGATCCAAAATCTTGGAAATACAATAGACAAAATGCAAGAAACGTTTAACAAGGACCTAGAAGAGCTAAAGATGAAACAAGCAACGATGAACAACACAAATGAAATTAAAAATACTCTAGAAGGGATCAATAGCAGAATAACTGAGGCAGAAGAACGGATAAGTGACCTGGAAGATAAAATAGTGGAAATAACTACTGCAGAGCAGAATAAAGAAAAAAGAATGAAAAGAACTGAGGACAGTCTCAGAGACCTCTGGGACAACATCAAACGTACCAACATTCGAATTATAGGGGTTCCAGAAGAA
This sequence comes from Lagenorhynchus albirostris, assembly GCF_949774975.1. Lineage (NCBI taxonomy): Eukaryota > Metazoa > Chordata > Mammalia > Artiodactyla > Delphinidae > Lagenorhynchus > Lagenorhynchus albirostris. Next base: position 53,829,292 of record NC_083105.1, on the reverse strand, counting down.
GAGAAAAAGAAAGGGACTGAGAAAATATTTGAAGAGATTATAGTTGAAAACTTCCCTAATATGGGAAAGGAAATAGTTAATCAAGTCCAGGAAGCACAGAGAGTCCTATACAGGATAAATCCAAGGAGAAACACACCAAGACACATATTAATCAAACTGTCAAAAATTAAATACAAAGAAAACATATTAAAAACAGCAAGCGAAAAACAACAAATAACATACAAGGGAATCCCCATAAGGTTAACAGCTGATCTTTCAGCAGAAACTCTGCAAGCCAGAAGGGACTGGCAGGCCATATTTAAAGTGATGAAGGAGAAAAACATACAACCAAGATTACTCTACCCAGCAAGGATGTCATTCAGATTTGATGGAGAAATTAAAAACTTTACAGACAAGCAAAAGCTGAGAGAGTTCTGCACCACCAACCCAGCTTTAAAACAAATGTAAAAGATCTTCTCTAAGCAAGAAACACAAGAGAAGGAAAAGACCTACAATAACAAACCAAAAACAGTTAAGAAAATGGGAATAGGAACATACATATTGACAATTACCTTAAATGTAAATGGATTAAATGCTCCCACCAAAAGACACAGAGTGGCTGAATGGATACAAAAACAAGACCCATACATATGCTGTCTACAAGAGACCCACTTCAGACCTAGGGACACATACAGACTGAAAGTGAGGGGATAGAAAAAGATATTCCATGGAAATGGAAACCAAAAGAAAGCTGGAGTAGCAATTCTCATATCAGACAAAATAGACTTTAAAATAAAGACTATTAGAAGAGACAAAGAAGGACACTACATAATGATCCAGGGATCGATCCAAGAAGAAGATATAACAATTGTAAATATTTATGCACCCAACATAGGAGCACCTCAATACATAAGGCAAATGCTAACAGCCATAAAAGGGGAAATCAACAGTAACACATTCACAGTAGGGGACTTTAACACCCCACTTTCACCAATGCACAGATCATCCAAAATGAAAATAAATAAGGAAACGCAAGCTTTAAATGATACATTAAACAAGATAGACTTAATTGATATTTATAGGACATTCCATCAAAAACAACAGAATACACATTTTCTCAAGTGCTCATGGAACATTCTCCAGGATAGATCATATCTTGGGTCACAAATCAAGCCTTGGTAAATTTAAGAAAATTGAAATTGTATCAAGTATCTTTTCCGACCACAACGCTATGAGACTAGATATCAATTACAGGAAAAGATTTGTAAAAAATACAAACACATGGAAGGTAAACAATACACCACTTAATAACGAAGTAATCACTAAAGAAATCAAAGAGGAAATCAAAAAATACCTAGAAACAAATGACAATGCAGACATGACTACCCAAAACCTATGGGATGCAGCAAAGGCAGTTCTAAGAGGGAAGTTTATAGCAATACAATCCTACCTTAATAAACAGGAAACATCTTGAATAAACAACCTAATCTTGCACCTAAACCAATTACAGAAAGAAGAACAAAAAACCCCAAAGTTAGCAGAAGGAAAGAAATGATAAAGATCAGAAATAAAAGAAAAAGAAATGAAAGAAATGATAGCAAAGATCAATAAAACTAAAAGCTGGTTCTTATGAGAAGATAAACAAAATTGATAAACCATTAGCCAGACTCATCAAGAAAAAAAGGGAGAAGACTCAGATCAATAGAATAAGAAGTAAAAAAGAAGTAACAACTGGCACTGCAGAAATACGAAAGACCATGAGAGATTACTACAAGCAACTCTATGCCAATAAAATGGGCAACCTGGAATAAATGGACAAATTCTTAGAAATGTACAACCTGCCAAGACTAAATCAGGAAGAAATAGATAATATGAAAAGACCAACCGCAAGCACTGAAATTGAAACTGTGATTAAAAATCTTCCAACAAACAAAAGCCCAGGACCATATGGCTTCACAGGCAAATTCTATCAAACATTCACAGAAGAGCTAACACCTATCCTTCTCAAGCTCTTCCAAAATATAGCAGAGGAAGAAACACTCCCCAACTCATTCTACGAGGCCACCATCACCCTGATACCAAAACCAGACAAGGATGTCACGAAGAAAGAAAACTACAGGCCAATATCACTGATGAACATAGATGCAAAAATCCTCAACAAAATACTAGCCAACAGAATCCAATGCACATTAAAAGGATCATACACCATGATCAAGTGGGGTTTATTCCAGGAATGCAGGGTTTCTTCAACATATGCAAATCAATCAATGTGATACACCATATTAACAAATTGAAGGAGAAAAACCATATGGTCATCTCAGTAGATGCAGAGAAAGCTTTTGACAAAACTCAACACCCATTTGTGATAAAAACCCTGCAGAAAGTAGGCATAGAGGAAACTTTCCTCAACATAATAAAGGCCATATATGACAAACCCACAGCCAACATCATCCTCAATGGTGAAAAACTGAAAGCATTTCCAGTAAGATCAGGAGAAGACAAAGTTGCCCACTCTCACCACTCTTATTCAACATAGTTTTGGAAGTTTTGGCCACAGCAATCAGAGAAGAAAAGGAAATAAAAGGAATCCAAATCGGAAAAGAAGAAGTAAAGTTGTCACTGTTTACAGATGACATGATACTATACATAGAGAATCCTAAAGATGCTACCAGAAAACTGTTAGAGCTAATCAATGAATTTGGTAAAGTAGCAGGATACAAAATAAATGCACAGAAATCTCTGGCATTCCTATACACTAATGATGAAAAATCTGAAAGTGAAATCAAGAAAGCACTCCCATTTACCATTGCAACAAAAAGAATAAAATATCTAGGAATAAACCTACCTAAGGAGACAAAAGACCTGTATGCAGAAAAGTATAAGACACTGCTGAAAGAAATTAAAGGTGATACAAATAGATGGAGAGATATACCATGTTCTTGGATTGGAAGAATCAACATTGTGAAAATGACTCTACTACCCAAAGCAATCCACAGATTCAATGCAATCCCTATCAAACTACCACTGGCATTTTTCACAGATCTAGAACAAAAAATTTCACAATTTGTATGGAAACACAAAAGACTCCTAATAGCCAAAGCAATCTTGAGAACGAAAAACGGAGCTGGAGGAATCAGGCTCCCTGACTTCAGACTATACTACAAAGCTACAGTAATCAAGACAGTATGGTACTGGCACAAAAACAGAACGATAGATCAATGGAACAGGATAGAAAGCCCAGAGATAAACCCACACACATATGGTCACCTTATCTTTGATAAAGGAGGCAGGAATGTACAGTGGAGAAAGGACAGCGTCTTCAGTAAGTGGTGCTGGGACAACTGGACAGGTACATGTAAAAGTATGAGATTAGATCACTCCCTACACCATACACAAAAGTAAGCTCAAAATGGATTAAAGACCTAAATGTAAGGCCAGAAACTATCAAACTCTTAGAGGAAAGCATAGGCAGAACACTCTATGACATAAATCACAGCAAGATCCTTTCTGACCCACCTCGTAGAGAAATGGAAATAAAAACAAAAATAAATGGGACCTAATGAAACTTGAAAGCTTTTGCACAGCAAAGGAAACCATGAACAAGACCAAAAGACAACCCTCAGAATGGGAGAAAATATTTGCAAATGCAGCAGCTGACCAAGGATTAATCTCCAAAATTTACAAGCAGCTCATGCAGCTCAATAACAAAAAAACAACCCAATCCAAAAATGGGCAGAAGACCTAAATAGACATTTCTTCAAAGCAGATATATAGACTGCCAACAAACACATGAAAGAATGCTCAACATCATTAATCATTAGAGAAATGCAAATCAAAACTACAGTGAGATATCATCTCACACCAGTCAGAATGGCCATCATCAAAAAATCTAGAAACAATAAATGCTGGAGAGGGTGTGGAGAAAAGGGAACACTCTTGCACTGCTGGTGGGAATGTGAATTGGTACAGCCACTATGGAGAACAGTATGGAGGTTCCTTAAAAAACTACAAATAGAACTACCACATGACCCAGCAATCCCACTACTGGGCATATACCCTGAGAAAACCATAATTCAGAAAGATTCATGTACCACAATGTTCATTGCAGCTCTATTTACAATAGCCAGGAGATGGAAGCCACCTAAGTGTCCATCATTGGATGAATGGATAAAGAAGATGTGGCACATATATACAATGGAATATTACTCAGCCATAAAAAGAAACGAAATTGAGCTATTTGTAATGAGGTGGATGGACCTAGAGTCTGTCATACAGAGAAAAGTAAGTCAGAAAGAGAAAGACAAATACCATATGCTAACACATATATATGGAATCTAAAAAAAAAAAATGTCAAGAAGAACCTACGGGCAAGACAGGAATAAAGACACAGACCTACTAGAGAATGGACTTGAGGATATGGGGAGGGGGAAGGGTAAGCTGTGACAAAGTGAGAGAGTGGCATGGACATATATACACTACCAAACATAAAATAGATAGCTAGTGGGAAGCAGCCACATAGCACAGGGAGATCAGCTCGGTGCTTTGTGACCACCTAGAGGGGTGGGATTGGGAGGGTGGGAACGAGAGAGACGCAAGAGGTAAGAGATATAGTAACATATGTATATGTATAACTGATTCACTTTTTTATAAAGCAGAAACTAACACACCATTGTAAAGCAATTATACGCCAATAAAGATGTAAAAAAAAAACTTTAGTGTGTATAAAATTACCTAGAGTACTTATTAAAAAGTGTCTTCCTCCAAAATTAAATCAGTAAGTCTGGGAATTTCCATGTTTGATATATTTCTGATGCCAGTGAACTCAAATAACAGACTCTTATGCCAGTGGAACCTACTTAAAAGAATAGACTGGTTTTTAGAGTCTGAAGCCCAGCTTTGTTTTTTTTTTGTTTTTTTGCAGTACATGGGCTTTCCTCTGTTGCAGTCTCACCTGTTGCGGAGCACAGGCTCCGGACGCGCAGGCTCAGCAGCCATGGCTCACGGGCGCAGCCACTCCTCGGCATGTGGGATCTCCCTGGACCGGGGCATGAACCCGTGTCCCCTGCATCAGCAGGCGGACTGTCAACCACTGCGCCACCAGGGAAGCCCCAGCTTTGAATTTTACTAATCTCTGATTGCATTGAGGAATCTGGAATTGGTAGTGCTCCTACTGTCATGTAGAAACAAAGTTAACCATCTTCCTGGACCTAAAATCATCACTAAACTGTCTCACCTAAAATGTCAGGCGTTCAATTTAAAACAGAAACAAAACAGGTAAATGAGGAGGAAGTACAATGGGACCAAAATCCAAGGGAAACTATAGGTAATAGAAACAGACACGTGAGGAATCCAGATAATGGAATTATCAGACAGAAACCTTAAAACCCTGTGCTTGTTATGTTCAAAAAAAATAAAAGATAGTTGAAAAGAAGAATCAAATATAATTTTAAAACTGAACAATAATATGAAAATATTAAGTATTAAGGACATATTATTTGAGTGAAATACTAGGCTAAAAATAAGGAGAGAATGTGTAAACTAAATGACAACATCAATAGAAAATATATTGACCAAAGCGTAAAGACACTGAAGAATGGAAAATAAAGAAAAAAGCAGACGGGCACATGGAATACAGTGAATATGATTAGCATACAAGTGGACTCCTCAAAGAAAAGGAAAGACAAAATGGGGTAGAGGTAATACTGGAAGTAATAGCTGAGAATTTTCCAAAAATGGTGAAAGGTATCATGCTACACATTAAAGAAATGCTGTGAATCCCAGGCTGAAAAAATGCAAACAAAACTATACACAGTAAAACTGTTGAGAAACAAAGATATTCCTGATAGTAGCCAGAAGAAAAGATATATTACCTTCAAAGTAAGGGTAAGACAATGAAGTGATTTCTCAAGAGAAATGAATGCCAAGAAAATAATAGTGTATCTTCAACATGCTGAAAGAAAATAACTGCTAACCTTGAATTCTATGACCAAGGAAAAGATCCTTCAGAATAATGGTGACAAAAGCTGTTTTCAGATAAACAAATTGATAGGATTTGTTACCAGCAGACTTGCACTAAAGGAAATACGAAACAGTCTTCAGAATGAAAAATTACTCCGTATGGAATCTTGGAGACACAGGAAAAAATGTTGACTGACAAAAGCACATACTGTGAATAGATGTTAAGGCGCGCTGTTTAAAATAGTAATAATTCCTTATGAGGGTGAAAATATGTATAAAATTAAAGTGTATAACAATATTAGAATATACGTTAAGATAGTTGCCCCCAAGACAACCCCCATTATCTCCACCTCCTCATGTCCACAGCCTTGGATAGTCCCCATCCACTTTGTACCAGCATCTTGGTATTGTACTGGTCTTTGTGCCCAGTGACATATAGCAGAAGTAATGGTAAAGTATATCACTTTCAAGATTAAGCTTTAGGTCAAAAGGATAAACTTACAGTTATAAAGTAAATAAGTTATGGGGATGTATTTGTACAGCATGGTGACTATAGTTAAAAATATTATATTGTATATTTGAAAATTGCTAAGAGTTCTAGAAGATCTTAAAAGTTCTCATCACAGGAAAAAAAAGTGTAACTATGTAGGGTGATGGATGTTAACTAGACTTACTGTGGTGATCATTTCACCATATATACAAATATTGAATAGTTGTGTTATACACCTGAAACTAATGTAATGTTATATGTCAGTTGTACCTTATTAAAAAAGAAAAGATCAGATTATAAAAGACACCTTGGCTTACATCTTGGATGCACACGCCCTCTTGCTCTCTCTCATTTCTCAGTCTGGGAAATTCAGCTGCACATTCAGGCAGCCTATGGAGGGGCTCACATGTTAAGGAATTGAGATCTCTGGCCAATAGAGAGGAATGGAGACCTGCTAACAACGATGTGAGAGAGCTTGGAAGTGAATCCTACAGTCTCATTTGAGCTTCCAGATAATTGAAGTCCCATCCACAGCTTGACAACAACCTCGTGAGAGACCCCACGCCGGAACAGTCCAGCTAAGCTGCTCCAGATTCTTGACCCTCAGAAACTATGTGAGATAATGTTTGCTTTGTTAAGCTGATCAACTTGGGGTAATTTATTATGCAGTAGTAGGTAGCTAATACTGATTTTGGTTCCTGGAAGTTGCATGCAACCGTAACAAAAACTTGAGATGCGGTGGTGGCTTTGGAGCTGGGCAGTGGATAGAAGCTGTAAGAATTTTAAGAGTATTAATGAAAGCCTAACGTGCCTTGAATAAATTGGTAGTAGAATTTTAGACTTTGAGGAGGCTGCCAGTGAGATCTTAAAGGAAAGTGAGGAAAATCTTATTGGAACCCAGTGATTTTTGTTATAAGGTGGCAGAAAGTTTAACAACGTGTCAATCTGCAATAAACTGAAAGATAAAAAATATATTTATGAACTAAACGATCTGCCAAAATGTTGAAAGTACTGCTGGGTTTCTTCTTGTGCTGCCTTTAGTCAGATACGAGAAAAGAGAAGCTAAAGAAAGGACTGTTAAATAAAAAAGAGCCAAGACTTGCTAGTTTTGAAAATTAGCCTCTCCAGATGACAAACAACACTAAAACTAAGAAATATTTCCAAGCAAAGATCAAACTCAAGGCACTCTCAAGAAAGCAGTTCTAAAGTTGAAGCCAAGGTTGTGACTATAAAATTTCTTTGTTAAGACCTCAGAAAAGTTGAAGGTGGTGCCTCACAATACTCTTCAGAAAAAAGGGCCCTTTAAAGGATTTCAGGGTGTACTTTATACCGTCTTTCAATATGTGGCTTCTAGGAACAGTAGGGCTTCTAAGAAGCTTTAGGGCAATGTCCCTGAGCCTTCTCAGTATAAACCCAAGGTAGAAAGGACTTAGCTAGAGGACATTTGCGGTTGTGACTTTTGCCTACTAGGTTGAACTCCAGTGGGATCCACTGGAGACGCACAGTGTTTTCAAGACCCACTGCCATCTTGGACTGCAGAGACAGTACAAAATTAAAGAAGCCTTTGCCCTTGCAGACTGCTACAAGCAGGAATCAGACTAAGAATTTACTCAACTGTAAACATGTGCTAACTTACATGAAAAAAAGGATGACTCAGAAAACAGAAGCAAATGTTATGAAGAGTCATTTTCATGTCAAGGCAAAAGTGAGCCCTAACCAAGGAACTTTCAGTATTTCTCTTTTATTTCACAGGCCTGTAGATCAAGAGGAACTATACCCGAGATGCTTAAGGAACTATGCCCAAGGATCCTCATCTGTACCTTAGTCAGATATAAATGACAAGTTTCTGAACTTTGAGTTGATGCTGTAATAGGATGAGACTAGTGGGGGCCTTTGTGGGGGGTGGAGTGTATTTTGCATGTTGTTGGGAGGGTCTGTGACTTATTGGGTACCAGAGGTTTTACTGTGGTAGACAACCTCACAGATGCTCCCAAGTTATCACCACCTCCTGTTATTCACACTCTTATGTAATCTACATCATACCGGAGTCGGTCTGTGTGACCAGTAAAATATGGCAGAAGTGATAGTATGTTGTTTCTGAGTTTGTAAAAGATACTGGAGTGCTCTCTGGCTCTCTCTTGGATCAGTCACTCTGAGTGAAGCCATATGCCATGCACGCAGCCTATGGAATGACTCACATGATGAGGAACTAAAAGTCTCTGCCAACAGCTGGAGAGGAACGGAGGCCTGCCAACAACACACGAATGAACTTGGAAGCAGATTTGAACAACATGATTAACCACCATGACCTAATTGACATGCGTTGCACTTAGTCAATGCAGAATACAAAAATTTTGTAACTGGAAGTTTTACCAAAATTAACCACATGCTGGGCCATCAAGCAAATTCCAATATATTTCTAATGATAGAAATTATTCAGTGTATTTTCTGTCCTCGGGAATTTACAAGTCTGTAACAGAAAGACAACTAGATGGTCTCTCAGCTACCTAGAAATGGAACAATATACTTCTAAGTAATCCTTAGGTCAAAGAAGATATAAAAAGTAAAATTAGACATTTTGAACTGAGTGATAATGATGCATCATAAAAGAATGACTAAAGTCATTCTTAGAAGGAACTTTATAGCTTAAATGTAAATACTGGAAAAAGAAGAAAGACTGTTCTCAAGAAGAGAAGAAAAGGAAATTAAGCCTAATCAAGAAATAATAGGGCTTCCCTGGTGGCGCGGTGGTTGAGAGTCGGCCTGCCGATGCAGGGGACACGGGTTCATGCCCTGGTCCGGGAGGATCCCACATGCCATGGAGCGGCTGGGCCCGTGAGCCATGGCCGCTGAGCCTGCACGTCCGGAGCCTGTGCTCTGCAACGGGAGAGGCCACAGCAGTGAGAGGCCCGCATACCACACACACACACAAAAAGAATAATATGAAGTAGACATTAATAAAATAGAAAAAAATTTTTTACATTAAATGAACAAAGTTGGCTCATCATAAAGAACGTTCGAATTAGATCAGTAAAATAAAGATGAGTCCTGGCAAGATTGATCAGGAATAAAAGGAAAGTAGGCCCAAATCACCTATATTAGGAATGAAAAAGGGGACATCATAGCAGAGTCTAAAGACTTTTTTAAAAGATTAATTTTGAATAATTTTATGTAATTTAAAAATTTAGGTGAAGTGGACAGATTTCTAGAAAAATACAACAGTGTTGAAATAAATAGAAAATCTCAATTGCCCTATCTGAATAAAGAAATTAAATCATTAAATAAAAATCTTTTCACAAAGAAAACTGTAGCTCCAGAAGGCATCACCAGTAAATATTCAACCAAATATTTAGTAACACAATACCAAATAATTTATACAATATTAGCAAGCCAAACCCAGCAGTATGCAAAAAAGGAGTTAAAAAATGGCCAGGCTGGATTTTTTCAAATGCAATTTTGGTTTTACTTTGAAAATCACTTATTATAATTTTTGTATTATCTGAGTAAAGTAGAAAAACCATCTCAGTAGATGCAGAAAAAGCATTTGATAAAACTCAATATCTATGTATGACTTTTTTAAGAAAAGCTAGAAATAGAAACCGATTTCAGACATACTTATTGGTAAAATATTCAAAGTTCTTCCTCTCCGATCAGGGACAAGACAAGGATAACTATATTAGAGGTCTTAGCCAGTGTGATAATGCAGGGAAAATAACTCAAAGAATAAGGATTGAAAATAAATAAAATTGTAATGTTCTAGAAGACATGATTTTATATGTTGACAATTCCAAAAGTTGTACTAACAAACCATTAAAATCAATAATTAAGTTTCACAAGGTGGTTGGATAAAAGGTAAATATAGAAAAACCAGTTATTTATCAGCAACAAATAAAGTTGAATTTTAAAATAATGTTTACAACAGATCAAAGTACATAGAAATAAACCTTACAAAATTACTTCTCTACAATGAAAATTATGAAACATTACTGAGCAAAATTAAAGAAGACCTAATGAGTTGATGGTTAGGGGGTCACCAAACTTTTTCTGTAAAAAGCCAGATAGCAAATATTTTCAGCTTTGTGGGCCAAAATGGTCACTGTGGAACTACTCATCTCTGCTGTTTTGGGTGCAAAAACAGCCATAGGTGACACATAAATGAATGGGAATAACTGTGTTCCAGTAAAATGTTATTTACAAAAATAGATGATGAGCGAGATATAGCCTGTGGATCATAGTTAGCCCACTCCTGGTCTAGGTGCTGGTTAATTAATGTCTACCAACATCATAAAAAGAGGGGCAACTAGATATTATTTGCATCTTGTTTAGAATATATCTCACAATCCCTATGAACTAGTCTTACTAAAAATTGCAAGAATAAAAAGATTGATGGTGAACTTTTCAGTTAAAAGACACTTGAAAAAAAAAGACACTTGAGACTTATCAGTCATTTGCAGTGTATGGGTTTTATTTGGATCTATATTAAAAATGATTTTAATTAATTTAATTTTAATGTAATGAATATTCGATATTAAGGGATTAGTTTTAATATTTTAGGTGTGATAATTATTTTATGGTTATGTTTGTGTCCTTGTTTCTGAAGAAATATATCTTGAAATATTTGTATAAAATATCACAAGTAGGATTTGTTTGTTATACGTTAACACCTGTGATTTCATAGTTGTGTTATATTTTCTCTACTAGTCTCTCTGTCTTTACCACTGGGTGTTCTCACCCTGATTCCAGGGACTGGGTCTAATTCACCTGTGTATTTCTAGCACTAAGCATAGATGCTCAGTAAGTGCTGCCAAAGTGAATGTAGCTAACTCCTCAGAAATAGTAAATGTGTCTTTTAGGCCCAGTGTTATCAAATTGTTTTAAAGTGCTAGATTTCTTTAGAAATTACTTTCTGTTTCCAAGGGGGGAGCAGTCATATGCCAATATAAAGAGTAGACTACGTTAGCTTTATCAGGTATATTTCATAGCTTTAGTCAAAATGCTCTCTAATATTCACAGCAAAATGAACAAATGGAAATAATATTTATTTTAATTTAGCATAAACATATTTCCCTAACTAAGTAAAAAAACTTGACCTTCATTGTGGCCATGAATTAATAGAATCCAAGCACAGATTTCAACAACATTATATTCACTTAGGAAAAAAACACTTTAGCTGTCACCTCTAATTCTGAAACATAACTGTTATTTCTGAATATTCACCTTCCTGTCTTATTTCAAATGTATATCTTAATAGTTATAATAACTAGGTAAAACTTTGTATCCTGTTTTTTCTAAGCCTGTTTCTTCCTGTTACAGTCTTAATAGCCATCATTTTAAATGATTATTTTCAACACAAACATTTTTAATGAAGGTAGGATACTTTATATAAACAAATATAAAGGAGTTGCTATATATGAACAAGTAATATACATATGATTATGACACATACATAAATATGCTAATTATTTTTCTCTGCTGTGATGCTGTTGTATTCAAGCTTTAATCATTCATACAGTCTGGTTCTTTCAAATAAAAATTGTTTGAGAACAAACTCATATCTTCCTTAAAAGAACTGCTTTTTAATACACTACTTTTGGAAACAGTAAAATATCTTATAAATACAGTAGTAGTATTCTGAGTAATGTTAATGAGGGTTTTAGCAATGTAAGATACTGTTGGAGAAAAGAAGAAAAATGAGAAATATTCTGAATCCCAATAAAGAATGGGTTTTGAAATAATCTTGATTTTTTTTAAATTTTATTGGCGTATAGTTGATTTACAGTGTTGTGTTAGTTTCGGGTGTACATTAAAGTGATTCAGTTATACCTATACATATATCCATTCTTTTTTAGATTCTTTTATCGTATAGGTTATCACAGAATATTGAGTAGAGTGCCCTTGTTTTAGGTCCTTGTTGGTTATCTGTCTTACATACAATAGTGAAATAGTGAACTGATGTTTTGTTTTCATTGTTGACAGTGAGTTTCTGACAGTTAAATCACCAGATTCTTTCCAGGAAAATATCTATTAGTTTTATGAAGATTCTCATTTTTTAAAAAACTATGCTTACTTAGAAAATATATACCTCAATATAAATCATAATGAGGGATTTTCTTATTTTTTGTTATTTTATCCTGTTTCTTTATCCCATTACCTGCTGTATTGTTAGTCATTCCCCCCCCACCCGCCCCCCAGCCAATAAAATGAGACCTGTAGGTACCTCAGTTTGGGATTTTCTTATTTTTTGTTATTTTATCCTGTTTCTTTATCCCATTACCTGCTGTATTGTTAGTCATTCCCCCCCCACCCGCCCCCCAGCCAATAAAATGAGACCTGTAGGTACCTCAGTTTTGGCAACCTACCGATGATTAGTAACTAACTTGATATATTATTTTAGGATTCTTACTCACATATTGACTCCCAGAGCAGAAATTTCTGATTAATAAGAATATTTGATTCCTAGCTTTACAGCTTCAAGTAATCTTAGAAATGATGTAATATCCTTTGCTTCCTTCGTAACTTCAAATAAGCATAAAGCAAAATCCTTCAAATAAAGTATAAAACAAATTTAATTAGTTCAGGGTTAAACAGTTGTATATTAGTTTGTAAAATGGGTTAAGTTAACATGGGAAGTGCATGCTGTTGGTTGTTTTAGAAATGTGAATGTAACAAGTATAATTAGGAGAATATATGTGACAAAGTATCATAAAAATTAGCATTGGATTGGATATTTTAAATACTAGACAAACTACATTTGAACTTTTTGAGCTAAAACAATTCCCTGCAAGTGAAAGACAAATTTATGAGTCCCTTATTGAATTGATGCAAAGCGTGTGAGTACAACAGTCATTTGGAGCCTCCCTTTTGCCATATTTGTCTAATGTATCACATATCAGGCCGATTACTATTTTCAGAAACAGTGTTCATGGCTGAAATCCTACAGTTAACCTTTAGAAGATCAAAAGGAAATATACTTATTAGTAAGGTGAACCTAATGTATACATATTTTCTCTTTTTCTGCCTTATTGCTTGCATGTTTAGCAGCTTTTTTTTTCTTCATTTGTTGCATAGAATTACTGAGTATGTATTTAAAGGTCAAACAAAGTCATCTTAGGATGGAAAACTAACGTATCAGTTACAGGGCATAGCTGGATATTTTGGCAACAGTAATTTGTAGTTATTGTTTTAAAAGATTTATTTTAACGTATAGAATGATATTATAGCTGTTGCTAACTGAAATTGTATAAAACTTACAATTTTTAAAGGTTTTCTGCTTGAGATCAAGTACTAAAAGCTGAAAGTATGTCTGTATCTTTAATCAGAGCTGTATTTACACTTTGCATTCACTTTCTCATCATAAATACTAAATGTATTCATTATTTATAGTATACCAAAGGATCTTCATAGAGTAGTAGAATGCCTTTCTAAACTGTCTGTTAATGTTTGTGTCATGATTATTCAAATTCTGTTAAATATTAAAATTTCCAAAAATGTTCCTTTCTTTTTCAGCTATCCAATATCTATTATTTTTTACTGATGGGTTTTAATAGTTACTAGTTTCTCACTGGAGATCTGTAGGTTTTTTCTAAAGCCTCTTTAGAGAAATGTATTGTTATTTCAAAACAGTGAAATATATCAAGCTATAGCTGAAACCAATTTGTTTTGTTTTTTAGGTGGTTGAACAGGGTATGTTTGTAAAGCACTGCAAAGTAGAAGTATATCTCACAGAATTGAAGCTCTGTGAAAATGGAAACATGAACAATGTTGTAACTCGAAGATTTAGCAAAGCTGACACAATAGGTAATGCAAGATCCTGTTTCTTTGTTAAACCATTGCTATTAGAAATTTATTTAAAATTCTATTTGTTATATGCTACGAAGATGATAACCATTTTAAGGGTTTATCCTTAGACATTACAGGTTTCCAAGCATCATTCAATATGTCTTAGCTTAGAGTTGAATTATTTATCATTTCTAGGTCTACTTTACATTATTAAATGAGTTTAATATTTGTGCCATTTTACTTTTTAAAAAAAATCAAATAATTGTTTTAATTTAGCATTTGAAAATACATATCATGTTTGTAACATGACTATAAATTGAAGTAGAACTTTAAATAAAAACTTGCTTAGGTAAAACTTTGTTGGGTAATGTAATATATATATCAATAATAATAATGATAATTTACCATTCTTAGCATGAAAAATGACCATTTATTTTCTTTTTTCTCACAGTTTATTCTTTGGACTCTATAAATACAAAATTAAGTAGCTACTTACAGCAGCGGGCTTAGCATTAATATGACTCACTGATTTTTTTTTTAATAATGAGTAGGTTACAGAATTATATATCAAATATAAGTGTGCCTAACTCCTATGTATTTATATATCTTTATATATTTACCTATCTATACATATAAATGTATATTTAAATACATGTAAATTTATAATTCTGTTTAAAAGCCACATGTTAATTTAAGATCAAGAATGTATTGAATAACAAAATAAAACTCATAGATTCAGAGAACAGATTGGTGGCTGCCAGATGGGAGGGGCTTGGAGGTTGGGTGAAATAGGGTGAAGGGGATTAAGAGGTATAAACTTCCAGGAAGTCATGAGGATATAATGTACAGCATGGTGACTATGGTCAATAATATTGAATTGCAAATTTGAAAGTTGCTAAGAAAGTAAATCTTAAAAGTTCTCATCACAAGGAAAAAGTTTTTCTAACTTTGTATGGTGACAGATGGTCACTTATTGTGGTGATCACTTAGTGATGTATACAAATGTTGAACCATTCTGTCATACACCTAAAACTAACACAATGTTGTATGTCAATTATACTTCAATTTAAAAAAAGAATATATTGAATAAAATGTTTTTTAAATAAATCATTATGCATTTAATAACAGAATTGCAGTACTTTTTGGTAAGACACAACTCAAAATAAAAATTATAAAAGGTTGTTATGTTCAAATAAAGTTTTTGGAACAAAAGATTAATGGCAATAACATTGATCTTGTTGGAAAGTGCAAATGGACACTGGAGAAGGACATAACACTTAATGTAGAACTTAGAAAGAAAGATTAGAAAATTTATGAATTATAGCACCATATAGCTTTTCTTGTTGGAACCAGTCATTAAGTACACTTTATTAAAAGTAAATAAAAATATTTCTGAATTTCTTAAGTACATTTGACTTTCACCACATAGGCATTTCACTGCAGGAAAATGCTTTTAACTCATAATTTTCATGAAATAGTACCATTCTTCAATTTCTAATGCTTGGTTAATCCTAATGTTTTTGCCAGACATTATGTATGGATTTTTTATTTTCCCTCTCTTTATTTACCTAGAGCATTTGTAAGTTGAGATGCAATTTCAATAAACTCACACAGTCATCTTTCTAAAATGAATGCTTAAAATGTTAGGAACTCCATATAAATGTCATTTCATTACATTATTATGTATAAAGTATTATTATGGATAAAGTACTTAACTTTTTCAGTTCTAGATTTTTGGAACATATTCAGGAAAGTAAAACATTTCTATATCCTAAGAACTGAAAGTTTTAAATGTATAAAATTACATTAATCATGATATTAAAATGTACACAATAAGAATCTTTAAGAATCTGTAAGTCTGTCCAACAAAGATGACCTATTAAAATTAATTCAGAGACTAACTTCTGAAATGTTCAGCCAATTGGAATATAAATAAGCTACCTCTTAAATGCTTGATGTAGGTAATGTTTTCTAGTTATTTTAAAGTTTGGTATTTTCTAGTTAAAGTTTGGTATTAAACTTTTGGTATTAAAGTTTCTTTGTTTCTTACCTCATTTCTATAGGAAAATTATATATATATATATATAAAAGTTATATGAGACAATAAGAAACTTATTTTAGAACATTAGTTCACTGAAAAATATTTTAAAACTCATTATATGAAGATCTAAGGTTTAATTTCTGAACTCAAAACAAGCATTTTGGAGTTTTTACATTAAGTACTAGGTAAGAATTATCAAGGAGATGATTTGTAAAGAATCTCTGCTTCAAAAAGTTTATGATTTACATAGATGTTAATTAGCATAGCTTAAATTTACTAATACTTTAAAATGCTACATACATTGGCTATATGCCTTAAAATTGTATATGAATAAATTTTTTCATATAGCTAACATTTCTTACTAGAACAGTTTTTTCAAACTGTGTTGTCTATACTTTCGTGGTCATTAAGCAGTTTGTGGAGTAAAGAGAATGGAATGGAAAATATCAGAATAGAAAATATCAACATATATGTGTATAGTGGGACACAATTCCTTACTGTAGTTTTAAAAATTTGAAAATCTATATTAGAGCAAGTTTGCTTTTTAAGCAAAAAGTTTTGCAAAAATTAATCAAGCCAGGAATTTTAGAAACTTCATTGTTATGGTTATAATAGTTCGCAGTTATTGAATACTTACTATGCTTTAGGCACTTTACAGGAAATTTCTTATTTAAACCTCAACATTACTGTACCCTCATCTTAAAGGTGATAAAGCCTAGGCTAAGAAGGGTTAAGTAACCTACATAGGTGCACCCTGGTACCAAGTGATAGAGCCAGTATTTTAACTCCTTAACCCAGCCTCTTATACCAGAGTCTCACTTCTTAATTTGCTGCCTTATACAATCTGTGCAAATGTTAATTGGGTTGATTTTGTGTTTCTTTAGGAAGTGAGTTTTGAAACAAAGAATTTGATAAGAAAGGAAATACGAGATGTATATTTTTCCCTGTGTGTTTTTTCAATCTTGATTAAAAAGGATCAAAATAGCTATGTACATGAAATACAGTATACAAATTTTGTAAATGGAATTAAGAAATATAAGCACCTGTTTTCTGTTTTTACCAAATAATAAAATGTTCCATTTTCAGCTAGTAATGCCTACATTGATTTATAATAAAAATGATAGTAGCCATAGGTAGGATCTAAATAATTTACCATGTTCAGAGCCAAAATACTTTGCCTTTTTAATATTTTTCTCCCTAAATTGATATATTTGGGTATTGAATATGTGTCAATAAGGAAGATAAAACTTGTTCTTATTTTTTCTTTAAAGATACCACTGAAAAATAATTTTATTATAAAATTTGAAAAATGCTTAATGTTTATAAAATTTATTAATAGAACTGCTTAACTTTCTTATTAAATGTTCCTACTAGAAATGTTTGTCACAATAATTTTATTTCTGTTATCTGTGTTAATATATTTTTATCTCTTTATGCTTTTCATTAACTGCCTAATAGAGTCGGATTAATATACAGAAAAATATGCACATGTTCTCAATACCTTGACATTCTCAACTCCAGTGATCTTGATCTGCATCCAGCCTCAACCACCAGTTCCCATAGATATACCCTAGGCTGTCATTATCTACAACTGCACTTGCCAAATTTCAGTTTAAGCAAACTGCTTTCTGGCCACCACTTCCTCTGCTCCCGTTCTCTCTTGAACCCACTAAATCAGACCAACCACTTCCTTGGTTCTGCTTCTGTGATGGTCTCTAATTCTACATTGATACATCCAGTGGTCGAAGTCTTCCATTTCTTAATGTGCCAGCAAAAATTAACATACTTACTGACTTTTCCATCTAGAAATATTTTCTCTTCACATGGCTGCCAGGATACAAGTTCTCACTGGCTGCATCTTCTCAGAGTCCTTTGTAAGATCCTCTTCATATTTCTGACCTCAGAACATCAGTGTGATATGCTCAGTCCTTGGATCTTCTTTCTTTTCCTTGATGACTTCCTCTAGTCCCTTGGCTTTAAATACTTTTCTGTATATTGATGTCTTATATCTCCTACGCAGACTCTCCCTTAATTCCAGTTTCAACCATTCCATATCTTCACATGTGTCTGATGAGAATCTAAAGATAACATATATGAAACTAAACTCTCTCCCTTCCCCCTAAAAGCTACTACTCTGTCATTTTTCTTCATCTGAGTAATCGTCACTTGCACTCTTCTAATTGCTTAGGCCAAAACCCTTGGTATCATTCTGATTCTCTTGTATTTCTCACCCTGCATATAATTTAGCAATGTATCTTCTAAGCAGTGCCTTCAGAATCTATTCCCAGTCTGACCACTTAACATTGCTTCCACAGTTACCACCTTGGTTTGGATTTCTGTAGTAGCCTAGTCTCTCACCCTTGACATCCTGCAGTTTGTTTTCACTAGCAGCAAAAGTGAACATTTGAAGTGTCAATTGGATCATACCACTTCTCTGCTCAAAACTCCTAAATGACTTCTCTTCTTAATCAGATAAAATAGAATACTTTCATAACTGCCTCAATTCTGTATGATCCTACATGTGTACCTTTATGGTCTTATTTCCACCTTGCTCATTCCACTTTAGCCACATTGGTGCACCGTTCTCTTCTAAAACATGCCAAATACATTCCCATCTCAGGGTCTTTGCATTACCCTTTTCAAAACTCAATAAAGGGGGCATTTCCATATGTGTTGGTATATATTATATTATGTATATAAATATGTATGTATTAATAGAAAAAAATGCCTGGAAGAAGTATCAAAATGTTAACAGTGGTTATTTCTAGGTGGACATTTTATTTGTACTTGTATTTTCTGAATTTTTGCAATGAGCAAGATTTATTTCTTCAATCAGGAAAGAAGTATTCATTTTTATAGAAAGACTAAAATGACCTCCCTTCCTTGGCTTCTTCCTCTGTCGTCCTTCCTACGTTATTTTCTGTTTCTTGATCTGGGTACTGCTTACACGGGTGTATCCACTATGGAAATTTATCATTATATACTGACGATTTGTGCATTTTTCTGTATACATTTACAGTTCAATAAAAAAAATTAATGCCGCCAAAATAGAAAGCAGTACTTACAGTATATTTATATTTCTTTAATGTAATTTTTTAAATGTTCTGGCTAGTTTGCATTAGGTTTTGAAATACACTATAGTATTTACTACTTATTTAATGCCTTAATCAAACTGTCATTGACTATAAGACTATTAAAGAACATTAGCTGCTAAGTAGAACATAAACAGTGTTATTGGACTAAGTTTAATTATGTAGGATAGATGTGGGTTTTTATATTTTTTAAGAGAACATGTATTTTTAGGTTTAGTATTTTACAAATAATGGTTTTTCCAAAATTAATCAAGTATTCTAAAATTTAGAAGTATTTCATATTTCTTTATATGTCATAAAATATATTAAGTGTAATTTTCTTGAGTCTAAGTTAGGTAAGTTATTGACCATAATTTGATAGATATAGTAATATTTTCTAATATCTCTTTCTAATGTTTATGTACTTTAAAAGATTCGTCTAAATATGGTACCGAAACTTAATTATTCTCAAACATGTAGACACTCCTATATCTTATTTTACAGCAGATTAAGCTGCTCCAGTTTTTTAAAAGAAAGACTTCTTCCGTTCAGATAATTGGCTTAGAAATAAAGAAAATATATGGCTTTACCTTGGAAACAAGAAATTTTGACCAATTCAGACCTCTCTTCAAAGAAGGCACTTTTCTTTGTGTCCCTATATTCTATTTAATTTTAGTTAGCTATTTAAACTGTAAATTGTATTCAACTTAATATAAGTTATTCGTAAATTGGTTATAACTTAAAATATTTTTTATCTGTGGCATCTCTGAGTCATACTTTAATTTCTAACTCCAACATATCATTAGAAAATATATTGATTTTATAATGTGTAAAAAGTTAAAGTTCATCCTGTATAACATAAATTATATTTTAGTGTTATATGATTGAACTCTTACCTTTTGAGGTCTTAATTTCCCAAAGTAATCATCTGAGTTATAATTACCATTTTGTTCCTAAAAAGTATACCTGGTCTTAAAATTTTTCTTTATTGTTTTTATGTATTTCCTACATATTTGTTCATCTATTCTTGCTATTATATCAGTAATTTAAATTTAGGATTTTTATGTTAGTGAGCACTTAACTCTCTGTGGTATATTTTTAAATATTATATTTACGTATCTTTCCTCCTTAAATCTAGATACAATTGAAAAGGAAATAAGAAAAATCTTCAATATTCCAGATGAAAAGGAGACCAGATTGTGGAACAAATACATGAGTAATACATTTGAACCACTGAATAAACCAGACAGCACCATTCAGGATGCTGGTTTATACCAAGGACAGGTATTTTTTAGCAATACTGTTTATTTTAAGCATATTATACATGAAGTTTTTGGGAGTCACAAACTTTATGGCTATCCTGACAATCTATAATGGATTCTACTGTTTCTGGTTTCCTCTTTCTAACTCTTCTCTATCCCTGCTGGTCACTAATTATAACTTTTGCTTCTCTCCTTGAGCTTGAGAATAACCTACTTTTTAAAAAGAAATTATTTTCCATTGAAAAATAGCTAATAAGGGGTCAGCAAACTTTTTGTAAAGGATCAAATAAATATTTTTGGCTCAGTGGTCTGTAAGGTCTCTGTCACGACTACAACTTTGCCATTGTAGTAGCAAGAAAGTAGCCATAAACAATATGTAAAAAATGGATATGGCTATGTTCCAACAAACTTTATTTACAAAAGCAGTCAGTGAGCTAAGTGAACTTAGTTTGCCAACCCCCGCTAGAAGGTATCAACCCCCAGTTTGGTCTTTCTTTATGACAGAATCTAAAGAAATGAATGTGTTGAGAAATGAAGACTTTTAGACACAATCAGCAAGTTCTACTGCTTCCACCTTCTAAATATCTCTTTAATTAATCTTTGTATCCCATTCTCACCCCTTATCTTTCCATAGTCTCTTAACAAATCCCTCTGCTTCCAGTCTTTTGCGTGTTCATTCTCAGTCTTCCGTATTTCTGTCAGAATACTCTTTCTAAAATGTAAACCTTATTATTTCCTTTTCATAAACCTTTCCTGGCTCCTTAATAGTTGTAGAATAAAGTCCAGGCACCTTAATGCAGCATGCAAGTCATGGTTTATCCTTTTGCCTAGTCTTCCAGCATCTTTCGATTATCCTTGCCTTTAGATCTACACTCTAATAATACCAAACTGAACTACTTATAGTTCCCTAAGCCTGCTATGCTTTTCCATACTCCTGTGCTTTCATATATGTTGTTCCATCTGCCTGTTGCCCCAGTCCCTGCATTCATCCAGAAAAAGTCCTTTTAAACATCCAAATATTGAAATTAAGCATCCCATCCTTTCATATAATCTAACCAGATCAGATTATTCATCCTTCAAATTCCAATTCAAAATTTGTCACATCATTTCTTGAGCCTTCCCTGATCTATTTATCTCAGTATCTAGTTGAGGTATAGGATTTGTTTTACTTTGGAGAAGAAATTTCTCCCTTAACTTCCATAGTGATTTACATATGTGTCTTGTATCATTCATTAAGTTATTTATATATTAAGCTCCCCAACTAGACTGTGAGGTCCTGTTTTTAGTTGGACTTTGTGTCCTATTTATTTTTATTTTAGTACCTAACCCAGAGCCTGCCACTCTAGTATATGGAAGTTTTTTGTTTTGTTTTGTTCTGTTTTATTTAAAATTGATACTGATACATGATGTAAGTTATTAAACTCAGAGGAACAGAAGGAAATTAATTTTTTAGCAAATGCCTACTATATATCAAGTATTGTACTCGGCTATAAAACAGTGATTTTCAGACTTATTTTAGCCATTATATTCTTACGTGAAATCTTATGAAATCTAATAATATGTATTACAATTAAAAGGAGTTACCCAGGGCTTTCCTGGTGGCGCAGTGGTTGGGAGTCCGCCTGCTGCCTGGGATTCGTGCCCCAGTCCGGGAAGATCCCACATGCCGCGGAGCGGCTAGGCCCGTGAGCCATGGCCACTGAGCCTGCGCATCCGGAGCCTGTGCTCCGCAACGGGAGAGGCCGCAACAGTGAGAGGCCTGCGTACCGCAAAAAAAAAAAAAAAAAGAGTTACCCAGTTGAAGCTGAGTGTGTGAGACATTTGGAACTCTACTGGTTAGTCAACACTCCCCTCCTTAGCCAGCCAACTTCCTCTTTCTGTCTTCCAAATAGACATACACTTCTCTCCTTGGTTACCATCCATCAGGCCTTGAGGTAGCTCCAGGAGTACAATTTAAAATATATAAGATTATATCTTTAAATCTTTTCAGTAATTGATTCTGAGTAATGGCTGTTATTCTACTCATCATGTACATTAGAAAACCAAGGCTTAGAGAATTTAATTTGTTATTCTTGATAGGAATGCATTTATCAGAATGAAGATGACAATAAATTATTTTAATAAGAAGATTATCTTATTAAATATATTATTCTTATAAAATATCTTTAGGGACATTTGATCTTTTGAAATAGGAATGGTTCAAAGAACATGGATTAAATTTTCTAGGTTTTGTACCAGTTATTTTCTGACTGATGATAAATGAACTAAACACTATCTTAGACTTAAAAGAAGTTTGGTTTTTTTTGTTTTGTTTTTTTACTGAAATAAAAGTATCCTCATTAGAAAGTGAAACGAAGATACATTATTGAAGAGTTTATCTCCCAAAATGGGTGGTCTTTATCTCTCTCCCTTGTATGTGTGTGTTCAATTTAATTAAATCTTAAAATCTTTTAAAAAATAATTTCATTTTGAGTTAAAGTTTTAACCATGAGCAAAATTTTATTCAGAAAATGATACATTTGAATAAACAAGTGAGTTTTAACATTTCTGGTGGCATTCAACATTAATATCTGTGACTGTAAAGACAAAAAGAATTTGGGGCTTCCCTGGTGGCGCAGTGGTTGAGAGTCCGCCTGCCAATGCAGGGGACATGGGTCCGTGCCCCAGTCCGGGAAGATAAAAAAGACAAAAAGAATTTAAAGTACAAATACTGCTAGGAATTAAAGGTTACAGTTGAACTTTAAATATTTACTTGATTCTTCAGCTTTAAGACCTTCCTTTAAATAACAAGCCATAAATAATTATATTAAATGCATAACTTTGAAATTTTCTGTAGGTAAAATCTTTTGTTTTATAACTGGTTTAAGTCCTCCTAGAGACAAAGTTTGTATGTATGTATATATCTTTTTTTATATAATATAATTTCTATGTAGATGTCTGTAGAGTTATAAGTTGTAGCAAAGGAAAACCTTTCTTCAGAAGTTAAAAACTACTCACTAAATTTAATTTTATAAATATGTAAAAATATGTAAATATATATCAGAATGATGCCAGTTGAGCATAATGGTTAATTGTCTGTGGTAGGTAAGGAGAGAAATATGATCAGGGAGGGATCAGGATGGCAGGTATACAGTGCACTTATTCATTATATGTTACATATACTTCATGTGTGTGTGTTTTTTTGTTTGTTTTTTTGGCCACACCATGTGGCATGCAGAAATCTTAGTTCCCTGACCAGGGATTGAACCCGTGCCCCCTGCACTGGGGGTGCAGAGTCTTAACCACTGGACCACCAGGGACGTCCCTCATGTGTGTTTTTTGAATGTAGGAAATAACTTTTTCTTTTAAAAGACAACTTTAGTATTTTAATTAGCATACTCTTTCAACAGCAAGATTCCATGAATTTTTTAAATCGCTATTTCATTGGTATATGTGTTCTGAATCAGGCTTACAGTTTACATGGTTAAGATCCAAATGCCAGCTTATAAATTGCCTGAAACATATACTCAAAAGTATATTACTAAGAGTATACAGAACAGGTTACAAAATTGCAATTTTAAGAAACAAGAGTTAATGAAACTGAATATGTAGAATATATACAAATTTTTAATGCCTTTAATTTACTTCAAGGCATGTTTTCTATATTATAGGTTTCCTGTGGAAATTTAGGTATTAACTTGTTGAGATGATCACATATTTCTTTTGTTAACTTAATTATTTTGGTTAGTTTTTCTTCTTTGCACAGACTTGCCCCTAGTAAAAACTAGAAGAAAGCCTTCTTTTTTAGACTGAAACATATGAAAAAAGATTCTGGGATGTTTTAAAATAAAGTATAGCTCACCTTAGCCTGTACTTTTCATTTGTTAGAGGTGTTTTTTGTCTACCCTGACCATGCTGCAGTAGGGAACTTAGTCTGATTCTCACACACATGGCTCTATCGTTTCTATGTTAAAAGATTTTATAATTTTATAATGTAAATAAAGACAAATTTCAAAGCCCCAAACAAATTATGTGTAATTATGTATACTCTGTAATTTGGGATTATCTTTGCCACTGTTCCTCAGTATTTGCATAATAATAGCTGACTGAGATCATACATCAGTATGTTTAACAACAACTATAACCATTTATTCAGCATCTGTTTTTTGCACAGTACTTTTACAAGCTACAAATAGAAAAGAAATAGAAAGTGTGCCCTAAACTCAAGGAACTTATATTGCATCTAGTTTTTTATACTTAAAGTCATAGAACCAATGATTTTCCTTGTAGTGTTTTACCTTCTTTCTTTCTGACCGTCATTGCTGACTTCTTATATTTAAGGTCTCTTTATCTCCCTTGGCCAGCTTTGGAATCAAAATGCAAATACCTCTTCACCTTGTCTACTGTGTCCTTTAAGTCATCGCAGAGTTACTTTAGTTTCTTAGCATATACAGCTAATCTTCTAAAGCTATTTTAACTTCAGGGTTAAGGAAAAACACTTTTATTGTGTCTTATTTGCAGGTGTTAGTGATAGAACAGAAGAATGAAGACGGAACATGGCCAAGGGGTCCTTCTACTCCTAAGTAAGTGCTCCCACTTTTTATGGCTCAGTGCATGATGTTGAAGCTTTGATTTCAGATAATAAAATCCAGAATGATAGAAGAACCTAATTGTGTATTGCAATTGTAAATATATATAACTTCTTTATATTTTAATATTTTATTCTCGTATAGAAGTTATCTAAGTTTGCACTTAAATGAATATGCTGTAATTTAAAAGCCTTCCAATTCTAATCTCTTTTAGAATAAGGTACAGTATAAATACGTTATAAATGTAATGGTGCATTGTCTAATACAATCAAATCACTATTAAACATTTTATTTAATATTTTTCAAGCATTTTGTGGTATTTTTAAAAGTGTCTGTTAAAAGAATGCTCTTTATGAAAATGAATCTGATGTGAAAGCAACATATTTTAAATCTAATCGTGAAAGCAATATTTTATTTATTTAGATACGTGTTTTAGAATATAACAGCACAAGTAGAGATAAAGGAGTATAAGAATTGCTTTTGATGATAAATGAGTGATTAGAAACCTTTTTAACTTTTTTTTTAATTGTAAGAAAACATAACTTAATATCTGCCCTGTTAACAAAGTTTTAAATGTGCGCTTACAGTATTGTTAACTGTAGGCACATTGTTGTACAGCAAATCTCTAGAATTTATTCATCTTGTATAACAAACTTTATTCCTGTTGAAGAGTAATTCCTCACTTCTCCCTTCCCCCAGCCCCTGGGAACCACCGTTCTACTCTCTGTTTCTATGAGTTTGACTAGTTTACATAGCCTCATATAAGTGGAATCATACAGTATTTGTCTGTGATTGGCTTACTCTACCAAGCATACTGTCCCTTAGGTTCATCAGTGTTATCACATGTGGCATGATTTCCTTGCTTTTTTAAGGCTGAATAAAATTCCATTGTATATATATATACCATATTTTCTTTATCCATTTATCTGTCAATAGACATTTAGGTTGTTTTCATTATCTGGACTATCGTAAATTATACTGCAGTGAACTTGAGAGTGCAGATGTCTCTTCAAGATACTGATTTCATTTCCTTTGGATATATACCCAGAAATGAGATTTCTGAATCATATGCTAGTTCTATTTCTAATTTTTTGAGGAATTTCCATACTGTTTTTCATAGCAGCTGCACCATCTTACATTTCCACCGACAGTATGCAAGGGTTCCAATTTCCCCACATTCTTGCTAGTACTTATTATCTTTTGTTCTTTTGATAATAGACATCCTAACAGGTGTGAGGTGGTATCTCATTGTGGTTTGATTTGCATTTCCCCAATGATTTCTGATGTTGAACATCTTTTTAATATACCTATTACCTGTCTGTATGCCTTCTTTAGAGAAGTGTCTATTCAAAGAAGTCTCAGGCCCATTTTTTAATCTGGTTATTTGGGGGTTTTGCTGTTGAATTGTAATGAGTTTCTTATATATTTGGATATTAACCCCTTACCAGATATGTGGTTTAAAGATTTAAAAATAAGACCTGATACGGGGAGGGGGAAGGGTAAGCTGGGACGAAGTGAGAGAGTAGCATGGACATATATACACTACCAAATGTAAAACAGATAGCTAGTGGGAAGCAGCCGCATAGCACAGGGAGATCAACTCGGTGCTTTGTGACCACCTAGAGGGGTGGGATGGGGGGGGTGTGATGGGGGGGTGGGATAGGGAGGGTGGGAGCGAGGGAGATGCAAGAGGGAAGAGATAATGTGGACATATGTATACGTATAACTGATTCACCCTGTTATAAAGCAGAAACTAACACACCACTGTAAAGCAATTATACTCCAATAAAGATGTTAAAAAAAAAAAACCTGTATCTGTACATCTAGAAGAAATCTTAGGGGAAAAGCTTCATGACATTGGTCTAGGCAGTGATTTCATGAATATGACACCAAAAGCACAAGCAACAAAAGCAATTATAGATAAAAGGGACTACATCAGGCTAAAAAGTTTCCACACAGTAAAGGAAGCAATTAACAGAGTGAAAAGGCAACATGACGAATGGGAGGAAATATTTTTAAGGGTTTTAGGATTATCAGAAACACTTAGGGCTAGTTGTATTTCAATATTTGGACTTTCTAAACCTCTGAGAAGTAATATGGTACGTGTGCCACCTATTATTTTACTATTTTTGTAGAGTCCAGGGGGACTCTTATAGTGAAGCACATTAATATTCAGTAAGTATCCACACTAAGTAAGATAAAGAAGGAGTGTAAATAGCATCATTTCAGTTCAGGTTAGATTGCCCTGAAGTGAATTATGAAAAATTTTTTAAGTTTTCAGAAACTTTGGAATTTCAGATTTTCTGATAAGAGGTTGTGAATTTGTGTTTTGAAACCTTAAAATAATGATTCTTAAATAAATAAATAAATAATTTAGTAATTGCTAACCTAGCTAATAAACTAAATTGCCAAGTGATAGTTCATTAGAATACAAAAAAAATTTTAATTAGTATCTAGTGTGTGAAAAGACTCTCAAAAAACTAAGAATAAAAGGGAATTCTCCTAACTTGTTAAAGCCTATAAACCCAAAATCTGTAGCAAACATTTAATTGAGAAATTTTGAACACAAACCAAATAAGATTAGAATTTTACAAAGAAATAAAATTCACTATTTACATATGATGCAATCTACATAAAATCCAAAAACAATCAGCAGACTTCTAGAACTAAGAGAATTCAGCAACATTATCTAATACAAGATTAATTTGTAAAAATTAATAGGTGTTTTCCATACCCATAGGTCAGCATTCTTTTTTATGAAGAACCAGATTAAGTATTTTTAGCTTTATGGGCCATAGGGTCTGACTCAACTATAACTACTGATATAGCAGTAAGCAGGGGACAGGTTCGAGCCCTCATCCAGGAAGATTCCACATGCCGCGGAGCAGCTAAGCCTGTGCACCACAACTACTGAATCTGCGCTCTAGAGCCCGCGAGCCACAGCTACTGAGCCCACGTGCCACAACTACTGAAGCCCTCATGCCTAGAGCCTGTGCTCCGCAACAAGAGAAGCCACTGCAGTGAGAAGCTTGCGCACCGCAATGAAGAGTAGCCCCCGCTCGCCACAACTACAGAAAGCCTGCACGCAGCAACGAAGGCCCATAGCAGCCAAAAGGAAATAAAATAAATTTTAAAACACAGAAACAAAATTCTATCCTGACCTTTTTTTTCCCTCTGTTTGTGTGTGTGAGAAACTTCAGAAACTCATTCTAAAATTAACATATTCCAATAAAGATCCAGGATTAGCTAAGTCAGTTTTGACAAAGAGGAGGAAGGGAAGTGTTTACCTACTAGATAGTGAGGATTACTGCAAAGCTATGGTAATAAAAACACTATGACACTAGCAAAAGAAAGGCAAATAGACTGGAATAAACTAGTGAGCTAAGAAAAACTCCTGTATGTATGGTAAGTGGCACTGCTCGGCAGTGAAAAACAGGTTGCTTAAAGCAGATAGGTGCTTAGATTTTATTAGGAGTACTATTTGGAGAAAAGAAAGCAGAATCACTGCCTTACACATTACATACAAAGACTCCAGAAGGACTAAAGACTCAAATAAGAAATGTAAAGCTTTAAAGCTAATAAGATATTTTGGAAAATATCTGTGACTTAGGGATCACAGAACATAGTGCGAAAATTAATGTTTGATTGCATTAAATTAAGTATTTCTGTTAAAGGAACGATATACAAAGTTAAAAGTCAAATGTCGGTTTTAGAAAATCTAAAACCTACAAGAGAATAATACCCACAGTGTACAAAGAACTGCTGTGAATTAACAGAAACAAAGCAAACAAGCTTTTAAAAAATAAAAGATATAAATAGTTTAAAGAAGGGGAAGCCCAAGTGCTGACAGGTAGCTGAGGAGATGCACAAACTCACTAGTAATCAGAAAAATTAAAGCATGAGATACAATCTAATAGCCATCAGAATGACAAAAACTTAAAAGGATGCTAATAAAAAGTGTTTGGAGGGTTGTAGGAGAAGTCTTAGTACTGATGGTGGGAGTACAAACTACTACCATGCTATATATCAGTGTTTAATTAAATCAGGAATGCTTAATCCCTCTGACCCATCACTCAGTGGAATTTTTCACAGGTCCCTGAATATACAATCTTTGTAGCTGCGTTGTTTGTGGTAGTGGGGATTTGAAGACAGCCTAGCTAAGTATCTGTCTCTGGTAGAGTGAATAAGACAAATGATGGTGATATATTGTGGAATGCCAGTGCAGCAGATAGAAGTAACAGTGGTGAGATCTTTGAAACTGGATAAACTTTAAAACATAGAGTTGAGAGAAAAAATAAAAACAAAATGAGATTGCACTCAGTACCATTTAGGTAAACTTAGAACATACTGTGTAAAATTATAATATTCAAGAACATTGAGAAAACACCTGTAGTGGAGGAAAATAGTATAGATTAAAAAAGTGAGGAATTAACATTTATTTATATGTATATAATTGAAGTAAGGATGCAAATTCTTTTTTTTGGGTAA
Organism: Lagenorhynchus albirostris; assembly: GCF_949774975.1. Taxonomy (NCBI): domain Eukaryota; kingdom Metazoa; phylum Chordata; class Mammalia; order Artiodactyla; family Delphinidae; genus Lagenorhynchus; species Lagenorhynchus albirostris. The sequence continues at coordinate 53,799,656 of NC_083105.1, read as the reverse complement.
ATGGCAACTTTAAAAGAAAAGTAGAATTCTGTGTGTGTTCATTGAAGTTACATTACAAGCAGATGTAACTTAGACAAATTCAACTCCAGCAGAAGGCATGTAATTTTAAGTTCCTCAAGAAAGAAACTTCAAGTTATTAAGATACAGAACAGCCTGTTTTATATGCTTATAATTGTCATCATATCTGTCAGGAGACAACCCCTCGTCCTCAACATGGTATGAAGATGCTAGTTCTAATAAAATCACTAACCTGGGGTCTGTCCAGTGCTCATACTGCTTAGCACATAACCATTTCCTACCTAGAGTGTCAAAAGCCAAGGAAAAATCATTAAAAGCTATAATATGGTGATAGAACGAAGAATCACCTGTTCAGTTTGTTAAAACACTGTTTCCTCAGCCCCATCCCCTGAATTTCTGTTTCAGTAGATCTGGGTAGGGCTCATGAATTTGCATTGCTACTGAGCTCACAGGTGATGCTAAGCTCACAGGTGGCACAGTGGTTGAGAGTCTGCCTGCCGATGCAGGGGACACGGGTTCGTGCCCCGGTCCGGGAAGATCCCACATGCCGTGGAGCAGCTGGGCCCGTGAGCCATGGCCGCTGAGCCTGCGCGTCCGGAGCCTGTGCTCCACAACACCACAAAAAACAAAACAAAACATGTAGTCCTATTTATAAAAATGTATATACCCTAAGACAATCCAAAATCTATATTAGAAACCTAAGAACCTACCTAAAAAATTTTCAAAAGTTTTCCATCTGGATTTTTCTGCTAGATATCAATTTATAATTTGAATTTTTCATCTTTACATTCATGCTGTATTTTTAAAATATTAAAATGCTTAGTTTTTTTCAGAACGTGCATTTCTAATCTAGTTCTTAAGCATCTGATTTCTTAAAACCTCTCAAAAACGTGATATTTTCTAATGATACCTTAGAAAAGCTTAAACCACTCTATTTTTCTATTCTGTTAATCAGAACGTACATTTCTTTTTTTTTTTTTTTTGCGGTACGTGGGCCTCTCACTGTTGTGGCCTTTCCCGTTGCGGAGCACAGGCTCCGGTCGCGCAGGCTCAGCGGCCATGGCTCACGGGCCCAGCCGCTCCACGGCATGTGGGATCTTCCCGGACCGGGGCACGAACCCGTCTCCCCTGCATCGGCAGGTGGACTCTCAACCACTGCGCCACCAGGGAAAACCAAGAACGTGCATTTCTAATCTAGTTCTTAAGCATCTCATTTCTTAAAACCTCTCAAAAACGTGGTATTTTCTAATGATACCTTAGAAAAGCTTAAACCACTCTAACTTTTTTTCTATTCTGTTAAATTTGACTATTTTCCAAAGATGTTGGCATTGGGTGGATAGTCTGATTACTCAGTTGGAGATGTGTGGCTAGTTACATCTTGTTTTTGTGTGTGTGTTTGGTTTTTTTTGCGTTACGCGGACCTCTCACTGTTGTGGCCTCTCCTGTTGCGGAGCACAGGCTCCGGACGCACAGGCTCAGCGGCCATGGCTCACGGGCGCAGCCGCTCCGCGGCATATGGGATCTTCCCGGACCGGGGCACGAACCCGTGTCCCCTGCATCGGCAGGAGGACTCTTAACCACTGTGCCACCAGGGAAGCCCACATCCTGTATTTTTTTTTTAATTATTTTAAAGTAGAATAATTGTAGAATCCTGGGTGTTCCTGAAGAGAGGAGAAACCTAATCAATAGATTATCCCTTACTTACCAGAAAATTTTTTTAATGTTAACACCTTATTCCTCAGTTAGAAGCAGTACAACTTCATTAATTGACTAAATTGTACTATTAATTTTTTTCTGTATGGTTTCATTTAGGTATAACTATCTCAAAGAATGCCTTTGAGATTACTAACATTATGGAAATAAAAAGGTCCAAATTTTGCTGTTTTCCTGAAATAAGTAAAAATTCTTGAGGGTAACATGAGAAGTTGATTTAATTCAGACGTTTTCATTAATTGCTCAAAAATATTGACGAGACATGTGAGTAAAAATCTGGTGGAGGAAGATAAGCGTCATTGATAACTGAAGAGGCAGTTTTCATGGGCTAGAAAATATTCAGAGAAGAATCCAAAATCAACAAGGTAAGGCATGAGAGGCTAAAAAAAAATCAAATAGAAAACTAAGCCAGTAGTTCTTAACTCATATATTGTCCCCCTGCCGTCTGTGGTGTTCTGATTAACAGAATTCCAAATTAGTGACTGAAGCACTAAGTGTAAACTTAATCTAGTGGCATATTAGTATTTTTACAGCACTCTGTCCCTGAGTGCTCTTCTTGGAGAGAGGAAGCACTTTATAAATAAAACCATTGCATACTATTTTTCAGTTAGGATAAATAATAAACATCTAGGTGACTCTGCAGTATTGTTTTTATTTTTTTTACACCAGCTGTTATGCTATTGTACCTGTTTAAATACAGGTAGAAAAACTTAGCATATACTTTAGAATTTTTTAAAGAGTTATTAAGCCCAATTTGCATATATAGTAATTGCACAGTTAACTGTATAAATGGATTCAGAAATGGTGGATAGACCTATTAGATTGAAAATTCATATTAGGAAACTCTTGTCAGATAAAGTGTTTTCATTTTAACAATAAACTGTACAGAGACTTTTTAAGTATTTATAAGCATGATAGTCTCTGCTTACTTGAAAGATTAGATTTGGTTATGACAGTTTTATTTTGGTACTAAAAGAACAGGTTATTGTAGTTCACAGAAAGTGCATTCTTAAAGTTTCTATGAAAGTATACAAATTTGTTACCAATTTTAACCTTGTTCAAATACTGGAAATGGGGGATTGAGTGATTTTGGATGTAGCGGTCGAGAGGATGGCTCAAGAGCCAGTTTTTCATTTCTTGTCCTTCATGCATATTCATATATTTTAAGTTAATAACATGTCTTCAATTTGAAATGCAACCTGTGAGCCATAAATCTAGGGTAACATTCTAAAACCTGCAATTTCTTGTCATTTTTAAAGACATTTTTTTTTTTTTTTCTTTTTTTTGTGGTACGCGGGCCTCTCACTGTTGTGGCCTCTCCCATTGTGGAGCACAGTCTCCGGACGCGCAGGCTCAGCGGCCATGGCTCACGGGCCCAGCCGCTCCGCGGCATGTGGGATCTTCCCGGACCGGGGCACGAACCCGTGTCCCCTGCATCGGCAGGCGGACTCTCAACCACTGCGCCACCAGGGAAGCCCTTAAAGACATTTTGAGTCTTTATAAATTTTCTTTCATGCTTCATCTCATTTTATCTTATTCTTATTATTGGTCTCATTAAGAAAAAGACATAAAACACGACATTGTAAATCAACTATACTCCAAAAAAAATTTTTTTTAAAGAAGAAGACATAGAATGACTTTTTCTGAGACTCTATAAAGTTTGAGGTAATGGAACAGCCAAACAGAACTGCCTAGGATGAAGTTAAATATAGGGAGCCAAAGCTTGGAGAGTAATGAGAACTGCAGGTATGGAGTTATATTCCTAGAAGTGAGAAATATAAGGTGTATGTGAATTATCTAATTAAAAATGTAAAGAACTGTACACTAAACCTTAAAGGGTATCCCTAAGTAATGATATAAAACAAAGATCAAATAGGTAATCGTGTAGATTAAGGAAAACTTGGATTCTGTTTTGTCATAGAGGCCAAAGGAAAAAAGAGCTTCTAGAAGAAAGGGAATGGTAAGCAGTGCTAAACGATGCAGAAATTGGGGGGAGACAGAAGAGATTCGGTGTATTTGACAAATGATGTCAGCATGATGAGAATGACAAATAGTAGGAAAAGAGGGGATGAATACCTAGTCAGAAAATGGAACACCTGGTATAGATCATTCATCATGTAATGTACTGAAAGAAGAAAGATAACTAAGGTGTAGTTGGTTGGAAAGGCAGGATTCCTGGAGAGAAAAAGAAACTGTATGTAAATCTGTTTGTTATTTATATATACACATCCTTTCCTGGGTGTTTGTCACCTAACGATGAAGGCAGCATAATGGTAGAATGAAGTTCTTGTGTACTGTATTTACCGATAAACTGGTTTTTTCTGGTTATTTTATTTTGGTGGTCCAAACTCCAAATCTTTGGAAAAGCTTGTGCTTGTACATAAACACACACTTCACGTAACTCTGTACTTTGAGGTTCCTCAATTTAATATTCATTAAGATCTTGAGTGTGTATGCAGATTTTCCTTTGAAATGCTGAAAATGCACATTGATTAAATAAATCTTTCCTTCATGTAAACACTGTTACCTACTTTCTGTTGTGATAAGATAATGTATAACCTAGTACTGTGTCTCCAAGTTTTACCAAAGATAGCATGGTCACAGTCAAGCTTCTTAGTTAGTGTTAGCTTCAATATTTAAAAGCCATATCCAAATTTAATTGAAATTAAGACATTTACATAGTATATTTCATGCATAAATGAATGTAACTTAAGTATTCAGTTCTCATATAGATGCTTGATTCAGAGGTACTCACAAATAATTATTGGTTATTTTATTTCTTCCTTTCTCCCCTGGTTTGTTCTAAAAAAGATTTGAGCAATTTACAGTAACACATGTAAGTCAAAGTTAACTATATGAATAGATACAAAAGTCAGAACAAATGGAAAATAAACAATTGTCATAGTAAGATGAAACCGGAGAAGTTAGCTGGTAGGGAACAGTAAGGGCTTTTGAAGTTACTAAAATTAATCTGCATATGTATGAACTTATTTTGGATCCTGATTCAAACTACCCAGTTTTTGAGACAACTGGGGAAAAAATGTGAACATGAACTGACTATTAGATTGGGACGGACAATAGTATCAAAAAAAGATTTCTTACCTGCTGGGGATGCATACTGTAGTGTTTACAGGTGAAATTATAAGTGTCTGGGATTTGCTCTAAAATTGTCCAGCAAAAACATGAAGGAATGTGGAGGCCAAGGAGATTATAAATAAACCAAGAGTGGTAGAATGTTAATAATTTTTGAAGCTGAATGACTGATATTGGGTACATGAGGACTTGTGTATGTTTGGAGCTATCTGTAATAACAGCAAAAATAAAAATGGGTTGCAGTTTTGGTGTTGAGATTGATAATGGCTAAAGAAGAGTAACTAATTTTATTTTTTTTAAGTGGAATGTTTTGTCAAATACCATATAGAGCAGTCAAAACGAGGAACAAAAATCAGGTTATGAGAAACACTTTATATATAAATTTCCTTAAATTGTCTTTTGTTTAAGTATTTAACACCCTGCCTGACACAGAGGAGACACATAGCAAATGCTTGTTGAACTGAACTAATCTGTATCTCACAAGAGTAAAAGTGCTTAATTTTTCAAGAGATTTAAATTTCTCTTTTTCTCTAAGAACTTACCCTAGGATGATTGTTAGAAATGGGGAAAGTTTAAGGTTGGTCTTGTTTTTCTTAATAAGATAGTTTTTGTTTTATAATGTCAAAATTTACAAATTCGGGTTGTTTTATATCAGGTTTGAAAATAACTATAAAAAGTTTTAAATAACTGTTTTTGCTATGTCAGCCTTCAGACTTAATTTCTCTATATTTTGATTGCTCAGCATGGTATTAGATTTCCATGTATGTTGACTATGTAGGTAACTTACAAAGAATAAGCTGTATTTTTCTGTTCAAGTAAGAAGTTCAGCTTAGCCTTGAATTGCAGGCTTTTAGTTGAAACATTGGGAATAGGGAAATTAAAATACTGCATTCAGTTGTCAGGGATGAAGTTTAATTTTCTCTCTTCATGAAATCATTTCAGCTAAACTCATGTTTTACCTTCTGTCTTGTTAAGAGACGATTCACTGCCTTATATTACACTTAGCCCAAACTAGCCAAAATTACTTTAACACTAGATAAATGGCTTAATATCTAGTTTATGTATAATATTCTAAGCATTTTCTTCACTCGTCTCTTCAGAAAGCTACTAGTGCGAAGTTGCTAATAAACAGTGTAATTTCCAAGTTATATCAAAGAAAGAGAGTTAAAGAACTCAGGTTATAATCCACAGATTGACTAGTCAACCCCTGCACTAACTCCACAAATGTTAGCTAGGTTGGGCTGTGTGTAATCTCGGTCAGAAGTTGGAATCACAATAGATAAGTGATCTAACTATTAACCATAATGTCTGTAACAGGAGGTAAAAAGTGTTATCATACTTTTATTTAGCTGTGGATCACCACATCCATCCTGCTCTCTCTGATCTCCATGCTCTTTAAGAACAATCTCTCTACCAATAGTATTTATCTCAATGTTTCCTAGACCTCGTTTTTCCTTCGTTATCTCCTCTCTCCTGTACATATAAATGCCTAGCATACTGCCACATGTATAGTAGACACTCAGTTAACATTAGTTCATGCTTTTGTTTCTTTTCCAGTATCATCTTCCTTGCTAACCTATAGATATAAACAGATCTCTCCCATCTTTTAAAACAAGACCATCAGCTTCTTCTGAATACCACTTAGTTTTTCTTCTAATAGCCAACTTCTTTAAAAAGGCAGTGCTTACCATTCCTTACCAAATATTCAGAATTTAACGAAGTCCTTATTTAACTTTTTTTAAACCTAGTTTATTTGACCTCTCTTTAATACTTCTTTTTGATAACTATCTCCTAAAGAAATTCTCTTATTTTGAATCCATGATACCACAATTTTTCACGGCTACCTCCTTGGCACTATGCAGTTTTACCTGCCATTGTTTTTGTATAGTGAAGGAGGTCAGATAATAAATAACACGTCTGTGTTTTTATGAAAATAGTTTTGATCATGGACAGCTACCCTGAAAGGATCTTGTATCCCCCTCAGTGTCCATGGACTGTACTTTGAGAACTGCTTCCTAAACCTCCAAGACATGTTGCCCTTGCCCACTCCACTGTCCTAGTCCCAGCCTTTATTACTTCTCACCTTTGTTGTTTTTATAGTCTCCTAAATGCTCTTCCAATCTTCAGTCTCTTTCTCTTCCTCAAAAGTTACCTTTTTAGAATACAAATCTGATTATGTTGATACTCTTAAAATCTTTCAACATGCCACAGCACAATTGGATAAAATCCAAATTCCTTCAGAGAACATAAAAAGGTTCTTCATTATCATACTTACCTTACTAACCTCTGTGCCTATCACTACACCCTACTCTTTCAGCCAGTTCATTGGTAATTCCCTAAACACATCATGCTTTCTATAGTCCCACACATTTTCACATGCTATTCTTTCCACGTGGAGTACTCTAACTTTCCAGTTTCCAACTACCCCTCCAACTGTGCACATCGTTTTAAAATCACTTCATGTTACTACCCACAAAATTAGATTTTGTGTGTGTGTGTGTGTGTGTGTGTGTGTGTGTGTGTGTGTGTGTGTGCGGTACGCGGGCCTCTCACTGTTGCCCCTCCCGTTGCGGAGCACAGGCTCTGGATGCGCAGGCTTAGCGGCCATGGCTCACTGGCCTAGCCGCTCGGCGGCATGTAGTATCTTCCAGGACCGGGGCACGAACCCGTGTCCCCTGCATCGGCAGGCAGACTCTCAACCACTGCACCACCAGGGAAGCCCTTTTTGTTATAATTTTAAAATTTGTTTTAGGACTTATACTGTTTTATAGTTATTTTGCTTGTATCATTTTCCCCTATTAGAGTATGAGCTATTTGAGATCAGGAACTGTCTCTCTCTTTGTACTCCTAGTACTTAACAAGGGCAAGGCATAATGTAATCATTTAATAAATGTTTGAGTGTTTTAATGAATTTCATAGAAAATTCTACTACTGTTCTGGGATAGAGTTGCTAATGAATAGTAAAAAGGCCACAGATGGGCAGAAAAAGGGAAAAAATATATATATATATGCCTCAGCCATATATAATATGTAATAAATATAATATAAATAAAATAATCTTTATTTTCATAATTTTTACTATAAGTAAAATTCAAGGGAATATTTCAGTTTCTATCTGTATACCTGAAAAGTTGTAGTGAATTGAATTAAATAGTAGTCAGATGGATACATTTTGAAAAATTAACCTCCTTCATTGATTATAAGTCAGTCTCGGTGTTTTTAGATTGTTTTCCTAAGTTAGCATTCTTAATGTGAAGGCAGAAAATGCCAGAATACTTCTATATTAATATTAATTCTATTAATATCTTAAAATTAGTACCTTAAAATATTAGTATATTAAAATTACCTTTTAAATTTGTTTTCGACATTGTTTTATATTAAAACTTGGTTGCTTGTATTTTTGGATTTGAGGGTGGTACAGTTAAATAAAATCTTGTAAGGGTCTTCCATCAGAAAGGCAGCTAAATAGAAGTCCCACTTAATGTAATCTACCTGTATATAACTTGCATCAACAACAACAAAAAAACTCTCCTTTAAAATGAAGGAAAAACTTTTACCAATATTTCATAATATATAAAACTTCAAAAGTTAAATAAAATTTTATATGTAAGAAATTTTATTACCCACCACTTAATTTAGCAAAATCCAAATTACCTAAAAGCAAATTTTGTAGGTTACACTTTCCTGCCCAATGACCATTTTGCTGTTCATTAGCACCTTAGTAGAGGAAATAAAATAATTTTTAAACAGTAATCACTTTGGGCCTCACTAATTTAGAATTTATGATGACTGAGATACTGGACTGAAAGTATTAGCCTCTTACAGCCCGTGACCTAGATGTTGCCTAGTAAATTAAAATTGTATACAAAATTACAAGGGAAATTAAATCTTTTAGAGACTTTTAAGTACTACTTTAAAATAATCATTCCTATGTAATGGATTTGTTTACTATAAATCATACCTATAAAGCATATTTGTTGATTAAAAGCCATTAGTAATTTAGATTTCTCCAAAAACATTCTGAATTAGTGAGGTGTGTAATAGATAGTGAGATTTATATCTGTTCAGTTTTTGCAGGGATAACCTTGGCCAAAAATTACATCTCAGGATTATGTTTGGAATTCTCTTTGCTATTTCATCCCTCTTGCCTTACAGTTTTAAAAATTGGTAAAATCTATGATATCTGTGTCTGTGTTGTATATAATTGGAATGCCATAGTACCTACTGAGACACAGAGTGGATTTCTTTTACATGCTTCCTTTAAAAATTAATATTTTAATTCCATTGATTTAAGGAAATTATTGATTGTAAAATATTAATAATGGTTACCTGAACTCAGAACTGGGTGTATTGCATTAGTAGATTTTTAAGAATAATATCAAGTTTTATATTTAATTTGATAAATTTCCTTTGAAAATAGTTCCCTTATATACTATTACTTTTTATATGAACAAATACATTGGAAATTGAAAACCAAAGGGTATATGGTGATTTTGCTCATAAATCTGTTTTCCAGCATTCATTTACTACATACATTGTCATCTGTAGTTCTTTTCTTTATTTCATAATTAATTTCAAAATTCAGCATTTTTTATCTAATTTAACATTTTCATATTTTTAAAGGTCCCCAGGTGCATCCAATTTTTCAACTTTACCAAAGATCTCTCCTTCATCTCTATCAAATAATTATAACAACATCAACAACAGAAAGTAAGCACTGAATCTTAAAAACTCTTTGTTTAATTGATCGCCCTATTGTGGTTGCAAAAAATCTCTTGTATCTAAAATTTAGGATAAAAGTCTTAATGCATTAAAATTGATTTTCTTTTAAATCACTGGTCAGTTCTTCAAGGAGTAACTTCACAAGAAAGCAAGCAGAGGTATAAACTTCTTGATTTAATATATATACTACAATAATTTACTAAAAGAGAAATAAAGCACTTTCAGAATTTCATATTCTAAACACTAATTATTGAAATATATGTACAAGTCTGTTAGAATTCAAATTTTTAGGAACAGTATAAATTTCAGATGTCATTTTAGAACTAGACATGTAATCACAGACAATACATAGTGTTTTTTAAAAGTGTTTATCAGTGATTCTCAACTGGAAGACATACAAATTTTTATGTTTATCAAAAAGACAATTACTTTTTCTGAAAAAGTTTGGAGAAACAATTCCCTTGCTCCATCAGGAATAGTATTCAGATTCTTAGGATTTACAAAAATTACATGAGAATGTGTGCCATATTGCTATAAGAAAAAGGATTCAAAGTCACTTGGGATTCACTATAACGTCTGACATGGATGTATTACCTTGAAAATTGGCATGGTTTTATATAAAAGGATAAAAAGAAAACTCTATTTATAATTAGTCCATTCAATTATGGGAAGAATTTTAATCCAGAGATGATTATTGTCCTTTTACTTCTTGGAGATATACATTGTAGTTTATGTATTAGGTTTACAGGATTTATGTAGTTAAATATTTACACTACTTGTCCAGTTCATAAATGGCATCTGATTATTCCAAAGGGTAAATTCAAAAGGACTGAAACTATTCGTGAAATAATCTTTTAAAAAGCACCATTAATTGAATTTATAGGTTTAATTAGTGTTCCCTTAAAATTCATATGGAGAGGTGGGGCTTGACAAAATGATTCTAATTTTAACATACATTTGGATTATAAATATATAATAGCCAAAATAACTTTGGAAAGGAAAAACAATGAGAAAGGATTAATCCTACTAAATAGCACAACCTGTTATAAAGATATAAGAATTCAAACAGCATAGTACTGACCCAAGAATATACCTCCAGATCAGTGGAATAGAAAAGAGAGCCCAGAAACAGACCTTTATATATAAAAGAATATAATGTGATTAGAAAGTATCCTAGACTAATGGAGAATGGGCAGATTATCCAGGAAATGCTATTGGAAAAATTGGATTGCTATTTCTCTTTAAAACTTTAAATTAAATTAAAATTTTAATTGTCAGGCATATTAAAAATTAAACAGCAAATAAATGGAAAATATTCTTGCTACAAATGACAAAGGAAGGGCAGATATTCTTAGTATATCAAGCTCATAAAAATCAGTGAGAAATTTTTTAAGACAACTTGAAAAGTAGTTAAATGATGCAGCTGGGCAATGAAAATAAGAGAATTAAAACAAACATTTTAAATGTTCAAGTTCACTATTAACTAGGGATATGTAAATTAAAAACATAAACAACTCCATCCACTTTCCCCCACCTCAGTCTCATTGGGAAAAGTTAAGTGATGGTATCTGTTATTGTAAGGATTCTGTTTGAGTGGTTGGAGTATTAGTCCAACTTTCGTAGAAAAGAGTTTGCTATATATATCAGGAAGATTTAAAACACTAATTCCTTACTTCAGTAGTAACAAGATACGTGCACTGTAGTATAATGGTGAAATATTGAAGACACTGGATATCCAAAATTGCAGTGTAGTGTGTTCTCTTCTATTTAAAAATGTATATCCACAGGCAAAAGAGTAAAGGGAAATATCCTCCTGTAATCTGGTTTGTATTTTACATGGTGTCTTTTAATGTAATTCATCAAAAGTCATTTTCTCATATGAGATAAAATATTATCTGTGTTTCTACTAATTGCAGATGGCTCCCACATTTACTATAAAAGAATTTGGTTCCAGGTATAACATGTATTTATAGTTAGTTATTCTTTGGAGAGATTTTTTAGCATTGTATATAGACTGTATTGACCATAGGCTGTATTTTGACCAGAGTTGCTATATTAGTATATGTGATCTGGTGCTTCTGTTTTTGTCTTATTTCCCTCTCACAGTAAAAATATGACAGTACAATTTGATCTCAAAACCTCTGACTGCAGAAAATATTAAGAGAGGAATTGGAGTGTTGTCTTAAAAGTTTAGAACATGATTAATTAATGATTCTATGACTAGGTTATATTGTTAGCTATTTATATTTGTCTATTTTAGACACTAAAATAGTCCTTTCATATTAGGAAATTTTAATAGCAAACAGCTACTGGTACCACCTTACTTAAAAGTAAAACTTAACCTTTCTTAGTAAGGAACAAAATTTAAACATTTACAAAATGGAGAGTTTTTTTTTACTTTAAAAAACTTGAATTAATGTTATAACAATTATTTCACATAAAATTTATTTCTTGACTTTCTTTTCGACTTCTGGAAATAAGTAGCTGCTTAAGACTTCAGATGGAAATAGCATAGTTTCTTTAAAAGTATGTAAAATGGGTAATGACCTTTTAAGATTAAATACGTTTATGAAACTTCATATATGTGGAGATAATACTCCAAGTGTAAACTGCATATTAAAATCAGTAGTTGTGACACAACGTTTATATGGCATTTATTTACAAATTCAAGACTTAAACTGATGCATTATTAAGATATAAAGTTTTCATTTCCAGAAATAAGAATATTTGTTATAAAAGTAATAACAAAGTGTACTTGGAATTATTTCACTGAAGTTTAATAAAGTTTAAGTTTTTATTAAAGACTAATATTATGAAGAATCAGATGCCAGAATATTGTTCATTCACCCTGTGTAGTAGTTTTACTTGTTAATCCGTACAGTATTAATTCTTGCCTCAATTATAATTTAAGTACATTTTTAATATGTACCAAAATCTTTCCACTCTCCGCATTTTTCTTCTGTCTTGCTGCATTTGCTTTACTATAATACTTCCTCTGAAAAAATCTCTTTAATGTATTTATTGTCTCAACTCTTGGCATTCCACATTGGGGCACATTCTATTTTTCTGTTAATTCATTTAAAGCTCTTTTATTTGAAATGGAAATGATTCCCTGTAAGAGATTAAGCGATGAAAAGGAACTGGATTTTGGAGACTGCCAGAGACTAGCCATCTGGCTTTTGACAAGTTAGTTGCTGAAAGTATCATTTCATTAACTGCAAAGTGAGCATAATTACAGTTATGAGGATTAAATTATAAATTTATAGTGTTTATAATGTTAAATATAAATGCTAATTGAAAAGTCAGTTTCAGCCACCATCACCCTGATACCAAAACCAGACAGAGATGCTACAAAAAAAGAAAATTACAGACCAGTATTACTGATGAATATAGATGCAAAAATCCTCAATAAAATACTAGCAAACAATCCAACAACACATTAAAAGTATACACCAAGATCAAGTGGGATTTATCCCAGGGATGCAAGGATTCTTCAATATACATAAATCAATCAATGTGATACACCATATTAACAAATTGAAGAATAAAAACCATATGTTCATGTCAATAGATGCAGAAAAAGCTTTTGACAAAATTCAACACCCATTTATGATAAAAACTCTCCAGAAAGTGGGCATAGAGGGAACCTGCCTCAACAAAATAAAGGCTATATATGACAAACCCACAGCAAACATCATTCTCAATGGTGAAAAACTAAAAGCATTTCCTCTAAGGTCAGGAAGAAGACAAGGATGTCCACTCTCGCCACTGTTATTCAACATAGTTTTGAAAGTCCTAGCCATGGCAATCAGAGAATAAAAAGAAATAAAAGGAATCCATATTGGAAAAGAAGAGGGAAAACTGTCACTGTTTGCAGATGACATGATACTATACATAGAGAATCCTAAACATGCCACCAGAAAACTAGAAAACTACTGTAGAAAACTACTAGAGTTAATCAGTGAATTTGGTAAAGTTGCAGGATACAGAATTAATGCACAGAAATCTTGCATTCCTATACACTAACAACGAAAGATCAGAAAGAAAAATTAAGGAAACATTCCCATTCACGATTGCAACAAAAAGAATAAAATACCTAGGAATAAACCTACCTATGGAGGTAAAAGACCTGTACTCAGAAAACTATAAGACACTGCTGAAAGAAATCAAAGATGACACAAACATATGGAGAGATATACCATGTTCTTGGCTTAGAAGACTCAGTGTTGTGAAAATCACTATACTACCCACAGCAATCTACAGATTCATTGCAATCCCTATCAAACTACCAATGGCATTTTTTACAGAACTAGAACAAAAGATCTTAAAATTTGTATGGAGACACAAAAGACCTTGAATAGCCAAAGCAGTCCTGAGGGAAAAAAACAGAGCTGGAGGAATCAGAGTTCCTGACTTCAGACTATACTACAAAGCTACAGTAATCAAGACAATATGGTACTGGCACAGAAACAGAAATATTGATCAGTGGAACAGGATAGAAAGCCCAGAGATAAACCCATGCACCTATGGTCACCTTATCTTTGATAAAAGAGGCAAGAATATACAATGGAGAAAAGACAGCCTCTTCAATAAGTGGTGCTGGGAAAACTGGACAGCTACATGTAAAAGAATGAAATTAGAACCTCCCTAATACCATACACAAAAATAAACTCAAAATGGATTAAAGACCTAAATGTGAGCTCAGACACTATAAAACTTTTAGAGGAAAACATAGGAGGAACACTCTTTGACATAAATCACAGCAAGATCTTTTTTGAGCCACCTCCTAGAGTAATGGAAATAAAAACAAAAATAAACAAATGGGACCTAATGAAACTTAAAAGCTTTTTGCACAGCAAAGGGAACTATAAGCAAGATGAAAAGACAACCCTCAGGATGGGAGAAAATATTTGCAAGCAAATCAAAGAACAACGGATTAAGCTCCAAAATATACAACAGTTCATGCAGCTCAATATCAAAAAACAAACAACCCAATCAAAAAAATGGGCAGAAGACCTAAATAGACATCTCTCCAAAGAAGGCATTCACATGGCCAAGAGGCACATGAAAAGCTGCTCAACATCACTAATTATTAGAGAAATGCAAATCAAAACTACAATGAGGTATCACCTCACACCAGTTAGAATGGGCATCATCAGAAAATCTACAAACAGTAAGTGCTGGAGAGGGTGTGGGGAAAAGGGAACCCTCTTGCACTGTTGGGAATGTAAATTGATCCAGCCACTATGGAGAACAGTATGGAGGTTCCTTAAAAAACTAAAAATAGAATTACCATATGACCCAGCAATCCCACTACTGGCCATATACCCTGAGAAAACCATAATTCAAAAAGACACGTGCACCCCAGTGTTCATTGCAGCACTATTTACAATAGCCAGGTCATGAAAGCAACCTAAATGCCCATCGACAGATGAGTGGATAAAGAAGGTGTGGTACATCTATACAATGGAGTATTACTCAGTCATAAAAAGGAATGAAATTGGGTCATTTGTAGAGATGTGGATGGACCTAGAGACTGTCATACAGAGCGAAGTAAGTCAGAAAGAAAATAACAAGTATCATATATTAACGCATATGTGTGGAATCTAGAAAAAGGGTACAGGTGAACCAGTTTGCAAGGCAGAAATAGAGACACAGAAGTAGAGAACAAATGTATGGACAACAAGGGGGGAAAGTGGAGAGGAGGGTGGGATGAATTGGGAGATTGGGATTGACATATATACAGTAATATGTATAAAATGGATAACTAATAACGTGCTGTATAAAAATACATAAAATTAAATTTTAAAAAGTTTCAAATATTTATAGAAAGATAAGGGCTCGGTTGCTATAAAATGTTATATTTTTAAATGTATATTCATTTAAAATGAATTAATCTAGCATAGCATTAAAATTCCCATTAAGATTACTGGCAAATTTATTTGTTTTTACAAAGTAACATAACCTTATGGGATAAGGACTAGCTTACAACCTTTAGAAGAAAAAATAGCAGCAGTAGTCATGAAAGATACAGAGGCTGTCTTTTGGGTTTAGGTTTACATGTACTTTGTCGAAGTGTTTAAAGAGCCGTTGGTTTTGATATTTTCCACGACAGACTTTATTTGATTTAAAGAACACATAAGATGTGGATTATAAGTGACCAATGAAGATAGTATTAAAATATTTTTAATTTGTTAGTTTTCTTTATTATCATTGAGCATGTAGACTGCCATCTTACTCTTTGGCCAAGGTTTATACTTATCCTGTCACTTAAACTAAAATGTAGATATCCTTTAAGGATTCGGATCACTTGCATGGGTGTTGGTGTGGGTGTGGGTGTATGCATGAGCATATATTTGGGCATACTTTCCCTCTGTACTCTGACTTAAGTTTTATTATAATTTTACAGCTGATATATATGGGTTTTTTTTAACATGTTGAAAATGTGTAGGCCTTGCATTTTTGTAATATATAGCAGACCTTGATTTTAAGCACTTCTTTTTTTTTAACTTTTTTTTTTTAATTATTATTTATTTATTTTTGGCTGTGTTGGGTCTTCGTTTCTGTGCGAGGGCTTTCTCTAGTTGCGGCAAGTGGGGGCCACTCTTCATCGCGATGCGCGGGCCTCTCTCTATCGCGGCCTCTCTTGTTGCGGAGCACAGGCTCCAGACGCGCAGGCTCAGTAGTTGTGGCTCACGGGCCCAGTTGCTCCGCGGCATGTGGGATCCTCCCAGACCAGGGCTCTAACCCGTGTCCCTGCATTGGCAGGCAGACTCTCAACCACTGCGCCACCAGGGAAGCCCCCTAAGCACTTCTTAATGGGGTAAAAGGAAAACCAGGATTCAGTTTCTTGTTACATGTCCTCAAAGTTAGATTCAAGAATCCAGTCACTGAGTGACTATATGGAATTGCTGATAGGTGCCTTGAACTTTGTTACTGCTAATCTAAAATAAAATATGAGTTATAAGGCTAGTGATCTGCAAAATCCAAAAGATGCTTGAACCCTTTTTTTTTTTCTTTAAGTTTAAAACAAGTAAATAGCTACAAGTCTATGAATTGCTCAAGGTTGCACTTCTTTGGAGCCTGCTCTTTTTGTTTAACTTTGCGATAGCTTGGTTTTTCAGTCTGAGAGTTGATCTTTTATTTGTGATGAAGGGGGGTGTTTTCTTAAAAATACAAAAATATTAGTGGGATAGCATTGTGTGCGTAAATTTTGGTTGATATGGTTTTGTGTGTTTTACCTGTTGGTTTGTTAGGGTGTGTATGTTTACTAAAGGCTTTGTTAGAACAAGCAGTAGTACAGTTCATTTTAACTGTTATAAAGTGAGAGTATAGAAGCTACAATAGGAAGTATTTGAAATTATAAGTAAAAACTTAAAAAAAATAATACCAGGGATAAATTATAGCCAATTGAGATTGTCAGAGTTACTGATTTACCATGTTTATTTGTAACACTGTATTCATTTATTTACATCATTATTTGCTTTTAGCAAATAACCTTGATTCTTGTTCAGGTTTGTTCTAGTGAATAAAAAAAATAATGATTGAAAGTATGCTTTTGAATTATATCCAAAGCATCCATCATAAATATCTTATAAGATAACCTATTAAAAATTAAGGAAGAATCTATCCTTTTCCACAAAATTTTTTTTAGTTACATGTAAAAAGAAAGAGGGATCTAACTTATTGACTTCTCTTAGTTCTTTGTAAAATTACCCTGATTCTCTAAGGTTGAATATTATGTAGGGTTTTTTTTAAGATTAATATTTATTATACTCGTAGTACAAATTATCCTGAGGTTGTATTTACCTAGTTAAATAAACTGCATTAATCTGACAAACTAGAAGATTCTTTCCATAATAATAATAATACTGAAGTGTGTACTCGCTTCGAATCATTTCATTTTTGCATTGCTGATCACCCCAGGCTGTTTTCTGCATTTGAATACCAGATTTTGCTGGTCTAGCGTAGAATACTATAAATAGAATCTTCAGTGCATCAGAACAGTGATGTCACAAAGGCCCTGGAAATCTCTGCTCTCACCTGTAACTAAAGCACAACTCTTCCTGCTTCTACTGTTCTCACTCTATTACAGTAGCAGGATGTAAAAGGGACATCAGTGAGATGATTTATTGCTGCGGGTGGTGTTTAAAATCTGAATGTTTTACATTTGATGGAGCAATGAAGAATGGAGCAAGCTGTGAAGCTGCTCCAGTTAATCAAGGGTAGAAAGACATAATGTGGTTTGTATTGGTTGGTGTGGTATATGATGCCGTGATTTTCTTGATTGAATGAGGAGTATATTAATTAAGGGGGTTATTTTGATTTAGGTTCATGTTAAAAGTACCTGAGTTAAGTGCTTTATAAAAAAATTAATGACTGACCACGTATCTCAAATAGGTTTAAAGTACTCTGTTCATTATAACTATATGATGATAATTGGCTGAATTATGAAAAAGATTTTTTGTTTTCTTCCAGTGTGAAAAACTCAAATTATTGTCTCCCATCATATACTGCTTATAAGAACTATGATTATTCAGAACCTGGAAGAAACAATGAACAGCCCGGCCTCTGTGGCCTAAGTAACTTGGGAAATACGTGTTTCATGAACTCAGCTATTCAGGTAGGTCTTTCCAAACAAAGTGAAACTCATATGTTTTATGGTAATCAATAATACAAGAGGAATAGAGTTGGGTTTTACTTGTCAGAATATGAGTATTATATGTGTTTGGAGAGTTTGTGTTTTCATGGAAGATTTAAGCATACACATTTGAATCATTCATTCTAAGAATATCTTATCATGATTCTCGGTTAGGTGGCATGTGATTGATTATCATATAGTAGAAGATTAAATATAAGTTCATACAAAAAATATAATTCCAAACAGAAAACCTAGGCTCTCTGAGAAGAAAATAAAGCTAGTGAGATCTCTCCTTTATATGAAGTCTCTTGCTTTCTTTAGACATTGGTGGGAGTTTCAGAGAATGATTATTTTATGGTCACCAGTGTTCTAACTCTAAATAAAATTAATTTTAAATCTTTTTTTTACCTTAATGTGAAATTAAGATTTGTAAAAATTAGAAAATTTTATGAACCTTTTGTATACATATTTTTAACAAATCACTTTCCCTTAATACTCTTTCAATTTGGGGATATAACAGATCACTGCCCTTTTTTTCCCTTTGTCTCTCCATAGAGCTTCCCTTTTCTTCCTGCTCTGTCTGTACCTTCTTCCAGTTTTACTTGTGAAATATTTATGTCTTTGATTGATTGTGAAGTAACAAGATCCATGTATACTTTAATATCACTGTTACTGTGCATAAAATTAGAGCTGGTTATTTTATTCCCCTTTTACAAATAAAATTCTGTATTTCAAAAAGCCCAAAATAATGGTATACTATTTTGATATTTGAATTTTAACCTTCTTTTGGAAGTCTTTTTTTTGTTTCTTTCCTTTTTTTGTGTGTGTGTGTGCAATTCTGAATTTCTATTTTTAAATCTGCAGTATTCTGTTCTCTATATTTTAATACTGAATCTCCTGTGCCCAGGAGGCACCCTCCAAAGATATAAATTAAATACAGCTATGGATTGATAACGACATTATTGCAAATCTTGACTATCTGAGAAAAGTATAGGACTCTTTATCATCCAAAATTCAAAATAAATCCTTTGTACATAGTCATTAATCCAGTTGTTTCCTAAATGAACCATTGTCTTTATAGCATTCTTGAAAAACTAGAAATTTAACTGTCATAACTCTTGACCCAGGAGTTGGCAACTTTTCTTAGACATGCACTGGGATGTATAATTGATTAATTCCTGATATCTTGGTTTAGAGTTGAGCCACTCAGGAAATAGCTGAAGCAGATACTGTATAGGTTAATAAACTATTCCTTTATAAACTTTCTTTGATGAGTAATATTGCTTATACTTTAATGTGAATTACTTTATCCAAAATTTTTTTCTAGGATCCTAGCACTAGACAATTAAATTTTAAAATATTTTATCTTTATTTTCTGGAAGAGGAGAAAGGGAACTCATCTGAGAAGAGCAAGCCAAAACATACTGTTATCCTGGCAGTTATTTAGATAACAAAGTAAAGTGCATGGGTGCTGAGCTTTCAGAGTAGGAACAGGGCAGACATATTGTAATTTTGTTTGTATATCTGTTGGACTACCCTGCCTAATCACTGAAAAATCATCTTCAGCACCACCTCTGAAAAATGTTTTATATAATCGGTGGTTACATCAGTATCAGAAAACCCTTTCTCATATCACCAATCATATTAATTGTTATACAGCTGCTTATCCTTGCACTACCAAAATTACTTTGGTTCTGGAGGCTTGATATTCTTGAGGTCTTTTGGGTTTTGTTTTTTTTTTTAACATTGTAGTATGGAAAACCGGTCTTGGTGCTTTTTCATAAGGATTAAGACTAGGATTTTCAAAAAGTTTTAATAGCATAAGCATAAAAAATTTGAGTCTATTAGAACAAGAGTTAGTGTTCTTGCTAATCATTCATGGTAGTCTCTAGCTTACATTCAAACTAAATTCCTTCTAGGGCAATATTACATTCTCGTTTCCTGTGCCTTTGTTTTCGTCTATTTAGTGTTGTCTCCTTATGATTAACTCAATTTCTCAAAAACAAGTATTAAAATGAAATCTTCTAATCAGCTATGTTGAGCTAGATTTGGCATTTGTTGAACTTTTTTGTGTATGTTTAAGGTGTAAGAAACTTCATTTATTAGTTTTTGCTTCTGTTCAAAGCAATTTTATTACAATAGGTATGTCTAATGCTGACCTTCTCTCTTAATATATTTCATCTTTACATGTTTCATTTCAACTGAGATATAGCCATGAGGGTGAGGTTTGTTAGGGTGATAGTTTGTAATTTTCTGATAATATCATAAAGTAAGAAAAAACTTTCATGAAAATTTTAGCAAAATATTTTAAGCAGTGGATATTATTTTATGTCTGTATCTTGTTGGAAACTGTACTTTTTCTAAAATAAAACTCTCCAATCAAGTTGGAGAAGAGAAAAAATTAGTTTCAATTTTTGCTGCTTTTGACTTTTAATCCAAATCCAGAATTAGAAAAGCTAGTACTTCAGTTTTATTTTCTGAAAGCATCTGTGATTTTTAATTGCTTTAGATGTCAGCTCTCAAGTTGAAAATTCACCATAGGAGGGAATATAAAATGGTGGCAGTAGCCTATGTTATTCTGTTTCATGAACACCATGTAAGTTCTTAGGTCCACAGATGAAAAGGGTAAAAGATAGTTAATAGAGTAGATTTTTTAAAATAATGTTTTTAGATACTGTTTCCTCAGTTATGCTGTTTTTTCAAGTGACTTCTGTGACTTCTGTGAAACTGAAGATAATTCATGAACTTCAGAAAATATTATTTAAAAAAATCTGATAATTTGTATTTTAATATAATTCCTTTTATTAATTCAATAATTCTAAAAATATGAGTGGTCCTTAGTACATCAGGCAGTGTAATTATTGATATATTGTTAACAATATGGATATGAAAACATACCTATTTTTTCTTTGTGAGAATGGGTTATGCTTAACCCATCAGTAGCCTTAAGATGATGAAATTGTTTGATAGCTTGTGATCAAAAACTTAAGAAGCACCAATCTGAGTGTGATTTAATATCATTATTGTTATTATTCAATTGAATTATATTGATATTCAAGATTTTCTCTGCTTTAATGGTACAACTGAGTATTAAATTTTTCCGATGAGCACAGTACTGCCATACAGTTTCAATTTATCAAGTTAATATTTACTGAATGGCAAACATGTGAGATACTTTTAGACATAGATCCTGACTTATGAAGAGTATAGTCTTGATACTGTGATTTTTCACGTTTTACTTTTAGCATGAAAATTTTTTTTTAATTATTACTTTGAAAAGTTTAATTGTATCCTCAATATTTAAACAGATGTAGTGAAGTTGCTTTGGTTGAGTGAAGTGCCCGGAGTCCCATCTGCTTTCTTCTACTGAGTGGCCCCAGAAGCATTCTCATGGGATCCCAGGGCTCTGAGGAACAGTTTAAAAACCATATTCTGGCTAGAGAAAAGAAAACAACACATTAAAAATTAGCAATAAAAGTTAGAGCACAGACTATGGAGTTACACTATCTGGATTGATACTGATCACCTGTGCTGCCCTGTATAAGTTGTTTCTATAACTCATTTTTCTCCTCAGGTGAGGAAAATAATAGTACCCATATCTTAGGAGTTTTGTGGGGATTAAGTGAGTTGATGAATATAAAGCTCTTAGGATAGTGACTGGCACATTGTAAACGAATAGGTATTAGATTTCATATTATTTTATCTTTTTAAATTGAAGGAGTCAAGCAGAATGACTTCGGGAAAATTCTACCATCCATAGTTCCTGTATTTATTTGTTCTCCTTTCCTACAAGTCTTATTCCACTTTGTCAGGACCTAGTGAATGAAGAAAGACTTGAATGTACTTCTAATTTTTTTTGGCTTAGTAGTATTACAATAATGGTATTTATCATTATAAATCAGTATTATCCATTTCTGAGCTGTGTTAATTCAGCTCTCCTAGGCATACTGATAGGCAAGGGATATAACAACATAGAACTGTTCATGAATAAGCAATCTGCAGGAAATTTAAGATTCTTGAGTTCAGGTTATCTCTGGCCTCAGCCTCCTGAGTAGTTATGATTACAGGCATATACCACCGTGTCCCAGTGGTACAAATAAGTTAACAAAGTACTCTTCTAGGGCCCTAAATGTATTATTCCATTGAGAGAATGTCTAGTTTTTGAAATTTGCATTATTGGAGGTAATTTTAATTAGCATTAGTTGAGTAGATTTCAGGAGCACTCCAACCCTTGTCTTTTTCATTGTCAAGGCCTAGGAGGCTCATGATTGGCCTCCTGAAAGAAGCAACTCTTCAGATGGATTTGAAGCAGGGGAGTGATATATGGTCCTTTTCACTGGAAAGCTGCATGGCATGAGATAGTTGTTTTCAAACTCTTTACTTGGAAGTAATAGGTCTCCTTAAATAGACTCTAGGAATTCACTGAAAAAACTGATAGTAATCAAGGGACCTGTTCATTATCCCTGTCACACAATGCAAAGTCAGTTGAAATTCCAGGCATTTTTAAGGTCAGCTTCTTCCTGTGATCTGTTGGGTTAGGGAAAAAATCTTTCTGTAAATTCAGAAGAATATTGAAAGTTTTTTTATAAGACTTAATTAAAGAGAATGAGTGATACTACACAGAAATAATATTCTTTTAGGAAACTAGATTCTCATTATAATGTAAAACAGTAAAAAAGGCACTACTAAAGCTATTATTTCTGTGTTCTAGTACTTCATAGCTTTGAATGTGACTAAGTGTAATGCTTTTCTACACTTACCTGAGACTCATTTTGCATTTATTGGAACAAATTCTTGGAAACACACTTTAACATGAAGCTTTGTAATTTTATTCAAATTAACCAAACTTACAGCTGAATAAATGAACATAGTTTCAATCACAAAAAGAAACACCTAACCCCTGAGACATAAGAATTTTAAAAAACAGTTTAGGATTTTAAAGAAAATGACTTCTGATAAAACTGAGAATGTGGCTGATTAAAAGTTCAAATAATATTCCTAGGGCAGATTTTTATCTATCCAAGCAATTAAACTCAATTATTTGAGTTTCTTCCATACCATGTGCCAAAAATTACATGGCAAACTAGCATCAAAAATATGTTTAATTATCAAATGACAACTCAATCAGATCTTTCCAATTTGATAAAGGTAAAGAAATGGAAACAGCCTTACTTGTATTAGAACCATTCACTTTCCCATCACAGATACCAATGTTTCTACTTCTCCCTTGTTTGCAGGGAAAGGGAGAAGTATCCCTTCCCTTTAGAAAAAGAAAAGGGGCTGGGAAAAGAGAACCTGAATTCTCAGGCAGCTTATTTGTGGAAAGAGTATATATAGCAAAGTTCTGTAAGTATTTAGTTTTCATAACTGGAGTAGAAACGGTATCTCTGAAAGAATGCCTTGTACCTGTGTAACTTGGCTAAAATGATTTCTAGTCATGAAAATATATGCCTTTCTTAACCAACAGTCTTACTTGTCTGTTCTTCACATTCTTCCAAATTAATATACAAATTTCTCTAGGATTAATGCTTCTATTTCTGTTAATAAAAACTTTCTAATGTTTTGTCAGTCCCTAATTCTATAATAGGAAATGAGGTTACAGGGGAAAGGCTTATTTCAAGGAGTTGTAAATAATTATATCTGATTTTAATACAGAATTGTTTTACATTATATTCACTAGGTAGAATTACTTGCAGTGCTAACATTTATGGCAGCAGTTTTTAATATAATCACACTGAAGTATCTTGTATTGATTTTAATAACTACTCAAAGTATCTGTAATTGAAAACATAAGAAATGTTCATCTTTAATATATAATGGTAACTACAAACTTGACCCCTCTAACAAAAGAAAAGAAAAGAAAAAGCGGTTCCAGATTTACTTCTGTTACCTAAAAATCAAAAACAGTTCATTTTCTTGATGTCAAAATCTTTTCTAAAATACATTTTCTTCCTTTAATAAAGTTATGCATATCATTCAACACATTATGATTGGAATATTCTTAAGTATATCAGGGTTATGTTCTAAATTTTATAAATTGGTATTATTGAATAGTGTCACTAGAAAATATAAGATATTGGACTGATAGAGCCTTTCAAAGGAGAAAGACATGCTAAATTTCTCTTAAAGCCTTGTTTGTTGTCTTTTGCCTATTTGTTCTAACGTATACATTTAAATTCTGGTCAGTTGCGGCTATGCTGTTTTAATTACTGAAAGACCCTTGTCTGTTAGATTTTTTGCTTCTAATATCACACTTAAGATCATCTTTCTATATTAGTTTGTGAGTAAAAATAGTTTGTGGTGATGCATGTTACCAATGATCAACTTCATTAGTGTTTTCACTTTGCCAATAATGGATGCTTAGTTCAGTATTTTTTTTTTAGTAGTGTATATATGGAAACCAATTGCTAAGTGTTACCAATCACCTCTTTACAGTAATTTGTAAACTATACTATACTGGGAGAGTGTCAGTGAGTTGGTTACTGAAAACCATTGCTTAATTAATAATAACATTTAAAATAAATTACTAATTCTTATAAATTCATGTTAAAATATTAATAGCCCAGTAATGAACTTGCAGTATCTGATAGTAACAGTATCCTTCTTTGCATAGTAAAGATTGTTTTTCCTATCATTGTCACTTTCTTAATTTCCTCTTCACAGAGACCCCTGGGTTAGGGCATCTGTTATCCTTATTTCACTGATGAGGAAATTGAGGCAAGGAAAGTTTAAGTGACTTGTCATTCACTAAGACAAGTTAATAAATGAGTTAAAACTGGGCTGTTATTCAGATATCCTGAGATAATGTATCTTTCATAATTATACTAGTCAGCTTGTAAGAAATGCTTTTAAAATGTTTCATTTTATTGTCACATATACATAACATAACATTTACCGTTTTAACTATTTTTAACTTCAGTGGTATTAAGTATATTCACATTGTTGTGCAACCATTAAAAATGTTTTTATGTTTATGCCAAATATATGGCCCCCATAATACAAGATGTTCCCATAAGGTGTTCCCATAACTGTTTGCATGATTCAAACAGTTTCCCTGGGAGGTTATTTACACACTTACTCATTTGATGGTGTGTTCGAAATATTTTAAGAACTCCTTTTGGAATTGCTTTCATTCTTCTGAATTTCACTGATGGATATTTCTCTTCCTTTGATGACAAAGTTGATTTTTCAAAAACCTGATGTTATTCAGAGCATTATCTGCAGAATATTATAGGTGATCAAGCTAGATAATTTTTTTCAAATAATAAATATACTTGTGCAGTCATCCATTCATTTACTCAGCAAATATTCATCAAGGGCCCACTAAGTGCCTTTCACTCTGATAGGCAATAACTATACCATGGTGAACAAAACCAGTACTATTTCCATGGATCGTAGTCTAGTAGGGGAGATAAACGTTAAATAAATTGTGAATATTTTAAGCATCATGAAAAGAAAAAATCATGGAGAGTGCTCTGAGTATAACAAGAGCTGGGAGAGCACCTAATTTATATTGGATACCATGTTCCCCAGAAGTAACCTTTGAGCTATGACCAAAAAATAGGTGTTAGTTGGGCAGGTGAGAGTTGAAGTCAGATGGAGCAACAGCATGTGCAGAGCCCCTAAGGTGGGCAAGTTTGAGGAACCAAAGATGAGTAACCTGTGAGATAATATTTAAATGGGGGTGGGATAAAATGAGTTCAGAGAAATAGGCAAAAGCCAGATCATGTGGGGGAATATGGATTGTAATGTATTAAAAGGCATTGAAGGTTCCAGGCTGCTATCATCTCATCTGGTTTATTGAATTTATCTTCTAGCTGATTTCTCTGCTTATACCCTTAACTCCTATGGTCTGTCCTCACAAGAACAGCCAGAGCGATGTTTTTAAACTTAAGGCACCTGTCACCCTTTGTCCATATCACTAAATGCCGCCTTATTTCACTCAACAGAAGCTAGAGTTCTTAAAAGAGAATATAAGGCATATAAGGCCGTGTATGATCTGGCTTCTGTCTTATTTTCTACCACTTTCCTCCATGCTCACTCTGCTCCATCCTCAGTGGCCCCCCCTCACATATTGCACGAATGTTCCTGCCTTGGGGTCTCTGAACTTATAATTTCCTATACTTGGAATGTTCTTTCTCCAAATGTTTATATCCTTTCTTTCTCACTTCCTTTAGGTCTCTATTAATCAGTCAGATCCTTCCCCACTCACTGTATACGATGGTAACTGCCCTCTCCCATTCCATGACCACCTGATATATGCTGTATATATATATTTGAGTTTTTTGTTTATCTGTTTGCCTCCCTCTACTCCCAACTCATGCTCCATGAGCACAGGAGTTTTGTTTTAGTCACTGCTATAGCCCCATTACCTCAAACAGTGTCTGGCATGTATTGTAGAAGGCATTCAAATTAATGAAAAGTGAAGGAAATCACAAGTGTGTGTCTGGTTTTTGGCTTGTACGTCATAATGAGAACATAATGGTAACAGTGGGAGGAGAGACACAGGAGAAGTAGGTTTGGGGTAAGGAGAAGATTATGAGTTAATTTTAGTCATGTTCAGTTTGTCATACCAATGAAACATCCAAGTGGATATATCATAGGCAGTTGGATATTCTAGTATGGAATATAGACCAGAGGCCTAGGTTAGAAATAAAAATATGACTGTAGATGGTATTTAAAATCAGGGAAATGATTGCATCTGTGAAGTGAGGCCATCTGTGAAAAAGACATCCCAGGACTAAGCCTTACAATATAACATTTGAATATAACATTTGAATCTAACATTTGAATCTAACATTTGAAAGGAGGAAAGACACTACTGTTGCAACAGGAAAAAAAGAAATGGATTATGGACGCAAGTAGTTTCTAGATTTTGTAATGACTTCCATTATCTTAAAAGTACGAGACCAGATCATAATCTAAGAATGAAAGAATAAGATTGCTCAGCAATGTTGAGATCTCATTGTTTGAGATCTTAATGTTTAGCTACATGGTGCATAAAATAGATGGGTTCATACATGAAAATGATTGGGTTCATCTAGGGCTGTAGAGAGAAAAGGTCAAAGGAATTAAGAGCAACTAGACGAATTTTCTTATTTAGCTAATCCAGTAAACATCCACTGAGACCTGCGCCATGCCAAGCATTGTTCTAGACACTGGTGGTACAGAGTTGAACAAGACTGTGCCTATCCTCTTGAATGTCGTGCTGTGGTGAATGAGATAGCCATATAAATAAATAAGATGTAATATGTGACATGATAGAAAGCATGATCAGCCAAATGTTTTGAAAGCAAAAAAAAGAGAGCCATTGGGAAATAAGTGAGGCTTCACCAAGGAGGTGACACTTGAGTTGGGTCTTGATTTCGTTTGATTGAGTATATTATTCATTATGACTTATGTTTGGTTCATCTGGTTATAAAAATAGCAGTGACTTACCAGAGGTACAACTATAACATTATAGCTCATGCTTGTTACCACATTTTTCCACCACAAAAATCCCTACATCAGAGGGAGGAACACTCCCAAACTCATTCTACGAAGCCACCATCACCCTGATACCAAAACCAGACAAAGATGTTACAAAGAAAGAAAACTAGAGGCCAATATCACTATGAACATAGATGCAAAAATCCTCAACAAAATACTAGCAAGCAGAATCCAACAGCACATTAAAAGGATCATACACCATGATCAAGTGGGGTTTATCCCAGGAATGCAAGGATTCTTCAGTATACACAAATCAATCAATGTGATACACCATATTAACAAATTGAAGGAGAAAAACCATATGACCATCTCAATAGATGCACAGAAAGCTTTCGACAAAATTAAGTACCCATTTATGATAAAAACCCTGCAGAAAATAGGCATGGAGGGAACTTACCTCAACATAATAAAGGCCATATATGACAAACCCACAGCCAATATCGCCCTCAATGGTGAAAAACTGAAACCATTTCCACTAAGATCAGGAAGAAGACAAGGTTTCCCACTCTCACCACTATGAATCAACATTGTTTTGGAAGTTTTAGCCACAGCCATCAGAGAAGAAGAAGAAAGAAAAGGAATCCAAATCGGAAAAGAAGTAAAGCTGTCACTGTTGGCAGATGACATGATACTATACATAGAGAATCCTAAAGATGCTACCAGAAAACTACTAGAGCTAATCAATGAATTTGGTAAAGTAGCAGGATACAAAATTAATGCACAGAAATCTCTTGCATTCCTATACACTAGTGATGAAAAATCTGAAAGTGAAATTAAGGAAACACTCCCATTTACCATTGCAACAAAAAGAATAAAATACCTAGGAATAAACCTACCTAAGGAGACAAAAGACCTGTATGCAGAAACCTATAAGACACTGATGAAAGAAATTAAAGATGATACAAACAGATGGAGAGATATGCCATGTTCTTGGATTGGAAGACTCAGTGTTGTGAAAATGACTATACTACCCAAAGCAATCCACAGATTCAGTGCAATCCCTATCAAACTGCCAAGGGCATTTTTCACAGAACTAGAACAAAAAATTTCACAATTTGTATGGAAACACAAAAGACCTCGAATAGCCAAAGCAATTTTGAAAAAGAAAACCAGAGCTGGAGGAATCAGGCTCCCTGGCATAAGACTATACTACAAAGCTACAGTAATCAAGACAGTATGGTTCTGGCACAAAAACAGAAATATAGATCAATGGAACAGGATAGAAAGCCCAGAGATAAACCCACGCACATATGGTCACCTTATTTTTGATGAAGGAGGCAAGAATATACAGTGCAGAAAAGGCAGTCTCTTCAATAAGTGGTGCTGGGAAATGGGACAGCTACATGTAAAAGAATGAAATTAGAACACTCCCTAACACCATACCCAAAAATAAACTCAAAATGGATTAAAGACCTAAATGTAAGGTCAGACACTATCAAACTCTTAGAGGAAAACATAGGCAGAACACTGTATGACATAAATCACAGCAAGATCCTTTTTGACCCACCTCCTAGAGAAATGGAAATAAAAACAAAAATAAACAAATAGGACCTAATGAAACTTAAAAGTTTTGCACAGCAAAGGAAACCATAAACAAGACGAAAAGACAACCCTCAGAATGGGAGAAAATATTTGCAAATGAAGCAACTGACAAAAGGATGAATCTCATGCAGCTCAATATCAAAAAAACAAACCACCCAATCCAAAAATGGGCAGAAGACCTAAATAGACATCTCTCCAAAGAAGATATACAGATTGGCAACAAACACATGAAAGGATGCTCAACATTATTAATCATTAGAGAAATGCAAATCAAAACTACAGTGAGTTATCACCTCACACCGGTCAGAATGGCCATCATCACAAAATCTACAAACAATAAGTGCTGGAGAGGGTGTGGAGAAAAGGGAACCCTCTTGCACTGTTGGGAATGTAAATTAATACAGCCACTATGGAGAACAGTATGGAGGTTTCTTAAAAAACTAAAACTAGATCTACCGTATGACCCAGCAATCCCACTGCTGGGCATATACCCTGAGAAAACCATAATTCAAAAAGAGTCATGTACCACAGTGTTCATTGCAGCTCTATTTACTATAACCAGGACATGGAAGCAACCTAAGTGTCCATCAATAGATGAATGGATAAAGAAGATGTGGCACATGTATACGATGGAATATTTCGTAGCCATAAAAAGAAACGAAATTGAGTTGTTTGTAGTGAGGTGGTTGGTCCTATATACGCTACCAAATGTAAAACCGATAGCTAGTGGGAAGCAGCCGCACAGCACAGGGAGATCAGCTCAGTGCTCACGTACAGGGGTGGGATTGGGAGGGTGGGAGGGAGGGAGACAAGAGGGAAGAGATATGGAGATATGTATATGTGTGTTGCTGATTCACTTTGTTATAGAGCAAAAACTAAAACACCATTGTAAAGCAATTATACTCCAATAAAAATATTTTTAAAAAATCATATTTTACCATAGTAAAAACCACATTGTTCATACACTCAATAAACACATACACCTCCTGGGTGCTAGACAGCAATGCTTTTTCATACGTCTGCCAACTCTAAAAAGAGAAGTACCTAAATATTTTGAGCAGTGACAATATCAATGAAACAAACATATAGTCTCCTAAAGTAATTAAGTCAAAAATGATGTTCATATGAATTTGAAGTGTTTACTGGAAAAATCACTCTTTGCTTTATAATCAAATCCCATGTATAATTAAAAATATGTCTTCATTTAGATTTTTTTAATATATAAATTTATTTATTTTTGGCTGCTTTAGGTCTTCATTGCTGTGTGCAGGCCTTCTCTAGTTGTGGCGAGGTGGGGGCTACTCTTCGTTGCGATGTGCGGGCTTCTCATTGCCGTGGCTTCTGTTGTTGCAGAGCGTGGTCTGTAGGTGCTTAGGCTTCTGTAGTTGCAGCACAGGGACTCAGTAGCTGTGGCGCACGGGCTTAGTTGCTCCACAGCATGTGGATCTCCCCAGATTAGGGCTCGAACCCATGTCCCCTGCATTGGCAGGCAGATTCTTAACCACTGTGCCACCAGGGAAGTCCTATTTAGAGAGGTTTTGTTTTGAATATAAACTCAATCATTGACTGACACACACACACCAATATACATACACATGTACATATTTATTATGCATATATGAATGAATACATATATTTTTAAATAGTTTTGGTATATGATTAAGGTATTTTGTGTAATTCTTCAGTAATTGCCCAGGGCTTTTCTAAGCCTTATGTACCTTGCCCAAGAGAAAGCTTTCAGTAACTGTTTTTAAAAGAAATTAAAAACAAGTTCTTGACCAAAATATTACTAACTGTTCATAAGGAAATTCTTAATACCAAGATATAATATACTTTATGATTCCTCTTACATTTATTGAATACCATACCAAAAGTATCTATATCATCATAATTACGCCACCATCTTCCTGAGACCTCTCTTACCTTCCCTGAGACTTGTTCCATTAATTGTCTCTTCTTTGTTCTATATCTTTAACCTCACCTCTTCACTGTCTTCCTCTCCTCGTATATGCATGGTCAACTCTTTTTTTTTTAATGGGGTGGGAGGGAGATGGAGTGAGGAGTACCCTTGACCTTGAAGAGGGTGGTCTGTCCTCCCTACTTTCTCATGTCCCATTCAGTGGCCCTCATGTCTGCAGCTCAGCACAGTAGTTAAAGCTTAGATTTTGCAACTTGACTGCTTGGATTCAAATCCTAGTTCTGTTACTTGTAAGTTGTGTGACCTTGGATAAGAAACTTTTTAGTTTATCTGTTAAATGGAGATAACATGCTTAAGTACTTGGCACATAACAAACAATGTGCAAGTATCAACTGCTGTTATATCATCACTGTGACCATCATACCACCCCACAGAAATTGTTTTTGGTAAGGTCGTTCTTGACTCCGTTTCCTAGGCTTTTTGTAGCCCCTTTACCTTTGAGAAGTTGACATCTGCTTAAAAGTGACAAATCCCAGATCTGTCTCCACCATACTTCTCCCTCCTGAGTTTTCCTCCAAAATATAACTATTAGATGGACATTTCTGCCTAAACAATATTAAAGATAACTCAAACTCAGCATGTGTATGACTAAACGTATTTCCTAGAAACCCGATGCTTTTATTTATTATACTCCCTTATAGATGCAACCATTAATTAACCCAAGTCAAAACCTGAGACTTACCACGAGTTGTATTCATTCTACTACCTCTTAAGTGTCACTTGTATCTATCTTTTCCTTTCCTGTCAGTACAGTATTTTAACACTTGAGTATCTTTTAAGTGAACTTTTGAAAAATTCATCTAACTCATCTCTTTGTTCCATCATTTATCCTCTTCTAATCCATTTAGTACACTCCTCCCAGAGTCAGTTTTTAAAAGCAAATACCTCCTTGCTTAAAACTCATTTCCAGGACTTCCTTGGTGGTACAGTGGTTAAGAATCCGCCTGCCAATACAGGGGACACGGGTTCGAGCCCTGGTCCAGGAAGATCCCACATGCCACAGAGCAGCTAAGCCCATGCACCACAACTACTGAGCCTGCACTCTAGAGCCTGCGTGCCACAACTACTGAAGCCTGCTCACCTGGAGCCCCCTCACCCCCACTGGGAAAGCCCACACAGCAACGAAGACCCAACGCAGACAAAAATTAATTAATTAATTTTTTAAAAAAAACCTCATTTCCTATCACCTAAAGGATAAAATCCAAACCGGACCCTACCTAGCTCTTTAACCAAAACTAAAAGTTCTTGGAATTCATTAAGTTTCAAATCTCTTTATATATAAAATGTTACCTCTTCCCTAGTTGCCTTTCACACACACACATGCATGCATGCACACACACATACAAACACACACACACCCCTTTTCCTCTATCTCTTCTGGACAAATACCTACTACACAGTAAGAATCATGAAATTAGAGGCTATCTTTGGTTTTCTTTTATATCCCCAATGTTTGGTATAATGCCACATAATAGTAACTACATTAGAACAGTGTTTCTCACAGTGTTTGGATGAGACAGTGCAGGTCAACAATAAAATAACTATAGAAATTAAGCATAAGTGAGTGATCCAGAACTTTTATAGCAGTTAGGTTAGTTTCATATCTATTAAATCTAATAATTTTAAAATGGGTCTTTCTTTTCTGTATGTTATTTCTTCATTTTTCTAGTGGTTCATTTTTATTTTCTAAAAATCTTTATAGAAGTATCAGTCTGTGACAGTTTGAAAATTTAAAAAGATACTAGTCCTTCCACATAGATGATTTGAGAAGCACTGCATTAGGAAAATTTACCTGAAATATTTAGTACTTGACCTGTACCAGATTAATGATATTTCTGGAGCTGTCTGAATGTCAAAGAGCACAACAATTTTTAAAAGAATTATAGCTTTTAATATATATATTTACTTCTTGCAAAGACCTACCAATTTATATAAAGTCTAATAAACACTACAGCTTATGTTCTGCCGATGTAGCCAGTCTGATAGTACTTGAATTGGGCTGCCATGTTAATCACAGCTTGGCAGAACATACCCTACTACTCTGCAAATTGTTTCTTGAACGATTTCACAGTGAATGGCATGAAAACATTTTAGAACAGTATTTCTGTATTTCTAGTCTCTTAACATAATGGTCTTCTGTTCTTAATATTTGTTGAGTGATTAATCAAATAAATTTAAAGTTCTCTTTTATTATGAAAATAATTAGAAACCTTCATAGTTATGTCATCACATAGTCCTTAAATTTCTGTTTCAACTCAGCCTTGTCAATTATGGGCCTAGTGTAATGAAATGATGCAGAGAAGTATATGACTTGGTAGTTCTTTCAAAGAATGTAGTAAGTCAGTTAAACTTTCTAAAAAAATTCTGCTGTCCCTTTCTTTATGCCTTAGCAGGATAACTAAAAGATGAACAAATCACATAATTCTTAATACTAATTTATTCGAAAATGTTTCTTTACTGAATATTATGTTCAGGGGACTGAACAAAACTTTAAAACACTTGTTTTTTCTTAAAACCTTTCACTATCTTGCTTGCTTAAAATATTGGAATTTATTTCATTGTGAGCCAGTTTTAAATTATTAATAGGGTAATTAATAGGTAATTAATAAGCTACTAAACATTAAAATTGAACTAATAAGCTTTAGTTCTTTAAAATAAATATAACTTATGCTAATATTTATTAATGTTATTAGAACCATTTAGCTTAAGCATGCTTCCCATAAACTGAATATCTAAACATAAAAATCATTCAATAAATCGCCTGTTACTTAAAAAAAAAAAATTAAACAATTGCTGTTACAATCTAGTAGTTTTAAAGCATCATACAACTACCTAAGCTTACCTTAGCATCAATTGTTGATCTAATCATTATCCCAGAAACTTTCAAATTTCTCTCTATTGCAAGTGGATCTTCTATCCAGTTTCTACTTTTAGCTTTTAATATGAAAAAATCACTGGTCTTTATATAATCATGTTTTTTTAAGCGTGACATCTCTAGTTATAGGACTTACTCACTGCAAGTAACAGGGTAGTCCTTTTGACAAAATTTTCCTTCCTCAATCCCATAGATGAGGAGGGGATAGGCATTGACATTTCTTTGCTAGCCAAAAGGTTTCCCATTAGTTCTCATACTTCCCAAGCTTTCATAATAATTCTTAATTAAATTCAAGTAGCGTGTGAAGAGAGATTAAATAGAATTTGAAGAAGGGGTGACAGCAGGGACTTTAAATGAAGTTTAATTTTATTCATGTGCAAAGCATAGTGACCAGATTAATGATAAACATGAAAATGTTACAACATCTTTGTCCAATTCAAAAATACTGCCTTTAGAACTACTTTATGTAAAATTTCAATATTTTAAGTCAAGTGTATGGCAGTTCTCTCTTCACTAACTAGGTGGGAGAGGGAAGAAAACATAAAGTTTTTAAAACTAAATAAATAAAAAGAAAGTTATATCCACTTATATTTTACTTACACAAATTTGTTCTTTAAAGAAAGCTTGAAGAGAGAATGGAAATGTAAAGCAAAATAGAGCTATAGTTGTATTTGTTTTCCTAAAATATATGGAGAAACTTCAGAATTGATCTCAAATATAATGAGATTTGCCTTTCCTAGGAAAAAAAAAATAAAACATGAAGTGTCTTAAAAATATCTCATTTTCCAAACCTCCGTGGTGAGGGGCCAGGCTTATATTTGTAGTTCTTCATTGTAAAAGTCTACGTCATAGTTTTCTGTCTTATCCACTATTTTTTTACAGAATTTGAGCCAGTATCCCAGTTTTAATAAAATGCTTTGGAGTTATACAGTACCTTTTTAGAACGTTTATACTCTTGTCATGACGAATTGAAAAATAACATGACAAATTCGAAAATTCTTTATCCATCTAATCTTAAAATCCAAAATAAGATATTTGGGGGAATTCTAAGATTACTTTAACCATGGATTACTTTAGGTTTTATTTTTTAAATCATAAGAAAATAAAATGGTTTCCTCATTTTAGATTGGGTTTTTAGTATTGGTCAGTTTGAAAGTGTAGCTACTTTAAGAGTTGTGAGTGGCGTTACATTTTGATCAGTTACAGAATGAGTTACACAACTCAAAGGCTTTAGGTAATCAAAAATTAAGTTTGTTTTCTTTCCTGTTCTAGTTACCGGTTTACTAAAATAGTGAGCATACATGATCACTTGAAAATTGGGCTTCTGGAGCACCTGAACAGAAAGGGAGTGGTTCATATTCAGCATTACAAAAGACAACTTTCTCTTTTTGAAGGGGATTACTTTGACTATTTTCCAGGTACTGGGGAAATTCCAGATTCATTACAAGTTATTGGGATGGCTATTAATTATTCATTTCCTAAAATATGTTGATTATAGACTTGAGATTTGGTTATATAGTAGAACTTTATTTCAATTCATCAATTTTTTTAAAATATATAGAAGTTTATAGTGAAATACAAAATTGAGACTCTTACATGAGTCACTCTTTCAAAGAACTCGAGAAACATCAGTCTTACTGATCAGAACATATTTAATGGAAGAACTTTTTGAAAGTAATGTAAGAGGAATAGGATTTTTGCATGTGTATGTAAGGAAAAGTTATGTACAAAACATTGTAGTCTTTCCTGGAATGAGAGAGAATCATACTTCACATAATACTCCAATTTTAGGATGTTGGGTTAAGGGCAGAAATTTATAACCAGAGAGTTTTTCATAGATAATTAATACTTTATAAAATAGTCCAATGGTATATGCATTCTTTTTAAAAAAGTTCTTCATGGTGACAGTGATTAAAGGTCTTTATACATTGAGCCATATAGAATGTCCACTGGATGAGATACTTGATTATTTAGAAGAATTTTTTTAAGAATTGTGGTGTCTAGTTCCAGGTTGATTTGGGAAAAAGAGTCTTCATGAAAATATATTACCAAATATTTTTCTTTCACATATCTTTTACTTATATGGATTTATCTTGACAGTTATTTTTTGGAGTATTCACAATAGTTATTTTTCCTTCATTAGGAAAGCCTCTTTAGGCATTATTTGGACTTTATTTTTGAATTTGTAGGACTTTAAACAGGTTATAGTTATACAACAGGGTGCAATTCAGATCTTAGTCAAGTGTTTTCCCAGTGTTCTCAGTCTCTAAGGACTGATTTACTGTATAAGTTTTTATTCATTTATCACACCTTTATTACGGTATGTGCCAGGCATTGTGCTAGATGCTAAGTTACAAAGGTGAATAAGACATGGACTCTGCTCTCAAGATAAGGACAGTCTAAGTGAGTTCAAGGTACAGCATTAGTCCAGAAGAAGGAATGTTAGTTCTTCCTTGAGGTGCTGAGATGTTAAGATGAGTTTTAAAGAATAAATAGGAATTTCTTACAGGGGAAGAATGTTCTAAGAAGGGGAGGAGTACATGCTAAGGCTCAGTCTTAATAGGTTAAACTAAGGAATATATCTTAAGACCCCTTATTCAAATTCACATTCAAGAATACTCTTACTTGCAATTTCCATTTTAAATGCATATGTGAGCACAAGTAGAGAACTACAAAGCCATTTTGAGGAACAGATACATTTGCTCACAAAGTGATTGGCTTGCACATAATACACCATTCTCATCATTCCTCATGGATCAACATCTTTTCATGCTAGCTTATATCCTCAACCTTCCAGTTAGCCAGCTGTGAAGATGCTGTATCACAAAGGCTAAATTAATGAATGC
The DNA here is from genome assembly GCF_949774975.1 of Lagenorhynchus albirostris. NCBI lineage: Eukaryota > Metazoa > Chordata > Mammalia > Artiodactyla > Delphinidae > Lagenorhynchus > Lagenorhynchus albirostris. Next base: position 53,762,739 of record NC_083105.1, on the reverse strand, counting down.
CAAAAGTCTACCATACACTAAATATGAAATTTTAGTATTTCATATTACCATATACTAAATGTGAAATTTAGTTTTTTAATCCTTAGATCTTCAAATGCTCTTGTCAGTTTTGCACACTATTAACTTGCCTAAGGATCATAAAAATCATTTAAATAAATAATTTGCCTAGTTAACAAGTGCATTTGCCTGTTGATTAATGTAGCTTTTTTACTTTTTCTCTCTTGCATCAAGAATTGAAACTACTAGTACAGAATCTTTTTCTTCAGTCTGATTATTGCTTTATTTTTAACATGGTATTTGACAGAATTCTACCCAATATTAGGACCAACTCTAGACACAATTGTCATACAAACAAAATGTGGCTTGAGATATGTGTTTTATGATCAGTCACATTACTTCATATATGGACCTCATTTTTTTGGTGATGACTTGTAAGAGGTAGTTCTTAAACTATGAAAGTGTTGGCATTTGTCAGTGTCAGGCAGTTGAAATCAAATGAATTAACAGGTGAAGCTCAAAATAGCCTGTGACTATTAGAATGTCACAAAACTCATAAGTAGCTATAAAAATAACATACTAACATGGTTTATATAATCCTTTTTGCTTTTATCATACATTCATATATATTCTCAGGTTTTGTGGGGGGGTTTTTATTCTCAGTTTTTGCTAAGAAAACCATGTATGTTAAGGATGAGGGTTTTTTTTTTTTTTTTTTTTTTGCAGTTCAGGAAACATTGAGAATAAGAGATATATCCACATAGGCACAACATATGTTGTATGATTTCTAGTCCATATTACATTACTGGAGTAAAGTATCATGAGTTAAAAAGGACATTTCCTATGTCTACATATGTAGGACTTCTAATATATATATATATGCCTTAAGAAAGGAATTGTTCTGGAACAGTCCCAATCAGATAGGAAAGTGATGTTTTTATAATAGAAGAATCTTTGAGAGAAATGCTTCAGAACTCTGGTTATAGTTTTTATTATTGAACTAATGAAAGTTATTTTTATTCTTTAAAACATTGTATTTAATGGCAGCCAGTCCAGGTATCCAATTTTCTTGTAATTGTCGAAGATGTTCATGTTTCTAAGATAGCCTCATGTTAAAAGATTGAATAATGAGTTGCATAAATTAAAAATCAAGCTGTATTATGACCAAATTTAAGAAATGGGCTTCTTTCTTCTACCAGAATGATGGCATTGAATACTGATGTCACCTGGAGGAAATATTTTAGTTGTTTGAGCTTTATTACAATAGTTCCTTGAAATTTATACCAAAAGAGAACTTTTAATGTTTAACTGGTTTTCATATTATTTCAAGAATATAGTGACTCCTATAATAACATTATATTCAAGGTGAAGGAGAAAATTATGGTATTTTCAAGATGAGGAAAAAAAGTCTAACATCAGTTTAGTTTTTAAACTATTATGATCTATGTAGTAGAACAGTTAAACTGGCTATTGAATTTCTGTATTTGTGTTTCAGAAAATTTTTAGAAAAATTAAGGTTGTGAGTTCCTTAAAACATTATGTTCAGCAAATAAGTTGCTTTGGGGGACCATTTAGGATTTAATAGTTTACATTTAAATATAAAGTTTATCTCAAAATATTGGTTATGATATCTTGACAGGAAATACAGGCAGTTACTTACTAAGACTATTTGTGCTTTGTTGTTTAGTTTGTTATCAGTGAATTATAATCAGCTTCAAACTGGCATGAGTCACTATGAAAATAAGCACTGGTCTCTGTGTCATTGACTTTTTAAAAATCCAAGTAGAGGCCCACTACAAAGCAGATGGTAGATTAAATGAAAGTCAAACAAAAGGGGACCAGGGAGTTTTTAATAGGTGCTGTCTTTTTGGATTTAGTATTCAGGTAGAAGTGCTTGAAGAAACTTTTGAAATTATTCATTACAAGCAAAAATATTTTTGCCTTACTTTGTGATATATCATTCAACAAAATTTGAGTACTCTGTGCCAAACATTGAAAGAAAAGAGTTAAAAAAAAGAAGAAGAAGAAATGGAGGATAAATACATTAGTAAATATAGGCAAAAAACATTTTAACTAAGCATGCATTTATTGTATACATGCTAAATGCCAAGGGACATTGTGCTCAGTGCTAGAGACATGAATTTAAAGGATATCATGATTCCTGCTCTCGTGGAAGTCTCAGTCTATTTGGCAAGACAGACAACCTAAAAATTAAAGTTACACTATATTATAAAATAAATGCTGTAATAAAAGTAAGCACTAAGCAATAAGAAAACATACAGGAGGAAACGCTATAAGGGAACCTGGGAATCCTTCCCAGACAGGATACCTGAATGGTTTAGTAGAAGTTAGTAAGGCAAAGAAGGTATATTTCATATAGGTAGAGTAATGAGAACTTAAAAAGTGAGAGAATGCATGGAGGTCAAAGAACCACAAGTAATCAAATAAGGCTGGGATGGAAGTTTTTTTGTTTTTTGTTTTTTTAAAGGTATTTTATTGACAAGGGATGAGGCTAAATAGATGGGCAAAAGACAGACCCTTCTAAAGATTTGAAATTTTAATCTGAAATTGCTATTAAAGGATTTGTAGCAAGGAAGTGACATAATTAAGTCATAAATTTTAGTGACAAATTTTAGAAAGATCACTCTGGATGCTATGGAAAGCTAAAAAGATTTTCAATTATATTTGGAAGCTCTTTGCAAGATAAGGATAAACATGAATAATTAGGTAAAAACAAAGCTCAAGAATTATTCATGTTTGCACAACTTGATTTTTTGAAGTGTTTAAACGGTAAAGCATTAGGTTCTTTATATAATTGTTACACGCAGTAGTAGAATATTATATTCTTAGTATAACCCTGAGCTGATCAAATATAAGGATTTGAAAACTAATTAATAATTGTTGTAAATGCTGTCTGACCTCCAGTTTGCCTCATCGACTATTTAGTGTTGGTCCTTTTTGTACTAAATGAGATGATACTGCTAAGTGATGGCATTTATGCCCTATGTAGTCATGGTATATTCTAGGTTGCCTGGCCCTACCTCCAGAGCTGGGTTTATAATTAAAATGACATATATTACAAAAAGAAAAGAGAAAATGAAACTCAGAAGGCCTGTAAGATTATGAAAGTTTGAGATATAAAAGGAATTAAGAGGAAAGGTAGAAAAAAAGTCCCTTCCCTAATTACTTCCTACACTGTAGCTTACCTCTTGTTCACATAAAATATTTTACTGTTGAAAAAGACATGTAAATAACTTTACAGGCTGTATAGCCCACCTCAAACATTTTTTAACTGTTGATAATATTTTTATTGCCTAAGAATAATACAATAACAAGTTCCATGATATTATAAAGGGTTCTCCCTTTTACCTTGAGGTAGGGGCCAGACTACCAGTTTGGACAGTATTATTTTTATTAGAAAATTCCAAAATAGATATCATAGTTACATGAGTACACATAAATTGATTTATAATTGAAACCACAAAATATAATGCCGTAATCTATTTTTAAGAATTGAATATGCTTAATTTTGGAGTTTTAGCCAAACAGTATATGACATATAGTCATAGTTTATAGCATCCAAGTTATCAGCATGAACTCAGCAGGCTGAACCTTTCATAGTTACCAAAACTATTTAACTTATTCCATATGAGTGGTAAGCAAGCTTTGAAAAACTTTTATTTCCATTAATATAAGTCTGAACTGTCATAAGAACAGGTTTCTACTACTCTATGTGCAAGCAACTAGCTTCACTTAAGGCACTTTGTCACTTTACTCCAAGACAAATATCTTCCTGCAGCCAAAAAAAAGTTAACCTATATGACCGTATGTCTGTGTCAGTCATTACATGTTCTAATTAATGGCTCTAGACATCTACTTGATAAAGTAATATTCGGTTCAAAATGAAGTCACATTTTATGGTATTATCAACTTAAAAAATTATTTCATCTTGAGATAAAATATTGTGGAAAAACTACCTCCGCCGTCTATTTTATTTTAAATCCTAAATTATTTAATTCAAAATGGAACAGAGCTGGAGAATTAATTTATTCATAATTTTAATCTTGCCATAAAGGAAAGTTGGATTGTTGTGTTATTAAAGAAGAGCTAGAAGAAGTAAGAACACAGCCAGAGTTCACATAAAAGTTTGTTTTCTGAGGTTCAGCTGATCTGTACTCTCCCTTCTAAAAATGGTTGATCCAAAAGGAAAGTTTAGAAGGCTGCACTTTCATGATAAGGAACTGACAATGGAAGCAGTAAATACCTCTTTAAAGTTCATTTCTTGCTTGCCCTCTGTCTCAGTTTTTACCTACTCAGGCTAATTTGCAGATGCCTGGGACGATTAGACAATCCATAATTTCTACCAGTCAAGTAAAAGAAGGAAAGAAAATTCTGAGCTTCTCTCCCAGTTAACCAGTAGTTTGCTGTGGTTAAAATTAATGCAGATTTTACAGCAACAAATATTAGCGTTTTCATTTACTATAAGTAATTGACTTGAAATTTGGGAAATGAATAGTTGAGTACATCATTTGAGTGCTTATTTGATCAGTTACTTATTAGTGCAAGAGGCCATCATGTAAATTTTTTGCTGTATATTATCACTTTGTTTCTCTCTACATTTTAACATGTTTAATGTGTGGTTTCTTTTACTTGAAAATATATTTTATTCTTTGCAGTGTTTGAGCAATACACCTCCACTTACTGAATATTTCCTGAATGATAAGTATCAAGAAGAACTGAATTTTGACAATCCCTTAGGAATGAGAGGTGAAATAGCTAAATCTTATGCTGAATTGATCAAGCAAATGTGGTCTGGAAAATTTAGCTACGTCACACCAAGAGCCTTTAAGGTTAGTATGGTAAATACATTTTCAACAAGGCCTATATCACACCCAAGAGGACAAAAATCTTTGGGAAAGGGGTAAAAAATCATAGCTTACAATGGTTTGTGGCCCTCCAAAGGGACTCAGCACATAAATACATACACAGCATATATGGTATTAAAGTTTCAGGGTGGGGCACATAATAGATGATTAATTTAAACTGTCCAAAAAGAGTTCTGGAGGTTGGTAAAGGAAATAATGAAATAAAGTTTGAGAAACACTGGTATGGTTCAAAATGACTACAGACAGCAGTGAGCATTTGCAGATTGTTTTAGAATACAGCACATCTCTAAGAAACCTATATAAATATTTTATACAAATGTAAAGACTAAATTTGGGCATGTCATTAAACTCTAAGAACTCTATTTTGCGAGTCATTATTGGTTTGAAAAATTATTGAAATGAAACTGGTCTGCAAAGTGAGCACTAAATGTTAATTAAATATATTTTCAATATAATTCTTAAACTTCTATGTTTTTTCTTATTTGTGAGGTAGTTAATTCTTAGAATCAAAATCTCAAGTAATTTAGTTTGTCATTCAAATAAGAATTGAACTGAAATTTAGCTTTATATTGTTGAAGTTTTCCTAATTAATTACATGGGTGAGATTTATGAGATTTTAAACGTTTGAAGAAAATAAGCAGTTTTCAACCGTTTTTTTGTTTGTTTTTTTTTTGTGGTACGCGGGCCTCTCACTGTTGTGTCCTCTCTCATTGCGGAGCACAGGCTCCAGACGCGCAGGCTCAGTGGCCATGGCTCATGGGCCCAGCCGCCCCGCGGCATGTGGGATCTTCCCGAACCGGGGCACGAACCCATGTCCCCTGCATCGGCAGGCGGACTCTCAACCACTGTGCCACCAGGGAAGCCCTCAACCGTTTTTTATACAACTTAAATGATGTTCATATAGAACATGGACTGGGCCACATTTTATTAACTATGTACTAGTTCTTAAAAAATAAAAGACAAATCAAAAGAAGTCCTGCATTTATCTTCCTTAACTTTCCAAACTTAGGACAAACTAGTTCAGACAAGTCATTTCTCAACCCTTATCCGTGATTCCAATTAGTTTCATTTTACAAGATGTTCTCAATTATGTGTAAATAGGTCCTTGATATCTGACTTTTTTCTTTTGCATTTCTTTTCAGTCTCATCAAAAAAATACTTAGCACTGCAAAGACTAGGAAAATTATATATGAACATGAATATTCTTTTTATCTCTATGAGATTTATCCTCTCTTTACACACAAAATTTAAATGAGAGCATTGTACTTTTTTTTTTTGCATTGTACTTTTTTCAAGTGACCCAGAAATGTTACTGAATTTTAAGTCTTTAGTGTTTCCCAATCTTTCGTACAAAACTATACCATATTTTCTCAATGTTCTCTCCTTAGGTCAGCATTTCTTTTCTATTTTACAGATTAGTTATCATTATTAAAATATTTTTAGATATGTAATTCTTTACATGTATTTATCCATATGTAATTATCATATCTGCATATGACTGCAAAAGCGCCACAAGTTGATTTGAGTGTTACACATAAATTTTAGGAAGTAGGTGAATTCACAAATATGGAATCTGTGAATAATGAAAATTGACTATATATTTTTTAAATCAATCTTGTCCCTAGAACTGATTTTATAGTTTTGCTTCTCTTACAGACACAGGTAGGACGTTTTGCACCTCAGTTCTCTGGATACCAGCAACAAGACTGTCAAGAACTATTAGCTTTCCTATTAGATGGACTACATGAGGATTTGAATAGAATTAGGAAAAAACCATATATACAGTTAAAAGATGCTGATGGAAGACCAGATAAGGTAAATTTAACCATATTATTGTCACCATTGTTATAATAATGTGGTATCTCTTTGTAATATGTGTCTGTTTTCCTTACAGGTAGTTGCTGAAGAAGCCTGGGAAAACCATTTAAAAAGAAATGATTCTATCATAGTAGATATATTTCATGGCCTTTTTAAATCAACTTTAGTTTGTCCTGAATGTGCTAAGATTTCAGTAACATTTGATCCTTTTTGTTACTTGACACTTCCATTGCCCATGAAAAAGGAACGTACCTTGGAAGTTTATTTAGTTAGAATGGATCCACTTACGAAACCTATGCAGGTAGGAAGTGATTAATTTCTTTGCATTTGTTATTTTTATAAAAGATTAGTGTTGAGTCCTTATGCCTCAAGTACAATTCGATAATAAGCTGTTTTGCATAAGAGATTTTTATACACTAATTAGTACAACTTTTCAGAACCTTGAAAGGGTGAGGGATGTGCAAAGTACCATTATTTGTCATGTAAAAACAAAATTCTCAAAGACTTTTTCTTACCAAAGAAAAATGAGAGGTGGTTTGATTTTACAATATTGGTATGAATATTAGCTTACAAAGATTAATAACATAGTAATTTCCCAGTTTTCCAACTTGAACTTTCTTTAATGTTCATTGTAATATTTTTCCTGCTGGCTGTTGGAAGAGAAACTAATACTTGCTATACATTTTGATTCATATAATGATAAGATAATGGTATATTTATTTTTTTAACATCTTTATTGGAGTATAATTGCTTCACAATGTTGTGTTAGTTTCTGCTGTATAACAAAGTGAATCAGTTATATGTATACATATATCCCCATATCCCCTCTGTCTTGCATCTCATTCCCACCCTGCCTATCCCACCCCTCTAGGTGGTCACAAAGCACCAAGCTGATCTCCCTGTGCGATGCAGCTGCTTCCCACTAGCTATCTATTTTACATTTGGTAGTGTATATATGTCAGTGCTACTCTCTCACTTCATCCCAGCTTACCCTTTGCCCTCCCTGTGTCCTCAGGTCCATTCTGTACATCTGCATCTTTATTCCTGTCCTGCCCCTGCCTTTTTTTTTTTTTTGATTCCATATATATGTGTTAGCATACAGAATTTGTTTTTCTCTTTCTGACTTACTTCGCTCTGTATGACAGACTCTAGGACCATCCACCTCACTACAAATAACTCAATTTCATTTCTTTTTATGGCTGAGTAATATTCCATTGTATATATGCGCCACATCTTCTTTATCCATTCACCTGTCGATGGACACTTAGGTTGCTTCCATGTCCTGGCTATTGTAAATAGTGCTGCAGTGAATATTGTGGTACATGACTTCTTGAATTATGGTTTTCTCAGGGTATATGCCCAGTAGTGGGATTGCTGGGTTGTACTGTAGTTCTATTTTTAGTTTCCTAAGGAACCTCCATAGTGGCTGTATCAATTTACATTCCCACCAAGAGTGCAAGAGAGTTCCCTTTTCTCCACACCCTCTGAGGCATTTATTGTTTGTAGATTTTTTGATGATGGCCATTCTGACTGGTGTGAGGTGATACCTCATTGTAGTTTTGATTTGCATTTCTCTAATGATTAGTGATGTTGAGCATTCTTTCATGTGTTTGTTGGCAATCTGTATATCTTCTTTGGAGAAATGTCTATTTAGATCTTCTGTCCATTTTTGGATTGGGTTGTTTGTTTTTTTGTATTGAGCTGCCTGAGCTGCTTGTATATTTTGGAGATTAATCCTTTGTCAGTTGCTTCATTTGCAAATATTTTCTCCCATTCTGAGGATTGTCTTTTTGTCTTGTTTATGATTTCCTTTGCTATGCAAAAGCTTTAAAGTTTCATTAGGTCCCATTTGTTTATTTTTGTTTTTATTTCCATTTCTCTAGGAGGAGGGTCAAAAGGATCTTGCTGTGATTTATGTCATAGAGTGTTCTGCCTGTGTTTTCCTCCAAGAGTTTTATAGTGTCTGAGCTTATATTTAGGTCTTTAATCCATTTTGAGTTTATTTTTGGGTATGGTAGTAGGGAGTGTTCTAACTTCATTCTTTTACATGTAGCTGTCCAGTTTTCCCAGCACCACTTATTGAAGAGGCTGTCTTTTCTCCATTGTATACTCTTGCCTCCTTTATCAAAGATAAGGTGACCATATGTGGGTGGGTTTATCTCTGGGCTTTCTATCCTGCTCCATTGATCTGTATTGCTGTTTTTGTGCCAGAACCATACTGTCTTGATTACTGTAGCTTTGTAATATAGTCTGAAGTCAGGGAGCCTGATTCCTCCAGCTCCGTTTTTCTTTCTCAAGATTGCTTTTGGCTATTCAGGGTCTTTTGTGTTTCCATACAAATTGTGAAATTTTTTGTTCTAGTTCTGGGAAAAATGCCCTTGGTAGTTTGTTAGGGATTGCACTGAATCTGTAGATTGCTTTAGATAGTAGAGTCATTTTCACCATGTTGATTCTTCCCATCCAAGAACATGGTATATCTCTCCATCTGTTTGTATCATCTTTAATTTCTTTTCATCAGTGTCTTATAGTCTTCTGCATATAGGTCTTTTGCCTCCTTAGGTTTATTCCTAGGTATTTTATTCTTTTTGTTGCAGTGATAAATGGGAGTGTTTCCTTAATTGCTCTTTCAGATTTTTCATTATTAGTGTATAGGAATGCAAGAGATTTCTGTGCATTAATTTTGTATCCTGCTACTTTACCAAATTCATTGATTAGCTCTAGTAGTTTTCTGGTAGCATCTTTAGGACTCTTTGTATAGTTTCATGTCATCTTCAAATAGTGACAGTTTTACTTCTTCTTTTCCAATTTGGATTCCTTTTATTTCTTTGTCTTTGTTTGTTTGCTGTGGCTAAAACTTCCAAAACTATGTTGAATAATAGTGGCGAGAGTGGGCAACCTTGCCTTGTTCCTGATCTTAGAGGAAATGGTTTCGATAATGGTATATTCAAATACCTGTAATTTTTAGGCATCTTAAGAACCTGGAAAAGAAGTGGAAATTTAGTTAGGCTAAAAATACTTGTTTCAATAATGTTCTAATCTTTTAACAGTTTAGGTTATCAAATAACACTTAGTCTATGCAAGAGCCCTGTCTTAGACCTTAATATCAGTTGTCTGCCTGATTCCATTGCCTAGTGTTATAATTGGATTATTTTATATTTTATGGAGCAAAACACTATATTTTCTCCCTTTATTAATCAGTTAATCGTTTTCTGATGCTTGACCCTCCCTAATAAAAGTATTTCGTTCCTTTTCTTCCTTCTGTTACCCTAATTTCTATTATAGCACTTACCAAATTTTATTATGACCTTTGGTTTACTTTAACTTTTGTCCCCAGACCATGAATTCTTTGAAGAAAAGGACTTTGTATATCTTTGTATTTCCAACCCTCATGACTTAGAAGTGTTCAAAAATTTTATTCATTCAAATGGGCACCTACTGACTGTAAAGCTCTGGTAAACAAAACAGACATAGTTCCAACTTTAGAAGATTCTTTACTAAAGATCTTAGTTTAGGGTTCCAGCCAGAAGTGCAGTTTGTTAGAGCCTGTTAGTCGTATTAGTCTGCTCGGGCTGTCATAACAAAATACCATAGACTGAAGGACTTAAGCAACAGAAATTTATTTCCCCACAGTTCTGGAGGCTAGAAGTCTAAGACAAGAGAGCCAGCCTGGTGGTTTCTAGTGCAGACTCTTCCTCACTTACAGATGGCTGCCTCCTCTGCTGTGTCCTCACAGGGCAGGGAGAGAGACTGGGAGCACAAGCTTTCTGGTGTCTCTTCTTACAAGGATGCTAATCACACCATGAGGCCCCCACCTTCAAGATCTTATCTAAATCTCCCAAAGGTTCCATCTCCAAATACCATCACATTGGTTGTCAGGGCTTCACATAGGAATTTTGAGATGACAGAATTCAGTCCATAGCAGTGTTCATGAAATCTTTATGAAAAGTATGCTTTGAACAAAATTGTCATCGTGCCATTCATTTAGTGGAAGTGTTTGGGTTTACTGTCAACAGGGCACAGAATATGAAGTATTCATAAAAATATAGTACTTTCATCCAAAATAATTAAAGTTGGTAGAGACTAGTCATGTACTCAGTTATGCAAATTTCACCCATTTCTTTTGCTATTTATCTATTTGCTTCATGAGCTCATTGAACCTGGTATCTTCATGTCAGTATTTCATCCAGCAGTGCTGAGAATATTTTAGAGAATAAGAGAGACATGGCACTTGCCCTTATCCATGAGCAAGGTTAATAAATACCTGCTTTTATTTTTGGCCAGGGGCATATATGTTCACATGTCTAAAATCACATCCTTTAGATACTCACTTATTCACTTGTTTGGAAGTATAGGATTTTTAACATTCTTTTCAATGGAGAGAAGGTATAGCAATACTAAACTACATCCTTAACTTCTCTAGTTTGTAACTTTACAAATATATGCCAGTGAGTATAATGGAATAAGAGAGGAGTATAAAAAATGAGTAAAAATTTATTGCAACATAAAATAAATGTACTCTATTTCTCTATACTCATTTGTTAAAGATAGTACTTTCCCATGCCAATAATATAACATCTATTATGTAGAAGCAAATTGAAATCAAATTACAGATTAACCTGGAAAGTATGTGTTGAATGGTCTTCTGTAATTTGGGTTATAAATTATTTTTCCAGCAATGTGAATTTCACTAATTTACCTCTTTTCTCACTTGGTGACCAGAAACATAAATTTGTGGAGGTTAGAGCCGTGATCAGCACAGAGGAATTGTGATTTTTTTTTCCTCTTGGAGACAGTAACAACTCAAATACAAAATGATCACCTCATTAACACTGTGCTTTAACCAGCTCTAGAGGAAAAGGGAATTAGCTAGGTTAGCCCACTTGATGAGGTTTCCCATCACTGAAGGTGATTTGAGTCATGGAAGTTTATTTGTAATTGTGTTGAACATGTGTTATGTATTGGACTCACATACTGTGCAAGATGCTGGAAGTACAAGGGTGTTCCTAGTCATTGTTCTCAAGAAGCTTTTCATACAGTGTGAAAAGTGCTCTGACAGGGTGCTGTAGGGATATACAGAAGGAATAACCTACCCAAAGTGGTGATGATGCCTTTGCTGAATCCTGAAGTGTGATTAGGTTTTAAAATTAATCACATGAAAGTTGGGAATAAAGTATTATATAGAACAAGAGAGTGACACGTACAAAGGGCTGAAGGCAAAAGAGAATGTGGCCCACTTCTGGAAACTACAAGCAGATAATATGGTAAGCAGAAGCTAGATCACAAAGAACGTTGATGCTTTCATAGGAAGTTTGGACTTCATCCTAAAAGACTAAAGGAGCCATTAAAGTGTATTAAGTATAAAGAGATTGTGTGGTCAGATTTGTATTTCAGAAAGAACATTCTGGCTAGTGCAGAGATTGGATTGGATGGGCTTAGATCAGATGTACTAAGACCAGGTAGGAGGTTTTTGCAGTGAGGAGATGACAGAGGACAAGGGCTTGAACTCTTAAGCTAAGTGGCAGGATGGCAGTCAGATAGAAGAACCAGTTGAATATAGGAGTTGAAAATGTATTAAGAGTATTCAAGTTTATTGAATTGGAAAACTGAGAGAGAATGGTACTATTTGTTTTAATGGGAGATATAGGAAGAAAGGTTTAAGAAGAAACCTATTTTAGTATTGGATATGTTGGCCTAACATGACCTAAATCTGTGTTTAGCATTGGACAAGTTGAGATTCATGAGGAAAATTTAGGAGAGATATCAATAAGACTTGACTTTATGTATGTAGACTAGAGGAGAGAGGTCTGTGCTTGAGATATAAATTGGGTGGTGAGCTCTGTGAAGATGGTAGTGAATGTCTTAGAAGGATGAGATCACCCAAATGATCATCTAAATCAGAACTGTTTTAAAAAAAAAAGGGCCATATTAATAATTATACCAGGACATCAGGCTAAGCTAGGACTCGCCAAAGCAAACTGGGATATATTGTCACCTAGTCTAAGGAAAGCATATAGAATCAAGAAGGCTGAGGATAAAACTCTGAAGGATAATGCTAGAGGATAGTTCTTTACTCAAAAGAAGGTGTGGCCAGGACATTAAAGAATAAGAAGTGTAGTGTCAGAGGGAGAGGAAAATTTTGAAGGAGGCAGTGGTCAGCAGTAATGCTGCAGAGAGTTCAATAAAGTAAGGACTGGTAAAGATTTGGTTAAATGATAGTATTGACAGCCTTGGTAACAGGTTAAATAAAGAGGTGAAGGCAAAAGCCAGGAGTGGATAAATAAGTGAATGAGAGATAAAGAAGTTACGATAGTCAGTGTAGACATTACTTTACAAGGTTATTTATAAAGCAGAGGAGAAAGGGAGATAATTAGTGGAAAATTATTAGAAAACAGTGAGAGACTGTTTTGTTTTTTGAGACTTGTATACAGTTCAGTGCTTTTATAAGTCAAGATAAAATGAAATAAAGGATAATTGCTGGGCTTATGTTCTAGAGCAGCGGTCCCCAGCCTTTTTAGCACCAGGGACCGGTTTCATGGAAGACAGGTTTTCCACGGAATGGAGGCAAGGGTGGGATGGGGTGGGGGATGGCTCAGGCAGTAATGTGAGCGATGGGGAGTGATGGGGAGCGATGGGGAGCGGCAGAGGAAGCTTCGCTCGCTCACCTCCTGCTGTGCAGCCTGGTTCCTAACAGGCTGCGGAACAGTACTGGTCTGCGGCCCGGGGGTTGGGGACCCCTGTTCTAGAGGAGGCAGAAAAGGATAGATACCAGTGTTAGCCTTGAATGGGGAAGAGTAACACCTGATTCTCTTTCCTTGTGTCAAAAGAGACAGAGAAAAGGACCTTTTAGACTCAAGTTTGTAAGGGGAACAGTAAGTTGGAGATTTTCCTATCCAGTAGCCTATATTTTTCTCAGTGAAATAGGTATTCTGCTGATAGTGAGGGGAGAAGTGGTAAAATTAAAAGCCTAAGAAATGGTGAAGATTTTAAATAGTTATTGAGAAAAATAAGAGAATAAGCGAATAAAGGCTACACAGAAGAATTTCTGGCTGGTGTTGAAGGATCAGCTGAGATTGAGCACTGTGAGTCTGTAGTACACCAGTCTCTGAAGTTGAGCAGTTTACTCCAGCAATCTAAACAACTCTGAGAAAGTATAGCAGGAATAAAACTGAATAACAAAGTAAAGTTTTTGCAATGAGTGGTTAAAGGGATGAATCATGGGGGTGGAAGGGCATGGACATAGTAGGGAGCTGATAAACTAGGAGAAAATTGAGAATTAGAAGGACTAGATATCTCAGTGCAAGCCAAGAATAGGAAAGAATGAGTTTCCAGGAAAAGTAAATAGTGATTAAACAGTTAAGAGTCTAAGATGTCAGAAGTGGTGCAGGAGATGGCAAGGTCCAGGAAGTGAACTACAGTTGAAGCAAGTATAGGTCTTTGAATTGAGGAGTCAGGGAACAATAAGATAAACCATCCATGTGGACTTTGTCACCCAGGATGATGCCAAGATTGGAGACAAGACACAGTGAGCCAGATGCCACCGTGAATGTGAGGAAGCAACCAAAAGGTCCATCTCACCTAGTGAATATTTTCCAAAGTAATAAATGTATTAATTTTTTTTTTGTTTTTTAGTACAAAGTGGTTGTCCCCAAAATTGGAAACATACTTGATCTTTGTACAGCGTTGTCTGCTTTGTCAGGAGTACCTGCAGATAAGGTAGGATGTTCCTGGGTTTAAAGTATGTAAGTTGGAATTTAGTTTTTCACTGTTGTAAAACCAGCTTAATAGAAATTTATTTCCTTTTAGATGATAGTTACTGATATATACAATCATAGATTTCACAGAATATTTGCAATGGATGAAAACCTTAGTAGTATTATGGAACGGGATGATATTTATGTGTAAGTATGAAATCTATTGTGCAAATATTACTTGAGAAAAAATTGAAAAGAAATATCATAAAATTTTCAGAGTTTATAGTCAATTTTATCCTTGTAGGTTTGAGATTAACATCAATAGAACAGAAGATACAGAGCATGTGATTATTCCTGTTTGCCTGAGAGAAAAATTTAGACACTCAAGTTACACCCACCATACTGGTTCTTCACTTTTTGGTCAGCCTTTTCTTATGGCTGTACCACGAAACAACACTGAAGATAAACTCTATAATCTTCTGCTTGTGAGAATGTGGTAAGTGCCAAACAAGTCTACATTAACAAAATAAAATACTAAATAGCTAATAAAGGTAAACATGCAAGGTACTATCAGAATATAATTAGTTGTCTGTATTATTTCAGCTTTGTTTAGATGGGTAGCAACGTAAGAAATCACATTATAGTCTAATCCAGTTTCTTGATCATGTAAACCACATTACTGAGGTAATTTTAAACCCAGGAAGCATAAATTCTTTTAGTTGTTTTACACCAAAAGTTTACAGTTGGAAGAAAATAGGAATTTATCATGTTTGCACTCTGAAATCATAACAAATGTCATGTGCTTCATTTCTTTATACACCGTGCTCATACTGATAACAAGAACTCATACTAATAAATATTTTTATTTAAAAGGATAAACTTTCATGGTTGATCCTTTTGCAAGGCAACACCTTTTTGTTTTCCTAAAACCTTGATTTGAATTATAACGTAATCAAGAATGCCATTTGCTCCCTTTCTTTTATCCTTTATAGCTAACATATTTAGTTTTCTTTCTTGCATACCTATTTTAATATTGTAGTCCCATAAACCATACATAAAGATGACATTATAAACTATAAGTGGTCTTAGCAATAATATATATATATCATCTAAATGAGGATCTTTATAAAATAATTTTATGTCAAGAAATTATTTGCCACAAACTTTTAACATAGAAAGATGTTAAAACCCTAAAAGTAACAAATTAACTTATTTTTATAAAGACAGCCAAACACAAATGATTACAGTATCATATCTTGAGTTTGAATTTATCATTGAATCCACTAATGACCACTGTTAATTGTATTTAGAGATTTTGTTTTATTAAAAGAATGAAAAACTTTTTTTTTAAGTTTTTGCCTTTATAGAACTGAACTTGTTTGATTTCTGATTTTATTTAAGCCGATATGTCAAAATATCTACGGACTCTGAAGAAACCGAAGGATCCCTACACTGCTGTAAGGACCAAAATATTAATGGGAATGGCCCAAATGGCATACATGAAGAAGGCTCACCAAGTAAGACTTCCCTATTAAATTGTAAAAACTTTTCACTTGGGTTATTGCTGCAGAGAAAAATTAAGAGGATGGGGATTAAGGAACTAAACAATATTTGCAAGCCTGGGAAAAACAGTGTTAGTATTAATAAGTTTTAAATGTAACATTGGGTTTATTTAAAGATTTCTAATATCTAATTTTAGGTGAAATGGAAACAGATGAGCCAGATGATGAATCCAGCCAGGATCAAGAACTTCCCTCTGAGAATGAAAACAGTCAGTCTGAAGATTCAGTTGGAGGAGATAATGATTCTGAAAATGGATTATGTACTGAGGAAACTTGCAAAGGTCAACTCATGGGACACAAAAAACGATTGTTTACATTCCAGTTCAACAACTTAGGCAATACTGATATCAACTACATCAAAGATGATACCAGGCATATAAGATTTGATGATAGGCAGCTTAGGCTAGATGGTAAGTATTTGTGGAAAATGGCTTAAACACTAAACTTGAGCGCGTGTTACTTTTTTTAGGTGAAACCATGAAATTCAACACTATCATGAAAAATAACATTTATGTATCTATCTACATTTTTAAATGAAAAGCCTTCATTTCTAAGTATACTAAAACACATGTCGGTGTTTATTAAATGAAGGTTGGACTTATGCTTAAGTTTTTTTTAGCTCTAAAGTATCTTAATGGCTTGGAAACAGCTATTTACCCTGATCACCTAGTGCAAGTAGAAGAGACTGCTATTTGTTTATTCTGGTATATATCTTAACATTAAAATATATTCGTTTTTAACATTAAGGCATATTAAATCTTAAAGAAAAAATATGTTTTCCACCTTAGAAAGATCTTTTCTTGCTTTGGATTGGGATCCTGATTTGAAAAAAAGATATTTTGATGAAAATGCTGCTGAGGTAAGTCATCAATCATTCCTTCTTTATCTTTCCCTGTTGATCACACTGTTTTGTTACACTCTTTTGCTTCTACCAGCTATGTTTATTTTGCAGTAAAAAATTGGTTATGTACTAAAAGAGAAAAGGCTTGTTGGTTTTGAAACTGCTTTCTGTTTAAACTTCCTGGTTGTCCATATAGGTGTGTATACAGGAATTATTAGAAGTGTAGTGTAAATCTCAGCTGAAATATGCTTTGATTGTTTTTTGAGAACATTTAGGAGTTTTTCATTACTATTCATAGTAATATGGTATCACTAAAATGAGTTTTGTTTCATTTGTTTTCTTAACTCAAGAAATACTTCTCTTTAGGATTTTGAAAAACATGAAAGTGTGGAATACAAACCTCCTAAAAAACCCTTTGTGAAATTAAAAGATTGCATTGAGCTTTTTACAACAAAAGAAAAGCTGGGTGCTGAAGATCCCTGGTAAGAGACAATATTAAATAATTGTTTCTAATTATTTTTTAAGGATTTATACTGAGGTATGTGGTACATCAAATTGAAAAAGTGATAATTAAATTCCCTTTGATATTTTTAACAATAAGCATTTCTTTATCTGCTAATAATGTATTAAGAGGGATGAAAATGTCTTTAAAAGTATTATTATAATGTTAAGCTTTAATTTTGTTACTATATTTTCCATAATAGCCATTTTACTGTGAATAATTAATTTTAGTTACATTTTCCCAAGAACTTTTAGCTCTGCAGCTATTTTAAGAGAAGCTTTTTTAGGAAAATCACAATATGTTTTGTGGTATTACTAATTCCATTAGAGTCCAGAAGTTTTGAGATTTTTCTAATGCCTGTATCTCAGCACAGTTTTATAATACATCCATGTCTTTTTAGCATACTGTAATGTAAATAATCTAGCCCTCATTATTTCTTTGAATACTTATTTACATATTCATTTTTAATAGTTAAATCTATTTGGAAAATCTATTGATGATAAAAATAGAAGTTCCTATCTGTTATATATTAGGCATTACCTAATATTACCTCTAACATTATCTCTAACAAGCTTTAAATATTTCTCTTTATTTTTAGGTATTGTCCAAATTGTAAAGAACATCAGCAAGCCACAAAGAAATTAGATTTATGGTCCCTGCCTCCAGTACTTGTGGTACATCTCAAGCGATTTTCTTACAGTCGATACATGAGAGACAAGTTGGATACCTTAGTTGATTTTCCTATCAAGTAAGTTCTGATTGTGCTTCATAAACATTGGGCACCTCTAGCTTTTTTTTAGACATTAGGTAACTTTGCACACAAATTTTAGGGGTTTTTTTTTTTTTTGTCTATTTACTTTTACATATAGTTGACTTTAAATATTATATTGGTTTCATGTGTACAGCATAGTGATTTGATGTTTTTATACCTTACACAGCATACAAAATTATTATAATACTACTGACTATATTTTCTGTGCTACATACTAAGTCTCTTTGACTTATTTTATAACTAGTAGTTTGTACCTCTTAATCCCCTTCACCTTTTTCACCCATCCCCCCACCTTCTTCCCTCTGGCAACCACCAGTTTGTTCTCTGTATCTGTGAGTCTGTTTCTGTTTTGTTATATTTGCTCGTTTGTTTTTTTAGCGTCCAATCTCAGTTTTTGAGTGTATTTTTGGGTACTTCTGACAATTTGTATGGATCGGTAACAATTTTTATTCCTTCTTAAGAGATCTTTCAAAGATCAAAGAGAAAATATATTTTTTAAAAAAACAGAGTAAGACTCTTTCTATGTTACATTATCTTATGAGTTCACTGGCCCTGTTTATAAATCTAAGATACTTCATGGGATCTTAGTGATTTTCTTTTTCCCAGGACTTATTTCATCATTACTCCTCAATTATTTCTAAATGATTTTTTAAAAAGACTAATGTGAAAACAGAATAATGGAATTGCTTAGAAGGAGGATGATGCAGTAGTGTAGTAAGTCATCCCTATTGTCATCCTTCAGTATTCTTATTGCAGCATCCAGAGTATGACATCCTATTTGTAAAAATGTGTAAAGAAGTCTGGAGACAGCATCTTGGTAGCCTTTTTTGTTTTTCTTTTAAGCTTTCACTAAACATAATTGAGAATTCAGAAGGACAAAAAGGGAATAGTGTATCTTCATTCATGGAGTCCAGGACTTTATCACACGCTATCTTGTGACAAGAACATGCTACTCTCCCATTTCGCTAAAAAAAAATTGGTAGTATTCTTTCATATTTCATGATATTTGTGCACCAAATTTACTTAATACAGTTAGTAAGTAAACAAATACTGAAGGCAGGTGTGTGTGCATGCAGAGGTGATTAGAAGGAAATAGGTGATGTAATATTGAAAACATTCTTTGGATTGCTTATTCTAATTGGTGTTTATAAATTTAAAATTGAAAACGTTTTGCAATTATAGAACAAAAAATGCTAATTTTCTCTTTAACAAAACAAAATTATGAGCCATCAAAGTTTTCAAGAATACAGCATTTTGAAAATGTGAGTACAAGATGAAACAAAAGTAATGATAAGCTAGGACCTTTTAGAGCTGTATTTGAAATTTAGAATCATAATTGCTTTTTAATTATGTAAATACAAGCAGAATAACCAGAAATAATGATAAGCTATAAAATGGTCATATTCCAGTTTCATGCATGCTAGATTATATAAACAGTGGGTTGTATTGCAGAGAATGTTACCCGTTTAGGTTACAGAGGTCATCAAAACCTGAAAAATATAGAATAGATATTGGGGTTATATTTAAATATATACTTATATTTAAATTATGATAAAATTTCTAAAAAAGTTGTTTTTCACTGTCCCTTTATTCTTCCTTAAATAAATCATTTCTGAAAATGACTTTAAAAAATAAAAGAACCCAAATGGTAAATGGTGATGTCTGTATTTCCTCATATACTAAGAGAGAAATGTATTAGCATGAAAACATTAATCTGAATAACAACAATCATTGGAGAATTTTTAAATTCTCAATCCCTAAGAAAATTTTTGCCAAAACATTCAAATCTCAAGGGTATTTATATAATTTGTTTTATAAAGTTATTTGGCTCTTAGTAATTTCTTTAGTGAGATAGATAGATGGGAATACACTTAAATGAGAGTCAAACAACACTGACAAAGGAGAGTAGAATTCATTACATTTAGGGAAAAACATAAAACTAACTTGATCTCTTTTTTAAACAGTGATTTGGATATGTCGGAATTCCTAATTAACCCAAATGCAGGTCCTTGCCGCTATAATTTGATTGCTGTTTCCAACCACTATGGAGGGATGGGAGGAGGACACTGTAAGTTGATAGTTTACCGTTTCACTAAAATCATGGTGTTTGATAACTCCAGACTTTTTTCCTTAAGGTATTTATTACTTCTTAAAGGGAAAATGTGAGATGTGTCTTACATATAGTAGTCATTCAATAGATATTGATTAATGAATGAATCAGCTTTTGAACCTTTTTTTTTTTAACATCAAGAGTAGAGGATTGAGTTAATCATACTCCATAGTTCAAAGGACAGGAAATCACTGGTCCATTCAGAGCTCCTGTCCTTCCCCATTCTCCTTCCCCTTCCGTTTCTAACTTGTTTGATGTATGAGCTCTCCTGAATCGTGCATCATTGTTAATTTACATGACTGTTACTCTGCTGTGGATCTTACTTTTCTCTCTTGACACTTAAGACTTCTCCATATTACTTTGTGTCAATTTAATTCATTGCTTCTAACCACTCATGATTTATATATCTACCATATTTTATTTCTCTATTCGCTTCATGGTGGACATCCAAATTACCTTTAACTTTCTACCACCACAAGAGCAATAAACATCATTATGGTCTCCTACGTGAGAATTTCATTGAGCTACATACCCAGATGTAAGATTGCTGGGTTATAGAGTAAAGTACTGTGAGATGGCTCTCCAGGACGGTTATACCAGTCTGTGCTCTCCAATTGATAGGTTTTTCTGTTGAACCAGCATTGCATTCTGGGATAAATCCTAGTCTTGAAGTATTTTTTAGTATACCCAGTTGGATTTGGTTAGCTGATTTTATTTAGGATTGTTAAAATTTAATTCATAAATGAAATGATACTGCAATTTTTTTATATTGTTCTTACTTTGGAATCAAGATTACAGTCTAGCCTAATGAAACAGGCTGGGATACTTTACACTTTTTCTATTTCCTGGGGCAGCTAGTATAATATAGGAATTAACTATTCATGAAAGTCTAGTAGAATTCACCTGTAAAACTATCTGGGCTTTACAGTCATAAATTTTTCTATTTATGTCATGCTTACTGAAGTATATTCAGTTTTCTTTTTCCAAAATGTGTACATTTTGGCATTCTCCATTTTTCTAAAAATATATGTTTTCCAATATATTTGAGAGTAGTTGTTTGTAATACTCTTGTGCTGTATTTTTTTTTTTTTTTTTTTTTTTTTTTTTGCGTTACGCGGGCCTTTCACTGTTGTGGCCTCTCCCGTTGTGGAGCACAGGCTCCGGACGCACAGGCTCAGCGGCCATGGGTCACAGGCCCAGCCGCTCCGCGGCATGTGGGATCTTCCCGGACCGGGGCACGAACCTGTGTCCCCTGCATTGGCAGGCAGACTCTCAACCACTGTGCCACCAGGGAAGCCCTTGTGCTGTATTTTTGTCCCTTTTTTGTTCTTTTCTGTCTTGTCAAAGAATTAGCTTTCTATTTTATTACATTTTTCTTATTGTTATACATGTATGTATTCTATCTCATTGATTTCTTCTCTTCCCTTTGATATATTTTTCTTCTTGTTAATTTGGGTTTGCTCTGTTTCTCTTTTTCCAGCTTCTTGTGTTGAATGCTTATTAACTTTTTGTTTTCCTTTTGTTCCCCTCTATTGAAGGCTATAATTAAAGCTGTAGATTTCCCTTTAAATATTCCTTTATCACTATTCCGTAAATATTGAAATGTAGTATTCATTGTCTTTCAATTCTATATATGTCTTTAGTTTCCTTTATAATTTTCTGATTATCCCAAGATTATCTCATCATATGCTTTTTCAAATATATGGTTTTATAAAGCTGTCCTTTGTTTCTTAATTTTAATTTTATTTCATAGCATTTAGGGGCATTATCTATATTATATTAATCCTAGGAGTTTATTAGGGCTTCCATGGGGCTTAATATATGGTCTGTTCCTTAAATGTTTGTGTACTTGAAAAGCATACATATTCCCCATTTAAGCATAGAGTTCTGTATTTCCGTTACAGTTAATCTGATCAGTTGTATGCAAATCATTACTATCTCTGGTTATTTTTGATGTTCATTCTTTTTCTGAGAGGAATTTGTCAGGACTCCTACTGAAGTGTTGATTTATCTGTTTCTTCTAACAGTTTTATTAATTCTTTTGCATTATTAGTTGCATTTATGTTTAAAATGGGTAGCTCTTCTTTCTCTATTGTTCCTTTTACCAGAATTTGATATTCATTTTTCGTTTTGTCTTTTTCTCAGAATTACAAATATTAATTTAGCTTTCTTTTGATACCATGATTTCATTTGCAAACTCTGTGTGCCTTTTTGTTAGATTTGTCTCTTATAAATCTATATTATTGTTAAATCTTATCTTTTTATTTTCAGACTTATTGGTCTGAAAATATGTTTCTTTAAATTTGGGAGTGTGGTGGTCTTGATTTCAGATTGACAAATTTATAATACATATTGGGCTCCACCCAAAAGAACAATAATTTTAAGAGGGGTAGAACTATTTAGAAGACAAAGCCTATAAAGTCACTTTTTAGAAACTATGACAGCAAATAATTGTTTTGAGTACATTTTGCAACTTTGTTTCCTCAGTTACTGGATAGTTTATACAAAGTATGGATGGGAACAGTGGGCATTTTTTTTTTAACTTAAAGATAAAGTAGATCTTTAAAATTTGTGCAGATCAATTGATCGTTTTTTACCTTTCCTTTGCTCTGTACTTTTGTTAAAGACTGGAAAAGATTCTGGTGTAAAAACCTCTACAAATCAATGAGATAATATTGTTGGAAAAATATTAGTCATAGAAAATTTAAATTTTGGTTGAAAATTCAAACTTTGGAATCAGAAACAGGCCTGAGTTTAAATCCTGACTCTGCTACCTAACCGCTATACTGTTGGACAAATTAAACTTCTCTTGATGCCTCCCTTTCCCCATCTCTAAAATCAGAAGAATAGTAATCATAGTACCTTCTTTTGAGATAATACATGTAAAGTACATAGCACTATGCCTGATACACCAGAAGCACTACATAAATGTTAATCACAAGTTATTGTCATTAGTATTGTTATTCGGTGAATTAAAAAATAATAAATCTGTCCTGTTTGTGCCTGGGATGAAAAAAGTCACATATTTCAACTTATATGAAAGTATCGTAGGCTTCTAGTTTGTAGCAAATTATTCTAAAAACCTTTAATCATTGGAATCAGTTAAATACATGATAGACAGGTCTTATATAGATGATTATCATGTAATTTTAATAGGTATTCCCTATATTAGATGGTTTTAAAGTTTTGAGGGTTCCCTCCCAGGAAACCACAGCTCATTTAAGTCACAGAAGCGATTATATTTTTTCATTAGATACTGCTTTCGCAAAAAATAAAGATGATGGAAAATGGTACTACTTCGATGACAGTAGTGTCTCAACTGCATCTGAAGACCAGATTGTGGTAAGTGTGTCTTTTATTCCTGAAAATCAAGGAATCTACTGTTTTAAAAGGGGCCCATGGAACACTATAGTCTATATTCTAGCAATTCTAATAGGTGAGAGACTTGCTCTGCTTTAAAGAAATGTAAAATTGTCCTCTAAGTGGAAATCTGTCTACTAAATTTGCCCACTAACAGAAGCATAAGTTGAAACATGAAAATTTTTCTGGTTTTCAACATGAAAACTGGAGAGTTCTAATGAAAATATTACATTTTCCCCTGAAAAATAGGCTCAGACATTCTAGACATTGACTGCTTAAAGTCAGAATGCTAAAGTAGAAAAAAAAACAAATCTTTAAGGGCCTTACCATACCTCAGATTTTTAAAGTCTTATCCTTTCTGACAATTACATATTCAAACTCAAAATGATATAGTTATATAAAACAAATTACAGATTTTAAAAAAATTAATGCTGTGTATTTGTTACGTTGATGTTTTCTGAATAGTAGAAAAATTAGGAAGTTAACATCTAGTCACACGTGCATCAGTTTATCAGCCACAGCTGGAGCCAAAATACTGGCATTTGTTTTGTTTCCCATCAGAGCACATTTTTATTATCAGATATGGATTGATGAACAGACAACTGGTATGTTCTAAGAAGAAAACTAAGAATTGCTTGATAAGAATTTATTATTCTATAAATTTTGCCTTTCTGTATATTTTACTTATTGATGACAGTATTACAAAGTATGAGAATTAAGGTATTTGCTTATGTGATGATATTTCCTATACAGAGGTTTTCTGGTGATGTTGGGGGAGCACTGACTGCTTTACTTTATTTCATGATTCAAATTATATATTCCTTGAGGGCAGAGACTAGTTTTTTACTTTTTTAGTTTATAATGCTTTAAAGGTCTTCAACTAAAATTGTTCAATTTAATAAATTAATAAATTTCTGAGCCCAATTACTGGCATAGTTTTAATTGGTCATTGGATGAACAGATATGAAATTATTTTGAATTGTTTCTCTGTAGATGTTTCATATTTTTATCTATATATGTGTATATAATTTATATATATTTATATATTAAATTATGTACCGTTGCTTATCTCCCTACAGCTGTAACAAAGAACAAAAAGACTTTTGAACTCTTAATATTTTAATATTTTTTAAAATGTGTATATGCCTAAGTTAACTACATTTTCAGTTTATATTTAGACTTCTAATTTCATATCATATCCCTCACTTTTCAATTCTGTTCTCCTTTTTAATCTACCAACACAAAACATCCTGAAGTTGCCTACATTGTCCTTCAAAGTCTATTTGACAACACTGCCCTAATCTTGCTTTCAAATAAATAATATATCTTGTTTATATACAGTAAGTGAATTTGATGTTACCTTACATTTTAACAATGACAATTCTTCATTTAGTCAACAGGTACTTGAGTACCTTCTATATATATAGCGCTTTATTCTAAACAAGGTTAAAAGACAGCTATCTGTGATTTCAAGAGGCTTACAATCTAAAGGTGATGAGAAATGAATTGACAATTGTATATAATAATTACTATTAAGTATCTTGGCTGTATAGGTTGGAGGCATCTGTCTCAACTGATTTGGGGTTTAAGGAGACAGGGCCAGTGCAGGGAAGTTTGCATAGAGAAAGTGGTGTTTGACCTGAGTTACAGATACAAATAGTAGTAAATGAGACAAAAGATGCAAAGGTATTCTAGGCAAAAAGAACAGTACCTACAAAAGCAAGGAGGCATGACAGAATATAGCATTTAGGGGAACAGCAAATAATTTGGTGTTACTGAAAGGAAAGACTCTTGTTGGGGATATGGAGCAGAAATTAGGCTGGGGCTAAACCTAGCACTCAGATCAAGAAAGATGACATTTTTCGTTGTTTAGACCTTTTTTTTTTTTTTTTTTTTTTGCGGTACGCGGGCCTCTCACTGTTGTGGCCTCTCCCGTTGCGGAGCACAGGCTCAGCGGCCATGGGTCACAGGCCCAGCCGCTCCACGGCATGTGGGATCTTCCCGGACCGGGACACGAACCCGTGTCCCCTGAATTGGCAGGCGGACTCTCAACCACTGCACCACTGGGGAAGCCCTAGACCTTTTCTTAAAGTTTGTAAGAAATATTGGATGGTTGTTAAGTAATAGAAGAACATTATTAAATTTGCATCTTAACATGTCTTACAAACACTTTAGAAGACAGGTTGGAGGGCACTGAGTAAAGAAGCAGAAAGGTCATTATTGTCTCCAGAGGAAAGGAGGCTGTCATGTAAGTTAAGCAACAAGAGCTTCTAAATTTAAAGTAGTGGTAGTAAGTATATAGACAAAGGGAGAATGGATTTGTGAGCTACTTAATGGATAGAAATAATAGAACTTGATTAAGATTAGATATAAAGATGTAGAGAGGGAGAAGATGAAGATGACTCGTCAACATTCACTAAGGTAGTAAACATAGGAAGAAAATTTGCTGTGAAGTTTGAGATACATGTATAATAGCTATGTGGAAATTTCCATTTGGAAATGGGACTAATAGAACTAGGGTGAGTTAACTCAAGGGTGAGATCTGGCTTCAGTTATAAATCTGAATTGTCTGTCTTAGGTAGCAGTTAAAACCATAGTTTCGAATGAGTCACCTATGGGAAGATACAGATTGAGAAAGAGCAGTAGGCTGAGGACAGAACATGATTTTTTTTGAAGGTCAGCATTTAAAGAGCCCACAGAAAAGTAGAAGAAACTGTAGAGATGGAAGATCTAAGGAAAAGTGGTGTAACAGAAGCCAAAAATGCTTTTATGCAGGAAAGAGGAGTAATAAAGCATTAAATGCTACAGAAAGATTAGCTAAAAAAGGCATCCATTTAATTTGTTAATAGGAGGTTTTTGAGCCTAGTGAAAGCCATTTCATTAGAATGGTTGCGGCAGTCACATTGA
Organism: Lagenorhynchus albirostris; assembly: GCF_949774975.1. NCBI lineage: Eukaryota > Metazoa > Chordata > Mammalia > Artiodactyla > Delphinidae > Lagenorhynchus > Lagenorhynchus albirostris. The sequence continues at coordinate 53,736,293 of NC_083105.1, read as the reverse complement.
ATTGAGGAGTGTACGTGAGAGTGAATGATGAATATTAGATTTTCTGTCTCCAGCCTGGCTGTGAGGAAGAGGAAGAGGTATATGGCAGCTAGAAGAAGAGGTAGAATGGAGAGGGATTTATGATGGGAAAAGACTTAAGTATTTTTTATGCCCAAAAGTCCAGTAGATAAGAACTCATTAAAGATAACACAGTGATGATTGATGGAGCAATATCCTTAAGATGGTAAGAAAAGTTAGAATCTAGAGCAAATACAGAATGAAGTTATTACTATTAGAAAGAAGCTTACCTTTCTCTTAGAGACAGAAGGGAAGAAAGCATAGAATTCTATTTCATTTTAGAGTAACTAGGTTAATCTGTGATACAGTTGGATTTATTTATCTATCCAGCTAACTTAGAAGAGAATAAAAAATGTTAAATCCAGTGACCATTTTTCCTTTATATATAGAAGTCATCTTATATTTACTCAGTTTTAGTAACCCCCATTTGACCATGTGTGGTTTTCTTGATTTATGTCCTGTCACCAAAATTGGTTACCAGCTAAAAATTCATACAGTATTTAATGTTACCTTTAAGAATCATAACCATTTTAACATTCTTTTTTTTGTTTGTTTTAACAGTCCAAAGCAGCATATGTACTCTTCTACCAGAGGCAAGACACTTTCAGTGGAACTGGCTTTTTTCCTCTTGACCGAGAAACTAAAGGTGCTTCAGCTGCCACAGGCATCCCATTAGAAAGTGATGAAGATAGCAATGATAATGACAATGATATAGAAAACGAAAACTGTATGCACACTAACTAATGAAAGTCCTAGAAGCCATAAAAGAGAGACTTTCCTGCTGGTGGTATCAAAATGATGAAGTTACCCACCACATTAAACAAAAGTCTGAGATGGGGAGTTTCAGATAACTGAATGTAAATCCTTTATCAGATTTTAACTTGTGCAGTACTTGAAGTGAAACACAATGAAAACTTTAACAGAAATTGTCTCTTAATACATTTACAGTCTTGTATTTACAAGCTAAATATATATAGGAAATCACAAATAAATCCCTTTTAAGTTTGCTGCTGTTTTGATGAATTATGTTTTCTTTAATTTTTTGGATGTGAGTTAATTGATGACAAACGTTAAATTTGTGGATGTTGGTCATTTATTTTGCTCAAATAATACTGCAAGAAAACTGGCTGAACTTAGTTTTTGGATAATTAATTCATGTGCATTAAGCTGCCACATATACTACTATGATATTTAGCTGCGGTATCCATGTGGCATAAATACTGCAGTAGTATTCTTGGAAAACCAAATTTTCAAATCTTTACCTGGTAGTCAATGTGGGCCTGTTATAAAACCAAATCATGATACAAGAAATAATCTTGAAAAAGTTATTTCCTTTTGTAGTATCATAAAAAATCCAGAATGTTATGTTCATCTTATTACTACTGTGGAAACAGGTTCTAGATTTCACACTTCATCGAAAGTCACTTTTCAGTTAAATGTAAGTATTTTTTACTGCTATTGGGATCTATCCCTAGATATTCAAATTCTTTTTGACTTGCTTTAAAATGCATATCTTTAATCTGGTGTTGGTCCAAAATTAAAATTTTGGCTGTCTGTTTTTCTCTACCCCATTTTTTGGTAATTTGGCAACTTTCAGCTCTCCCAAGTATTGTAATATAAGGACAAACTTAATAGTATTCTGTATCCATAGTAATAATTACATCAAGCTTAGATGAGAATTTTTTTTCATATACTGGCCTTTAAATCACTAATGGACAATTGGCTTTACAGGTAGGTCTGTTAACTTTCTTTGTGTGTTCCTGATGGAATTCACCATAGCCTTACAGCTTTTCTCAGAAGGTAACTTGTTACAAGAGAATTGGCATTTGCATGTTCCAGAGTCAGAACCTGTACAGTATATAAAGTATACAAACCTTGAATTTTATTTTAGTTCACCACATTCAAGGATCCAGGATGCCAAAAATATGTGTGAACATTTGAAACATTTTTCATTTGCTGCTTTTTCCCTTTGATCTAGTTGAAAGAATGTATTGTCAGTTGGCATACAATACTGCCTTTAATAGAAAATAAATGCTGGGGCACATTTCACATATCGACTACCTGAGAAATTGCTTTGTGTCCCACTGTTATTAAAGCAAAAAGTATAATGTTCTTCACTTGAACTAATCAAATACAATAGATTATAAATTGTGTATTGTAAATAAAAGTTCACTCTGTGAGTGCACATTTTGGTAAATTATTTATTTATGTTAGCATTTAAAAGTGAAAGAGAAATGCATTTGACCAGGATAAATGAGGTATGTTGATCATGGCTTTGCTTTATACCGTGATATTAAAGCTGGTTTTTCATCCTGGTATTTTTAAAGCTGCTTTGGGTTTTTCCTTTTTTCTCTTCTTTTCTTTTCTTTTCTTTTTTTCTTTCTTTTTTTTTTTTTAAATGTAAACTAACCTCCTGCATGACAGAGGTTAAAATTTTGTCTGCACTTGAGTTCACTTGCGTTTACATTTGAAATGTGCATGTTTATTTATACAGATTTCAATAAAGCTATTCAAGGCCTTATTTAGTCTTTTATTTCTTACTCTGAATCTTTTAATAAAAATCCTCTATTTTATGGTAGGTGACCATAGACTTTTTAGTTATACCGTTAAAAATAGAAAGAAAAGCATGTCATAGCTAAGTAAATCCTACTGTTAAGGACATGTTTTAAAGTTGACGTTTTCAGTTTAAATATTTAGTCATTGAGCAAATGTTTGTTTGTATACCTACTAATCTAGAGTCTTGAGATTTAGCAGTAACCAAATATCCCTGTGCTCACAGAGTTTGCAGTCTTTCTGCTACCTACCAACTAGCAAACTTTATTTCCATTTTTCTGAGGTTTAAAGAAAAGACAAAATTTTTTCTAGCTCTAGATTGTAGTCTCTACCCTAGTTGTCCATAGGGACCATTCCTTTTTCCTGTGATTAACTTATATTCCCACTGAAAGAAAAGAAAATGATGTTAATAATACCATTGAATTTGTCAAACTCAAATGGCATTTTCAGCTGCAAAAAAGAAAACTGTAAAAATAGTGCAAAGGCTAATCCATACTCTAATTAAAAGTAGATATTCATAGATAGTACAGGGTAGTAGGAATATATCCAGTCTAGAATTCTGCTTCTAGCTTTGCTACTCAGTAATCACATGACTTTGAATTTAATCTCTCCTGGTCTGTTTCCTGGCCGGTAAAATAATAATAATAATAGGAGCATTTATTGAGCATTTTCATGGACCAGGTACTATATTAAAGTGTTACATGTATTACCTCATATAATTCCACAATAGCTACGAGGTAGGAACATTCATCATCCCCATTTCTCATACGGAGAAACCAAGGTACAAAGCAGCCAATATTCCCAAGTTCACACAATTGCTATGTGGTGGCCAATATTCTATCCTCAGGTACATGTGCTACTTCCCACTAGTTATAGTGTCTGACTCACAGGATTGTTTGGAGCTCAAACAAGATAATGCATTTTATGGCAAGGTGCTTTGTAAGCTATGTGGTATACTCATTACTGACTTTTTCAGTCTGAATACAAAGTCATCTTGAAGTCTAATAACTTTGCTCCCAAAAGTAACTTCAGGTGAATATCTGAGTACTGAATAAGAAAAATACCAGCTGAAACATTGACTAACCATTCCCTTTTAAAACTAACTTCATTCAACTTGCATACATTTATTACAATTTTAATTAAATTTTAAATGTGACATTTTTTTCCTTGTTCATCTAACTCAACTGTGCCCTTCTTTACATTTCCCCAAATGCAACCCTGATTTTCAGGACTTTTTTCCTTCATCTATGATTTAGTTTTAATTAATCTATATGAAAAAGCTGCAGCCTAATGTTTTATTTAAATATCCTGCTTTCTCTTATAATCTGTATTCTTTTAGTCCTATATTTGTCCTTGCTTTTCTGGCAGCTAGATATAAAGCCACACAAAACAGTGGTTTGGGTATGAAGAAAATTAGTTAAGTGTCAAAGCCATTGCTACAGTATAAAGACAGTGCTTGTTCATCAACTAATTTCATTGAGGTGAGGACATCTTATGAGAATTAAGCCAGGAGACTATGAGATAAAATGAGTAGAGTCTCCTTCAGTGGCTTATGAAAGGGAGTTGGGGGGAGGGGGCATGGTTTGCGGGGGTGGGGAGCATGCCAGTAGGAACCTTTCACCCCAGAGAAGAATGTACTGTCTCTGACACTATCACTGGTACATGGTGATAACAAAAAGTAAGCCAACTTTTAGTCTGTTTTATTATCTTTAAGTACTTTACAGACAATACATTTCATTACTGCCTGCTTCCCATCCTCCCTACTTGTAGCTATGGTTCTGATCTTTGCTTGTGCAGTATAGATGAGCACATTCTCTCCAATTTAGTTTGTAAGGTAGAAATGTGGAGAATTCTTGTATACAGAGGAAGGAACCAAAAGTCTTTAAAATCTCAGAGGAGTGAGAAGGAAAGGAAAATAAATTTTATTTCTGAAGCCAAAGAAGAATAGTGGAAATCTTTGGTCATATTTTTTGCTCTACAATAAAGTAATTTTTTAAATTTTTATTTGAAACAGCTTCTCTTGAAAAGGTAACTATGTTGATAACTCACAAATACTTTTTTTTAAGTGCCAGAGGTAAGAGAAAGGGGGAAGGAGAGTGTATTTATATTCTTGCTGACATGTATTAAGTTGTAGAGCTATATAGTCTATTGTTTCATTATCAGAGTTTTTTAATGAGAAACATGTATAATTTTTCTTAGCATTATTCTAGGTTGGGCATTTCAATTCTATATAATTTTTCATGTGTTTAATTCATATTTACCATATATTAAAGCAAAAGAATTTCAAAATAGCTCAGATAACACTTTCATTTAAAACTGGATTAGGTATATTCAAATTTTTAATCAGCATAGAATAGGTTTTTAAATATCAGAATCAGGAAGATAAAATATACATGTAAAACGTACATAGTAAAAATTCAAATATTGATCAAGCCTTATTTGCACTAATGATGGGGTAAAGAATTTTTAAATGGATAATATAAAACAGTACAAAAATTATTTTTGGCAAATATATGCATTGGGAAACATACACTACATCATACCATGATCTAATTATAATCAGCTCTATCTTTGGAAGCCTGGAAATTGCCAGGATAGTGAAAGGGAAGAGACTCTGAGTTATTAAGAGAATCCAGAAAGTGGATAAACCATTCAGGGAAAATCAAGAGTTGACATAATATTGTGGACTAGAGTCTCAAAGGACAGAGAGAAAAATCAGTCAAATGGGTTTTGATGTCATTTTTTTTCTAGAAATGCCTATTAAATCTTATACAAAGCAGCTAAAAATACAGCTATCTCTTTGGAAATCGTTCTTTTAAATGGAAATGCTGTAAAAATAAGACTGCACATTTTCAGTATGCACAAAATCAAATATTTTAAATGTTTAAATTGTTTTGGTAATTAACTATGTTCTACTGTAGAAAATCATGGTTGAAGTTGGTGCTCATTTTGCTCAAAGTTTTCCCTCATATCAGGAACTTGTAGTTTGTTCTGTATAGTTTGATGAAACAAAAAAAAAATAGTTTTATTTGCTGTGACCTTCAAATCCGTTGCTAGGAGTTAAATCTACATACATACAAGTAAAACAATAAATACGGAAACATCCCAACAGTCTTTTCCCATAATGTGTATTCTTACATTTTTCTCAGTAATGACAAATTCTTTACATTTCCCAAACTGTTTTAAACCTTAAGTATTACCTTGCTTTTTAATTCTTAGTTAAAATCTTTCAGGATTCTTAAACTTTGTAATATCTCAAACCAAGTTTTCTCATTAACACTTATTTTTTCTTTTAAACTTTATGAAAGAATATTGTAGGTTAACAGGCATTGTAACTCCTTATTCCTCCTCTATTCATTGATTCTTAGGTATGCTAGGTTTTGAATAGTTTAGACTCACGTATTAAAGTGTTCTTCTTAGTCTGGCCTTACATGTGTGCCTTCACTCTTTCATCTGGCCTGCTTTTCTTCTGACCTTGAGTTATCCCTATAAGTAGTGAAAGTATTTCACTTTCTCTATACTGAAAACAATCTTTTGATTATATGAAGTGGGCAATTTTAAAATTCTCTTGAGTTCGTCAGAATTAATCACATCATGACTTTTTAAGTCATTTCCCAAAGAAGTTCCAGACGTCCAGATCATTGTTCATCCCCTGAGCTCCCTAACTCCTGTAGTGAATTATCAGTGTCCTGAAAACTACTTAAGACAGAGCAACCTCCAAGCATATATGAATTATTTTAGAATTGCCCTCACTTAAGAAAACCAAAAAATAAACTAAATATGGAGAAATTATTGATAGTACATCTTTTTATTCCTGTAGGACTCATACTGAGTGACTTCAGTAAGATAAAACTCGATTTATAAAACAATTTCAATTTTGTGCCATGTATCTATTGTGTGAGTTGTAATATTGCAAATTCAAACAGTAAACATCAATAATCACAAATACTTGGGTAAGATGTTTGTTGGGAGACAGTGAGATAGGGTAGGAAACATTCTGTATTTAAAACCATTTTACCACAGCTAGCTCTTAAGTCATTGGCTTCTGAATTTTAGTTTTCTCAACCATAAAATACCAGTTTCTTGTGAGGATTAAGAGTTAATGGATATAGAGGTATAAACTTCGAGGTTTTGCAAAATAAGGCATATTTCCTATTATGGAAAACTAGAGTGCTCTATCATTGCTGATGAAAGACTTCTTCAATTGAAGGCTCAAATTCAGCTTTTAAAGTTATTGTTAAGTATATATTTTTAGCAGAAGAATAACCAGTAGGATGGATCAAATTAATATTTGCTTTTTCATTTTTTTTTTTTAAGATGTTCTCCTAGCTCCTCTAAAAGACTTGGAGCAGAAGTCTTAATGTGATGGTAAGCTTGAAAATTAAAATTTCATCACGGATACTAGAATCCAGTTCCATACTAACAGATTTGTTTTTTTAAAGCTATTTATGAGCATAACTAAACATTTTACACTTAAAACCCTTTTCTCTGCCTTCAGCAATCATGGATTATGTTGTCTTTTTCCTCCAATTTTATTTATCAGTATCTAAAATCATTTGAGTAAAGTAAAATCCAAACTTCAGAGGTTACGAATTTTATTGTTGGGATAGAATTAGTAAAAGTCAGATTCTATTCCTCTCTTTAGCTTAAAGTCCTCCTCCAGACCCTCCATGAATAAAAGAGTGGTTCAGAACATAGGCTTAGAACTTTAACCACCTGAGTTCTGGGCCTACCACTTTTCTGTAAGTCTTGTTACCTCTCTGATTCCCAATTTGCAAACTAGAGCAGCTCCAGAATTTCCATCTAGGAGGGCTTGGGGTGAACAGTCCGAGTAGAAAGAAGTGTGAGACTCTTAAAACTGCATGTTTGCTCAGCAAGCACATGGTTTTTCTTGAAATGTACAGTTTACTTGTTGTAGAGGGCTATTAATAGATATTTGTGAGGAAACCAAACTCCCCATCTACCTAAGCCATCCACTCCTGGCACTATTACCCTACCTTTTAGAATAATTGTGAGGTATAAATTGTGTCCTGATCATTATGAAGAACGCAGCAGGTATTATTACTAACAAGTACACCCAATTGTGGGAATGATTGTTCTCTCTTTACAAATGAGACTAATTATCATTATTCAATATCATTCACACTCAAGTTCCAATAAGCTTTCTTCAGCAAGAGAACAAAGAATAGGGTAACAATTATTCCACCCAGATTGCCTGTTCAACTGGTGCTTGAGGGAAAAGATTGAGAACTAGCCCTTATCGAACTCCTCACCTTCCCTCAAACATATACAATTTGACAACTCTGGCCTTTCCCACATACTGTTCTGTTTAATGGTCTGCCTTATCTCCTACCAGGCAGACTCCTACACACATTCTTCAGGACCAATCCCAACATACACTGGCTTGCTCTTCCTGACACATCAGTTGTCACCTTGGGCTATGCATATCTCTCATCCCCCATTAGACTGAATTAATCTGATGGAAGAGTCTTGTTCAAAGATGCTAAGATGGTGTTGGGTATAGTATGTGTTCCTAATGTGATAATTATTAAATGAAGGATTTGCCTCAATATCTGAAGCATCACTGTATTACTGTGATTTTGTTTTATCCCTGATGTATTACTGAGTATTTTTAAAGCTTTCAAAGTAAATTTACCTTATGAATGTGCATTAAAAATAGATATGTTTAAAATACAGTAACATTCTAAATTCAGTATTATTAAGAATAATAAATTCAGTATTTATGGAATTTAGAATATTCAAGATTAAATGTAAAGAATAGCAACATTTCATTTATATTTTCTAAAGACATTTTTATTGCAAAGAAATCTGTCTTCCAACCCAGTTTTTGTCTGGTTTCCATGGCAAAGTAACCATTCTGTGACTAGGCTCATAGCCTCCTTATCTAGTATCACATATACAACATTCTGAAGTCTACCTTCCCTTAATATTGTCCATTTTTCTTGAGTCCAAGGTTTTCCAGGAGAATTAACAACTATCAAAAGTTAGGTCTAGGGCTTCCCTGGTGGCGCAGTGGTTGAGAGTCCGCCTGCCGATGCAGGAGACACGGGTTCGTGCCCCGGTCCGGGAAGATCCCACATGCCGCGGAGCGGCAGGGCCCGTGAGCCATGGCCGCTGAGCCTGCGCGTCCGGAGCCTGTGCTCCGCAATGGGAGAGGCCACAACAGTGAGAGGCCCGCGTACCGCAAAAAAAAAAAAAAAAAAAAAAGTTAGATCTAGATCCTTTATGCCTCTGCATTGACCAACAATGTAGTCACCAAGTTTGTCTTCATGCATCTTCTGAGAAGGGTCTCAGAGTTATTAAATACTTATGAGAGTTTACCTACTGATTGCTTCCAAGCAACCTGTATAGTGATACTATTTTTAAACAAATACTGCCTTGAGACCCCATCCCCATGAGAGCCCACAATTTGTATAGTATTAATAAGCCTGGATGAGTTGTTACTGCTGTCCCAAAATAGAAGTCCCTAAATCACCCTCAAGCACATTGAAATAGTAAAAATACTATATAATATTTGGTTGGAATATACAAAGATAGGTGTACAAATTACTAATTTGGGAAGTGAAACAGTCCATAGTTTTCAGACTTGAATTCCCATTTTAAAAAGACATCATTTTTCAGTTTTACTCCGATAAGAAATAAAAATTAAACAAGAAGTAATGTGGGGGGAAAAAAAAAACCTCACTTTTGAGGCAAAAAAGAGTCTTGTTGATGGCCAAGGGTAAGACTCAGTTTCCCAACAGGGTAAATTAATTTTGAAAACAAAAGGAGCCAAATGTTAAGGAAAGAGAAGATAGTCAAGTTTGATTGGAAAGGAGAGATTTTCTGTGTTTTTTTTTCTTTCGTGGGTGGTTTAAGCTCTAGAGAAAATATTTTCTTGGACAGATTCCTCAAAATTCCCTTTAAACAACCAGGTAGACTGGGAACATCCTGGATCTTCCCACTTTTCTTAAAAACGGCACACAAAAGATGAACTATATAATGACACCAATTGTGATTGTGTAAAAATAAAATAGCCCAACCGGAATTACTTGTACACAATCCATTAACAAGATTTTTAAACCCCCACTGATAGACCCAGAAGGAAAATTAAACTGCTTAGCTTGTTCAAAATCTGCTTTTTGAAACACATGGCAAACCATCTAATTGATACATACTCTAGAAATAAGTAGTATAGTACAGAAGTATTTGTGTAATTTTATTTTATTTTTTTTTTTGCTATCCGCGGGCCTCTCACTGCTGTGGCCTCTCCCGTTGCGGAGCACAGGCTCCGGACACGCAGGCTCAGCGGCTATGGCTCACGGGCCCAGCCACTCCGCGGCATGTGGGATCTTCCCAGAACCGGGGCACGAACCCATCTCCCCTGCATCGGCAGGCGGACTCTCAACAACTGCGCCACCAGGGAAGCCCTATTTGTGTAATTTTAATACATGTGAGGCTCACAATGAGTGGTGCTAAGACCAGGTGTTTTCTTTGGTGCTAGCGAAATTGGTGTAACTCTGGAAACCACTTTCATACTACAGTTATTAGCAAATACAGAATTTAGCTTCAGAGTTCAGTGAGTCCTAACAGCCTGCCCTCAAAGTGTGAGACAACCTAAAACCAGGGCAGAGAGAAGACAGCTCCTTGTCTTAGATGCTAGCTATATCTCCCTCTCCTGTCACTGGACCCACACATACTCTTTCCAGATTCTGGGTCACTTCTATTTACTTCAAGTTTTTAAGGCCTATTTGTTTCTACCCTTACATTTAGCTGGTATTTAGCTGGTAAACTTGAATTTTTACCTAGTCATCCTTCTGTTACTGTTGTCTGTTTCCACAGCTACATTGGATTTCCAAGGGCATGGCTTATCTGTTCAGACTCTGATGTTTGCTCGTATTCCGCAGTTCTGGTTTGGTTTTTCAAAATGTAATGTTGGGATTCACCCCAAAAATCAAGGTTACTGTTTTTTGTCTTCTCTGTCTTTGCCTAAGGTATATTTTCTTGGACTCTGTAAATCTGCCCATAGGAAACCCATAGGAGAACTGTAATAGACTACACGCCCTGTAACTAGACTGTTAACTTCAAGGATCAGGGATGTTATTCTATAGTAAATATTTTGTGGATGTATTTCCACAACTGTCACGTTGTTGTTGTTTTCTTCATGTAATTTCAAATATAGTAAAACCAAGTTCTTGGAGAAAAAAGGTCAGGGTCCAAATAATTCAATGAAAATTAGTATATCATTAAAAAAATGAGAAATACATTCCAAGAATATTCATTAAAATGTTCATTTCAGTTGCCTTGATGAGGCATTGATATCGTACATTGCCTCCATATGTCGTAAAATAGAAAATAACATGTATCATTCACAATTCCTAGAAATATAAAGAAACAGGAAATGTAAACCCATGGTAAATGGAAACAGATCCAAAGATAACCCAGATGTTAGAATTGGTAAACAAGGACTTTAAAATGACTATAATAAATACATTAAAGAATCCACAGGAAAAGATGGAATGCGTAAGAAATAGGGAATTTCAGGAAATACATGTGAAAACTATAAGAAATAACCAAATGTAAATATTAAAACTAAATATAACTGAAATCAAAAATCTATTAATTGGATGGGATTAATGCAGAACACAACTTAAAAATAAGTCTAGAAATTATCCAAAATAAGGCATAGAGATTTTTTTTCCCTAAATTAACAGGAACACAAAGACTTGTGAGAGAGAACCAAACAGGAGAAGAATGAAGTAGAAAAAAATAATTGAAAACAGATGGCTGAAGTTTTCCCGAATTTGACTGAAAATATCAACTTAAGCCAGCATACCCCAAGCAGGATAAGAAGAAAAGAAGACCACATCCATACCCTTAAATAGTCAATAAAAATCCAAGATAAAAATTAATTCTCAAAAGCAGCCATGGGGGAAAAAAGTCACATTACTAGCAAATAATGTGACAGCTGACATTTCATTAGAAACAACAAAGGCCAGGAGAAAATGGAATGGCGTCTCTGAGGTGCTAAGGTGGGGGAAGGGGGAGGGAAACCTGTCAAATTTAGAATTAATACACAAGAAAATATCCTTCTAAAATGAAGGCAAATTAAACATTTTCAGATTAAAAATAATTTGTCCATCAGTAACCCATAATACAGAAGTGTTTATGGAAATGCTCAAAGAATTTCCAGATGGAAATTTCAGATCTACAGGAAGGAATAAAACCTATGGAAATGGTGAGTAGAGTATGTAGATAAATAGAAAATTTTTTCTTTCTTAGATAAAAATCAAATGGTTGTTCAAAACAAAATGAATGAAAATGTACTGTGGGATTTGTAACGTGTGAATAAAATATATGACATCAGACAAAGGAGAGTGGTTTATGTGAAATTATACTGTTATAAAGTTCTTATATGTGAATTAATATAATATGATTGCAAAAGATCATGATATATTAAGAATGTATACTATAGGGACTTCCCTGGTGGTCCAGTGGTTAAGGCTTCGCCTTCCAATGCAGGGGGTGTGGGTTCAATCTCTGGTCAGGGAGCTAAGATGCCACATGCCTTGTGGCCAAAAAACCAAAACATAAAACAAGCAATATTGTAAAAAATTCAATAAAAACTTTAAAAATGGTCCACATCAAAAAAATCTTAAAGAAAAAAAAGTATACTATAAACCCTAGAGCAACCACACACAAAAAAGAAAAAGAACAAGAGGCATAACTAAAAGCCAGTAAAACAGATAAAATGTAATAATAAATAATACTCATGTCACCCCCTCCCCCACACACAAAAAAAGTAAAGGTAGAAAAGGAGGGAAAAGGAACAAAAGAACAAATGGTAAACAAAGGTTGATGGTAGATTTAAATCCAACCATATTATTAATTAAATGTAATGGACTAAACTCTGAATAAGGCAGGAGAAAGAAAGATCCAACCATATGCTTTTTCCGAGAGACACTTTATAAAGACCAAACAAGTTATAAGTAAAAAATGGAAAATGATACACCTAGCATAGGGAATTTAGTGTGGCCATATTAATATAAGGTGATTGACACTTATAGAACACTACACACAACAAATGCACATGGAATAGTCTCTAAGACAAAATGCTGGTCCATAATTAAGTTTCAGTGTATTGCAAAGGATTGATGTCCTATAGAATATGCTCTCGCACGACCAAATAATTAAATTAGAAATACAGTCAGCCCCCTCGGTATCTGCGGGTTCCACGTTGGTGGATTCAGCCAGCCTAGGATCCAAAATATTTGAAAAATATTTCCAGAAAGTTCCAAAAAGCAAAACTTGAATTTGCTGCATACCAGCAAGTATTTATATAGCATTTACATTGGATTAGGTATTATAAGTAATGATTTAAAGTATACAGGAGGATGTGCAAAGGCTGAAGGCAAATACTACACCATTTTATAATAAGGGACTTGAGCATCCATGGATTTTGATTTTTGTGTATGTGGGGGGGTGTCCTGAAACCAATCCCCAGCAGATACAAGATACCTAGAAAATTAACATGGGTCAGAGAAGAAAACTGCATGAAAATTTGCGGAGTGAAGCTAACACATCTTATAAAAATTATGTTTACACTATTCTGTAGTCTATTAAGTGTGCTATTTAGCATTATGTCTAAAAAAAGCAATGTGTATACCTTAATTTAAAAATACTTATATTGCTAAAAAATGTTAACCATCATCTGAGCCTTCAGCAAGTCCTAATCTTTTTGCAATAGTAACATTCAAAGATCACTGATCACAGATCACCATAACGAATACAATAATAATGTAAAAAGTTTGAAATATTGTGAGAATTACCAAAATGTTGACACAGACATGAAGTGAGCAAATGCTGTTGGAAAAATGGTGCCAGTAAACTTGCTCAATGAACGATTATCACAAACCTTCAATTTGTAAAAAAAGGAATATCTGCAAAGTGCAATAAAATATGGTATGCCTGCAGTAAATTAGCAAGATCGATTGCATTAGTTTGCTAGGGCTTCCATAACAAAATAGCACAGAGTAAGTGGCTTAAACAACAGAAATTTATTTTCTTATGGTTCTGGAGACTGGAAGTACAAGATCAAGGTGCTGGCAGAGTTGGTTTCCTCTGAGGCCTCTCTCCTTGGCTTGCAGATGGCCACTTTCTTGCCTTTTCTTCACATGGTCATCATGCAGTGTACCCTTGGTGTCTCTCTGTGTGTTCTAGCCTTATAAGGACACCAGTCATAATTGGATTAAGGCCCTCTCTAATGCTCTCATTATAACTTAATTACCTCTTCAAAATACAGTCCAAATACAGTCAATTTTGAGGTACTGAGGGGTAAGCCTTCAACTTGAGGGGAACACAATTCAGCCCATAACACTGATAGAATAAATTATCAATATCAGGAATGAAAGCAAGGACATGACTAGATTTTACAAAGATTAAAAGGATAAAAGATTATGAACAACTGACAATAAATTCAATTAAATGGACAGTTTCCTTAAAGAGAACAACTTAACAAAAATACCACTTATCACAATTGACACAGGAGACATAGAAACTCTGAAAAGCTCTACATCTTAAACACGCTGAATTTGTATCTAAAAACCTTCCCAGAGAGATAAAAGGAAGATTTTGGTTCCATTGGGACACTGAAGTCCACTACAGCTTATCTCTTTTTGAATTACAACTAAAATCTCTTGAGAATATTCATAAGCAACTACCTGAGCATTCTGAAAAGTAAACAAAAAATTGTGGAAGGAAGTCAGCAGTTGGAAAAGCAATCCATAAAGGAGTAAATATTCTGAGTTTCTGTTTTATAGCTATGCCCCCAAGGGCAGGCTCAGTTGTAGAAATGTGTGATCATGTAGATGGCTAGCCTCCAATAGAACCTTGTTTTCCTGTCCAAAGGAACCACAAAAAGGGAAACTTGCAGGTCAGAAAGTGTAACAAGAATTCTGGATTTGGGGAAGGGGATTACCTAATCTGGTGTAACAGGCTCACCCCTGGGTTGTGCATGGACAGGACAAATCTAAAACATCATAACACTTAACATTTTGACCATTGCTCAAGACTCATACTAACCCCTGAAAAGCACATGTGCAGGTCGGACCCAAAACAGTATGGCAAATGCTTTATGACCTGAACTATGATTTAAACCAGGGCCCAAATCTCAGACTAATCCTGGGTGATGGTTGTATGGCAAGACAGAACTTTTGGTCTGAGTCTAAACTGAGTTGATAGACTGGCTAAAAAAAATTAACATCCTCCATAAGATTATAAGAGAACCCACAGTCTACACAGTATTGCAGTCACAATTTCCAGGATATAATTCAAAGTTACTTAGCATATAAAGTATGAGTAAAGTGACTAATTAACCAGGCAAAGGCAACCAACAGATTTCAAGACATACAGCTGTAGTAATCAAGATGGTGGTATTGGCAGAGGAATAAACACACAGATCAATGGAACAGAAGGGAGAGCTCCAAAATAGCATCATCACACAAGTATGGCCAACTGATATTTGACAAAGTTGCAAAAGCATTTTGATGGAGAGAGGACACTCTTTTCAACAATGGTGTGGAGTAATTAAATATCCATAAGCAAAAGAAGAAGCCTAGACCTAAAACTCACACCTTATACAAAAATTAACTCGAAGTGAATCATAGATTTAAAAGCAAAGTATAAAACTATAAAGCTAAAAGAAGATAACACAAGAGAATAAAGCATGGTGACAATTCCAAATGCTGATGAAGATACAGAAAAACAGTCTTGTACATTGCTGATGGGAATATAGAATAGTACAGCCACTCTGGTAAATAATTTTGCATTTTCTTTAAAGACATTTATCATACAACCCAGCAATCACTGTTGACATTTATTCTAGAGAAATGAATACATAAGTCTTCATTAAAACCTGAACATGATTGTTCATAGCTCTATTTGTAATAGCCCAAAATTGAAACAACCAAAATATCTCTCAGTAGGTGAATAGTTAAACTGATATATGCAGACTATGGAATTCTACTCAGCAGTAAAAAGGAAAAAAACAATCTCTTCATATAACAACTTCACTGAATCTCAAGGGCATTGTACTGTGTGAGAAAAAAATCCAATTCCAAAAACTCATACTGTATAATTCCATATATATATATATATGGTTCTCAAAATGAAAAAATTACAGAAATGGAAAGATTAGTGGTTGGTGAAGGTAGGGGTGTAATTATAAAACAATAGCACCAGAGAGGTTTTTGTGGTGATGGAATAGTTTGGTATCTTGACTGCAGTAGTCATTACACAAATCTATACATGTGATTAAATGATATTGAACTATATATACACACCATATTAATGTCATTTCCTGTCAATGTCATTTGATATTGTACTATAATTGTATAAGATGTAACCATTGAGGTAAACAGGATGAAAGATGCATAGTGCCTTTCTGTATTACCTTTGAAACTTTTTATTCTATAATTATTTCAAATTAAAACATTCTCAAAAATTAAAGATATAATCACTCAATGAACCTGAAGAGTGATAAACAGAAGTTATAGAATCTGAAGGACAGAAGCAGGGAAAGATTTTTAAAAGAAAGAAAGAGAAAAGAAAGAGCATAGCATCACGGGTCTATGGAACAATATTTTAAAAATCTAACATACTTGCCCCTGGAGTTTCAGAAAGAGAGGATAAAGAGATTGGGGCCAAAAAAATTATTTGAAGAAATAATGCCCCAAACATCACAAATTTAATGAGACATACATTTACAGAGTCAAAAAGTTTGATGCACCCCAAACAAGATAAAGAAAATAATACTTAGACACATTTTAATGAAACTACTGAAGACTTTTGTAAAAAGATTTTTAAAAATCTTAACAGAACTAGAGAAAAATGAAACATTACATATGGGGCAACAATGATTGGGATGCTCTTGGATTTCTCATCAGAAGCCATGAAACCCAGACAATGGAAGAACATCTTTAAAGTGCTCAAAGAAAAGAGTGGTCAACACAGGATTCTATGTCCAGCAAAAATATCCATCAGAATAAATATATTCTGAGATGAAAGAAAATTATGAGAATTCATCAGCAGCAGATTGATTCGAGAAGAATACTTAAAGGAAATGATTCAGGCTAAAGAGGAATACCAAAGAGAAACTTAGACGTTGAAAAATGAAGGAAAAGCAACACAAATGGTAAAGATCTGAGTAAATTTAACAGTCTATTTTTCTCCTATTAGATTCTTTAAAATATGCATAACTGATGAAAGCAATAATGATTGGGACATAGTCAATGGGTCTCTCTAACTCTGACACATGTTGCTAAGCGTGTAAAGGATTGCAAGACCCTGACAACTCTTTTATCCAGGTCATTTCTCAGGATTGTTTTTGCAGCTGGAAAGTATGAAAGGTGAGGTAATATCTTCCATCACATAAAAAGCTGATCTGCTTACTGATTGCCATAAAAGTGGTAGACCCCTTAAAGCTCCTTTCCTGTGGCCCAAAAGTCCACTAATTTTGCAGGCTTCATCAGGCCTTCTGCATTGCCTTGTGGGTCTTGTGGCTCAGGTAATCAGCATAAAAATACTCTTGCCTCTGCTGTCACCGTAAGTTTCAGAGTCTAGTGTGCATGTCTACTGTACACAGTCTAGTGTACCTTACCTAGGATTCTAGTGTGTTCAGTATCCATGAAATGGTAGCATGCTAACTTAATAGCTTGAAAGTCGATTAAAATAAATCCCCTCTCAAAACTGTAACACTGCCTGGTAGGAATATCAATATATGTAGATAGATATGACAACTATAAAGAGGGCGGGGTAAAGCAACCTACATGGTTGTAAGGCTTCTACATTTCACTTGAGGTGGTAAAATATTAACCTGGATATAGTGGGAAAGGTTGAGTACGTGTAATTTAATCTATAGAGAAACCATTAAGACAAAGAACCCAAAAGATTGCCAA
This sequence comes from Lagenorhynchus albirostris, assembly GCF_949774975.1. Taxonomy (NCBI): domain Eukaryota; kingdom Metazoa; phylum Chordata; class Mammalia; order Artiodactyla; family Delphinidae; genus Lagenorhynchus; species Lagenorhynchus albirostris. The sequence continues at coordinate 53,718,729 of NC_083105.1, read as the reverse complement.
AGAGCCAATAAATTAAAATGGAATATGAGAGTATTCAAATAATAGAAATGGAGGTAAGAAAGAAGATCAAAATACAGAGGAGACAGCCAGTAAACAAAGTAGAAGACTTAAACCAACTATATCAATAATTACATTAATATAAATGATCTAAACATACCAATTAAAAGATAGAGATTGTTAGATTAGATGGTGTTTTAGTTTTCTGGGGCTGCTGTTAAAAAAGTACCACCACCTGAGTGGCTCAAACAGAAATTTTCTTACAGTTTTGGAGGTTAAAAGTCTGAGATCAAGGTGTGAGCAGGGTTGAGCCTTCTGAGGGCTGTGAGGAAGAATCTGCTCCCCTTCTAGCTCCTAGTGGTTAGCTGGCAATCTTTGGTGTTCCTTGGCTTGTCTGCATCACCCCAATCTCTGCCTCCGTATTCACATGACATTCTCCCTGTATGTATGTCTTTCTCCATCAACCCACTTTATAACGACACCAGCCATACTGGATTAGGTGCTTAACCCTACACCAGCGTGGTCTCATCTTAACTAATTATATCCACAAAGACCTTATTTCCAAATAAGGTCACATTCTGAGGTACTAGTTAGGATGTCAACATGTGAATCTGGGGGACACACAATTCAACCCATAAACGATAAACTCATAGATGGTAAATTCAAGTCCTAAATATATGCTGCCTATGAGAAACTTGCATTAAATATAAAGACACAGGGCTTCCCTGGTGGCGCAGTGGTTGGGAGTCCGCCTGCCGATGCAGGGACACTTAACGATCAAAGATTCCACGGTTTCCCCCTAGGACTAACAAGGCAAATGTTGGGAAAGGCAGTCTAATGTGCACTGCCTGTTGACCCCCCTCCATCTAGTTTCAGAAGAACAGGGCTTGGGCCTGGAATACTTCTTTACCAAGAGATAAGGAACCCATATAGTCAGTGCCAGATTTATCACCTTGTATGGGAATATCTTCTTTTTCAGACTCAATGTGTATTCCTTTGTTCTGCTTAAGTATTTATACTCAATGCGTCAATGACTCTCAGGCACTCTCCAGCCTTCGTTTATTTCAGACTCCACGAAGGAGGAAGAGGTGTCCTTCTGCTACAGCACAAGAGGGGTGCATGCAGGCTAATTGCCCTGTGTTGGCTGCCTAGTGGGACCCACTGGCCACAGGGAACCAATGCACACAATTGGAGCTGATCTTTCTCTGTCTCTTCTCCATGTAAGTAAAATTGTTGTTCCACCTAGTGTTTGACTGTGTTATGTTTTCCTTGGCAAATCCATTACCAAGTATAGTGGAGTGAAAGTGAGTGGAAGTATTTGGGCTTCTATTCCTGGTGATTTTCATAGTAATGATCTTTGCTATCCTCCATGTTGTTGGAGACCTCCCCTGACATTGGTAACCAGTGTTCAGTGTTCTGCCTGACATCAAGGATGTCTCCTCTCAATGTGCCCACATGTTGGAGGGTCTAGCCAGTGTAATAAATCATGAAAAAGAAATAAAAGACACATAGATTGGAAAAGAAGAAATAACACTGTCTGTATTCAAAGAGAGCATAATTGTTTACATATAAAATCCCAAAGAATATCAAAAAATAGTACTATACATAGTTTAACAAGATTGCAAGATTCAGTATAAAACATCAGTTGTATTTCTCTATATAAGGAATGAAAATTGGAAATCATTTTTAAAAGTACCATTTGTAAAAGTATCAAGTATAAATTCAAGAGTAAATCTCAGAGAAATGTGCTGAAACTGTATGGTGAAAACTATAAAACACTGATGATCTCTGACCCAATTAAATAAAAGAATATATCATATTTATGGATATGTTAATATTGTTAAGCTGTCAATTTTATCCTAAGAGATCTATAGAATCTACACAATCTCAAAATCCCAGCAAAACTTTTAATAGAAATTGACAAGATCATTATAAAATTTATATAGAAAATCAAAAGAAATAGCCTAAGAATTTTGAATAAGAACGAAGTTGGAGGGGACTTCCCTGGTGGCACAGTAGTTAAGAATCTGCCTGCCAATGCAGGGGACACGGATTCGATCCCTGGTCCAGGAAGATCCCACATTCCACAGAGCAGCTAAGCCCTTGCACCACAACTACGGAGCCTGTGCTCTAGAGCCCATGAGCCACAACTACTGAGCCTCCATGCCACAACTACTGAAGCTTGCACATCCTAGAATCCATGCATCACAACTGCTGAGCCTACATGCTGCAACTACTGAAGCCCACATGCTCTAGGGCCTACGTGCCACAACTACTGAGCCTGCGTGCTGCAACTGCTGAAGCCTGTGCACCTAGAGCCCATGCTCTACAACAAGGGAAGCCACTGCAATGAGAAGCCCCTGCACCGCAATGAAGACTAGCCACTGCTCGCCGCAACTAGAGAAAGCCCACACACAGCAACAAAGACCCAACGAGGCCAAAAAGAAAAAAAGAAAAAGAACAAAGTTGGAGGGCTCACACAACCTGATTGTAAAACTTACTATAAAACTATAATCAGGGCTTCCCTGGTAGTGCAGTGGTTGAGAGTCTGCCTGCCGATGCAGGGGACACGGGTTCATGCCCTGGTCCGGGAAGATCCCACATGCCACAGAGCGGCTGGGCCCGTGAGCCATGGCCGCTGGGCCTGCGCGTCCGGAGCCTGTGCTCTGCAACGGGAGAGGCCACAACAGTGAGAGTCCCGCGTACGGCAAAAAAACAACAACAAAAAACCCCCCTATAATCAGACAGTGCAGTATTGGTAAAAGATGGACACAAAGATCAATGGAACAGAATAGAGTCCAGAAATAGATCAATTGATTGATCAATTGATTTTTTACATAAGTTTAATAGCAATTCAATGGAGAACAGATAGTCATTTTAACAAAGAGTGCTGGAACAATGGAACATTCCTATGGAAAATAGCAAACCCCACCCCATAACTTACACCTTATGCTAAAATTAACTCAAAATGGATCACAGATCAAAAGGTAAAAATCTAAAACTATAAACTTTGGGGAAAAATGAAGAGAAAATCTTTTTGACTATGGGTCAGGCAAAGATATCATAGTTATGACAGCTAATGCATAATATGAAATGAAAAAATTTGATAAATTAGACTTTATAAAAATTGTAAAACTTCTGTTCTGCAGAAGACACTGTTAAAGAATGAAAAGGCAGTCCACAGACTGGGAGGAAAATCTTTGCAACTGATATATCTGGTAAAAAAAAAAAAACTTGTACCCAAAATATAAAAAAGAACTCTCAAAACTCAACAGTAAGGAAGGAAACAACTCAATTTTTTTAAAAAGGGCAAGAGATTTGAATAGCTATTCCACTAAAGAAGATATATTGATGGCCTATAAACAGATGAAAAGATGCTCAATATAAATCATTAGAGAAATGCAAATTAAACCACAGTGTGATACTACTATAGACCTATTAGAACGGCTAAAGTAAATACCAAGTGTTAGTGAGGATGTGGAGCAGGTGGAACACACCACTACTAGTGGGAATGCAAAATGGTATAGCCATTTTATACAGTAATCAAAACAATGTGGTACTGGCACAAAAACAGACATACAGATCAATGGAGCAGGATAAAGAGCCCAGAGAAAACCCACATGCCTACGGTCAATTAATCTTTGACAAAAGAGGCAAGAATATAAAATGGGAAAAGGTCTCCTCAGCAAGTGGTGCTGGGAAAGTTGGACAGCCGCATGTAAATCAATGAAGTTAGAACACATCTTTACACCATGCACAAAAATAAACTCAAAATGGCTTAAAGACTTAAACATAATCTATGACACCATAAAACTCCTAGAAGAGATCATAGGCAAAACATTCTCTGACATAAATTGTACCAATGTTTTCTTAGGTCAGTCTCCCATGGCGATAGAAATAAAAACAAAAATCAACAAATGGGACCTAATCAAACTTACAAGTTTTTGCACAGCAAAGGAAACCATAAACAGAATGAAAAGACAATCTACAGAATGGGAGAAAATATTGGCAAACGATGCAAGCAACAAGGGCTTAATTTCCAAAATATAGTAACAGCTCATACAACTCAACAACAAAAAAACAACGCAATCGAAAAATGGGCAGAAGACCTAAATAGACATTTCTCCAAAGAAGATATACAGATGGCCAATAGGCACATGAAAAGATGCTCAACATTGCTAATTATTAGAGAAATGCAAATCAAAACTACAATGAGGTATCACCTCACACCAGTCAGAATGGCCATCACTAAAAAGTCTACAAATAACAAATGCTGGAGAGGGAGTGGAGACAAAGGAACCCTCTTATACTGTTGGTGGGAATGAAATTCGTACAGCCACTATGGAACACAGTATGGAGTTTCCTCAAAAAACTAAAAATAGAGTTGCTATATGATCCAGCAATCCCACTCCTGGGCACATACCCAGACAAAACTATAATTTGAAAAGATCCATGCACCCCTATGTTCATAGCAGCACTATTTACCATAGCCAAGACATGGAATCAACCTAAATGTCCATCAACAGATAAATGGATAAAGAAGATATGATACATATGTACAGTGGAATATTACTCAGTCATCAAAAAGAATGAAATAATGCCATTTTCAGCAACATGGATGGACCTAGAGATTATCATACTAAAAAGTAAGTCAGAAAGAGAAACACACCATATGATATCACTTATATGTGGAATCTAAAATATGACACAAATGAACATATCTACAAAACAGAAACAGACTCACAGACATAGAGAACAGACTTGTGGTTGCCAAGGGGGAGGGAAGGATTGGAAGTTTGGGATTAGTAGAGGCAAATTATTACATATAGGATGGATAAATAACAAGGTCCTACTGTATAGCACAGGGAACTGTATTCAATATCCTGTGACAAACCATAATGGAAAAGAATATGAAAAAGAATATATATGTATAACTGAGTCAGTACAGAAGAAACCAGCACAACATTGTAAATCAACTATACTTCAATAAAATTTTTTTAAAAAAGAATAAATTGAACAGAGCAGAAAAAATGGTATAGCCATTTTGGAAAACAGTCTGACAGTTTCTTATAAAGTTAACCATACAACCCAACAATCCCATTTCCAAGTATTTACTTGGGAGAAATGAAAACTAATTTAATTAATAGGTTCATAGAATTCATAGTTGTATACACACAAAAAGTTACTTTTACTGTATATAAATTATACCTAACTATAAAAAAAATTTTTTTAACTGACCAGAAAAACAAACAAACAAACAAAAGGCTTGAAGTTTCACTTTTGAATTCTATCTATCACACACTAAGGAAGAAATAACACTAATCTTACACAAACTCTTCCAGAAAATAAAGGGAACACCCTCCAATTCATTTTATAAGGCCACTTGATACTAAAACCTGTCAAACCCAATAAACATAAATGCAGAAATACACACACACACACACACACACACACACACACACACTAAGTTAGCATAGGACTCCAGCAATTTGCAAAAATAATTGTACATCATAACCAAGTAGGGTTTATCCCAGAAATGCAAGGTTATTTAAAAAATCAATGAGTTGTTGCTCAGTGTATATGGAATTTCGGTTTTCCAAAATGAAAAATTTCCTAGAGATCTGTTACAGAACAATACACTTCACATATTTTGATGGTCTCTCATAAAGTGTGTAAATATTTAAAATTGTTATAACTTCTTGCTGTATTAAACTTTTATTAATGCATGATGTCTTGTCTCTTGTAGCCTTTTTTGATTTAAGTCCATTTTGTCTGGTATTAGCATAACAGGAGTGGTTCTTTTGGTTACTATTTGCATGGAATATCTTTCTCCATCCTTTCACTTGAAACCTGTTTGTATCTTTGGATCTCAAGTGAATCTCTCACGGACAGCATATAGTTGGATCATGTGTATTTATCCATCTGGCATAATACCATCCTGACAATCTCTGTCCTTTTCATTGGAGAGTAATCCATTTACATTTAAAATTATTACTGATAAGGAAGGACTTACTTCTGTCATTATGCTATATACTAATTCAATCTCCTCACTAGTAATCAGTCTGTTCAGATTGTTTGTTTCTTCATGATTCAAGCTTGGTAGGATGTATGTTTCTAGGAATTTATCCATTTCTTCAAGGTTTTTAATTTGTTGGCATATAATTGTTCATAGTAGTTTCTTACAATCTTTAGTATTTCTGTGCTATCACTTGTAAGGTCTCTTTCATTTCTGATTTATTTATTTCAGTACTCTCTTTTTTTCTTGGTGAATCTAGTTAAAGTTTGTCAATTTTCTTTATCTTTTCAGAGAACCAGCTCTTAGTTTCACCGATCTTTTCTATTGTCTTTTTAGTCTCTGTTTCAGTTATTTCCATTCTGATCCTTATTTCCTTCCTTCTAACTTTGGGCTTAGTTTGTTCTTTTTTTTAGTTCCTTGAGGTATAAAGTTAGGCTGTTTATTTGAGATCTTTTATTTTTCTTAATGAAGGCATTTACCACTATAAACTTCCCTCTTAGAACTGCTTTTGCTACATTCCTTAAGTTTTAGTATGTTGTTTCCATTTTCATCTGTCTCAAGATATTTTTTGGTTTTCCCTTTGATTTCTTCTTTGACCCATTGGTTTTAGGAGCTTGTTGTTTAATCTCCACATATTTGTGATTTTCCCAGTTTTCCACTTATAATTAATTTCTAGTTTCATACCATCATGGTCAGAAAACATACTTGATATGATTTCAATCTTCTTAAACTTATTAAGACTTGTTTTGTGGTCTAACATGTTATCTATCCTAAAGAATGTTCCACATGTGCTTGAGAAGAAGATTCTGCTGCAGTTGAATGGAATTTCCTGTAAATGTCTGTTAGGTCCATCTGACCTAAAATGTAGTTTAAGTCCAACATTTCCTTATTGATTTTCTGTCTGGATAAACTATCTGTTGTTGAAAGTTGAAAGATTTAATGAATTTTTAGGCTATAATAGAAAACTAACAAGAAATTTCTCCCCTGAGACTGTTTCGGGTCCTTTAAACCACTCTGATCCACCTCTGCTATTAGTTCTCCTTTAGTGATCAAGTGTAAGAAGCACTGGATTGAAGAAGTTGGTTCTCTGCTATAGTTATGTCATCTCTGATAAAATTATTCTCCAGCAGGCAGATGACTTACATGGAAGGATTGGTACAATACTCCCAACGATAGATTTTTCCTCTATCTCTGCTCTGCCCTCTTCTTCACATCCTTTGAAGAGGCACCTTGCTGCTGGTTAAAAGTGTGAACTGTGGAGTCAAACTTCCTGGGTTGAAATCCCAGCCCCACCACTTAGTAGCCTCGGGAAATTTAACTTAACCTCTTCCTGCCTGAGGCTTCTCATCTCTAAAGTGGATATAATAGTGTTTATTTTATAGGATTATTATAAGGAAAATATAAGAATAATAGTAAAAGGCTTAGGTCAATGCCTGTGTGTGCCAACTTAATTGAGTTCCTATTTCCTATGTCTGCAATGTACTGTGATGTTAGTATTTCTGATATAAATTTGTCTCTCAAATAGAGGTGGGAGGAGTCCTTGAAAGAATAGGTCTTGTCTCTCTTCCTCCTCTCTCTCAATCCCTCTGCAACTTTTTCTCTGGCTCCCTCTCATTCTCTCAACAAATATCTACTGAGCACCTTCTGCGTACCAGGCACTATTTTAGGCTGATGATTATATTTTGAATCAGAAAAGCATTTTCCCTCCCTTTTTCCAATATAATGAAACAAATCAGTACTTGAGCAGGCTATTGCAGTGCAATAAGGTAGAAAGAGGGAGGGGAAGGCAGGAACACAAGGTATTCTGTGTCTATCTATTCTTTGTGTTTCTGTCTCTTTTTCTGTCTGACTCTGTCCCTCTCTTCCTCTGTCTCTGTGTGTATGCCTCTTGAAGGAAATTAAGAGATTTCCCAAAGTACAGGAAGAACTTACTGTATGAGTACAGTTAACCTGGGATAGTCTGGTTGTAGCCAATTCTAGCCAGCAGGGGGCAGGAGTGACCAGCTGTATAAATCAGTGCAGTTACTCAAATGTTTCTAAGACCTACTTTTAAAAAGTGCTTTTTAAAAAAAAATTTTATTAGAGTATAGTTGATTTACAATGTTGTGTTAGTTTCGGGTGTACAGCAAAGTGAATCAGTTATACATATACTTATATCCACTCTTTTTTAGATCCTTTTCCCATATAGGCCATTACAGACTATTGAGTAGACTTCCCTGTGCTCTACAGTAGGTCCTTATTAGTTATCTACTTTATACATAATAGTGTGTATATGTCAATCCAAATATCCCAGTTTATCTCTCCTCCCCTTACCCCCTGGTAACCATAAGTTAGTTTAAAAAAAAAAGTTCTTTTAATTTGTTCTGTGGAATTCTTTCAATTTTTAAGCTGTATAATTGTTACATAGCAAAAATGACTATTGGTATTGTCATGTTAAAACAATTCCAATTTGGCAAATTGGAGTAAGTTTCTACTGATCATGAATGTTGATTTTGTTTTCACACAAGGATTTAGCCTCTCCTTAGACATCCAAATAACAAAATTTTCTGCCTTTTTATATTCAGCAGATAATTTCAACTGGAGACAGGGATGGATGGAAAAACTTACACTCCCAAGACATCAGGCCTCACCAGCAATCTTGGGCTTCTCATTTAAATTCCCTGAGTTTTTACTGAAGAAGTTTGCAAAGACCAGGGTGAAGGCTATATTGGACTGCCCAGGGAACCACACTCTTCAGGGACTGTGGACATTAGGAAGACATGTCCAGTTGACAGTGAACGGCTAAGCCAAGGGTATGACCTTGCTTTCTAATCTCTTGGCTTTCTGCACTCACAGCTGTCACAACAGGGGCCTTCCCAAAAGTCAGACCCACCTCAACTGTGTTAAAAAGTTGGGGTTCTTGAATGTTTCCAAGGAACTTACCTTTTATCCCTTTGTTTGATACTTGTTTTACAAAAGATATGTTTTGAGTTTCTATTCAACATGGAAATTATCCTCTAGCACTCAAGGTGCTTTCTATAGTCTTTATTGGTGCTTTCTAAACATTCCTTAAAACAAACAGATTTGGTACAGAGAAGAATACTCTTCAATTTCCTTGTTTTTGTTATATAGTTTCTTCTTAATTCTAAGTATTTTATTTTTAATATTTAACAATAGTACATGTTATATATTAAAAATTTGAAAAATACAAGATTGAAAGCAAAAATTGTCCAACATTCTACCAACCAGTGATAACCAGCACTCATATTTTGCTCTACAACTTTCTGGTCTGGCTGTCTCTGTCTTTAAGAAAAGTGGAATCACACTGGATGTGACAGAGACTAAGAGTTGTCTCCCAGGATTTGTTCTCCTTTTCTTTCTATATAGTAAGATCTCAAGCTTTTAGCTCACCATATGACCTCAACTTGCAGCCTGGTGTGGCCATACAAATTAAGTTCTAGCCAATGGGCTACAAGTGCAATGATGAAAAGTTCTAGCAGATTTTCGTGAAGCGGGGACATACCCTTCCATCTCCTTCTCTTCCTTTCCCGTAGTTAGAATGCAAACATAATGATTAGAGCTGGAGTAGCCAGCTTAGACTGCAAGAAGCCCCGTGCTGAAGGTTACAGAACAATCACATGCAAGGAGCCTGTGTCTCTGATTACCCTGGAACAACCGTCCCAAGCTGGAATTCTGTTTACATGAGGGCAAAGTAAACCTCAATCTTGTTAAAGTCACTTTTTTTGTGTATTTTTGTAACTCACAGCCACACTTCGTTCAAACTAGTATGCTAGATCTATATGTAGTTCTATAACTACATTCAAATATCCAGTCTCTTTTCTTTATATATATATATATATATATATATATATATATAGTACAATAAGTATCATCCTACCACATAGTTTTATTGCTTAAAATAGGGGAGCAGTGCCCATGTAAATAGCTTTGAAAATATGGTTTTTAATGGCTGTATAATATTCTATTGTGTCATAGTTTAACCATTCCTCTATTTCCCCCAATGTATTACTCTTATTTCTAATGAGGAAGAGGGAATCTCCTTGTATATAAACCCTTGTGCACATTGCTAATTATTTTAGGAAATAGTCCTACATGTGATTAGTTTTTATATTCTCACTTTTATCTACTGTTGGGATTTTATTGTTATTTTTAGAAAAAAGTATGTAGTGTTTGATACTTATAAAAGAATATTTATATAATGACTATGTAAGTTTAAAGAAGAAGAAGAAAATAAACACCATGGAACCCTTTATCCAATCTCAGAACTCAACCACTATCAATATTTGAAGTTGTATGTGGGATCCTCCCTAGTCTTAACCCCTACTAACCTCCAGAGAAAAATACTGCAGTCAAGTTTGTTGCTGTCATCTCTCCCTTTTTTGTTGTTATTTGTCTTACCACATATATATCACTCAGTTCCTGAAGCCAAAAGTATTGGAGTCACTCTTGAATTCTTATTAGTCTTACCCCTCCCATCCAATCTGTCAGCAAATCCTGCTGGCTCTGCCTTTAAAAACATATCCAGAATTCACCACCACAGCAACATTCTATTTCAAGCCACCATCTCTCATTACCAATGTAGCCCCCTAACTTGGTTCCCTGTTTCCATCCATGCCCCCTTCCAGTCCACTTTCAATACAGCAGCCCAAGTGATTCTGTTTAAACCTAAGTCAGATGGCGCATGAAGTCAGATCTTTGCATAATAGCTCTCTATCTCAGAGAAAAACCCTACAATATCACATGGTTGGTCCCACCCCTCTCTCTCAACCTTGCTTCTCTGAACACACTCAGACCTTGGGGCTTTTGTATTTGCTGTGTCTCCTGTCTGGAAGGCTCTCTCCCCAAATCTGTGCACAGCTAACTCCTCGCTTCGTTCAAGTCTTTCCTCAAATATATCTTCTCAGAGAGGCCTTCCCTGGCCACCCTATCTAATTAATCTCCCTACCACTTCCTAGCCCCTTCCTTTAAGATTCACTTTCTACTTTGTTACATGTTTAATTTACTTATCTTGTTTGTTGCCTGTTCCATCACTTGAAAGTAAGCACCATGAGGGCAGGTTTTTTGTCTTTTGTGTTTACTGCTGCCTCTATCTTTGGTGTCTAGAACTCTGCTTGGAATATAGTAGGTACTCAAAACACATTTGTTGAATCAAAATTGAATTGAGTGTATATATTCTCATACCATATATTGTTTAGCTTTGTGGCTTCTGAGTTTTATGAAAATGGTATCCTCCTCTATATGTACATCTATGTCTTGCTTTATCTACCCAATTTTTTTTACACATTTTTAAAATTAATTTATTTATTTAATTAATTTTTTGCTGTGTTGGGTCTTCGTTGCTGCATGCGGGCTTTAGTTGCGGCGAGCAGGAGCTTCTCTTCGTTGCGGTGCGCGGGCTTCTCCTTGCCGTGGCTTCTCCTGTTGCAGAGCATGGGCTCTAGGCGCACGGGCTTCAGTAGTTGTGGCTCACGGGCTCTAGAGCACAGGCTCAGTAGTTGCAGGCACGGGCTTAGTTGCTCCACGGCATGTGGGATTTCCCGGACCAGGGATTGAACCCGTGTCCCCTGCATTGGCACGTGGGTTCTTAACCACTGCACATCCAGGGAAGTCCCTCTACTCAATATTATATGTCTGGGGCTTCCCTGGTGGCTCAGTGGTTGAGAGTCTGCCTGCCGATGCAGGGGACGTGGGTTTGTGCCCCGGTCCGGGAAGATCCCAGATGCCGCGGAGCGGCAGGGCCCGTGAGCCATGGCCGTTGAGCCTGCGCGTCCGGAGCCTATGCTCCGCAACGGGAGAGGCCACAACAGTGATCAGGCCCGCGTACCGCAAAAAAAAAAAAAAAAAAAAATTGTATGTCTGGTTTACCCATGTTTGTCTGTATGACTGTAATTAATTCATTTTCACCACAGTTTGATATTTTGCTGTCTATGTCATTATTTAGCCATTCTTCTCTTGATGGACATTTAGGTTGTTTCCTTGTTGAGTTATATATACTTATGCACAAATGTGTATATAAACATTTATATACATTTACACATATGCCTCTGGGATCTTGTTAGCATGTCTGTAGGATAAAGTTTTACAAACGGAATTTTTGGAGTACAGGATATTCCTGTTTTCTTGATTTAAAAAAATTATTAACTGTTATATAAAAATAAACATTAGATAAAACATACCACCTTAACCATTGTAAAGTATACAGTTAAGTAATATTAAGTATATTCACAGTGTTGTAAAACAGCCCTCCAGAAGTTGTTCATCTCGCAGAGCTGAAAGCCTATGCCAATTAAACAACAACCCTGCATTTCCCCCTCCCTCCAGCCTCTGGCAACCACTATTGGGATCTTCTCTTTCTGTAAATTTGACTAGTTTAGATATGTCATAAGTGGAATCACACAGTGTTTGTCTGTTTGTGACTGGCTTATTTCATTTAGCATAATGCCCTCAAGTTTCATCCCTGTGATAAATATGCATCTTTTTTTGTACTATGTTGTCCTTTTTGTTCCACTTCCTCAGAGATTTCTCCACTTGATTTTCTATTTTTCTCATAAATTATTTTTCACTATACAGTTTCTTTTTACTTAACAAGGTGAGCATAAAAACGAAATAATATCATAATTATGAAAACAGTATACTTAGCAGGAATTAATTCAGTAAATACAGGGAATTCCCTGATGGTCTAGTGGTTAGGACTCGGCTCTTTCACTGCTGGGGCCCAGGTTCAATGCCTGGTCTGCAAACTGAGATCTTACAAACCATGTAGTGTGGCCAAAATTAAATTAAATACAAACATTAAATCTTGTATTTTTGGCCACCTTTAAATATTTTAAAATTAATTTTATTGAAATATAATTTACATATAAAATTAACAAATTTCAGGCGTTCAATTCAATTTCCTTTGACAAACGTATACAGTTCCATAACCATCACCACAATCATAATGTAACATCTCACCCCAGAAACTTTCCCCATGCCCTTTTTTAGACAATTCTCTCCTCTTGCCCTTGGCCCCCGGCACCACTGCATGGGAGGGCATGGGAGCATATTCTGAAATTATCTTTACAATTTTTCTGTAGAGCTAAAATTATTTCAAATACAGGCAGGCATACCATGTTTTGTTGTGCTTGGCAGGTATTGCTGGGGTTTTTTTTGTTTTGTTTTGTTTTTTACAAACAAGGTTTTGTGGCAACACTGCGTTGAGCGAGTCTATAGGCGACATTTTTCCAATAGCATTTGCTCACTACATGTTTCTCTGTCACATTTTGGTAATTCTTGAAATATTTCAGACTTTTTCATTATCATTATATTTGTTGCGGTGATCTATGATCAGTGACTTCTGATGTTACTATTATAATTGTTTTAGGGGCACCAGAAACTGCACCCATTTAAGACAGTGAGCTTAATCGGTAAATGTTGTGTGTGTTCTGACTGCTCCACCAATTAACCATTCCCCCGTCTCTCTCCCTCTCCTCAGGCCTCCCTATTCCCTGAAGCACAACAATATTGAAATTGGGCCAATTAATAATCCTACGATAGCCTCCAAATGTTCAGGTAAGAGTTGCCCGTCTCTCACTTTAAATCAAAAGTTAGAAATGACTAAGCTTAGTGAGGAAAGCATGTTAAAAGATGAGATGGGTCAAAACTAGGCCTCTTGTGCCAATTAGCCAAGTTGTGAATGCAAAGGAAAAGGTCTTGAAGGAAATTAAAAGTGTTACTCCAGTGAACACAGGACTGATAAGAAAGCAAAACACCCTAATTGCTGATATGGAGAAAGTTGTAGTGGTCTGAACAGAATATCAAACCAGCCACAACATTTCCTTAAGCCTAATCCTGAACAATATCCTAACTCTCTTCAATTCTATGTAGGCTGAGAGAGGCAAGGAAGCTGCAGGAGAAGTTTGAAGCTAGTAGAGGTTGGTTTTTGAGGTTAAAGGAAAGAAGCCATCTCCATAACATAAAAGTGCGAGGTGAAGCCACAAGTGCTGAGGTAGAAGCTGCAGCAAGTTATCCAGAATATTTAGCTAAGATAATGAATGCTGGTGGCTACACCAAACAACGGATTTTCAATGTAGACAAAACAGCCTTATATTGGAAGAAGATGCAATCTAGGACTTTCATTGTTAAAGAGGAGAAGGCAAGGCCTGGCCTCAAAGCTTCAAAGGACAGGCTGACGCTCCTGTTAGGGGCTAAAGCAGCTGGTGACTTCGAGTTGAAGTCAATGATCATTTACCATTCTGAAAATCCTAGGGCCTTTAGGAATTATGCTAAATCTAGTCCACCTGTGCTCTGTAAGTGAAGCAACAAAGCCTGGATGATAGTACATCTGTTTACAACATGGTTTACTGAATATTTTAGGCCCACTGTTGACACCTACTACTACTCAGAAAAGAAGATTCCTTTCAAATAGTACTGCCCATTGACCACACCTGGTCACCCAGGGGCTCTGATGGAGATGTACAATGAGATTCATATTGTTTCCATGCCTGATAATACAACACCCATTCTGCAGCCTGTGGATCAAGGAGCAATTTCAACGTTCAAATCTTATTATTTAAGAAATACATTTCATAAGGCTATAGCTGCCATAGATAGTGATTCCTCTGATGGATCTGGGCAAAGTCAATTGAAAAACTTGTGAAAAGGATTCATCGTTCTAGATGCCATTAAGAACATTCACAATTCATGGAAAGGAGTAAATATATCAACATGGGGGCTTCCCTGGTGGCGCAGTGGTTGAGAGCCTGCCTGCTGATGCAGGGGACGTGGGTTCGTGCCCCGGTCCGGGAGGATCCCGCATGCGGCGGAGAGGCTGGGCCCGTGAGCCATGGCCGCTGAGCCTGTGCGTCCGGAGCCTGTGCTCTGCAACGGGAGAGGCCACAGCAGTGAGAGGCCCGCGTACTGCAAAAAAAAATATATATATATATCAACATGAACAGGAATTTGGAAGAAGTTGATTCCAACCCTCATGGATGACTTTGAGGGGTTCAAGATTTTAGTGGAGGAAGTAACTACAGATGTGGTAGAAATAGCAAGAAAAATACAATTAGAAGTAGAGACTGAAGATGTGACTGAATTGTTATAAGCTCTGATAAAACTTTCATAGAGGAGGAGTTGCTTCTTATGGATAAGTAAAAAAAAAGCAGTTTCTTGAAATGGAATCTACTCCTGGTGAAGATGCTATGAAAATTGTTTAAATGACAACAAAGGATTTAGAATATTATGTAAACGTGGTTGATAAAGCAGCAGCAAGTTTTGAGAGGATTGATTCCAACTTTCAAAGAAGTTCTACTCTGGGTAAAATGCTATCAAACGGCATTGCATGCTACAGATAAATCATTTGTGAAAAAAGAGTCAATTGATGTGACCGACTTCATTGTTGTCTTATTTTAAGAAATTACCAGTCACCCCAACCTTCAGAAACCACCACCATGATCAGTCAGCAGCCATCAACATCCAGGCAAGACCCTCCACCAGCAAGAATATTATGACTTGTTGAAGGCTCAGATGATGGTTAGCATGTTTTAGCAATAAAGCTTTTTTTATTTTTTAAATTAATTCTTATTGGAGTATTGGTGCTTTGCAATGCTGTGTTAGTAAAGCATTTTTAAATTAAGGTATGTGTACATTGTTTTTTAGACATAATGCTATCACACACTTAATAGACTACAGTATAGTGTAAACATAACTTTTGTATGCATTGGGAACATAACATATAGTGTAAACATAACTTTTTTATGCACTGGGAAACCAAAAAGTTCATATGACTGACCTTATTGCGATGTTTGCTTCACTGTGGTGGTCTAGAACCGAACTTGCAATACCTTTGAGGTGTGCTGGTACAAAGTTTAGTTAAAAGAGCGAAAGAGTGACTACAAGACCTGTACTCACGTGTTATTCATTTTGCTGTCCCGGAACCACTTCATTCCATTATTTATCACCCAGTGATAGGGTGGCACCAGTATTAATTTCCTATTGCTGCTGTAACACAGTTACAACAAATGTAATTGCTTAAAATAAGAGGAATTTATGATTTTAAAATTCTGGAAATACGAAGTCAGAAATGGGTCTTATGGGCTGAAGTCAAGATTTTAGCAGAGCTATGTTCCTTCTGGAGGTTCTAGGGGAGAATTTGTTTCCTTGTCTTTTTCAGCTTCTAAAGTCATCTACATTCCTTGGCTTATGGTCCCTTTCTCCATCTGTAGGGCCAGCAACACAACATCTTCAAATTTTTCTCTCTCCCTTGCAGTCACATACCTGTACTTCTGTTGCCACATCTCCTTCTGTGACTCTGACCCTCCTACGTCTCCCTTAAAACCCTTGTGATTATATTGGGACCACCTGGATAATCCAGGCTACTCTTCCCAGCTGAAGATCCTTAAGTAACTCAATCACATCTACAACATTCCTTTTGCTGTGGAGGGAGTTAGCACGGGTTAGGCTATGGACATCTTTGGGGGAACATTTTTCTGTTTACCACATACACCTGTGAAATTCTAGGAATGTTGGTTACATCCTAGGGTGGTCATGTAGTTGGGGGGTACCAGGATACCAATATGGCCCTACTTACTGTGTGAGATTTGTGAACTAAGTTTCTATCATACTTTGATCTGTGGGGAATGACTACAAGAGACAGGGATGCAAAGCTGAGGAGAATTGCCTAGTTTAATCTGATGCTTTGGCAGAGCGGGGGTTTGAATTTGCGATCTGATCCAAGGAACTGTATTGGAACGATCCAGGCAAGAGTGAGACTTATTAATATGGATACTCCTAGTCTGTGACCAGAAACCTAGACAGAACCCAAGATGGACAGATCACCCTCTGTAGCAATTGGAACCATCTGATACAATGACAACCTGCAGCGGCAGGTAGGTGAGGGAAATACATTGATTACTTAGTCCTGGGGAATGCCTAATTTCCATAAGCTTTGCCAACGATACTGTAGCAGTCAAGTTCGATGTTAGAAAGATGATGCTTTGGTTCAGTTATAAGAAGGCGATGTTAAAGGCCCTTACTATCCTAAGTAAAGAATAAAGAATACTGTTAATTCTGTCACTGGCTACCAGTGTCTGCTGAAGGGGAAAAGTACGTTAGGTACGTGTGCAGTCAGTAAATGGGTGGATTGTGGTTAAAACACGTTCTTAATTAAGGGGGGCATCATGCTACCTACAACTACTGCTGAAAACAGGTGGATCCCATAGATTGTAGACAGAGGTACTGAGTGTGCTAAAGTGTAGGGGTTCCAAGTAGAGATGCTGATGGGTAGTAGACACCCTGATGACAATAATCAGGGTCACATACAGTTGGCTTTCAGGAATTTATCAGTTTGGGGCTTGGGCAATGGCAGAAAAGAGTTTTCTAGAAAAAAGAGTTACAGATTGCATAACTGACCAGTATATTATTACCGCTTGTACTGGATATTTTCCTTTTTGTCTTCTAAGTCCCCTCTCCACTGTTTCCTCCCTTCTCAGTAATCTTGGAAATTGAATTTAATAGACTGCATCAATAAGATTCCATACTCTCAGGCTTCCTGCTGGGCTTGAGAGGCACTGGCAGGAGGGCAGAAGGAGGGAAGAGGGTCATGGCCAGGCATTATTCCTCAGCTCCCTGCCTGCAGGCTCACTGCGGGTTAGCTGTCTATACACAGGCCACAACTCCTACAATTACAACTACTGTCATCAGCTTCCAATGATTGGCCTTCTCCTTGTCTCTTCAAGAGGGAAGCAGGGGACAGGTTTGGGGGTAGATAAGAGCTCCTAATGGATTTTAGTCCAGGGTGTTTCACCTTCCCTTTTAAGGATTCTTTTAAGCCTGCCCAAACCTCTGTAAATAGCCGATTTATTAAGCAATCCTCAAATACTCCTCTTAAGAGTGCCATCTGTCTCTTGCTTGTCTCCTGACTCATACATCACTCAAACTAAGGAATAGATCCTCCACCATGGGAATTCCTTATAAGCCTGAGCAGTTCAGGGGTGGCTTGGGGGTATTGAGGGGTGCTTCTGAATAATAAAAGTTAGGTTTCTGATTTAAAGGAATGCAGCAACCCCTGTGACGGGGAGATGTCTGTTTAACACCTTGGAATTCATTTATTCAATAAATAATTATTGAGCATATGTTATGTGCCAGGTACTGGTGATACAGCAGTGAAGAAAACAAACACCACTGCGCTTGTGGGCCTCTGTGCAGTTGGGGGAGATAGATGATGAGCAGAATACATAAATAAAATTCATACCGTATGTTAGATGCTACGAAGGAAAAATAAAGGCAGGGAAGAAAGATGGGGGAGTTGGAAGATGCGCAATTTTAAATTGGATGCTCAGTGAGAGCTTCAGTGAGGAAGTAACATTTGAGTGATGACTTCAAAGAGAGTTGGCAAAATAGTTGCTGGGATGTACAAATAGGATTCAGGATACGAAGTAGGTGCCTGAAACCTTACATATCAGCTATTTGCAGGCTGAGAGATTTTGCTGTTTCTGTGACATTACATGAAACAAGCTATTTTCCAAGGATACTCCAGCCAAATTTTCATTATAGCAGCTGTCAGCCGTAGCGCTGATGGTGCTGAGAATGAGCTGAAGGAATGTGGCCATGCTTGGCATCTTTTACAAAATTAGGCTGCAAAATCACCCTCTCCCTATCTAATCCTCAGGACTAGTATATTACAGTATAAGAAAACTATCCTCTTCCCGTGTTATTCCTCACCCATTCCTCCTTCATCTATTCCAACCTTAAAGACACTCATACCTGCCTCCTTTTCCTCTCCTTATCCATCTGCTCCTTCAGACTCCTTCTTTTCTCTCTCTCCACCACGTCCTGACCTTCCTTGTATCTACCCACCCCACCCCCCTGCCAAACCTGGTCCACTTTGCTGTCTCCCCACTACCCTATAGTTACTCACGACTTTGGCCCTACTTTTCTGGTACTTGGACTTCAAGGAAGGAAAGTTGAAGGACTTCAATTGCCCCTTCTCAACAAGTCTTTTTTTTTGGCCCCACTGCATGGTAGGATCTTAGTTCCCCGACCAGAGATGGAACCTGGGGCCCCAGCAGTGGAAGCGCAGAGTCCTAACAACTGGACCACCAAGGGATTCCCGACAAGTTATTTTTAAGCATTGGTCTCAATCTGCCTTAAATGAGATAAGAAAGGACTTTCCTGAACCATGAAAAAGCAGAAAATTTCTACATAATTCGGATTAGGTTTAGAGGCATATTCTCCAGGGCTTCCAGACCTTTATCAATTAGCCAAACTTCTTGTGGGTCCTGGAGATGCCAGGATCCACTTATAGTCTGAAAAAGCCAAAGACTCATAATTAAATCAAAATATAACCTAGGTCAATCATAGGGCTAAGGAGAGTGGAGAATAACTCAGATTTCATCCCTACAGAATCGACTGGTCAAAGATTCAAGGGTATAGATACTAAAGAGGCAAATGAGTCTCTAATTATAGGCATATCTAATTATATTATTAGGAAACATCTGGAAGGATTATTCAGGCCTAACCCTGATGACCACACGGTATGTGCTTTAGATACCGGTTTGTTAACGGGCTCTGTGCAGAACTTAGGCTGTTCAGAAACATATTAATTGGTAGAATGCTCCTCTCTCCAAAATCCATGCATAGGCTGATAAAATTAAATCCACAAAATGCAAGCTCCTGACTCTTCAACTTAAACAACCTGAAGAGAATTGGAGGTTGGACAGGACTACAAAAAGCGCAATCCTGAAGATGAAGAAATGATGAGAAAAAAATGATGAAGACTCTTGCTCCAGGACCTGGATAAAACGTTTGACTTTATCAAAATTAAGGATTTCTTTTCGATGAAGGACATTGTGAACAAAGTTCATAAACATCCAAAAAATTAGGAGAAAGCATTAGTATTGTCTAATACCGATGAGGTATTGGTATGTAGAATATATGAGAAATGCCTCCAAGTCAATATTGACAAGGAAGCCCAATGGAAACGGGCAGACTCTCAGACAAGGAACCCCAAGTGTCTGACATGCACATGAAAAGATATACAAAGCCATTAGTAAGTACATAAATACAAATTAAATCAGTGAGATAAGACTTTCTATCCATCAGATTAGCAAAAAGTAAATAGTCTATTAATGTGAAATGTTAGTGGGAAGGTGGAGATACAGGAACCCTCGTGTGCTGCTGGTGACAAATTAGGTTTGTTCGTCCATTCTGTAAAGATATCTGGCAGTCCATGATCTAAATATACGTATTCATACATATATGAATATATAGGCTAAATATATATGTAAATTGCATTTACATAGTTATATATATGTATATATAGTATGTATATAATTTATATACACATATATTTGCATATATGTGTATATAAATAGATTATAGATATTTAGACTATAGTTATATGTTCAAGAGAGAGATTCCTAAGTTTGTTCATTTGCCTTTCCATGTTTTCAAAAACTACCTTCCTTTAGCTGCGCTTTTGCCCTGAGAGAGCTCTGAGTCAGGCGAACAAAAGGCAGTGTGTTGTGTCAGTCCTTCAGAGAACCCGCAGACAGATGATAGCAGACAAACACAATTCCCTGGGAACAAGGCCCCCACTCCTTCCCTCCAGAACCAGGTATCCACACCAGGAACGTGAGCTGCCGGCCAGAAGACCCGCTGCTCTGTGGGGAGGGGGTGGGGCAAGGCTAAGTTAAAACACTTTAGACACTTTTTTCTTGATTCAGTGTTCTCTTGGTTGCTATAAATCTTTGACCACATTCCAGAGTTCTGACAAAGTTGATTCTGGCAGTTTTTGTTCATTTTTTTGGTGTTTCTATGAAAGGACAGGTCCTTCAGGCTACCCACTCTACCATTTTGACTGACATCTGGCCTCACCAAGAATTTTTAAAAAATAAAGCCAATGGCCCCGAAATGCCTTACAATGAAAATATATACTATTCAGTGCATAAAAGTAGTGAGGAAAATACATTCACTGACTATTCTAGGTTTTGTATTAAGAGGACATGGAGCGCATACTTTTTGAGTACCGGTCATGCTGCAAGCGCAGTGCTAGAAATCTTATATTTATTAAATCATCACTGACTAGCTTGGGTCATCTGCGGCCTCTGTAAAACAAGAGGGTTAGATGATCTCTAATGTCCTTTCTAGCTCTAATCCTGTATGACTCTAAAAAGATCTTGCTTTGTATTTTGAAAAGAACCAGAGTATACTTACTGTTGAAATGGAAACATGTTAGAAAAAAGAAAAGATCAGTTGCTGAGAAATAAATGCAGTGCTGTACCTGATGTAATACTGATGACTGAAGATGGGGCTTCTAGATGTCGGTCTGGCTAATGGTAGAGTCAGGCAAAGAGCAGGTAACCGGGAAACAGGATGGTTGGGGGAAGGGAACAAAAAAATAAATAAATTCCTGTTTTTAAAATCTTGTCTTTTTTTTTCCTGTTGCTCGTCTTTTTGGCTGCAGAAAAGATAACATGCTCTGGGGTATTGAGGGCTGGTGATGGGAAAACTGGGAGAAGATGGAAAGAGAAGGGAGTTAGAACTGCCACGGGAAAGTGCAGGTGGTAGACTGAGACAAAGAGCTTCTTAAATGTATTTATGGATTCAAGAGCTGTTGAATTACCCCATCTCTTCCCTTTTTTTGTAGTCTGAAATTAAATGAAAAGAGACAAGTGAGAAAAATGAATAAAAAGCTACAAAACTGAAACTAGAGTGATTTAATAACTCTAGGACCAAACAACATGAACTTCAGATCCTAGTCTAGGGAACAAGTGACTTTCTCAGCAAACAGATAATGTTTATTATCAAAAGGACACAAAGTGGGGACTTCCCTGGTGGTCCAGTGGCTAAGACTCCATGCTCCCAATGCAGGGGCCCCCGGTTCGATCCCTGGTCAGGGAACTAGAGCCCACATGCCGCAACTAAGAGTTCACATGCCACAATAAAGATTCCGTGTGCCACAACTAAGACCCAGCGCAGGCAAATGAATAAATAAATATTTAAAAAGAAAAGTACACAAAGTGTTCCTCTGTTCACCTATCTGGCACTCTGACAGGCAATGTGTAAAAATTAGGCATAAACGTAGACAGGAACTATAAAGAAACAAGAAAAAGGAAGACCAAAAAATTTAATCAGATGGTGGGAATGTGAGTGGACTGGTTTGTTTTTGTATTCCTGCTATGGTGTGATTTTAATTCTTGTAAAACTGATTTTAAAAATGTAAAGTCACTAATCCTGTAACACAGTAATTTATAAAAGAAAAGATTTATCAAATGTCAGATATATTACCAGAGTCTTGAAAGTCATCTTTGACTGCCTGCAGAGTAACCAAACCTCGATCAAGAATCTACATTGTTTTCACTGATCTCAAGAAGAAATCTTGGTTGTTACTCAAGTTTTATTTCAAAGATTTGAAACATTTATGTCTGGCACACACCATATGCCACATACAGTTGTTTCCACAATGACCAGATATTTTTTACAGTTCAGGTCTTAAAATTTGAAGAAAGAAATCTCATCCTAGGAGCAGCATTCATTTGTTCAGTCAATCACTCATTCACTCACTAATGCAACGAGTATCGATGTTTCTTAAGGGAAGGAAACAGCTATGTGGGAAAAGACGCAGTGGCAGGTACATGGCGGCCCTCACTTCCAAAATTTATCCCAGTTCTCTCTGTGGGATCAGATTGCCTAGTGTGTATACCCTATCCCTTATTTTGTTGTCCTTTGCTTGAATTCTTGTCTTGATAACTTTCTCAGTATCTTTGTTCCTATTTGATAGAGGAAAAGAATCCACGTAACCAAAATGAATGTTTATTGAAGCCAGGTATATATTTGCCAGTTGCCAGGCGTATAGCAATGAATAATACAAGGGCCTTTCCATTGAAGAACTTGTAGTATAGCGGGGAGACAGGAAAATAAGCTTATAGTTAAATGGAACGTATGTTATTCTCCACAGGGAAATGTACTGAGTGTTATGACAAACCTAAAGTTTTTTCTTTTTAAACAAATAATCAATCTGAAAGGAATAATCAACAAAATCTTCAGGAAATAGATTAAGGGGGGAAACGCCTCAAGCTTTACCAGATTTTCATGGGACAACATGTCATTTCTGAAATACAGCTGAAGTAGGAGCGCAAATTTTATAGTCAAAAAACCTGAGTTGAGGGACTTCCCTGGTGGTCCAGAGGTTAAGACTCTGCCCTTCTAATGCAGGGGGCGCGGGTTCGATCCCTGGTTGGGGAACTAAGATCCCACACGCTGTGGAGTGTGGCAAAAAACCCACAAAAAACAAACAAAAAATCCCTGACTGGGAATCCTGACTCACAACTTTCTATTTAGAGGACTTTTAGTAAGTGAATTAATCTCTTTGAGTCTGAGCTTCCTCATCTGTAAAATAGAAACAGTAATTCTTAATTCACAGGATTCTTTTGCAAATGTTAAATTAAATGAGATAGTAAATACATTTATGTTTTTTTGCAAGTTAAACTTATTATTACTGACCTGAGAGATTTAATTCTCTCGTCAGTTTATATTCACATCATAAAACATAAATTAATTTCATTGTTTCCATTTATTTTGTTGTTTTGGGGGCAGGATATGCATATCATGCAGTGTGTTAGACCACACAGCCAATTTATTGCTGCTGAGTCCTTTAAAAATTTCAAGAGGGATTTTTTTTAATTTGATATTAAACTAAGCAAAAAAAATTAGTGGGTCTAAAAGTAAATGCATTTATTATAGAGATTCCCACACAGTTGCTCTAGAAGTGGGAACTGTTCTCTCTTCAGACTTAGAGGAGGACTTACAAGACAAACCTAGCCTAGATGCTGCTTTGCATGGACACCTCTTTCCTGATTTTCCCAGTTAGGAAATATTAAGCTAAACCAATGCGATCTCCTAGCTCTCTATGGGACACATCTTCTAACTCTAAAATACATTTTGGGGCGTCTAGTCAAGCAGCTGGACACAGATGTATTAACTACAGTGAGGCTGGGCTAACCAGGAAGGATGGGAGTGTGAAACTGTGTGTGCCCATTTGATGAAAGAGCAGTAAGGTGAAAAGTGGGAAGAATCGGCCAGAGGAGAATAAATGAAACTGAGGCCATAGGAAGAAGTCTAGACAGGGAGGTGGCATTTGATACCCAAGAACAGATTAACAAACACAGATGATATTAATATTCAGGGAGGATAACTGACTTCAAGAAGTTCCAGCTAGAGGAACTGCTTGTTCACCCGTGTGGTCAGACAAAGCTCCTAGATACAGGGACCTAGAAGCAGGCAATATTCTGACATGCAGGCAGGTGGACATGACATGAGGCTGGGGCTCAGGGACTGACTCTCAGTTTGAGAAGGAGTCTGGGGATTCATGAGAATCATTCTAGAGAATCGGGGTACCAGGCAGGTCACAAGCCAGGTTTTCAAACACTGGAGAACAAAGCAGTGATCTAACTTCCGAAACTGATGCTAGATGCAAGGTTTCTCAACCTTGGCACCACTGACATTTTGGACTGGATAACTCTTTGTTAGGGGGGGCTGCCCTGGGCATTGTAAAATGTTTGGCATCAGCTCTGGCCTCTACCCACCAGATGCAATTAGTATCCCCTCCTCAAGTTGTGACAATCTAAAATGTCTCCAGACATTGCCCAATGTCCCAGGGCAGGGTGGATGGGAGCAGGGGAAAAGTCGCTCCTAATTGAGAACCACTGCGCTGGCATATGCCTGGTGGGAGAGCACTGCTCCAACAGTGGAGGCTGGGGTAAGAGGGTCTCAGGGATGGTTTGATCTAGAGGACGGAATGACTGACAGTGGCCCAGTAAGACAGTGTAGTGAAGCGTTCTGCCAGATCTGTTGCTTTCATCATTTCTGTGCAGCCTGTGCTGTTTTCTCTACTCCCCTTTCAGTGTGCTTTTGCGTCTTGAGCTGCCCTTGGGCTTCTGGTTTCTTTGCCTCCTACACACGGAGAGCCAGAAGACCTGGGAGAGCCTTTGGCCAACGGCTGATGTGGCTGATGTACATGAGACAGATCCCTTGCCTAGAGGCTTCCCTAACGTTCCCCTGCCCTCCTTGGGGCTTTGCCTGATTGGTCTCTTCCATTTCCCTGCTTCCCCTACTCTCTACTGGCTTCTTCTGGGAACATGTCCTTAATAAATTACTTGCACACAAATCTCTCCTTAGGGTCTGCGCCCAGGGAACCCAGCTTAATATAGCCAGGAAGGCGGGGGTCAAAGGACAGAGTCAGGTTTGAGAAACAAGCTCAGAATGAAGGTTATGAAGGATAAGCTGGCCTGAAGCCCCCATCATATGGGTTTCCAGTGTGAGCCCTGCAATGAGAGAACTGACTGAAAGGAGCTGGGGTCAACCAGACAGTGTGGTCTTGGCCTCAGGAACAAGATTGAAAGAAAGAATAAAGGACAAGGCTTTAAGATGCTATAGAAATAACAACTATTAGAAGAAATATCTCTAAAATGATTTCTTGTTAATATTAAATGTCTCTAGAGAATGCATCATCACAGGATGAAAGAGTTTAATCCACTGGACCCTGAAAACGGTGCAGTGGAGCATTTCAATCTCTGTAATATAGAAACAACCCGGCAAATCTATATACTGCCACTCCTGCCTCGGCTGGTTAAAACGTTCAGTGAACTGCTAGGAGTGGAGGACATCTATCAGAGGTGACTGTTCCCTCTTCTTTCTCAAAGCAGAACTACTTCTGCACCATTTTCACTCTGGTAGCTGATGGATACAATGATTTTGGGAAGGACCAACTAAGAGCAGTTTTGCAGTGAAGATGGCTATCTTGTTAAAAAACTTGCTCCTTCATTGTTACTTCATTGTTACTGCCATTCCACACAACAGGGACCAAATTCTGATGGGCCATATGTAAGAATCATTTTATGTTCGTAAAGAGGTTACAATAAAGACAGAAAATAAAATGTTTAAAAAATCATTTTGGAAAGTAAGCATAAGTAATATATAAACAACTTATTGTTTACATTTAGAAACATGATGTTTGAAATAGTAGGTTATAGGTTCTCTATTCACAATTTGTCTTTCATAATCATTTTCTTATTGTGTAAAGAAATCATCTGTGTTCTTCAGGTAGTATGTAATTTAGACCAGCCAGCAAGTTATAATTTTTAATTCTGAAAATTAAAGCTTAAGGGATTCTTTGAGAATATTCTTTAAGAAGTACACAGACAGTATGTGCCAAGAGGCATTAAAGACCATTTCTGGACTAAGTAAAATTCTTTGAAAAAGAAAACTGTGGAAATGAATTGATTTCAGGAAAAATAATTCAGAGAGAATTAATGATGACAAAGGAAAAATAACAGAGTGAGACTAAAATAAAACTAAAATTAAATTCACAATAGCTATTAATTATGAGTTTAACATAGTTTTAATCTCCAAATGCTTTAGATTATAAACAATAATTAAAATATAATATTGATAAAAAGTGAATAAGAAAGCACTTACAAACACATTTGCAAATAAAATTTCTTATTAATTCATTCAACTAACAGATCTCTGATACATTTTCTTCAGCACAGATGCCCACGTTCTGTACCACATGAGACCCTTCCCCTGACCACATAGATCCATCACCCTTGACCACAGCTGTTTGAACCAGGTGTGTCCCCTGCTCCAAAAACAGTTAATCTGTAATCTTTCTGGACCTATGAGGTGGTCCAGCAAAAGGCACAGCAAAATAGGAATATACCATATATATGTGATTTGCAGAACTACTTAGATTCTTTCTCTTTAGAAATATGAATGTGACACATAAAGAGAACATATGTAGTTGGTAGGGTAGTGAGACAGAAGCTAAACAGACACAGAGAAATAAGAAAAGCAGCAAAGACCATGAGGTAGCAAAAGACACAGGGAAGCAGAAGCCATAAGAAAACAGAATCTCACTGATGCGTAGAATTGGAGTGAGATAACTGGTTGGAAGAGGCAGGAGAAATATTAGTAGAAACATAGAGTAGCTGTGTCTTGGTAATACTTGAGCATTCAAGGGAGACGGAAGCAAAATGCATCTGCTGCTAAGATCAATCAAGCAGTATGGACACCAAAGGTTTTTCTAGTTTTCAAACTACATTCTAGGCTCTTTGAAGCCAAGCTTTTCCTATATTCCCATGGGGCCTGGCTTTATGGTTGAAACTCCTTTCTCTCTCATTTTCTCATGCACTATTCTTTGAACCCCTACTGCCTGAGGTATCTAAAAATAATCTAACTAGTACACCATGAAAAGGAGTTTGGAGTTCAATCTGAAAACAATAATTATAAAAGGGATTCACATTTTCATTTCAGAAAGAAGACCCTGGGACCAATGTGGAAATAAGTTGAAAATGGACTGGAGGTAGAGATTATACTTTGGAATCTGTTTTAAATCAGCGAGAGATGGTGATGGATGATCGATGAATTGGATTACGAAGAGGGATGAATGAGCAGAATTTGATTCAGCTTAGATGTAGTCAGTGAGGGAGAAGGAAGAATCAAGTCTGATTCCTAGTTTCCTCGTCTGGGCAACCAGATGGATGGTGATGCCTTTCATTGAGAAATGTGACGTATGAAGAGGACCGACTCCTTTATGGGGAGGAGTGGCAGGTGCCGGTGAAACTTCCAGGTAAAGAAGTCCAGTAGGCAGTGGAATGTTCATATCTGGATCTCACACAAGAGCTCTGGAGTTATAATCTTGTGTATAAGGGCTTGATATCATGAATTTCAGAGATATCTGAATAACAATTTCTTGTTTTATTTCCCTAGCACTAACTTTAGGGATGCTCTTGGACTAGGCTGTGTTAGCCTAGGGAAGCTGAGAATATAGGATTTGTTCATATCTGAATATCCTCTGTACTGCACCTTAGCTATCACACTGTACATTGTATAACTCTGAGATTGATGAGTTACCTTGCCTAGGTGAGGCAGTCTCTTCAGAAGGCTATGTATAGGACCGGTTTAGCTTTACGTATATAAGGCTAGGACTGAAGGGGAAGTAAAGTTTCCAGAAGGTCTGATGTTATATATTCCAGAAGGTCTGAGTATTTGGAAGGTCTAGAAGCTTGCACTTTCATATCTTGGTTGATATTACAACTATATTCCTTTCTGTATCCCTTAGATATGTAAATCCAAGTGTTATCCCTATTGTGGTATTTCTGTTAATCTGGACATTCTATTGGTATTTGTCAAAATGGAGGTTATATAGGGTGATATCAATGGATTGGTAGGAATTGAAGTCATGGTGTGTATAAGATCACTTGGGAGGATAAATTAAGAAAAGAGAGCTGGGAACAGAATCCTGGGAAATACTAATATTTATGGAGTAGGTGAAAGAGAGAAAAGTCCAAGAGGAGAATAAATGAATGATGACGAAATCTCAGGGATTGAACAACTAGCAAGGTAGATTGAGTAATATTTGTATGTCATCCTTAAACTGAGATAGATGTTTCAGAATGATATTAGATGTTTTCTTCTTACACATGAATACATGCTCATTGTTAGATTAACTTTCTAAAAGATTCATAACAAAGGCTCAGAAAAAGATGGGTTTCCTAATTTTCAACTAGAAAGTTAAAACTTGTTGATAATTAAGTCTATTTAGAAGTTAATAAAACACTTAGCGTGAGTAATGACCTCAAAAGTTACCTTTTTCTATTTAAAACATTTACTCAACACTTAATGTGTGCTAGGTATTGTGCTTTACCTGCAATATCTCATTTAGATATTAGAACTACCTCATGAGATGGCACTTGTATTTTCTTCTTTTAAAGAAGTAGAAGGCACCCCAATATTCATTGCAGCACTGTTTACATTAGCCAGGTCATGGAAGCTACCTAAATGCCCATCGACAGACGAATGGATAAAGAAGATGTGGTACATATATACAATGGAATATTACTCAGCCATAAAAAGGAATGATATTGGGTCATTTGTTGAGACGTGGATGGATCTGGAGACTGTCATACAGTGTGAAGTAAGTCAGAAAAACAAATATCGTATATTAACGCATATATGTGGAACCTAGAAAAATGGTACAGATGAACCGGTTTGCAGCGCAGAAGTTGAGACACAGATGTAGAGAACAAACGTATGGACACCAAGGGGGAAAAGCCACGGGGGGGTGGGGATGTGGTGTGATGAACTGGGCGATTGGGATTGACATGTATACACTGATGTGTATAAAATTGATGACTAATAAGAATCTTCTGTATAAAAAATAAATAAAATAAAATTTAAAAATTAAAAATAAATAAAGAAGTGGAAACTGAAAATTTGAGAGGTTAAATAATTTGCTGGAGTCACCCAGATAGTAACTAACAGGGCAGAGATTCAAATGGAGGGCTTTTTGACTTGAGAGCCTGAGGCTTAGCTACTATTTGATAATGCTGTAAAAGCATTACTTATGGTAGTAAAAGGTTACATTTATCAGGCATTTATTAGTGTGATGTTCAATGAAGACAGATTCTGTAGGCACATTACACTCATACCAACATTTACAGGTGTGCTACAATTTTAAAAGTACTTCCTGATATACCCGAAAACAATAATACATATTTGAAAAATTTGTTTTTGGTACTAAAAGAGAAATGATTCTGTTTTCAGAATGCTAACTCCTGAGTTTATCTGATTTCTTAACTTGTGAAACCAAAAATTGTTTTTACCTTTGCTAACTTGCTTGGTTTTGGAATAAAGTCATGCATTGTTCCTGGGGCAATACAGCCTCTCTGGGCATATGTAAGTGGAAAACTATTTGTTCTTGTTTTTTTTTTAAAGAAATTTACAGAATACTAGATATAGGTAATTGTTACACATTAAGAAAATTTTGGCGTTTCAAATCATTTTGTGTCACTTTTAATTAATGAATTCCAACTGCATTCCCTCAACTATATATAATAGAGATGTAAAAGACTCTAGGAAGATTGATTTTGAGTAAATCATGCCAAAGTTACTAATAATGAAAACAAATAGGGCTTCCCTGGTGGCGCAGTGGTTAAGAATCCACCTGCAATGCAGGGGACACGGGTTTGAGCCCTGGTCCGGGAAGATCCCACATGCCACGGAGCAACTAAGCCCATGCACCACAACTGCTGAGCCTGCAAGCCACAACTACTGAGCCCACGTGCCACAACTACTGAAGTCCGAGTGCCTAGAGCCTGTGCTCCGCGACAAGAGAAGCCACTGCAATGAGAAGCCTGTGCACTGCAACCACGAGTAGCCCCCGCTCGCCACAATTGGAGAAAGCCCATGCACAGCAACGAAGACCCATAGCAGCCAAAAATAAATAAATTTATTAAAAAAACAAATAAATTTCAATAGAAAAATTGGCTACATAGGAAAAGGCACTAGATGGGATCTCAATCCTAGAGCAGCGGTCCCCAAACTTTTCGGCACCAGGGACTGGTTTTGTAGAAGACAGTTTTTCCACGGATGGGGTGGGGGAATGGTTCAGGTGGTAATGTGAGCGATGGGGAGCGATGGGGAGTGGCAGATGAAGCTTTGCTCGCTGGCCGCTCACCTCCTGTCATGCGGCCAGGTTCCTAACAGGCTGTGGACCAGTATTGGTCCATGGCCTGGGGAGTTGGGGACACTTGTCATAGATTACTAGGCCAGTTATTAGAGGCTCATTTTTAAAAAGCTCCCTGGGACCTCAAGAATAACATCTGCCACATATTCCTGTATTCTGCCAAAGTTTTTTTTTCTTTTTACTTTGGAAATAAAGCTTTAGTAGAATACAGCTGTGCCCATTCCTTTGCATATTGTATGTGGCTGCCTTTGTGAAAATTCTGCCAAAGTTTTTATTTTTTAGCTAAATTCACATCTTCTAATACAGCTGTCAAATTTCCCAGAAGTTGTGTGATAGGCACAAATGATCCAAGCTACTGTTTTAGGACCTCCCTACTTTTACCTCATCTGCCACCTTTATTCACCCGTGCTTTGCTTTGTCTCAGAGGAAAAAAAAGAAAAATTGCTTAGTTTACAAATAACTTGTGGTGCAAGGCCTTCTTATTTTCCAACCAACACTGCCGCCCACTGAAAATCTCATAGGTCCCTGTCTTCCGTCCTGTAAAGGTGTCATTAGCTCAGTTGTCTGAAGGTGTTCATTTCTTCATCTCCTACCTTTACCCTGGTTCAGGCTTTCCCTCTACCTTTCTTTGCTTCCTACTCATTAGCTGCAAAATGTTTTGGACAAAAGTATAGTGACCTGGATCTTCGTAGAAGCACAGATGACGTTTCTGTTTATCTTTGCCTCCCATGTGTTTGGCACTTCAGACCTAATGAAGGCTTTTATATGGGTTCCTTATTTGAGCATCAAAATGCTGTTTTTAGTAGGGTATCCATTCATTCAACAAATATTAATCGATCACCTACTTTGCGCCAAGCACTGTTCTAAACACTGGAGATACAGCAGGGAACAAAACAGAAAAAAACAAAACAAAACAAAAAAACCCAACGCTTCTGAAACTTTCATTTTAGCGAGGAGACAGACACGCAGTAAAGGAGGTGAGACAGATCGCAGAGCGCCAGGTAGGTGAAAAGAGGAATTCTGGCTTTTACTTTGGGCAAAATGGAAAACCAGCGGAGGGTTTGGAATAGAGGGCAGTTTAATGTTCCATTTTACAGATTAGGAAAATAAGTGACGGCTCCGCAGTAAGTGCACCAGCATGCTTTGTACAACTTTGTGGAGGAATTGCAATTTAGGTCCTCAGGGGGAAAAAATTAACAGAAGGTAAGCGTTGATTTGGGGCCACTAGCCCCGAGATTCGAAGAGGCAGAAATGAAGAGGGACAAGACAAATGAAGATTAATCCGAAAGGAAGCAAACTGTTTACACCGAAATACAATTTAACACAAACATACGCAAAGAGGTACAACAACGAGTACCAGGGGCTCTATTCAGACACCTGTCACCTAAAAGGAAGCGAATCTCGAGGCAAACTGCGCCTCAAGCCGGCTCGGAGGCCGGGAGCGGGGACCCCGGGAAGCGCCCCGGGCCTGATCCGGGCCTGCCCGGAGCGTGACCACGCCCCTGGCCACGCCTTGCCTGAGGCTCGCCGCCCGGGTTGGCCGCGGCGGAGGCGGTGGCCGCGGTGCCCGGAAGTGCAGCTGACGTGTCCCGGCCGCGCTCGGAATTGTGGGCGACTCGGCTAATGGCGTCGGGGAGTCTGGGAGGTCTGGGGAGACAGCGCTGAAGCTTCTCACCAGCTTGGCTGGTGACAACCGGTGTGGCCCAGCCTGCGTCAGCGGGAGGGACTTGCCCACCTTGTGGGCTCCTCTGCCAGAGCCGGCGGAGGCTAGCGGGGCGGGGCGACTGCGGGGGCCCCTCGGATAAGAGCCGGGGGAGTTGCGAGGAGGCTGTCGGGGGCGCTCGGGCTCGCTGCCCAGGCTGGGCCGAGCCCTCGCGGAGCCCTAGAGGCGGACAGCCCAAGGGCCGGAGGCTCCTGGAAGGAGCTGCCTGTCGCCCCACGGAGCTGACAGGTGCCGGAGTTCGTTTGCGCCGCTCAGAAATTGGCACGGAGCTTGGTGGATCATGTCTGGCACCAACAGCCCCGAGGCGGTTAAGAAGCTGCTGGAGAATATGCAGAGCGACTTGCGGGCCCTGTCCCTGGAATGCAAGAAGAAATTCCCACCTGTCAAGGAGGTAAGCTTCGGGCGACTTCGGGAGAAGGCACGGTGAGCATAGCCGGTCCTGTTAGACCCCGTCCTTCACTTGCATCCTCCAGCCCTGTCTGATTCCCCTTTGGCCCTCCACCTTTCCACATGTACGAACCGGTGGTTTTTTCCACAAGCGTTTTTATAGTTTGCTTTGGCGAGTGTGAGGCGCTTTCATTTTCTCTACCGTCCTGTCCACCAGATTTAGGAACGAAGTTCGCGGCTTGAGCCGATTCAGCGAATTCAGCTAGGTGTATGGCACCCTCCCCTTTTCTGGCCGTTTTCAAACACTAAATTGGTCACGGCAGGATTCAGAAACTTATGTTCGTTGCTTCTAAAAACTAATAATCATAGTTGTTGTACAGTCTGTGCCCCTTTGCGTTTATAGTATATATCGCTCAATTGGAAGTAGCTTTCCTTCTTTGTCATGGGTCATGCAGCTTAACTCTTACCAATCTCATGAAGTATTCAATTATCTAGAGACACCTGACTTAGGACAAACAGTGAAGAGCCACAGGAGTCATTTAAGCCTTGTTATGAGCAATACTGTACTGAGAAGTTTGGGCTTAGAGTCAAATAGAATACACCTGAATTTAAGTGCTAGCAAAACAGAAAGACATCTTACTTAACCTCTTTGAGCTTCAGTTTTCTTTCTGATGTAAAAGAGGGTTAAATAGTGGGTTTATTACATTATGATGAGAAAGTCTTAAGAGGGAAAAAGCGTATTATTAAACAGGCTCAAGTTAATAATATATACAAATTAAATTCTCCAAATAGTTCCTGAATTGAAATTATTAACATTTAGTCTCTATTGGCTTTTTATCTTAAGATGCCATTTTATTTCTCTTAAACTTTTTAAAGATGCTACTCAATTTCTTTTCACGTTTCTGAAATAAGATATTTCAGTGACATTTTTGTAAAAGCAATTATTTTATATTTCTTCCTATTTAATGTAGTTTGGAGTACCTGCAATTTCATAATTAGAACTTACCCAATAAAGTTTGAATTTTAGACTTCTAAGTAACCGTAACTTTTCTGTAAGTGCTTTGGTCTCATCATTCTTCAACAAACTCCATCTAGTATTTTTTTTTAATAAAGTAAGAAAGTATTACCTACCCAATGATGGAAACCAGATGTGCCACTTTTGGAAAGATGACTATTATAAGTTTTATTTCAGTCAGTAGTTTGTTGTGATATCGATTTTCATTATTTTCTCTATATGATCTGTTCAAAGTTATAAAAAGTATTTTACAGAATTTGGCCAAAAAACACACAAAAAAACAATTTGGCCATTTTAAATAATTTTAAAGAAATAGGCTGTTCTAATTGTAAGGAAATTAGAAAATTTCAAATCCTGTTTTGTAATTTTAACAATAATTTATAGAACCGGCTATTCCCAGTTCTTATAATTCATATAAAAATTGTGATTCCTCTGTATCATAGGCTTTTGTGGGCTGGCTTGCGGATTTAATTGCCATTTATTACATTATTTCTATTGGAAAATGCATTCAGAGCTCCAAACAGTTAATTTACAAAGTTCTAAAACTCAGTCCCTTTCTAATCTAGGAACTTTCAATAAAGCTCATTAGCTTTTTTTACTTGAACCTTAGCTAAAGAGGTATTTAGTAATTGCACCTAGTCTTCTAGGTTATGGCAAAAGTAACTTTTGGTGTGATTATCTCTGATACATAATTTTGTGTATAGTACAGGCTCCACAAGAATTTGTTGGATATAAGAACTTTGACTTCTTAACCAGTGGCACTTTTAATATGCTTAGGGCAGTCCTTTAGGAATTGAAAAAAAAACCTTGACTGTGTCACAAGTGTAAAACAAGAATGAAGTCATTAGCCTAATAGTGATGTTTTTTTAGGAGAGAGGCTTGACTTTCAAGAAATATTTTGGTTGAATTAAATTTTCCCTGGTAATTTGATAGCAGTGCTGTATTTTGACTTTTGTTCTTAAAAGAACTGGTAAGTTTTTAGTAGTATTTATTTTTTAGGAGGGTGGGGGTCAGGGGAGAGGTATGCTTGGTAGACCCTAAGGCAAAGCCTTTCTATGTATAAGAAGCTTTTCCATCTGTATACTGATTTGCTGGTTAACATTCTCCCAGTATCTTCACAAACATTATCTGCAAAATAGTCATTTTGAACTACTTAAAAGCCTACTCAAGAACTTAATACAATACAGTGCTAACTGCATATGTGCTTTGGAATGGTTGTCTCCTTCCCCATTACTTTTTTTTTTTTTTTTTTTTAGCTGCGTTGGGTCTTCTTTGCTGTGTGAAGGCTTTCTTTAGTTGCGGCAAGCAGTGGCTTCTCTTGTTGCGGAGCACAGGCTCTAGGCGCGCGAGCTTCAGTAGTTGTGACTCATGGGCTCTAGAGCGCAGGCTCGGTAGTTTTGGTGCACGGGCTTAGTTGCTCAGCGACGTGTGGGATCTTCCCGGACCAGGGCTTGAACCCATGTCCCCTGCATTGGCAGGCGGATTCTTAACCACTGTGCCACCAGGGAAGTCCCTCTCCATTACTTTATAAACAAGGTAGAATGAAGTGAGACATTCTATGTTTAGTCTTTAAGTTTTAATAATTTCTACCTTTTTGGCCATAGTGCTTGGCTTTAATATTTTTCTTAATTAATAATAAGCTGGATTTTTTAAGATTTCAAATCTGTTACAAAAACAGAAGAAAAGAGTGTTGATAAAGGATAATGTCTTACTTACTGATATTTATTACTTATCTTTGGATTTTCTACAGTTTTCTCCAACTTAATTGTTTTCATTTACAAAACAATTTGCATATTAAGTTGTTTTTATAGTGGCTATAATATCATTTTGTCATTTTATAATATAGTAATTAAATAATAACAGCAATAGTCCTTCCTCTTTTTTCTCCTTATTTTCCTTAAATACGAATTTTCATGCTTCAGCAGTATAACTTTCTTTCTCTTTCTTTCTTTATCTATCTCTCTTTCTTTCTCTCTCTCTTTCTTTCTTTAATAAATTTATTTATTTTATTATTTATTTTTGGCTGCGTTGGGTCTTTGTTGCTGCGTGCAGGCTTTCTCCAATTGCCGCGAGCGGAGGCTACTCCTCACTGTGGTGCACGGGCTTCATTGTGGTGGCTTCTCTTGTTGCGGAACACGGGGTCTAGGCGTGTGGGCTTCAGTAGTTGTGGCACGCAGGCTCAGTAGTTGTGGCTTGTGGGCTGTAGCGTGCAGGCTCAGTAGTTGTGGCACATGGGCTTAGTTGCTCCATGGCATGTGGGATCTTTCTGGACCAGGGCTCGAACCCATGTTACCTTCATTGGCAGGTGGATTCTCAACCACTGCGCCACCAGGGAAGCCTTTTTTTTTTTAGTGTAGGCATACTAGCTAATTTGTTCTGGAATATTTGTATGAAAAGTTTTTTTCATTGTCTTAAAAATTACTTTAAAACTTTGTAAAATCACTTTGGTGTAATTGATATTCAGTGGCCTGCAGAGGCAGGAAACTCTGAGGTTTTATGTATTTAACGAATAAAACCTTTTTGGTCATTTCTGTTTGCAGGCACTACTCTGTGGAAACAGATGAGGGGGATCTAATTGAGCCTAGAAGTGTGGTCAGAGCGAGTTTGTAATTCCTGAGCTGAGTCTTTATAGGATGAGTAGAAGCCAGCCAAGAGAAGAAGGGGGTCATTCTAGGCAGAGGAAATAGCACATGTTTGTATTCCACGTAAAAGAAATTTCATGCTGAAGGTGATTGGAAGCCATTAAGGCTTTTTAAGAGAGGGAGTAATATCAAATTTATATTCAGTAACATTACAGTAACAGTACTGAAGGGAAGAATTAGAGGGGATTGAGATTGAGGCATAGAGAGCAAATTTTATAGAGATGATTGTCTGCACTGAGGTAGCAGTAGGGGTAGACAGAAAGTGGCTTGCATTGTGGTAGACATGGGTGAAAGAGAGAGTATGGATTAGAGAGATTTAGCAGGTAAAATTACCAGGGCACAGTGACCTTTTTATAATGTAGAAAGCGAAATCTGTGATACCTCCCAGGTTTCTGGCTTGGGAAACTGGGTAAATCACTAAGAGGAAAAAATGTTTTTGGAGAAAATGAGTAGTCATGAATATTAAGTTTAAGGTTTATGTGTGATATCCAAGTGGAAATGATCAGTAGGTGTTTGAAAATGATGGTTTGGTACTTAAGAGGGAAATCTAGAATTTTAGATTTAGGCATGTCAGTTATACATGTTAGTAGAAACCACAGGAGTAGATAAAATGGCCCGGGAAGAGTGTATAGAACGAGAATATCAGGAGGAACTTTGGGAAATAACAGCATTAAAGGGAAAGAGGCAGCTGGGGTGACTAAGGTTAGGGATATGGGAGAGAAAGGGAATACTTGGCTAGAGCAAGGTCCTTGAGAAAGCTGGAGTTTCAGGGGCTTAAGTGTATGAACTGGCTTTCAATCTGAGAAGGGACACATTATCTTCTGACAGAAGAAGGGTAAAAGAAAAAAAATGGATTTGAATGTAATAAATTTGAACGAGGGGCATAATGGAGGGATAGGAATTTGTGGACAGTTTGACCTATGGCCTCTGTTTTCTTGGTAAGATAGGAAACAAGCTTGTTGCTAGGAGTAGTTTGTGGTGAAAATAGTGATAGGAAGTTTGAGGGGAGCAGTGGATCACTTTGTAGAAGTGAAGGAGAAATTGACTTGGAACACTTAAGAGTCTTCACAGGAAAGGTGGTTGAAATGATGATGGATCATGAGATCTAGGTTGGATTCCCAAAGAAGGCAATCCAAGACAACTTTGATTGATTGCAAGATGGAAAGGTTAAGGGACTAGCAGCAATTTAATTGAATTGGAACACTTTAATCCAAGAACAGTGGTATTGGGGAGTGAGAGAGCTAGAAGGATAAGGACAAAAGGGACAAAATGGAGATATTGGATTTCACATTGCCAAGTGGTGCTGCACTAGAGGATGATGAAGTCCAGGGAGTGGGTGATAGAAGAGGAAAGGGAATGAAGATCATTTGACTTGAGGTGGTTAGAATTAGGATTGAGGATGGGTTTTTTCTCTCTCTTTTTAAATGAAGTGGAATCAGTAAGGGTGTATATAATAAAGCACAAGTAGTCTTCCCAGGTATGTACTTTGTTTCTTCTTATACATTTAAGTTTTGGTTGGCAGGGATTTTTGCCTATAAAAGCAAAGGTTCCTGTGGTAGAGTTCCTCAGTGTCTGTTGTTTTTATGCATTAGCTGGCTGAGCGGGGACCCTTGGTGAGAGAGATGCCCTCTACTTACCATGACAGGATTTTCCCTTCAACCAGCTATTTGGGGACTGAGGCCCAAGTCAGCTGGCTCTTCTGCTAGGGTGAAGATCTCATTTTCAGGACCTTATGACAGTGAAGAATGAGGGCTGGATCATGTATACATGCTTAATTAGGAGCTGTTTTTGTTTAGTATCCTATAACGTACTATAGTTTTCTTCCTGTTGACGTTGGTCAGAGAAATTTGCTCATGATACAGCCAGTTGTGTTCTTTCCCTCAGCATAAATAATAAATCCATGTTTTATACACTGAAATAAGTTTTCACAATTTATTCAAAAAACTTGTCAGCACTAGTCAGAGCAGTATGACAAGTGTGGTAAGGAGTTATAAATTATTTTGGTCAAGACTTACTTTCCTGTATAATGCAATTTTACATAGTTATGTAGACATGCTAGTGATCTTAGATTTTGACTCTACTCTTTTTTTTTATGCTGCTGTTGACTTTATTCCAGGAAAGGTACATTAGATTCCTAGGGTCTATTAAATTCATCTTCTTCTGATAAATATTTTAGATGTTAACTTCAAGAGTAATATAAGCAGTAACATTTTCACTAGGACATCTAGGAAAATTTTACAAGCTTATTGCAGTATTCTAAGAGCATTTTACAATGAGAGCTTTTTAAAAAGCTTTTGATTAGTATCTAGCGTGTTTTATATATTTATGAAAGTACCATAGCCACTGAAATTTATTGTTAAAGTGTAAAGCATACATAGCTTATTTTTTTACTAAGATTTTGACCATTGTATTTTTACTTTCATGAAAATGAATAGAGAGCAAAGGACAATGAAAACATAGTTTAGTCAAAAAAGAATGTATTATCTTCTTAGCATTGTGCTTTGGTGACATAGAAGAAATAAAAGACATTGTTTCAGGCTAATAAACCAAAAAGGAAGACAGTCTCCAGAAATGAAAATATTTTCCTCCTTTTTTCTTTTATAGAAGTGTAGCTTATTTTTAACCATGTAGAAAATAGAGGGTTTTGCTATTACTCTTATCATTTAATAGAAGTTAGTTTCTTAAGTGTAAATCATGGCAGGAAATACAAAAATCAATGAGAACCTGCCTTTATCTTCTTGAAGTTAACTCAAGAGTTGCGTAAAATACTGTCTTTCCACTAAGTTAGGAATGTTGCATCCATTGACTCTATTGCAACATGGCTATTTGTTGCTATTCGTCATTCTCATTTTGACTTTTGTAACATTCTACTTTCCTATTTCTCCTTCCTCTTTCAGTATTCCTTCTCGTTTTCTTTACATATAGGTGTATCCCAAGTTCTGTCTTGAGACCTCTTCTTTATCTGTGCTCATCTCCTTTGCGCTCTCATCTATCTCCCATTGCTTCTGGCCTTACTACAGTGCTGATGACTTCTAAGTCTACTTCATTAACGCTGCTCTCTTTACTGAGCTTAGACCTGTATTTCCAGCTGTCTGTTAAACACATCTACCAGAGTATCTTTCACATACTTCAGATAGAACTTCTGGTAATTGAACTTACTTTTCTAAAACTTGTCCTGTCCCCACATTTCACTTGTTCTGTTAATGGTATTTATCACTGTTGCTTACCTTAGTTATATGTGGCTGTCTTCTCTCCCTCAACTCTCTTTACGTTGTATTCATTGTCAGATGTTCCTTCCAGCTCTGTAATTTCTAACATATCTCACCTCTTTTCTATTTTCTTAGCTATTATTCTAGCTCCAGGTTTCAATCTTATGACTGAGCTTTGATGTGCATTAATGGCACAAAAGACCACTCTGTATGTTACCACCGGAATAATGTACCTGAACAGGTCAGAAACTCTCAGTGGCTACTCTGTACTTAGGAACTCCTCAGCATAGCATTTCAGACCTTATTGATCTTCCCAACCTTTCATCACCCTCAGTTTTTCCTCAAATGTGTTTATAATTCAGCCAAACTCTATTGCCTGCTATTCATTCTCCAAATATGCCCATATTCTCTTCATATGCCAGATATGCCCATTTCCAAATACTCCTTCCCTCTTCCATGCTGTGGCTTTTGAGGTTCCTTTTGCTGTCCTGGAATCACCTCCTTCCATTTTTTTATAGCTAAAATTCTACCTTTAATTTAACCCATGTTGCTTATTTATTTGTTGCCTGAATGAACCAACTTTACAGATAATGTCCTCATTTCTTCCCTAATTCACTCATTCATATATTCATTCATTTGCTCCTGAGATAATTTTTGAACACCGGCTGTGTGCCATGTACTAGCTGGTGCTGGGGCAAGAACAGTTGCAGCTCCTGCCCAGACTTTCCAAGCTAATATGTTTTCCTCTGCTTTCTTAACTTTCATTTAAGCTTACTTTATAAGTTATTTCCTTATAACTCTTTTTTTAACATCTTTAAAAATATGGAACGCTTCACGAATTTGCGTGTCACCCTTGTGCAGAGGCCATGCTAATCTTCTCTGTATCGTTCCAATTTTGGTGTATGTGCTGCCGAAGCGAGCACCCTTATAACTCTTACGTTTTACCTTCTGCTATGGTATTTCTTTTCTAAATTTCTCCTTAAGGGTCAGTTTTGCATCTTTGTTTGTCCTTCTGTGCATCATAGTTCAAAGCATTTGTATTTCTGAGAGGTGCTAATTAGATACTTGTAGGAGATTAAATTTTTAAAGAAGAAAAAAAAGGGATACCATATATGTAGGGGTACCACATATATATCTTTAGCTATCCACATGTAATCGGCACTTCAGTCTTTCATTTGATATGTATCTTAAAGGAAATTTGTTTCCTAGAAGCCAGAGGGTTTTTTTTGTTGTTTTTGCGGTACGCGGGCTTCTGACTGTTGTGGCCTCGCCCGTTGCGGAGCACAGGCTCCGGACGCACAGGCTCAGTGGCCATGGCTCACGGGCCCAACCGCTCTGCGGCATGTGGGATCCTCCCCGACCAGGGCGTGAACCCGCGTCCCCTGCATCGTAAGGTGGACTCTCAACCACTGCGCCACCAGGGAAGCCCCCAAGCCAGAGGTTTCTCTTTGTTTGTTTTGTTTCTATTTTTTAGTCCAGAGGTTTTGAATAGGATGCCATATAGGTATATATTTTTCAGAGCTTTGGGATTTTAGGCTAATTACATGTAACAGAAGAAAAGTTTATTGGTTTCAATGTAGTAATTGTTTAATGAGGATATTGTCCTCTAGGGAGTGTTCTAGATCTATTAGGTATTCCCAAGTGAGGACTTGACTTTAGGTCTTTTGATTTTACCTGACATCTGAAATCGTAAGTCTACAGGCAGCTTCATACTTCCCTAGTATCTTTTGAGTACATTATTCTCCTTAACTTGCCATTAACTTGAATTTCACATTTCTTCTTTAGGTCTTGTTTCTTGCTACATCCTGTGAATAATTAATTTGGAACTTTGGTAAATTTGTTTTAATTTTGAGGCTCTACTCTCATAGATGTTATAAAAAGTAAATATGTTTTTGTTTTGTTTTTTAAAATACAACATAGAAGCTTTGGTGAAGAGAAGCGTATTATTATTATTGTAAATTTGTATGTGGTTCTAGTAGTGGACATTTGCTAACTCCCTTCCTAGCATTCATTCCCTCTTACTTCTTTCAGTGGTAGGCTGCACTCGTCCTTCATTTTCAACCCTTTGAATTTAGGTGAATTAATCTCATTCCTTGCTCCAGGATACCTTGATTAGTTTAATCTAATTTAACCCTCCCTATCCGCACCTCTATTTCTGCCCAAGTCACATAATGCCAGTGAGTGATCCTGGAAAGGGAAAGCTTCCTCTCTCTTCCTCAAGAGCTACTGGAAGAGACCTTTTCTCTCTTTCTGGATAGTGTCATATGAAGTTGTGAGGTGTAGAATGGCTGGAACTAATTTTATTGCCAAGATTGGGAGCAGCCTGAGGATGAACCTACCCAGGGAACAGGACAGAACCAAGAGAATGGTAGAGAAATGAAACTGCAGTCCTGATGACATTTTGTCAATCTCTGGATCAAATTTCCACCATATTTTTATTTTTCAGTGAGTGGGCAGTAAAGTCCCTCCCTCTGTTTAGAACTTTTCATTTGTTTATTTAGAAATGTTCATTACATAGCCCCTGTATGCTAGGCACTGTGATAGGCATTAGTAATATGGGGAGATGAATGAAATATATTTCTTATCCTCATGGGGCTTACAGCTAGAGTAGAGAAACAGACATGTCGTAGGAGGAATGGGATCAACCATAGGTACAAACCATAGACAGCCCACAAAGATGGAAGGGCTTTTTGATACTTGCCATAGAAAGAAGGTGGTGGAAAAAATTATTTCTGTCACTGCTCATGGTACTACAGGAGTGCCAAAATCAGAAAAACCTGCACTATCTTCATGTTGTTAGCAGTGTTTTAATTTCAGCAAAGCTTTATTTGTCACATTACCTTAGTGTTCACTTTATTGTGAATGTGTTGGCTTTATAATTTAAGAGCTATAAAAATAAGGAGTTTATTCCTAATTTTATTTATAAATACTTAAATTTGTCACTGACTGGATAGGTCCATGAGATTTTTTTTTTTTTAACTTTTAAAAGATGTCCTTACA
Source organism: Lagenorhynchus albirostris (assembly GCF_949774975.1). Lineage (NCBI taxonomy): Eukaryota > Metazoa > Chordata > Mammalia > Artiodactyla > Delphinidae > Lagenorhynchus > Lagenorhynchus albirostris. Next base: position 53,676,235 of record NC_083105.1, on the reverse strand, counting down.
CTACTCAGTTTTGAGAAACACTAGTAGAGGTGGGTTCTGGGGGACCGTTGAAGACTTGAGACAGTGAATGGGTGGAGGACAAGATTTGAAGTAGAGAAATCTCTTAGTTTAGGTTGATAATGAGAAGTTTGAACTAAGGTGTAGAAGTGGCATTTGAGAAGAAAAAAGAGTATAAGAGATGTTCGCTACATAGCCTTTGTGGGTGATTACATTTGTGGGATGAGGGAGAAGCCCCAGGTGTCTGGTCAGTGACTGGATGGGTGCTGCTGCTGTTCGGAAAAATAAAGATTACAGGAAGAAGAAATAGGTTTTTCTGGGGCTGAGGTGGAAGTTGGGGGTGTGTGTGAGAGATAATAGCATCCGTTTTGAATATTTGGAATTTAAGGTGCCTTTAAAATATATAGGTTAATAAATCCTATAGTTTAGGAGACAGTTAAGGGACAGGAATATAATTTAGGATTCTTCAGCCTTTAGAAAGTAATTGAAACCATAGGATTGAGATTGCCCAGGAATAGTTTATTGAGAAGTGAGGCCAAGAATATTCTGTGTGCTCTTGAAAGAGGAGGCAGCATTCTCTCTTGTCTCTGCTTTTCTATACTGCTAGCTTCCATATTCAGAGTTCCTGGTGGGTGTGTCTATTTGGGTAAACAAAGAATTTTGAGAAAGAGAAAAAAAATATTTCTTGAGAGACATTAATTTTAAGGTTAACAAATATTAAATGCTGCAGTATATTTAATACTTTTGGTTTTGTTTCCCAACTCATAGATTGCCCTCAGGAATAGAGATTTTAGGTTACCCACTGTAACTTATATCATCCCTATTCAAGTCTACAGAACTGACACTTTTTTTTTTTCCATAAGGGCCAATTCAGGAAAAAAATAACTATATTTACAATTGAGGGGCTTCTCTGGTGGCACAGTGGTTAAGAATCCGCCTGCCAATGCAGGGGACACGGGTTCAAGCCCTGGTCTGGGAAGATCCCACATACCGCGGAGCAACTAAGCCCATGCACCACAACTACTGAGCTTGTGCTCTAGAGCCCACGAGCCACAACTACTGAGCCCGCATGCCACAACTACTGAAACCTGCATGCCTAGAGTCTATTCTCTGCAACAAGAGAAGCCACCGCAATGAGAAGCGTGTGCACCGCAACAAAGAGTAACTAACCCCTGCTCGCCACAACCAGAGAAAAGCCTGTGCACAGGAACGAAGACCCAACACAGCCAAAAATAAAACAAATAAAATTTATATTAAAAAAATTGAGTAGTTCCCCTATGGATATATAAGTATCTAATCAGAGTAGGGGTTGCTTTTAAAGCAAGAAGTTAAAGACTCTTCTTCACACAGACAGTCTCTGATAAATAGAAGGAAATCTGGGCTAAATACTTGCATTTATACAGGACACTTAAAGATGTAGGCTAGGCTGAGGTATGAAGTAGCACTGCAGTGACTAGGGGGACGGTGATATACAACTGTTGTCAATAAACATTGATAGTGGAACTTTCCAGTAACACAAGGTACCTATGAGAATAAGATCGTTCAGTTTCAAAGTTTGACAATAGAAAGTTGGATGTAAAAAATTAGGAGCTGTGAGATAGTTCTAATTATATCTGAGGTAACAAATAGTCCTTTTGGTGATTTCTTGAGTCTTTTAATGAAAATACTGGTTATATATCTTTTAAAACACTTGTTACTTTGGAACTACTTAAGGAAAAAGCACTCATTATTTTCCTTATTGTGTGTACATATAAAAATATTTGTTAAATATATATTTTTCATAACTTGTTTATGATTCATACATGGGTCAATTCTTATTTATCTGAGGAAATCAAAATAGTGTCTGGCAAATTTGAAATCCTTTACCTGCATCTAGCATCCACTATGCTACACTGCTGATTTTGGAAACTGACTAGAATTCAGGAAGTTAGGACAGATTACATTGGGATTTATGATGGTTTAGTTTGATCAGTCTCTGTTGATCCTGAAATAGAATGAAATACTGAATTGAGCATATGCAGGGTACATAGGGCCTTAGTAAGGAGGGGGAGAGTTTGAACATTTGAAAATGATGATGGAAGAAAGCTCAGTGACCACAGATTAATTTCAGTTGGCTCAGTAAGAAAATTACCTAAGAGAGTTTGAGATGGTGTATGAGCATAACAAAGTATACATAATAATTTCGGTGTTACTGAACTTTTATAGTAGTAAATTTGTTGTGGTTTGTACATCTTCATAGTGTTTCCAGAATCTGACCACTCCTTTACCATCTCAGTCACTGTCACCTCAGGCCTATCCAGCATCATCTTTTGCTTATGTTATTACAGTAGCCTCTTAAATTTTGCTGCATATTGGAATCACCTGAAGATTTTTAAAAATACCAGTGCTTGACTCCCACTGGCAGTCATTCTGATTTAATTGAAATGGGTTGCAACCTGGGCATCAAGCTTTTTTCTTTTTTTAAAGCTCCTGGTGTTTCTAATATGCACTGCCCCCAGATAATCAGAAACTCAATAATTTTTCCCTGGAGTAATTTATTTTGACTATATTTTCCTGCTAGTAGCTATGTTCATTTAATATGGGACATTTCCATCTCTTAAAGTTGTAGAAGTGAGTTGTAGTATATCCGTTAGGCTTCTTAGCTTTGAGCAATGAAAGCTGACCCGGGCTGATTTAAGCAGAAATTAAGTTTACTGATAAAACATTGAGGGTCTCACAGAATTGGTAGAAGGCTGGATGGAGTGAGCCTTAGAAATTACAGGAACGAAGGGAGGCTGAACAGCTAAGAACCACAGCAAAACTCATTGCCAGTGAGACCTTACTGTTGTCTCTGCTCAACGGTGACTGGGTGCCTTAGATTGCACTGCTGGTTGTGCTGGCCACCCCATGCCACCACTGGTTCTGCTGCCGTCACTGCCCTTGGAAACTAGATGCTGGCTCCACTGTGGCTGTTGTCAGACAGAATTCCATCTTGTCTCTGCTTTTCTGTGCCACTAGCCTCCGTATTCATAATTCCTGGCGGGTGTGCCTGTTTGGATAATCGGAGGCTGCCAGGGTATGTGGGAAAACAAGTATCTGGCATTTTAAATTTTGAATAGTGGAAGATAGGCTCTGTCTTGCATCAAAGCTCATAAAGTTGAGTTCTCCGATCACAGACAAGGGCTTCAGGTTCTTGGAAGCCAGCAAAATGACAAAGGTCTACTATACATCGTATAGCCTACAGTGTGTTATTTGTTTTATGCATTAATCCACTGGTCCTCAACCTAATAACCCAAAGGACACTGGGTTCTTCCATAATTATTTTTAAACCTTTAGAGCCTGCTACCACTTGTCCCTTAGTAAACAGTAGGAGATAAAAATCAATGAACAAGTAGCAAGCAAATTAATAGGAAAACTTGAACATATATGAGTATTTATTATTTTTGGAGGTATGGAGATCAGTATAAGTATAAAATAGGCATATTTCTTGATAGTAAAAATGTCCTGAGTTTCTGTAATGGATGTTATATATCAATATTTTATGTCAACAGTGTCCAGTAGAAGTATAATGTGGACTGAATATGCAATCCATATATGTAATTTTAAATTGCATTAAAAAAGTAAAAAGAAACATTTAATTTTAATAATATATCATATTTAACCCAGTATATTCAAACCAGTACATATATAATCCAGTATATATTATCATTTCAACATTTAATCAATGTAAATATTTAAGGGATAGTTTACATTCTTTTTTTCATACTAAGTCTTCAAAATCTCATGTATTTTTTATACTTAGAACACAACTCAATTCAGGCTAGCCACATATAAAGTGCTTAGTAGCTACATGTAGCCAAATGACTCCCATATTGAACACCACAGTTCTGTGGCATAGTGTAAAATGCCATATGACTTTCAAGTACTGCCAGCTCAACATACTTATGTTGAAGTGATTGAGACACCTTATGAAAACTGAATGGGTGTTTAAAAAAACGCAATCTAAAAGTAGTGACAGAGTTCTTAGTTATTCATTCTCCTAATTCAAAGCAGTTTTACTTGATTTTGCAGTGTTTTGCAAATTTTTTTTATGGTTGAGAGAGAAGTGTGAAATGGGAAAGAGAAACCTAATTTTTTTCATTAGGCTTTGTTTTTGTTTATTATTTTTTATTTTCTGAAGATTTAAATGTGAGAGACTAGGGATTCCAGGTGCATTTTTTTTTTTTTTGCGGTACGCAGGCCTCTCACTGTTGTGGCCTCTCCCGTTGCGGAGCACAGGCTCCGGACGCGCAGGCTCAGCGGCCATGGCTCATGGGCCCAGCCGCTCCATGGCATGTGGGATCTTCCCGGACCGGGGCACGAACCCGTGTCCCCTGCATCGGCAGGCAGACTCCCAACCACTGCACCACCAGGGAAGCCCTCCAGGTGCATTTTAAGGCATAGAAAGGCAACATGCTGTAGTGCAGAGTTTACATGTGAATAATCAAATTAATCACATTTTATTCCATTTAATGTGTGTTTCACTACTAGGCTTTAGTATCTGAAGTTTGGAAAATAAAAAAATAATAGTGACTGACTCTGTGCTTGATATTTTATCATATATGATTTCTTTTCCCTAGATAATTCATGTTAATAGTAAGTTTTATGTTCTAATTATTTTTATTCTTGCAGGCTGCTGAATCAGGAATAATAAAAGTTAAAACAATAGCTGCACGAAACACCGAAATTTTGGCAGGTAATTTTTTTGCATTAAAAATTCAACAATTAATGAAAATTTGACTAATAGTAAAAGTAGAATCTTAAAACCCATAAGTTTTTTTTATAGCATCTCTTTCTTATGCCCCAACATGCTATCCATGATAATAAAGAACATGTGAAAGTCCCTAATTTATGAACTAATTGGGTTTCCCAGAGATGAATGCTGTACGATTCTCTGAAATCAGAAAACTTAAAACTACTAACTCCTTGAAGGAAAGGATCTTTCTTACTCATCTTTGTATTGTCCTCCACCTCTTATCAATCACCTAAGATACATCTTACCCATAAGAGACATTCGATTAATATTTGTTGAATTGAATGGAAGATTGGTTCTCAGACCACCTTCTAAGACCTATTTTATCTTTAATACAATATAAGGTCATAATATAGCATTAAAAATTTAGTAGTACTATATGAGTTTTGAGTCCTGAGACTAAGACAACATGGTCATGAAGAAAAAGGGGAAAAAACAGAGAAAAGTGTTTTCTTAACATTCTTTTGATTGACCCTGCTTTTCAGGGAGGAATTTTCAAGAGTTTCTCTCTGGCACCCTTTTGATACTCAGTCTGCTTCTTTCTTTTCCTTGGTGCGTTTCTCTTCTTGCCTCAATAATGAACATGGAAAAGAAGGAAACTGGCATTTTTTGAGAATCTGTTACATGTGAGGCATTTGGGCCACTCTTTCTTATATGACAACCTTGTGGGGAAATACTCTTATTTAATAATAGAGCAAATTGAGATGCAAAGAGATTTAAGTTACTGGCCTAAGGTCGCATGGTAAGTGGTGGAATCAGATTCAAATCCCAGGCTGTTCAGAGCCCATGTTCTTCCTGCTGCAGTGTGCTGCCACGGTATCGTGAGGTTTTGACACTATGTACTCCCTCCCAAGTGTTTATATTTAACCATTGCTTACTTCGCTGATCCTTCAATCTGCATTTCCAATTCCAGTAGTGCTATTGGTCTCAGCTAGTTATAGGAGAAAAGCAGTCCTATTAAGTTAATTTACACAAAGTCCAAATAGTAAAGAATCTCTTTAACTCTCTTAAGTCTCTTTACATTTTTAAAAGAATACCAGTAAATCCCTAAATGGTGGAATTTCAAACAGTATTACAAAATGTAATGAAGACTTAGGGGGCAGTTTAGGGGTGACAGGTGAGAGTGGATTTCACTTGTCAGCTTAGGGTTAGCCCTGTTAAGTTGCATCTGTTTTTCACAGCTTCTCTGATTTTGAATATTCTGACACAGCACCAAAGAGTTTTATAACATTATTCACAGCATTGGATAATGCTCTGTGTGCATGTTGAGAAAAGGGGTATAGTGAAGTGGTGGGTAAAGGCACAGGTATGTATGGTTGGATTGGGAGGATGGGCAAGTGGGTTTGGGAGATGCATGTTGGGTTGATTAGCTACCATGAGGAAATTAATGTTTCAAGATAAATTATGGGCCTGGGTATTTTTAAGTTGGAGACATCATAGTCCAATCATATTAGAATATCATTACAAATATTTACGTTTGCTACTGTCATTGCTGATATCATGGTAAGTCCTTAATCTCCAATAATAGAAGATTTCATTAAGTCTGTAGTTGATAGAATTTTTAAAAAGACTGATTTCTTCAGAAAATCACTGTCTGTTACAGAGTTCTGTACCAAGTAAAGTGTCTAATTCATATTAAGGACAAGTAAGAAAAATTTTGTCTCAGTATGAGTTTAATATATAAGCTGGCTATTAATTTCATTTTAATTCAGTTAGCTTTATTTAAATCAAGTTAGAACAAATCTTTATGCAATACAATTAATAGTTCATGCTATAATATCCATAGCATCCAACCATGTACTTGAGGAGCTATATTAACATTTAAACTTTTTTCTAGTATTTTAACCAAGTATTTATAGCAATTGCTAAGTAAAAATTTGTAGATTTTAGACCACTGTCATCTTGAAAAATCAAAGGCTCCTAAGAAAAAGGAAAGAGTTTAAATTTGTCAATATGTCATTTCTAAAGTACTTAATTCAAGGTATAGTTAACACCGAGAAAAATTCTTAGTTAACTTTTTTATTTCCTGAGAAGTGTTTACTTCTCTGTAGTTCTAAAGACTATAGGTTACTACTTCTGTGCTGTAATGGATGTTAAAGATATCAAACAATTGAGGAGTCTCAAATGAAATGAGATACTGAATTCTCAGATATCTCTGCATATTCAGAAAATATAAAAGGTTGCTATAAAAATCAGAACCCTTAATTAGGATTGACTAATCTGATTAAACAGTACTTAGCATAGATTTTAACCAACTTTAGTTTTCTTAGATTTATTTTCCAAGGAAAGTTTATTTACATTACAGAATAAGTCTTTGCTTTACATCTCCCCTTCTTTTAAGCATCCTCCTTTAATGTTTATTTTTCTTTGTTTTCACTGCTGTCATGAATGCTGACATAAGTGGGAATGCTATGCCAGGTAATGTCAGCATCGATGCAAATATACAGATCATTATCTCAACATTGCCTTTTTCTTTAAAGATAAAACTGCAAATGAGAGATAGCAAGCAACATAAAGTTTTTCATTTAGAAGTCCAGGTGCCTTAATCTTACATTTGACTGCCATATATTACAAATTGTTTTTATTATCCCAGCTTACAATAAATATACTTGAAATTGACTGAGAAGGCTTGTGTTACCCAGAAATTACATAAACAGAGAATCTGCTATTTTAATAAATGTTTGAAACAAGGAGCTCAATGAAGTTGTGATATTTTAAAATTGTATATTTAACCCCTAACTGAAAACCATAACAGTTACATCCACCTATGACTGCTTTCATCTACTGTCAGTATGCATAGAGAATTTTTACATAGATAATCATTATGTATGATTTGTGTTCTTCTTTCCTCACAGTTTCCCTCATCCTTTTCATATCTACATAGTCTTATTACTAAAAGGTCTCTAATTTAAGTAGCAGTGAGTAAATATACTTTGGAATTTTTTTTCTGACATTAAAAGGTAATTTGTTGATTTTTTTCAGTATATTTTATCAGTACATATACTTGTGATATTTTGCAGACATCTATAGAATATATCATATAACATATTCTTAATAAAGAAATAATTATGTAAGAATCACTAGAGGAGATACGAAGATGGGTAATATAACTCACCTGCAATCTATATGTTAATACAAGAAATATATTTGAAAAGTATGTTTGTGCCATTCGTTCTGTTTAGCTTACCTGCTCCTCCATTTACTTTTTGGAGTTCTTTGCCAGAAATTTTCCCTTCCAGATGACATACTTCCTGAGGTCAGGATCAGTATCTTATTCTCCCTTATATTGCTAGTAGTTAGCACATTACATGGGAAATAAATAGTAAGCCCTCCTTAAATATAGGCTAATAAATGAGTCACTCCAAAATGCAAGTAAGTCTCTGAGTTCTGCCTCTAGTATATTTTTCTACCTTTCTTTAATTTTTCATGTTATGATTATTTGAGTACATGAATTTTGTCATATTTAGTTCATGTCAGCCAGTTAATAGAGTAATGAAGGAGACAGACCCTAAACAGAAAATTCTGAGGCTGTATGGTAAATGCCAAGATGGAAGTATAGATAGGCTTGTTACGAGAACATTGGGAAGGCTCCTAACCCAACCTGGGAGTCTGAAGCTGAGTCTTGATGCTTGAAAAGGAGTTAGCCAGGCAAATAAGGTGTAGAAGCTGTAAGTAAGGGAAGTTACTTAAATACATGCGGTATAAAACAGTTCGATCTATTTGGATACACTATCCGACTGTTGCCATTGTGTAACTTCCTGAGCAGCTTGATGGAAAGAGTTTGAATCAGGAAGGTGACACATTCATATTAATATTTTTATACTCTGTACATTACTCTGACAGCAGTGTGAAGGGTATATTTCAGCGTATCATCAGTAAGACAGAGGTCTGTTGGTAGACTGTTCCTATAATCTGGGATAGAAGATACAGGGGGCTGTACTTAATGCCTTGCTCACAAACTGACCTAATGGGTCAGAGAGATTTCTCTGCCATATAATGTGTTCTTATTTATTGTTTTCCCCCCTTTTTAAAAAAACATTAAACAGTTTTAATTTGTATCCTGCCTTTTATAATATTATATCATATATACTTTTTTTTTTTTTGCGGTATGCGGGCCTCTCACTGTTGTGGTCTCTCCCATCGTGGAGCACAGGCTCCGGACACGCAGGCTCAGCGGCCATGGCTCACGGGCCCAGCCGCTCTGCGGCATGTGGGATCCTCCCGGACTGGGGCACGAACCCATGTCCCCTGCATCGGCAGGCGGACTATCAACCACTGCGCGACCAGGGAAGCCCGTATATATACTTTTTTTGATGCCATCTTTTCTAATTTTTTAAATTGTTCCATATTTCATCAAGTGATTGTAGTTTATTTAACAATTCCTTTATGTTAGAAATGTTTCAATATTTAGAATTATTTCTTTAAGATACATTTCTAGAAATGAAATTATTAAATTAAAGGGCATGAACATGTTCTTAGAATTTGTCATCATACTGCTTTCTGAAAAGGTAAAAGTTTATGCCTTTACTGACAGTATGTGAGTATATTTTTATAGCATCCTTGCCAGATTATTATTTTAAAAAATCTTTTTGGTAATTGAACAAGCAATGGCTTCTCATTTTAATTGACATTTCTTTTTAATGTTGAACAATTTTTTCTGAATTATTAAATTATTTTCTTTTTATTATTACTTTTTTTTGGAGTTTTTGTGTTTTCTTTATCAAATTGAGCTATTTATATAGCAAAAATATTAACTTCTCATCATGTTTATATCATATTTTCTGCATCATTTACCTTTTAATTTTTTATCTAGATGCTTTTAATTTTTACATAATTTAACTAATTTTTCTTATTTGTTGCTCTCCACTTAGGCAGTCCTTCTCCTTCCACATAGTTGATAATCATTTTCATTGTCTTCTAGTTTTTCTATGGTTTGATTTTTTCTTTATAATATATGGGGTGACATGAGAACCTAGATTTTTTTTTCTTTTGCAAAATTACTGATTGTACCAACATCATTCTTCCTTTTCCTGTAATGTACTTTTAAGATGAAGCTGCTCATACTTTTATTTGTCCTCATGTTGAATCATTTAAAATATTTTCAGACATTTTGAACCATTAAAATTTTTTTACTGTTAAAAATATCAGTCTTTCCCATAACTAGATTTTAAGGGTTTTGAGGGTAGCAATCATGTCTGCATCACATTTTATTTCTTTCACAAGAATTATAATATGTTATTTAATGACTGTTAAAATTTATAATAAAACTTTTATTAACCCCTATTAGTGTGATTCATAGTGGGGTATCCTAGTTTAATTCTTTTTTTCCAGGATAAAAACTGCAATTTTGCAGTGAAACTGCTCAGAGCAAGGAAACCCCTAGGATATGGGGACCTGCTGGACCTCTTTCAGGTGTGTGAAAGTGCATCATTTGATCTCACAGTTATAAAATTTGGAAGTAAAATATATTTATCAAACACACAGTGTTATTCTGTTAAAGGAGTTGTGCTTCTTAAGGGACTTAGGTAGAAATTAAACTTTTTTTCTCCCCACCCCACCGCCCACCCACCAAGTTTTGATTAAAAAGAGTTGACCTTTTCCTCTTTTTTCCATGGAATGATTTTTTAAAAAATGGTTAAGGCAAGATGTCTTTATATTGCTGCACAGCCTTTTCCTCAATGTGGTTTCTAAACTCTAAACCCGTAGGAAGCTTTTTATGTAAAGCCACCTTTAAGTGCATGTAATTAAAATTATTGTTTATAAAGAGAAAGCAGCAATTGCTCAATTAGAAGAGTAGAGTTAATTTCTTCTTCTTAGGACCATTATGACATTTAACAGAAGAGAAAAATAATTAGAAACTTCTAAAAAACGATCTTTATATTACTTCATTGTGATCTAGATATGGTAGATATGTTTCCGTTTTTCACATTATGCTTCAAAAAACAGAATAGATCAATAGGTTTTATTTTTTGGTTGTTCTTCATCATCTATTCTGGATAACAGAAATTTCCTTTGACTAGTATATTCTCATATAAACTGGGAGAAAAAAAAGTAGGAAGGGTACCTTTGACTTACATTAAAATAGAGTTAAAAATTACTTTTATTATTAGCTTAACTCAGCTTGATAGATCCAGATAACTGTGACTGACATGTATACAATATTTCAGTGTAACTCACCTTATTTTATTCATTCTAAGATACACAGTTTTTTCACATGTTAATATTCCCCAAATTGGTATGCATTTTACAATTAATGGCATCTTAGAATCACTGTGGGCCAGATAGTGTTGTAGTTGTCTTTTTCAGTGCATGTGTGAACTTGTTCATACTGTCACATCAGTTGAGTTAACGGTGCATTGTTGGTATCATGTAAGTTTCATTGCTATTTGAAATGTCACCCTAGTTGTTGTGCAAAAACTTTCTGTTAACATCTTATGGTAAGGTCGAAAAAAGCACCACCGTCAAAGCCTGCAGAATGGGTGTCATTAGCTTAGAAGAATATCTCAGAGACAGTAGTGAAGTACTCTCAAGCAATGAGGCATCCTAAACAAACAATCCAATTAAAAATTGGACAGAAGATCTAAATAGACATTTTTTCCAAAGAAGATATACAGATGGCCAACAGATACATGAAAAGATGCTCAACATCATTAATCATCAGGGATATGCAAATCAAAACCACAATAAGGATATCACCTTATACCTGTTAGAATGGCTATTATCAAAAAGATAAGAAATAACAATGGCCTTCTTGGCCTAGAGTATGAAATTGTGAGGAAAAAGTATAAGTGATTAGAATGCATCGTATCATAGTTTAATTGGCAAAGGTAATTGGCACTGATTTTCTTTCTGGCGATATGGGTGTGTCTTAAAAATCATTGTCATCAGAGCCTCTATGAAAGTACATTGTTTTTCTTCATTCATCTGAAGACTTCAGGCAATTGGTTTCTGTTAGACACTTTTGACTCTTTTAATTTCCATTTGCATCAAATGCTGTTTACCTTAAAGAGTGGCAGCATAATGTTGTGGGAAGAATAGTGAACCAGGGATTAGAAGACATTTTCAGTTTCTGGTTTTACCACCTACTTATTGTTTTACTTGGTCCAAATCATACCCTATAAACTCTATATGAGTATTGTGATACTCAAATGAGAAACACAAGTTAATGTAATAAAAATTATAAGTGCCACTTGTTAGTATTGAAAACTTATATTTGCCTGAACAAGATTTAATAATTTGGAATGTTCTGCAGAGTTAAGGATGGCCTCATACTTCATTGATTCTGGCAGAATTGAATATAGCAGGATATTTACTGCTTCAGAATAGTATTTTTTGAGCTTTATTGTCATCTTTTAATCACTCATGTAAAATGTTTTGTGACATTGTTATGGAAATTTTATGTCTCTGGTTTTGATTCAAAATCTTTATGAACAAGAAAACAAGGAAATAAGGCAGGGGAGCTTTTTTGAAAACACTGTTCTTTGCCAGTCATATTTGCCTTCTCTTAGCTGTGCTAAATCAGTGATTTATACTGGCATACCGAGGGACTTTGCAGAGCATGCTGTAGTAAATAGTAGTCTTTATTTGCCATACCATAAAGGGAGCTTTGGGAGAAGAAAGAAGGGGATTTAAGTGATAAAATTAATGTTAACACTAGTTTTACACTTTTAAAGGTGATTCTGGATGACTTTCTCACAATTTCTTTTGAAAAACATGTTAAAACTCAGATTTCTGTGTCTTTATTACAATTCTTAACGTCAAAAAATAATTGATGGATGTAGTACATTTGAAAACAAATACCAAACACATAAGTTTAAAGTTCTCTTGACTTGGAATTTTATGTTATTTATTCAAATTCCCTGAGGATGACAAACCTGTCTTGTTCATCTTTGTGTAGCCATTCAGTAAGTGTGTATTGATTTAATTTCATTTTGTAAATTTAATTATGTATAATTCAGTTTGTGCATTTTCTAATCTTTTACATTTTTGTTGACATTTTAAAACTTCTGAAAGTATTGGCTTGGTAGAAGGAGTTATTTTAAGATTTGGAATTACAGCATGTGCATCCAATTAGTTTAAAGCAATATTTCAGTAATAAGAGGAGTAATGTTATTGTTTTTAATGAGTTTACTTCTTGAAGAAGAAATTAGAGCCAATGAATTCAAGGCATATAATAAAATTCTAGGGATTTTCTGAATATTCATTCAGAAATGTGGTGGGGTTGATGTATATACTATTTTTAATTACTTTTCTGCTCTAGAATATGAATTCTTATTCCTGTTTTCCCTTTTGCACTATTGAAGAAATAGAGTCTTTCTCTGACGTGGGATAGAACTTCTGAGAAATTGCCATTAAAGAGTTTATAGAAGAAGATGGAGGAGAACCAAAGGAGTGTCAGGAGAAAGGCATGGGAGAGCTGAACTTAAGGGGGAGTAGATTAGATACAGAGTCTGTAGTATTTATGTGAAGTATTTTAACTCTGACTGCTTGATTTTTATTTTGGTATTTATTTTACATTAAGTGATTTTTTATTAAGATTGTCATTACTGGTTGTAATTATATAAAAATATTCTTATTTATGAATTATGTTTAAAATTTTATTTTATATGTGTTCCAAATAAAGCATTGAAAGAGAACAGCTCAGAGGTTGTTCAGCCTTTTCTAATGGGTTGTGGAACCAAGGAACCGAAGATCACTCAGCTATGTTTAGCCGCCATTCAGAGGCTCATGTCCCATGAAGTTGTGTCTGAGGTAATGTGAAGATTTTATCTGAACTGTGCACTTACAAATCAAATCATGAGTTTTCATAAGGAGAGAATAAAACATACCTGATATTTTAATGTACAATAGTGCTTGAAGGACATTGGCTTAATTTTAAAAGGTTACCAAATTGTCTCATTATTAAACGCTCAGAATAAAGAACGAAGTATATTTTGTCAAGTCATTTGTAATCTAAGAATTCATAGTTCACTAATATAGATGAAATCTTAAGAACCAAGCAAGTTTTCAATATCACTGACGGAGAATATTATTCATAAATTATTTTTTAAAAGGTAGGAGAGAAAATCATGACTGTTTGCTAGATTATCTGAACTGATAATTTGTCGTTCGTTAACTTAAGGCTATTGTTTGTATCTGACCTTATGACGGTAAAATAAGGAAAAACATTTCATCACTATGAATCTGCATCACTTTTCTTATTTAAGGACCCAAACACCTATATTTTATTTGTTGACAATAATTAAAATCATTGTTTTACAGACTGCAGCTGGAAATATAATTAACATGCTTTGGCAGCTAATGGAAAATAGTCTTGAAGAACTTAAGCTGCTTCAAACAGTTCTTGTTCTTTTAACAACCAATACAGTAGTTCATGACGAGGCACTCTCAAAGGTAGGAAGCCTGTTTGTCAAAGTTCGTAAGTGCTTTGAGACAGTATTTGAATAAGCTGACTGAAAGAGAAAAGCCTGGTGCTGTTTGAACAGCACCTTTCCTGTAGCTATTGCAGTAATGCACATTGCATGTTAAAAGCCATCGGTGCTTTATTTTTCACAGGTTAGAAGTGAAATTAGGTTAGGGTGATTAAGCAGAGCCCCTTGGATATAGCTGACAGGCTTAGTTATGAATAGGATGTGGCAGAAAAGGAATAGAGAAAGAGGAAAAGAAAAAAAAATGTGTTTTGAGGTATCAGTGTTCTCCACAATTACCTTGGGTATTCCTGATAGCTCTCCCTTTCCCCCTTTTAAAAATAATTTCACATATATATGTTATGTAAGCCAGATAGTTTAAATCTGTCCCTTAAATATCTGGAAAAATGTCCTTTTGGCATTGATACATTGATACTAGGTAAGGCTGCATGTATGATAGCTATTTCTCATTCCTTTCTTATTCCCACCCTCTTTAGGAACATATAACAGCTGTTCTATTATTTGTTTCACTCTTTAAAAAGTTTTTTAAAATTAAGAAATATTTCTAAAGAACAGAAAATACAGCAAGTAATATAAAAACCAGTCTTTACTTAATGATTTACTATTTAGGGAAATTGTTGGAATTTCAGTAATAGTTGTATTATAATTTGTATGCCTTTAAGAATGGTTGACTTGTAAAGTAGCAAAGTATACCATCACAGTATACTGTATAGAGACTATATCTCTTTTCTAGTTATTCATTTGATGTTCTTAGGATATAATGAGATTTTACTTAATTGCAAATAGCTTATTCTTTTACCCCATACCTGCTTTATAAAATATTTAATGTATTTATATATATATGTTTGTTGTATATAGTTCCTCTTGGTTTCTAGCTATCAAATTATTGTTCTGATACATATATTTAAAATTTTATAAAAGGTTATCATTTGACCTACCCAAGCAATAAGAACTGATTATAGTTTTATAAATAAATATAGGATTTATTTTGGTATTTTGGTTAATTTGGAAATGTAATATTTGGGGATGAAAAATGAAGTATAAAGAAATAATATAAAATTGGGTAATAGGAAAGCTTCTCTATAACATGTACTTTTCCTTTATGTTGAAATTTTAAAAGTGTTAGTGGTATCAAAGGCTTGCTTTCTTTTAAATGTTTAATATAATTAATATGATAAGGCATAGTATTTAAAAATACCATTATTATGTTTTCCTCCAAGAATGGATTCTTTTAAAACTGTAAAACTTCTAGAAGAACACATAGGAGAAAATTTTTGTGACCTTGGGGTAGGTAGAGACTTCTTAGGTAGGGCACAAACCCATGAATCATAAAAGAAGCCACAGAATGGGGGGAAATATTCACAAATATCTGACAAAGCACTTTTATCTAGAATTTATTGAAAACACTCTTACAACTCATTCATAAGACAACCCAATAAAAAATGGACAAATGATTTCAACAGACACTTTACAAAATAATCTATTCAGCTGACTAATGAATACATGGAAAGTGCCTCAGAATCTTTAGTTATCAGGGAAAAGCAAATTAAAACCACAAGGAGATATTGTTACACACCCATTAGAATAGTTAAGATTTAAAAAGATTGACCATATCAAGTGTTGTTGAGAATATGGAATAATTTTGAACTCACACATACTGCTGGCAGGAATATAAAATTGTAAAGCAACTTTGGAAAACTAACAGTTTCTTTAAAATTTTAACTTATACTTACTATGTGATCTGTCCATTTCACTCCTAGGTGTTTACTTACCCAGGTAAATGAAAATACATGTCCTCATTGAGATTTGTATGTGAATGTTCACAGCAGCTTTTTGTACAGTAGCCAAAAACTGAAACAACCCAAATGTCTATCAGGAGGTGAATGGATAAGTAGAATGTGGTATAGTCATACCATGGAATAAAAAAGTATAAATTACTGATACAAAGAAAAACGTAGATGAATTTCACAAATATTACAAGTGAAGGAAACCAAACAGAAAAGAGCACATACTGAATGCTTCTATTTGTATAGAAAATACCAGCTAATCTATAGTGATAAAAGCAGATTGGTGGTTACCTGGGGCCAAGGGTGGAGGAAAAAATGGACTGCAAGAGCACAAGGAAACTTTTAGGATGGTGGAAATGTCATACTTGGTTGTGGCAGTAGTTCCATAGGTGAATATAACTGTCAGAACTCATAAAATCATATACTTTAAAGGGATACAGTTTATTGTATATAAATTATACCTTAATAAAGTTGATTTTAAAAGAAAAAATGATTCCTTTTTTAAAAATTATTTTATTCATTTATATGCTTAGCAAGTTTATATAGTATTTCTGCAGGTGATTTAGTGATACAACAAAGTTTGAGTACTTGCTATTTGCAAAAAAAAAGTTCTGGGAAAATAAAAGCACAACACATTATTGTATACATGTTAAAAGAACCAGATTGTGAAATGAGTATTTCACATTACCTTGGTCAATCTTATGTGTCTGTGTATTTACTGAGAGTTTGAATTATTTCAAAATGCTGAGCTTTTTGTAGTTTTATTATATGAAAGAGTGAGACTTTTAGTGTAGGTGATTGAAGCAGCAAAACAAATTATTTAATTTGGGGTTACATCAGATAAAATAAAGATAATAACCATGTTCCTCAATCTTACTTCACACTAAATGGAAATTATTTTTTCAGGCAATTGTTCTTTGTTTTCGACTACACTTCACAAAAGATAATATTACAAATAATACAGCTGCTGCTACAGTGCGACAAGTTGTTACTGTTGTTTTTGAGAGGATGGTTGCTGAAGATGAACGACACAGAGGTAAAGTGAAAAAAGTTGTTTCCTTTTGACAGTGGGTGGCTCTAACATCCATGCTTTTCTCTTTTATTGATTGTCAGCCATTCCCCTATGAACTTAGGCTACCTAAAAATTAGAATACTTTAAGAAGCCTGTTAGGGCTTCCCTGGTGGCACAGTGGTTGAGAGTCCACCTGCCAAGACAGGGGACACGGGTTCGTGCCCTGGTCTGGGAAGATCTCACATGGCGCGGAGTGGCTGGGCCTGTGAGCCATGGCCACTGAGCCTGCGCATCCGGAGCCTGTGCTCCACAATGGGAGAGGCCACAACAGTGAGAGGCCCGCGTACCACACACAAAAAATTTAAAAAAGCCTGTTCATTTTAACTTCATTATTATTGATAATGGCAATTCAAAAGATAAATCCCCCATAATTTTATCACCCTAAGAAGTGGACTCTATTTTCCATGTTTATTTCTAATATATTCATAATTTCATATCGAAGATGATAATTTCACATTTCACACCAGATGTTGCATTATAAGTATTTTCAGCCAAACATTACATTATATGAATTTTTCATGTTATTTTTGTAATTGAAATTTTAATGGTTGCACTATATTTTGTGGCTATTCTATAATTTAATGAACTACTTATGTTCAATAGTTTAGTATTGTTTTGAGTGTCTTCCTACATATATATTTCCATATGAATTATTTCTTTAGGGTAAATTCCCAAGAGTGAGCTTCCCTCATGTGAATCTTTGTCTCTGCCTATTAACATGTATTAATCAAGATTATTTATATAATGTAAAGTTTAATATTTTCATATTTTCATCAAATATTTGTAATTTTTAGCATCTTTTTCTTTGTGATTTACAACATTTCCTAAAAACTTAGAAACATGTCCTGTCACAGAGCTTACAGATACTATGCTTCTGTTATAATTTTTATAATTTGATAACTTTTAACCTTTTTTTCATTTGTTAACCCTTATTGCATGAAAAGTAAATTTTTTCCCATGATCAGTTGAAAAGATCATAAGGTGCTACCAAGAGCAATCTCTCTGTTTTATGGAGTCAAGAAACAAAAGATTAAACTTTTTTTTCCCTTTACATAGTTTTTTCTTTCCCTTAAACTCTTTTTTTTTTTTTTTTTTTTCCGGTACGCGGGCCTCTCACTGTTGTGGCCTCTCCCGTTGCGGAGCACAGGCTCCAGACGCGCAGGCTCAGCGGCCATGGCCCACGGGCCCAGCCGCTCCGCGGCATGTGGGATCTTCCCGGACCGGGGCACGAACCCGTGTCCCCTGCATCGGCAGGCGGACTCTCAACCACTGCGCCACCAGGGAAGCCCTCCCCTTAAACTCTTGATATTAGCAATCTTTCATATCATTTGGTGTTTTTTTGGTAATACTGGTAAAAAACGGCGATACTAGTAAGTAATAATGGTGCCTACTCTAATAATTGCTTCACTTTTCCTGAAATTAACCATTGGTCAGATTTTTCACATTCAGTTTCAGACATTTAGTCTGTTGGTTTATTAGAATATTCCCACTGACTTTTGTCTCACTTTTCCTAGGGGAAATGCAGGTGGAATTCTAGCAGTTTGGAATATTAAGGAATTAAACTTAAGGGATAAAACAGGGCAGTTCTCCAGTTTGAATGTCTTGTATATTCATAATCTCAATATAAGTTCTGGATTGGTAGTTTTGCCTGTATGTCTCTAAAGACTAATATCTCATTTAATACTTTCTAATAAGGTAGAAAATACTTAGAACCTCTTTCTTTTCAAGTAGTCATTGAGTCAACATTTATTCAAAACAGGCTGTCATAGCTTACAGGGAATGATATCTTCTTAGTATTCAAAGAAATTGGGAAGCCCCATTCTAGTTGACTCTTAGCTAGTCAATACCTGTGACTGACATAGTACTTGTGGCAGATCAAGCAGTTAATTCTTTTGAAGATGGAGAGATGATAGAGAAATTAACCATGTGATAAATATTTATATGTTTGATATTTAATGGTACATTCAAAGATCATGTGGATTTTAAATCCATGAAATAAAGAGACTGGAGAAAGGGGTACTGAGAAAATCAAATGTATGTGTAAAGATACTAAGTTTATTAAAATGAATGTAAGATAGTGAAGAGTGATTTTTATGGCATTTTGTGTAAAAATGGGATTCCCAATTTTTGTTTCCATTTTGGAGGCATGGTTCTGAAGTTATTATTAAAGTTTATAATTCTATAAATAAGTATTTATTTTAAGCATACCTTTTAGACAGTATATATGATTTATTAACGGTCATTATGAACTCCTAAAACCCCTCTAATTTTGATTGCAGATGTTGTAGAACCAGTACTAGTCCAAGGAAATAGTAACAGAAGATCTGTCAGTACCCTCAAACCTTGTGCTAAGGATGCATATATGCTTTTCCAGGTATTTCAGTTGATAAGAATAATTTTTATTATACAATATAGTTTTGTATGAATTTTTGATTTTGGAATTTTGTATCTGATTCAGTTTTTTAAGCGTCATTTTTTTTAATTGTCCAATTTTATAGTGTCAAAGAGGTACAGGTTACCCCCACTATCTGACAGTAGCACATTTCTGTGAAACCTTTCATAAGCCAAAATGGCCTAAAGTGAAAAAGCAATTACCTTAGTACACAATTACCTAACGAATGCACAAAATAGATCGAGATAAAGCACAGATGCTCACAGACACAGTTCAAAGCTATGGCAGCTTGATGCTGAGATGCTGAGTGTAGTTCCCGGGGAAAGAGCTTGGCAGTACCACTGTTGCTGCCTAGGGTGTGTGCTGCCTCTACTATGGGCTCGCTGCAAAGCAAGTGCTGACACGATTTTCACTTTTGCCTTTTTTTTTTTTTTTTTTCTGTAAAAGTGAAAATCCTCTTCAGATTTCTTCTGGTTAGAGAAAACAGGTGCTAACATAGGTCTTCTGTAAGAGCTAAGTGGTAAAGCGAACTTTTGAAAAGCCCGTGATACCTGTATTTAAAAAAAATTCTAAAACATTAAAGAGCATCTATAGCTAATTAACATGATGAAATGTTATGTTTCACTTTAAGGAAATAAAATGAATTAAACCCTGAAGTAGATATATTAGGGATGACTAGTCATATAAAATACTTCCTTTAATAGGAAAATTAAAGTACTAAATTTCTGTTCTACCTAATGTAATTTGATATGCAAATACCTGATTTTTACATTACTTGTTGTGAATAAAATAAGATTAACCTGCACTAAAATTTTATTAATTTTGGTTAAAGGGTTAAGTGGTTTTTCATTAAAACCATGTTAGAATAACCCCTTATCTGTGCACTCTATATATTTAGTTTACTTACATAATCAACTATACAATTAATCAAAATTTGAATTACCAGTACTTAGTTTCTAAGGAGTAAAACCTATTATTTAAGAAGAGATACTTTAAAAAAAATTTTGTGAACTATAAAATGAAAGGACATTTCATTCCAGCATGTGAAATATTTTATTTATTTTTTATTCATTGTTTGATTTATTTTCCCAGGACCTTTGTCAGTTGGTTAATGCTGATGCCCCTTACTGGCTAGTAGGCATGACAGAAATGACCCGAACATTTGGCCTCGAATTACTTGAGTCAGTCTTGAATGATTTTCCACAAGTCTTTTTACAAGTAAGCCATTTGTAGTATCTTGCAACAAAATTAATCTTTAATTTTTTCACAGATACTTTTCAAGAGAGTAACATGTATTTTTCCCCCACATTAAAAAATGCAAAAAATTATAACCTTAGACTTTAGACATATAATAATTTGCTGATATCTTAATTTTTGTTGTGCCCAAGCAGTTTGAAATTTTAACATTAGAAGGAATTCCTAGAGTGTCTAGTCAAGCATTTCCCAATCTAAGGGTGTACAGAGGAATGTGGTACGTGAGCTATTTTTATAATATTTAAAAGCCTTAAAAAATTGTCACTAATTTTTTTACTTGTTTGTATGCAGCTTTGTGCTTTAACATAATTTAAATGGAAGAAAGAAGTCGTCAATGCTTAATAAATTTAATGTGCTATACAGAATATTTCAAAACAGAAGGTTAATAGGGGAAAAAGTGAGAAAGAATTCAAACTTTTCATTTTACCTGTAAGAAGCTAAAGTCCAAAAGTGATTCAGTGATTTACATGGGGTTCTTTAGTTATTAGCAGATCTTGAACAAAAACTTAGAACTTTTAACTACTACTCTAGCTCCTTTCCCTACCATGCTGCCGCTCCCTAAGTCATCTATTTTATCCTTGCTTTTACCTAAAAATGTGTGAATCAAGTGAGAAAAAAGTAGAAGGTCCTTTAGCCCAAGAGTTGGGACTGAAACTTTTACTACATGGTTCATAATTTTTGGTCCGTGTTAGACAACTGTTCAGTGCTTTCAATGATAACAATATTAACTGATGATTCCCTTTCTTGTATTAGTATAGGATAAGTGTAGATACAACTCGACTAATCATCTTGTATAAACTGATAGCTGTAACAGCTACCACTTTGGACTGCCTACTCCGTGCTGTGACTTTGCTAAATTCCTTATATATCATACTCTCTTTAAGCTGCACAAATGCCTGAGAAGTACCAGTTATTCCTACTTTACACAGGAGGAAGCTAAGACTTTAAGAGGGTTAAATAATTTGTCTAAGGTTTCATAGTTTGTAAGTGCCCTCACCCTCTAGCCACAGTGTCATTCTTGTTGTTCCTAAATGACCCAGGTGGACTCCTGCTCCTAGGCCTTTGTACTTCCTGCTTCCTGAACCCGGAATGCTTTTCTCCCATATGGCTTGTTCTCTTACTCTTTTGAAGTCTTTACTCAATGGTCAACCTACCAGATAAACTTTCCTCACCACTGTGTAAAATGGCGGCTGTTTTTCATGGCAGCACCCTTGTCTTTCTTACTCCTTGTTATTTTTCTTTGTATCACTTATTTCCTCCTGACATATGTATTTGTACATTAGTT
The DNA here is from genome assembly GCF_949774975.1 of Lagenorhynchus albirostris. NCBI lineage: Eukaryota > Metazoa > Chordata > Mammalia > Artiodactyla > Delphinidae > Lagenorhynchus > Lagenorhynchus albirostris. Next base: position 53,654,249 of record NC_083105.1, on the reverse strand, counting down.
GATCTCACTTCCCCTACAGGAAAGTAAGCTCTATGAGGCAGGGACTTAGTTCACTGTTGTATAGGTGCCTATAGTGGTGCCTGGCATATGACAGGTGTTCAATAAATATTTAAATGAATGAGTGAATGAATTTGTAAATGAATTTGAATTTGACGAGATCGGGTGCATTCAGGGTGGTATGGCCATAGACAATGAATTTGAATTTGAAATGTCTATAGTTTGGATTATGTTTTTTAATTTTGTAGGAAAAGATTTGAAAAAATGTTTCCAGATTTATTGTACCCATAATCTATTCTACTTTATTCTTCCTGCTATAATGCAGAGGAGAAAAAAGAATTATTCTGTGTAAGATCCTAAAATTTACACCTACAAAGTTTTCTTCAAGAGAGAAATATTTGCTTTCATTCACTTATTATTCACTCATCCAATCAAAATTTACCAATCCCTTACAATATGCTAGTCCATGTGTTCAGTGTCAAGGATACAGAATTTAAATAAGACAGATAAAATTCCTGCCCTTGCGGCACTTACCAATCTAATTGGAAGAAAAACATTAACTGAATGATAAGCCATGATGAGTGCTGTGAGGGAAAAGTATAAAAAGTGCTATGGAAATGAGTAACATAGGTACCAAACCTGGTGGAGAGTTGGTGATGAATGAAGGCTATGAAGCTTTCACCTGAAAGATAAAGAGTAGTTAGTTGGGGGAAATAGGTAGTATAGGAAAAGAATATTCCAGAGCAGTGGCTCTAAGAAAGGATCTGTCTTCTCTTTTAGAAAATAAGCTTCATAAGGGCAGGGACAAAATCGAACTTAACCTTGAATTCCTTTACCTAGCACAGTGCTTGGTACATATTAAACAGTCAGCAAGTAAATGCTGAATAAATCATTGAAATGTGAGTAAAAAAAGCAGTCTTTTACCTTCTTCAAAATAAAATCAGTGAGTTATAGGACTAATTATACTTATTAATCAAAGATGACTTTTGGCTTTCTGGCTTGAGCAATGTGTTGCTTGCTACTAAGGTGGAATACTCTATGGGCAGAACTTTTGCTAGAAAGGATAGTTTATTCAGTTTTGAACTTACTCATTTTGAGATACCTGAGTGTACACAAAATGGTAGTTTAATTTATACATCTTGAGCTCAGAAGTAAGGTTTTGGGCTAAAGTTATAAATTTAAACTTCACTGGCATATATTTGTAGTTGAAGATATGGGAGTGAATGAGATCACCTATGGCGATAACATATGGAAGTGAGGACCTGATATTCTGGAGCTCTGAGGAACCTCATTGTTAAATGGTTGGGCATGAAAGGATGAGCATACAAAAGAGACTAAGAACATGGGGGCCAGAAATGTAGGAATGTATCTGAGAGACTGTGGCATAATAAAAGACAAAAGCAGAGAAAGCTTCAAGATGAACCAAGTAATCAGTTATGTCAGGTGCTTCAAAGAAATTTGGTAAGACTGAAAGGGCAGTGTTTGTCCACAGAGATGATGAGTATAATGAGAATAGTTTCAGTGGAGATGGAGTGGTTGATGGGGGTTGTGGAGGAAACCCAGTTGCAGCTAGTTGAATAGTGAGGGGGAAAAGTGAATAGATAAAACTTTTCAGAGTTGTCTGTAATATTTATGAATTAACCAATACCTAAGGTTATTTAATAAAGTATGAAAACGGACTTAACTATGCTTTTCATTTTGTCAGTGAAACTACTGTAGATTTGAGAGTAGAATTTCAAATCACTTAACTCTTAAGATCCCATTTTTTGGGGGGAAGAATTAAAAGTACATTAAAATGGATATAAAAGCAATTATACTCCAATAAAGATGTTTAAAAAAATGGATATAAAAGACTAGAAGGATATATATTTGGAGTCAACAATGATGACTCACTAACTTATCTCTGGGAGGTGAGATGAAGCAAAGCTTTTATTTTTTACTTATCTGTGTTTTCTTTCGTTTTTTTCTCTAGTGAAGCTGATTTTTTTTCCTTGAATGAACCTGATTTTTTTTAAAAAATACATTTTACAAATTTTGTGATTCTGAACAGATAAACTGCTCTATGCCTTATTTTTCCTTTTTTTGGTAAGATTAAAGGATTAGATTGGTAGATTTGCGGCTTCAATGAAATTGAGATGCTTAAAACAACAGAATAATATATATTTGAGATTAGACATTAAATATAGACTGGACTTTGTATTGTCAGTATAATGGGACTACTTTTGGCTAATATAGTCAAGGCATTAATAGGTTAATAGGTTAAGGGAGCTTTTCTGCATAATATGCCATAATTCTAAGTAAAATTTAAGAATTCTTTGCAAGATTCCCAGAGTTTAAAATAATTATGCTTGTTTGTCATTGTGTTTATATCAGCTTTTTGTGTTCTGTTCAAGCAATCTAAGTAGAACAAAATATTAATTAGTAAATCTTCTATGCATGAATAGAATTATCTTTGCAAAATAAAATCTGAATTATATAATTTATTATACTTTATTAATCAGATTTTTGGTCAGCTGCCTATTTAAATGCTTTATCTGTTTGAATTTGTGTAATGTATTTTCTTTCTTTTGTTCTTTATGTTTTTAATTGCTAGTGTCCTACTAAAATTAAAATTCCTAGTAATAAACATCGTTTTAATTCCAAAATTATTAAATGTTCAACTTAGATTCTTTTTAAAACTTCTTGAAATATTGTTTGATCTTATATTCTCAAAGAACAATACTAATTTCAGAATTGTGTGTAAAATGGTAAAATAATAAACTGTATAAACTTATAATAAAGCTAAATTATTCATACTGATTATTAAAGATTATTATTAACTGTGAGACTGTTTTATAAGCATTAAGTACAAACTAAGTTAATTCTTCTTTTTTTTCTTTTTTTTTTAATCTTTGCAAATAGCATCAGGAATTTAGTTTCCTCCTCAAAGAAAGGGTATGTCCTCTTGTGATAAAGCTCTTTTCTCCAAATATAAAGTTCAGACAAGGTTCCAGCACTTCATCTTCTCCAGCACCAGTTGAAAAACCATATTTTCCTATCTGCATGCGTTTGCTGAGAGTAGTATCTGTTCTGATTAAGCAATTTTACAGTCTTTTGGTAAGTGCTAATTTTTATATGTGTTTGTGTGTGTAATCGCATGAAGTCTCTTCTGAGAAGATGATGTATTTAGCTTTTTCACTTCAGTTAAGCAAACTTTTTTTTTCGAGTACCTATAGGTATTCTCTTAGGTACTCAAAAGTTCATTCTTCCCTTTCTTATGTTTATGTGGCATTTTTAATGTATGTAAAGAAGAGTGATGGCCTATTATCAGATTTGGTGAATTCTAGCATAAGAAATCAATTTTTACTTTCAGTCTAATATTGTATCTATTTTGCATAAATTTTTGGATGCAGGGTATGTTGTGATATTCCAGATCATAATTCTTTCAATGTGATGATTGACTCTTAAATATTTTTCAGAGAAAATGGTATATGATGGTATGTTTCTTTTTAATTTTATGTTAAGTCAAATTCAGCATTTTACCTTAATTTTAATTAACAAAAGTAATTGGTTAGGGCTTCCCTGGTGGTGCAGTGGTTGAGAATCTGCCTGCCAATGTGGGGGACACGGGTTCGAGCCCTGGTCTGGGAAGATCCCACATGTTGCAGAGCAACTAGGCCCGTGAGCCACAACTACTGAGCCTGCGTGCCTGGAGCCTGTGCTCCGCAACAAGAGAGGCCATAATAGTGAGAGGCCCGTGCACCGCGATGAAGAGTGGCCCCCACTTGCCACAACTAGAGAAAGCCCTCGCACAGAACCGAAGACCCAACACAGCCAAAAATAAATAAATTAATTAATTAATTTAAAAAAAAAAGTTCTCAGCACAAGAAAAAAGAATTTAAAAAAAAAAAGAGGGCTTCCCTGGTAGTGCAGTGGTTGAGAGTCTGCCTGCCGACACAGGGGACGTGGGTTCATGCCCCGGTCTGGGAAGATCCCATATGCCGCGGAGTAGCTAGGTCCGTGAGCCATGGCTGCTGAGCCTGCGCGTCTGGAGCCTGTGCTCCGCAACGGGAGAGGCCACAACAGTGAGAGGCCCGTGTACTGCAAAAAAAAAAAAAAAAAAAAAAAAAATTGGTTATAGATCATCTATGAAAAGTCAATCTGCTACATGTTAGCAATTACCAACAACATAACAAACTATTAGACCGTATCGGTAGTTTATACTAAATTCTGTGGAGACTATTTTTAAAAAAAGGTTTTTTCCATATTTATATTATACTTGTCATAGATGTTCTTTTCCTATTCCAAGTCCATTTATGTAAAATGCATTTAGAACTAGTCTTTATAAGCACTGTAGTTATAATTATTTCTGGCCACGTGAGGTATATCTATAATATATTTAATACATTGTTTGGCAATACTGTAGGAAATCAAGTCATTTCAGAATGTGTTGCTAAAAATGAAACTACAGCACTCCCTAACACCATACACAATAATAAACTCCAAATGGATTAAAGACCTAAATGTAAGACCAGACACTATAAAGCTCTTAGGGGAAAACATAGGAAGAACACTCTTTGACGTAAATCACAGCAAGATCTTTTTTGACCTACCTCCTAGAGTAATGAAAATAAAAACAAAAATAAACAAATGGGACCTAATGAAACTTAAAAGCTTTTGCACAGCAAAGGAAACTATAAAGAAGACAAAAAGACAGCCTCAGAATGGGAGTATATATTTGCAAACAAATCAACAGACAAAGGATTAATCTCCAAAATATATAAACAGCTCATGCAGCTTAATATTAAAAAAACAAACAACCCAATCCAAAAATGGGCAGAAGACGTAAATAGACATTTCTCCAAAGAAGACATACACATGGCCGCGAGGCACAAGAAAAGGTGCTCAACACCACTAATTATTAGAGAAATGCAAATCAAGACCACAATGAGGTATTACCTCACACCGGTTAGAATGTGCATCATCAGAAAATCTATAAACAACAAATGCTGGAGAGGGTGTGGAGAAAAGGGAACCCTCTTGCACTGTTGGTGGGAATGTAAATTGATACAGCCACTATGGAGAACAGTATGGAGGTTCCTTAAAAAAATCTAAAAATAGAATTACCATATGACCCAGCAATCCCACTACTGGGCATATACCCAGAGAAAAGCATAATTCAAAAAGACACATGCACCCCAGTGTTCATTGCAGCACTATTTACAGTAGCCAGGTGATGGAAGCAACCTAAATGCCCATCCACAGACAAATGGATAAAGAAGATGTGGTACAGGTATGCAATGGAATATTACTCAGCCATAAAAAGGAACAAAATTGGGTCATTCGTAGAGGTGTGGATGGACCTAGAGATTGTCATACAGAGTGAAGTAAGTCAGAAAGAGAAAAACAGATATCGTGTATTAATGCACATATGTCGAATCTAGAAAAATGGTACAGATGAACCAGTTTGCAAGGCAGAGATGGTGACACAAACATAGAGAACAAACGTATGGAGAACAAGGGGGGAAAGCGGGGAGGGGGGTGATGGTGGTGGGATGAATTGGGAGATTGGGCTTGACGTATATACACTAATATGTATAAAATAGATAACTAATAAGAACCTGCTCTATAAGAAAAACAAAGTTAAATTAAAAAAAAAAAGAATGTGTTGCTATTTAGGGAACTGTAAACTATCAGGGCTTGGTGCCAAGGGTTTAAGAGTCTTTTAAAGTTCTTTTTTAAGAAAGGTAGATTAGTTTCTCTAAAGATGGAAAGTTTTTAACTATCAGTTGTTATATTTTCTGTATTGTGTTTATTTATAGTCTGTTTCTATCCACAAAGAAACTTTTAAAAAAATGTACAGCAGAGTGACAAGATGATAGAATAGGAAGCTCCAGGCACTCTACCCCTTATGGAGACACCAACTTAACAATATACAGAACAGATTGCCCTTGTGAGAACTTTAGAAACCAGCTTAGAAATTACAGCACCCCAGGCAAGTCCAAGGCTAAGAAAAGGTTCATTAGAGTGGGTAGGAAAACCCATTGCACTTACCCGCTGTACCTCATCCCACTCCTGGCACAGCACAGCATGGTATGATCAAGGGAAATTCCCAACTTATGGCTTCTCCTTCAGGTGGAAAAGAAGGGTGAAATATGCAACCAATGTCCTGACTTTTGGGGGTACTGCCCAAGGGACTGATTTTTGTCTCAGCTGACTCTTGGACACTTAAAAGAAAGGCAGCAACATACTTGGGCGCCTGGGGGCCTGCTGAGATCAAAGTCAAGCCCTGTGGCTTGCCACAGCACCAGGGAGATTATAGTAACACAGACGGACACCAGGGGAAGCACCAATACCTTGACTTGATACAGCACCACAGACTGCAGTACTACATACAGACACCAGGGGGAGCTCCTGAGTAGAAATCGGCAAACGTCTTTAGCTGGGAAATTACACACATAAGCCCAGAGAGGACACATTGACAGAAAAGGTTTGAGAGGACCCCAAAATCTCTAGCTGGGCTGATTGGTAAAGATCTTTCCCTGTACAAAGCCAGCCCATAAAGACTAAAAGAGTTAGCTGTTTTTTCAAATGCCCAAATTTCAACAGAAAATAAGAAGACATACAAATAAACAGGAAAACATGGCCTAACCAAAGGAGCAAAATAAACCTCCAGAAATTGTCCCTAAAGAAATGGAGATAAGTGAGTTACCCAACAAAGAATTCAAAATAACCATCACAAAGATGCCCAGAGAGCTAAAAGAGAACACAGACAACTAGTCAGGAAAATGGTGTATGAACAAAATGAGAATATCAGCAAAGAGAAACTATAAAAAAGAACCAAACAAATTCTGAAGCTGAAGAATACAATAACTGAATTGAAAAAATTCACTAGAGGAAATAGACCACAGACTGGATCAAGCAGAAGGAAGAATCAGCAAAGTTGAAGACAGGTTATTTGAAATTATCAAGTCAGAGGAGCAAAAAGAAAAAAGAATGAAGAGACCCTGTGGGACACCTCAAGTAGACCAGTATATGCATGTCTAGGAAAAACACACTGTATTTTACTTTCACACTCACAATACCTCTGTAACCAAACGTGGATATTTTTCCCACACTGACCAGTTCTCTGACAGCCAGGTGTCTTACATTTTGATTAAATTCTGATATCTGCCAGAGTTAGCACAGGCCCCATAGGTTAAGGGATGAGTCCGCGAGACTGTCCCCTGTTTTAGATGCCAGTCCCAAGTAGTGGATCCCCAGGTTACCAACAACTTCTGTCTAACTTGGCTACAAATTGGAGGTTCTCACGACCCCTTCTTGGGGTTCAATAACTTGATAAAGTGACTCACAGAACCCAGGAAAACATTTTACTTACTTTTGCCAATTTCTTAGCAAGGATATTTTAAAGGATATCAATGAACAGGCAGATAAAGAGATACATAGGGTGAATTCTGGAAGGGTCCTGAGAGCAGGAGCTTCTGTCCCTGTGAAGCTGGGGTATACCACCCTTCTGTCATGTAAATGTGTTCACTAACCTGGATGTTCCCCAAACTCCATATTTTGGCGATTTTTAGGGAGGTTTCATCATATAGGCATGATTGATTATTAACTCAATTTCCACCCCTCTTCCCACTCCAGAGAATGGAGGGTGGGGCTGAAAGTACCAAGCTTCTAATCATGGTTTGCTCTTTCTGGTAACTAACCCCTATCCCAGAGTCCATTGAGAGTTGCCTCATTAGAACAAAAGATACTCCTGTTACCTACAAAGTTCCAAGGGATTTAGGAGCTCTGTGTCAGATGCTCCTATCATTCAGGAAATTACAAGGGTTTTAGGAGATATGTGTCAGGAACTGGGGTCAGAAGTCAATTCTTAGAACAAAGGACGCTCCTAGCCACCCCTATTTACAAGGGTTTTAGGAGCTCTCCTAAAATCAGGGGTGGAGACCAACATATATATTTCTTATTATTTCACAATGCATTATGGGAGTCTTAGATGAGGAGGAAAGGGGGCAGAGAGCTTATTTGAAGAAGTAACGGCTGAAACTCCCCAAATTTGAAGAAGGAAATGGACATACAAATTCATGAAGCTCAAAGAATTCCAACTGGGATGAATTCAAGAGACCCAAGCCAAGACACATTATAAGCAAGCTGTCAAAAGTCACAGACAAAATATCTTTAAAGCAGAAAAAGAAGAGTGATTCTTCATGTGCAAGGGAGTGTTCATAAGATTTTCAGCAGACTTCTCAGCAGAAACCTTGCCAGCCAGAAGGGAATGGGGTGATATATTCAAAGTACTGAAAGAAAAAACTGTCAATCAAGAATACTAATCAAAACTTTCCTTCAAAATGAAGGAGAAATGAAGTCTTTCCCAGATGAACAAAAACTGAGAGAGTTTATTACCTGTGACTAGGCCGAATATATATCACTTCACTATTTATTCCCTAAGTATTATCAGAGTTGTCTTGGGAGGGCTTCTCTCTCTTCCCTCTCTAAAATACATGTTTAACTAGTTAAATTAACATAAGGCTATAGAAAGAGATTTCTCCTTTTCCTTTTCATATCCACTAATCAGAAATGGAGAACCCCATCTTTTTTCTGTTCTCCACAATAATGCAGCATGCTTACATCTTCACCACAGCAAATGCAGAATTCACATTTTGTTTCTGCTCCCAAATCAAGAATTACCAACTTAATTATCTTTTATTTTTATAATACTTGGTGCTGAATTGTATCCCTTCAAAATTTATATGTTGAAGCCCTAACCCCCCCACTGTGACAGTATTTGGAGATGAGATCTTTGGGAGACAATTAGGTTAGATGAGGTCATGAAGGTAGGGCCCCCATGATAGAATTAGTGACCTTATACAAAGAGATACTGGAGAGCATGCTCTCTCTCTCTGTCTGCCATGTGACAACACAGTAGTAAGGCAGCTGCCTGCAAGCCAGAAAAAGAGCCCTCACCAGAACCCAACCATGCTGCCACCCCGATCTCAGACTTCCAGCCTCTAGAACTGTGAGAAATAAATTTCTGTTTTCTAAGCCACCCAGTCTATGGTATTTTGTTATGGCAGCTCAAGCAGACTAAGGCATTTGGTTTCTGTTCACCACTTCTGTTATCTAGTGGTTCATCCAGTGACTTTTTCATAGCTACAGAAATCTTATTCTTTAGTAATTTCAGTTTTAGATGAAATTGCTGATATTGAGTACATATATTCTGGATACTAACAAGTACTTTACATTCATTCATTCATTTAGACTTTACTACAACCCTGTAAAGTAGGCCTTCATATTTCTATTTTACAGCTGAAAAAATGAGGTTCAGGATATTTATGTAGTTTGCCTGAGATCATACAGTTTATAAGCTGCAGAGCTGCGATGTTAAGTAATTCTTTTACACCCCCAAAACCCACACTCTTAACCCCACTGCATTTTATTCTTCACTGTTTTCTTAGTTCTCATTTCTTCCTCTCTCCAAGGCTGCCAGTGCCACGTTTCCTGTACTGCTCCTGTACCATTCTCTATATTTTGATCTTAGTCTCCTCGATTTGGGGGGACAGAATGGGGAGAGATAAAAGCACAACCAGCTACAGTAAAGATTGAATGTTGCTGTTTGAAGGAAGAGAAAAGCCTGCTTCTATTCTTCACTTATCAATTGGGCGTGATGACCAACTGGTGAAACTTCCCTTCATAACAAGGCAGCTCTAGGACTGTGCTGCAAAGATGAATTCTTCAGATATGACATTAATTCCTAGTGTTATAATTTGTTACATGGAGACTTGACTCATTAGGATGGAACAGTTCAAACATTCTAGTTTCTCCAAGGGCAAAAGTTAGAAGTGTGGTTGTTGTGGGGTGAGGTACGTGATTGGTGTGGAATGCATCTCTCTTATTTCTCTTGTGTTTTCTATATTTAAACCTGGAAATGATACATCTTAAAGGACATACTAGAGTAGTACTTCTTACACTTTTCGGTTGTAGGACCCCTTTATATGCTTTAAAAATATTGAGGAGCTTTCATTTATGTGGATTATTTCTAATATTATTTACTGTATTAAAAATTAATCTGAGATGATTCTAAAATCCATTACATGTTAACAGAAAAATTTATTTTCATGAAAGATACCTATATTTTCCAAAGAAAAAAACACATTGTTTTATATTTTTTGCAAATTTCTTTAATGTCTGGCTTAATAGAAGATAGCTGGATTCTCATACCTTCTTCTATTTTCATTATTTTGTGATACGTTGTTTCAGTCAAAGCATGTGAAGAAAATCTGTCCTCACAATGATATATAGTTAGAAAAGGCAGAATTATTTTAATGGCATTTTCAGGTAATAGTATATATTCTTCTTCGATCTCATACCAAACTGAACCAGTGACTCTTTCTTAAAGGTGTAGAATATGAAACCATGGTAATGACATTTTTATACTCTGTTACGTTAAAATTCATTGATTCATCTGATGCTTCAATTGTATCCTTTACCCATGCATCATTTTTTACGGTTGAGAAAATGTTCCAAATGTTAATACTTTATACAGTACCAAAAATCACACATGTTAATATCAGCAACCATTTATCAGAAGAGTCTTTTGTTTTTAAAAAGCTGTCAAGGTCACAACAGCAGATATAAGTTTTCCAAAATTCTAATTTTTGTTTGAAAGCTTGAATCTTATCATTGACAATAAATACTGTCCATTGTTTCCCCAAAAGTGACAGGCTTACTTGGTTAATTTTTGAGAAAATATCTGCAACATACACAAGTCTAAATAGTCATAGTTTGCCATATACTCTTTTAGTTAAAATGGTTCTCATAGGAGAAAAAAAGTGATTAGTTCAGTTCCCAGCTGTGCCTTTCCTTCAGACAACCATTGTACTTTGATACACAGCAAAAGTACTTCATGTGTACTTCCTGTTTTGTCACACAGAAAATTACAAAGACATGCACATATGGGTCAGCTTTAATAAAATCAATAATTGTATTTTATTTGTTATTTTATTTTTGTTCATTGTGATTGTGGTCCTTAGGTGAAATAGACCCTTTTACTTTTCTTAATTGTGTGTGATGGTGAAGAATACAATGACACTAGTACAGTTCGGTGCTACTGCCTTGATTCTTGCTAAAGCACCAGCTGTTTTACCCACCATTGTTTTGAATCATCAGTACAAATGTCAGTACTTTAAAAATGGCAAGTAATATCTTAGTCTTATTACGAAAATAGTGTGATGTTACAGATGTACTGAAATGGTCTGAGGGACCACACTTTGGGAACCACTGCACTGGAGAATCAGTGTTCTTCCCCAGTATTCACCAGCTTATCTCTTATTCTATCAAGTAACTCAGGGTGGAGAAGATAACTAATCTTCTGTTAATATATAGAGAGTGATTAGAAGAAATTAGAATGCTCCAGTCATTCAGGTACAGATATAATATAGGTAGTACACTATATTCTTTCCACGTCCTGTCATCGGAGCTAGGTGCTCTTCTGCTCTCTGATACACTTAGGCTCCATGCCCAGATGTCTTTTTTAGGAACATATCTTTAAGGAGTTTACTAAACTTAGTTGTAAGTGGCTAGCATATCTCTCTTCTGCCTTTGACTTACTACTTTTAAAAAGGAATGAATGGGCTAAATTGACTTGTGCAACTTAATTTTCCACATCTTTACATATATTTCTCTCACAAAGAATCTTATCACTGACAAATCCACTAGCTATAAGGTTGTTAGCACTAAACAGCTCCTGAGAAATAGACTCCTGCATTTAAATATTCTACAAGACTTTCTTCACTGTCTCCTAAGCAAACAGTTATCTTATGTACATTATACCATATCAGACATCTATGTGGTATTTCGATGAAAATTTCCACCAGGATGGCTTTGATTCATCTTAAACATCAGTTGTCTCTTGACTATTATTTGGTACCAAAGGACTATAGGAATTCAGAAACATTCATCACCCTTCACTCTAGTATAATGGTGTTCACGGAGTACTTTTGTGCCACAAGAGTTGGACTTGGACCATAGATACCTGTTTCATATGAGTGCAGCCTCTTGGAGGAAGGGCTTAACTTAGATTCACAATAGGCACCTTCCATTGATAGATACCCTTGAGGACAATTCATTGTCCTCAGACACTAGTTCTCTGATCAGAGTTTCACACTTGGCAAGGAGGGAAGAAGCAAGAGCAAAGCTCCAGACCCCAGGAGAGAGGCTCTCTCTTCTACCCAAATCACAAGATTTTAGTGGCTGTAGTATAAAATTGAGTGATTGTTTGATTTGTGCTGTAGTCACTTTTTCATAGGAGAGGAAATGAAAGGAAACTCTTAAAGGCAAGTTTTATAACATTAATAATTCCTTTGGCTGTGATGTACTTGATGTTTCTGAGAGCCTTTATTTTCTGGCTTGAAAACCTAACCAGTGAGCTTCAATTCTGTCACCATTTTAAATTCTACTTTTACTCTAAAGCAGATAGTACACATTTTGAAGGACCTGCTCATGTTAAAACTCTTCAGTAGATAAAACTGTTGCCCAGTGAGTCACTAGCATGATTCTCTCCTTTTCAGTTCTTTACTAAAAGGGGTAATTTTATTTATAAAAAATAGTAAGCACTGTGCACTTGCATGTCACTTTGTCATGTTTAGGGGATTTTTTTACTCATATTTTTCTCATTTGAGTTCTCAGGAAGGTGCAGGTACTTTTATCCTTTATTTATAAGAAGATTACCTAGCTTGTTGTCATCTACAAAGTTGATGGATAAAGAAGCTGAGCCATGTGATTTCTGATCTAGTGCTTTTCAACCATATTAAGTTTAGGACAGGTGACAAAGCTCTGCCTTATGACTTACCCAGTCATAGCAGTCTAAGGATGAAACTATTTTTAGTTATCCCTCTTACTTTATCCTTATAATTATGTCCTATTTTTAAGCATCTACCTAAAAGGCATTAGAAAATACCAACTGCTGAGACTTTGGGCTAAAATCCTGAGGGCTCCTCTATTCTCATAATTCCTTGCCTTGCATTATGCTCACTCATTTTGGAGCACCCCCAGCTAAAACCTCCAATAACCTGCTGTCCTTGGTGTGGAAGTATGATTTAGTTTGGCCTAGCGATCACAATGTCAGGTTAATTGTTACCTCCCAGAGGTCCTGCTGTGTCCTCAACAAATATGTAACAGAAACAACCTTTGAATAAACTGGTGACTTTTCCTTTGTTCATTCGTTCAGTTATCAGACATTTAATGAATAATGTCAAGAATATGCTTTAAATGTTATTTATTTATAAAGAGCTTGCAAAGGAGATGGCTTATATTAATACCAAAGGTAATAACTAATAGTTAATAATGCAAAACTATGTACCAAGCCTTGTTCTCAGTACTTTATATATCTTACACCTGTCAACTGCTACAGGTTCCTTCTTGATTTCCTACTAGAAAATATATGCCAAACATTCTTTGGCTTATTGCCTCTTTGTTTCTGAAGCAGCATAAGAACATATGGAAAAAGTGTTGTGATATTAATGAAGGGTACATGAGTGTACATGATACATGCTGCCTTCCAGGAATGAGGATGGCATGATGGTGCATAGTGCTTTCTAAAGAATAGGTATAAAAGATTAACCATGTTAGAAGATCATTAGTGTGAGTTTTCGCTGATATATTTAGAGTGACACTGACTATTTTTACTGTTATCTTTTCCATATATAACTACTTTTCCCTTCTTTTCTTTTTCTCCACTCCCCATTAAGGATCATAATTTATTTAAAATTAAAAGACTTTATTGGTTTGTCCGTAGGAGTAAGAATAAGAGTATAATTTATAACTCTTAGATTTAAAGAAATATTATTAAAAATGTTGTATTTTTTAGGTAACTGAATGTGAAATATTTCTGTCACTTCTGGTGAAATTTCTGGATGGAGATAAACCACAGTGGCTACGAGCTGTTGCAGTGGAATCAATACACAGACTCTGTGTGCAGCCTCAGCTATTGAGGTAAAACTTTACTCAGCAGTATTTTGTTAAATGGATAGGTTAATATTTATGCTAACAGGAAGAGCTTAAATATTTATTTCAATGATAATTTCTAAACAAAGAAAATTGTGTATTGTATGTATATGGAGGGGTGTATGTGTGGGCAAAAAGTGTGGTTAGGGATTGCCATCAATTGAATTTACTGAGTTAATATGGCCAAGATAATTTTTTTAGAACACTGACCTCATTCTGAACCTTTGTCCAGAGTTAGTAAAATTACTCGGGTGTGCTGAAGAAGTTTTAAGTATAGCATTGAGACTGATTTATCAACATTACTTGCTATTAAAAAAAATTAAACATTTTTAATCAAATATTTTCTCCAAAAACATTTAAAATTATTTTACAGGTCATTTTGTCAGTCCTATGATATGAAACAGCATTCTACCAAGGTTTTTCGTGATATTGTGAATGCACTGGGATCTTTTATCCAGTCCTTGTTTCTTGTCCCTCCGACTGGAAATCCTGCTACGACAAACCAAGCTGGTAAAGGCTTAGTCATATTTTGGTTTTTATATTCTGGCATAATTTACAATATTCAATATTCTGAGAGGATATTTACAGAAATCCTGTGACTAGAGAAATTGAGGTTACCTAAATATATACATTTATTTTATAATTTCTTATATTTCTTTATAGTATTTTAAGTTTTATATATAAATATAAAGATTTACACTTAAAGAATAATTTGATTTCACTGAGGTAACTATGTTTCTTTCCAGAATATATATTCTTCTCTGATATACTTTCAGTTCCTCTCATCACATAAGAACAAAAGTTTAGATGCGAATTTTCATTTTAGAAGAATCTTCATTTGGTGCCTCTCTTTAAAGAGTGTGGTTACTACTAAGGTAGTAACTAAGGAGGTCTGTTAGTCATTCTTTTAACAAAACAGGTGAACGTGATTTAAATTTGGAAATCAGTGTATAGCTTCTTGTTCCCTTTAACTTCTTTCTCTTCCATTTTTAACTTTCTGATTAGTGGTCTCTTTTGTCCTTTAATCCCACCTCTGATAAAAAGTGATTTAACAAAAGGTATGTTACATAGTTTGTCAGTATTTTTACTCATTAGTACCTTTTATATAAAGAAGGAAATGGTGTTTTGGGGAAACAGGGAGACTCTCTAGTAGCCAAAATAGGATTGGTAAATTTCATTTATTTGTGCAGTATCCATTCCTATAGCATAATTTTAAAAAATTGACCAAGTGTTTGAATATTATGGATTTGTAATTAAGTAGTAAATTGGTGTCTTTGCTTGCTTTCCCTTATCTAACAGGAAGCAATAATTCAGGTGGCCCTGTCTCGGCACCAGCTAACTCAGGAATGTTGGGGATTGGTGGAGGTGTTACTTTGCTACCAGCATTTGAATATAGGGGAACTTGGATACCTATTCTGACTGTAACAGTACAAGGCAGTGCTAAAGCAACCTAGTAAGTAGTAGTAGCATTATTTTGTAAGGAATGTTATTGTTGGGGTTTATATTTTATAGTAAAATGTTTCTCTCTGCATTATATTTAAAATTTTAGACCTACTATTTCTAACATATTTAAGAACTAATTTTCTTTTGTTATATTTTGAGAATTTTATCTAGGACTGGATTTTGTTTGTTTTCTTTTGTACTACTTGAGGACTATTAACAGCATAACAAAACAGAATGTGATTTCTTTACCTAAGGACCTATCCACTTGTTCTGTATGGCTTTTTGATTTAAGTATGTGGCTTGATTTCAGGCCTTGTGGACTTAGGTCTTCTGATACTGAGTTATCTTCAGCAAATTAGTTTACCTATTTAAAAATCTCAATGTACTCAACTATAAAATGGGAGTAGTGACATATCTACCTTTCAGGATTCTGTATGTGGATAGTTAAATGCTTGGCTGATCACATTTTTAGGGTTTACCACATGGAACTTTTAGTTTAATTAATTAAAGTGTTTAATGGATTCCACATGTGTTATTTAAAAATTTGTCATTATGGGGCTTCCCTGATGGCGCAGTGGTTGAGAGTCCACCTGCCGATGCAGGGGACACGGGTTCGTGCCCCAGTCCGGGAAGATCCCACATGCCGTGGAGCGGCTGGGCCCGTGAGCCATGGCTGCTGAGCCTGCGGTCCGGAGCCTGTGCTCCGCAACGGGAGAGGCCACGGCAGTGAGAGGCCTGCGTACTGCAAACAAACAAACAAACAAACAAAACAAAAATTTGTCATTAGACATTTCAGTTTAACAACTACATATTCAACAGTGTATTGTTGATTTTTCTTAAGTAAGTCTTAGTGAACTGTAGTGCTTACAGAGATAAAGCAACCAATACTACATGTGTTTAACATTGCCACAGTTGTGAGGCAGTTAACTAATATATTTTGAGTAATTGATATGCATAATTAAAACACTGTTCCAGTGACAGTAAATCAAGACTTAAACTGTGAAGCAGAATCTCTGACTAGTTTAAATCATGAATTTGTATGATATGTCAGCCTGCATTGTATCATCACAATGATATTTTACTGTGCAGCTTTTTATTTTGCCTAAAATTATAAAAGTAAAGAGTCATGGAGGACCGAAATATTGTTATTCTTAGTCACTTAAAAGATTGAAGTTACTGTCTCATATAGGCTTTGCCTTGCTACAAAGGCTAATGATTGAGTATACTACAGTATCAAGTTATAAAAGAATCAGATTTCTAGCACTGAAGGAGACATTAATAATTATCTCATTCATTACCCCACCTCATTTTTTAAATTGAAACAATCCCAACACAAAACAAAATTGCTGCTCTTGTGGACCTTACATTTTAGTGAGTGAGATAGTCAATAAAGATGCAAATAAACATGTAGTATCACGTTGGGTAATGGTTAACTGTTTGAAGAAAAAGCAAGTTATAAGGGTGTAGAGAGTGATCACAGTGAAGATAGGAACAGAAAGGATATATCTGAGGAAATAAGAGTGAGCAAAGACATAATTATTATTTTTTTAACATCTTTATTGAAGTATAATTGCTTTACAATGTTGTGTTAATTTCTGCTGTATAACAAGGTGAATCAGCTATATGTATACATATATCCCCATATCTCTTCCCTCTTGGGTCTCCCTCCTACCCTCCCTATCCCACCCCTTTAGGTGGTCACAAAGCACCAAGTTGATCTCCCTGTGCTATGTGGCTGCTTCCCACTAGCTATCTATTTTACATTGGTAGTATATATAACTCCATACCACACTCTCACTTTGTCCCAGCTTACCCTTCCCCCATCCCGTGTCCTCAAGTCCATTCTCTACGTCTGCATCTTTATTCCTGTCCTGCCCCTACGTTCTTCAGAACTTTTTTTTTCTTAGATTCCATGTATATGTGTTAGCATATGGTATTTGTTTTTCTCTTTCTGACTTACTTCACTCTGTATGACAGACTCTAGGTCCATCCACCTCACTACAAATAACTCAATTTCATTTCTTTTTATGGCTGAGTAATATTCCATTGTATATATGTGCCACATCTTCTTTATCCATTCATCTGTTGATGGACATTTAGGTTGGTTCCATGTCCTAGCTATTGTAAATAGTGCTGCAATGAACATTGTGGTGCATGACTCTAATTATGGTTTTCTCAGGGTATATGCCCAGTAGTGGGATTGCTGGGTCGTATGGTAGTTCTATTTTTAGTTTCCTAAGGAACCTCCATACTGTTTTCCATAGTGTATCAATTTACATTCCCACCGACAGTGCAAGAGGGTTCCCTTTTCTGCACACCCTCTCCAGCCTTTATTGTTTGTAGATTTTTTGATGATGGCCATTCTGACTGGTGTGAGCTGCTACCTCATTGTAGTTTTGATTTGCATTTCTCTAATGATTAGTGATGTTGAGCATCCTTTCATGTGTTTGTTGGCAATCTGTATGTCTTCTTTGGAGAGATGTCTGTTTAGATCTTCTGCCCATTTTTGGATTGGGTAGTTTGTGTTTTTGATATTGAGCTGCATGAGATTCATCCTTTGTCAGTTGCTTCATTTGCAAATATTTTCTCCCATTCTGAGGGTTGTCTTTTGGTCTTGTTTATGTTTTCCTTAGCTGTGCAAAAGCTTTTAAGTTTCATTAGGTCCCATTTGTTTATTTTTGTTTTTATTTCCATTTCTCTAGGAGGTGGGTCAAAAAGGATCTTGCTGTGATTTATGTCATACAGTGTTCTGCCTATGTTTTCCTCTAAGAGTTTTATAGTGTCTGGCCTTACATTTAGGTCTTTAATCCATTTAGAGTTTATTTCTGTATATGGTGTTAGGCAGTATTCTAATTTCATTCTTTTACATGTAGTTGTCCAGTTTTCCCAGCACCACTTATTGAAGAGGCTGTCTTTTCCCCATTGTATATGCTTGCCTCCTTTATCAAAAATAAGGTGACCATATGTGCATGGGTTTATCTCTGGGCTTTCTGTCCTGTTCCATTGATCTATATTTCTGTTTTTGTACCATACTGTCTTGATTACTGTAGCTTTGTAGTATAGTCTGAAGTCAGGGAGCCTGATTCCTCCAGCTCTGTTTTTCTTTCTCAAGATTGCTTTGGCTATTTGGGGTCTTTTGTGTTTCCATACAAATTGTGAAATTTTTTGTTCTAGTTCTGTGAAAAATGCCATTGGTAGTTTCATAGGGATTGCATTGAATTTGTAAATTGCTTTGGGTAGTATAGTCATTTTCACAATGTTGATTCTTCCAATCCAAGAACATGGCATGTCTCTCCATCTGTTTGTATCGTCTTTAATTTCTTTCATCAGTGTCTTATAGTTTTCTGCATACAGGACTTTTATCTCCTTAGGTAGGTTTATTCCTACGTATTTTATTCGTTTTGTTGCAGTGGTAAATGGGAGTGTTTCCTTAATTTCACTTTCACATTTTTCATCATTAGTGTATAGGAGTGCAAGAGATTTCTATGCATTAATTTTGTATCCTGCTACTTTACCAAATTCATTGATTAGCTCTAGTAGTTTTATGGTAGCATCTTTAGGATTCTCTATGTATAGTATCATGTCATCTGCAAACAGTGGCAGTTTTACTTCTTTCTGATTTGGATTCCTTTTATTTCTTTTTCTTCTCTGATGGCTGTGGCTCAAACTTCCAAAACAATGTTGCATCATAGTGGTGAGAGTGGGCAACCTTGTCTTGTTCCTGATCTTAGTGGAAATGGTTTCAGTTTTTCACCATTGAGGGCGATGTTGGCTGTGGGCTTGTCATATATGGCCTTTATTCTGTTGAGGAAAGTTCCCTTTATGCCTATTTTCTGGAGAGTTTTTATCATAAATGGGTGTTGAATTTTGTCGAACGCTTTCTCTGCATCTATTGAGATGATCATATGGTTTTTCTCCTTCAATTTGTTAACATGGTGTATCACATTGATTGATTTGCGTATACTGAAGAATCCTTGCATTCCTGGGGTAAACCCCACTTGATCATGGTGTATGATCCTTTTAATGTGCTGTTGAATTCTGCTTGCTAGTATTTTGTTGAGGATTTTTGCATCTATGTTCATCAATGATATTGGCCTGTAGTTTTCTTTCTTTGTGACATCTCTGTCTGGTTTTGGTATCAGGGTGATGGTGGCCTTGTAGAATGAGTTTGGGAGTGTTCTTCCCTCTGCTATATTTTAGAAGTATTTGAGAAGGATAGGTGTTAGCTTTTTTCTAAATGTTTGATAGAATTCACCTGTGAAGCCATCTGGTCCTGGACTCTTGTTTGTTGGAAGATTTTAAATCACAGTCTCAATTTCAGTGCTTGTGACTGGTCTGTTTATATTTCCTATTTCTTCCTGGTTCAGTCTCAGAAGGTTGTGCTTTTCTAAGAATGTGTCCATTTCTTCCAGGCTGTGCATTTTATTGGCATATAGTTGCTTGTAGTAATCTCTCATGATCCTTTGTATTTCTGCAATGTCAGTTGTTACTTCTCCTTTTTCATTTCTAATTCTATTGATTCGGGTCTTCTCCCTTTTTTTCTTGATGAGTCTGACTAATGGTTTATCAATTGTGTTTATCTTCTCAATGAACCAGCTTTTAGTTTTATTGATCTTTGCTATTGTTTCCTTCATTTCTTTTTCATTTATTTCTGATCTGATCTTTATGATTTCTTTCCTTCTGCTAACTTTGGGGGTTCTTTTGTTCTTCTTTCTCTGATTGCTTTAGGTGTAAGGTTTGGTTGTTTATTTGAGATGTTTCTTGTTTCTTGAGGTAAGATTGTATTTCTATAAACTTCCCGCTTAGAACTGCTTTTACTTCATCCCATAGGTTTTGGATCATTGTGTTTTCATTGTCATTTGTTTCTAGATATTTTTTGATATCCTCTTTGATTTCTTCAGTGATCTCTTGATTATTTAGTAGTGTATTGTTTAGCCTCCATATGTTTGCTTTTTTTACAGGTTTTTTCCTGTAACTGATATCTAGTCTCATAGCGTTGTGGTCAGAAAAGATACTTGATATGATTTCAGTTTTCTTAAATTTACCAAGGCTTGATTTGTGACCCAGGATATGATCTATCCTGTAGAATGTTCCATGAGCACTTGAGAAGAATGTGTATTCTGTTGTTTTTGGATCGAATGTCCTATAAATATCAGTCAGGTCCATCTTGTTTAGTGTGTCATTTAACGCTTGTGTTTACTTATTTATTTTCGTTTTGGATGATCTGTCCATTGGTGAAAGTGGGGTGTTAAAGTCCCCTACTATAATTGTGTTTCTGTTGATATCCTCTTTTATGGCTGTTAGCATCTGTCTTATGTATTGAGGTGCTCCTATGTTGGGTGCATAAATATTTATAATTTTTGTATCTTCTTCTTGGATTGATCCCTTGGTCATTATGTAGTGTCATTCTTTGTCTCTTATAATAGTCTTTATTTTAAAGTCTATTTTGTCTGATATGAGAATTGCTACTCCAGCTTTCTTTTGATTTCCATTTGCATGGAATATCTTTTTCCATCCCCTCACTTTCAGTCTGTATGTGTCTCTAGGTCTGAAGTGGGTCTCTTGTAGAGAGCATATATATGGGTCTTATTTTTGTATCCATTCAGCCAGTCTGTGTCTTTTGGTTGGAGCATTTAATCCATTTACATTTAAGGTAGTTATCGATATGTATCGATACTCACTTCTGAAATCATAAATAGACAGAAAATATTGGGTTTCTTTTGTAAATGGGTTAGTATGTTCACATTGGGACCTACCTGTTGAATTGGTATCTTTTATTCATTGTGAGTTTTAGTATAAAATGATTTTCACTGTTTTCTTTGAAGACATACATATAAATCTTAATTGTGTATACAGTTCTTTTTTGACTTCTTAAGTGTGTAATAATTTGAAAACTTAAGTGACATATAGACAAGTAGTTTTGACATAATTAATGACAGTATATTCTTTCAGATTTATTATACTATGGCTCCCTTCAAAGTTGGACTTGTGACAGTTTTTTCAACTTGACCTTAATTTTAAAATATTTAAATAAATGGGTTACCTTTAATCTAAAAGTGGAGTTTGTGTAGTAATTACAATAAAGCAGCACTGAAACAGTTAAAGTGTGGGTTTGTTTAGGTTTGTGGTATAAATTACCTTTTTCTCTTAACTATTCTGGTGCTTAAAGTCTGTACCACAGAATTTGGGAATTAGAGTTTGTGATGTTTAGGAGTATTTTATCTGTTTTAGATGCATTTTCCCAATAGATGATATATTCTTTGAGAACAGAGATTTGTCTAACAAGATGCTTGGCACTGATTGGTTTAGTATGTGGCTCTTTAAGGCTAATTGGCCTGGCAAAGATTAAACCCATAAACTTCACTTCCCCATTTGAGCTTAAATATCTTGATCAATAATATAAATATGTTAGTATTGGTTACCTAAATTTTAAAAATACTGAGAGTTGGCCCATATGGGTTAAACTGATAGGCTTTAGAGTCGGACTTGGGTTAAAAACTGCTGACTGATAACTGTCACCCTAGTTCACAGTTTCATCATCTGTATCTCTTAGGGTTTTTGTGAGGAGTTAAATGAGGTACATTAAAAAAAAAAAACCCTTAGTATCCCAGGCTGAGAGTAAATTGCTCAATAAATGATAGGTATACATAGGTGTTTTTATTGTTTATTGTGAGTTTTACATCTTTATAAATTTCCTACCTTATACTGATTATGATTAGGAGACTTTTAGAATTTGAGTTTGGAAATTACTTTTATTAGCTTTTCTTTTTACGATCTTTAGTGATTTCAATTTTGTTTTTGAGATAGAAGTAACATAGGATTAAATTTGCCCTTTTACAATTGTACAGTTCATGGTTTTATTATATTCAGACGTTAGGCAACCATAAGCAGCATCTAATTTCAGAACTTTTTCGTCACCCCAGAGGAAAAAAAAGCCATATCCATAAGCAGTCATCCTGCAATCTCCCTTTCCCTACCCCTTAGCAACTACTAATCTACTTTCTCTGTTGATTTGCTTATTCTGGATATTTCATATGAATGGAATCATACAATAAATATTCTTGTGTGTCAGGCTTCTTTTATTCAGCATAATGTTTTGAAGGTTCATCTATGTTGCAGGTTGTACCAGTACTTTCTGTTTGTGGCTGAATAATGTTCCACCTTATGGTAGTACCACATTTTGTTTATTTCATTGTCAGTTGATGGGCATTTGGGTTGTTTCCACTTTTTGGCTATGAATAATGCTGCTATGAGCATTTGCCTGCAAGTTTTTGCATAGATATTTTCATTTCTACTGGATGTATACGTAGGGGTGGAATTGCTGGGCCATGTAGTTACTCTATGTTTTACTTTCTGTTGAACTGCCAAGCTGTTTTCCCAAGCAACCACACCATTTTACATTTTCACCAACAATGTGTGAGGGTTTCAGTTTCACCACATCCTTAGCAATACTTGTTACTGTCTTTTGATTATAGCCGTCCTAGTGGGTAAGTGGTATCTTACTGTGTTTCAAATTGACATTGAGCATCTCATTCATGTGCTTATTGTCCATTTATATATCATCTTGGGAGAAATATCTATTGAAATCCTTTGCTCCTTTTTAGTTGGGTTTTCTTTTTATTATTATTGAGTTGTGAAAGTTCTTACATATTCAACATCTAGTCCCTTATCAGATATATGATTTCCAAAAATTTTCTTGCATTCTGTGGATTGTCTTTTCATTTTCTTGATAGTGTCCTTCGAAGCACGATCATTTTTACTTTTGATGAATTCAGTTTATCTGTTTTTCCTTTGGTCACTTATGCATTTTGATATCATACCTAACCATTTCATAATTTGAGGTCATAAAGATTTTTGCCCATGTTTTCTTCTAAGAGTTTTTAGTTTTACATCTTACATTTAGGTCATTGATTCATTTTGAGTTCATTTTTGTATATGGTATGAGGTAAGGCTCCAGTATCACTCTTTTACATGTGAATATCCGTTAGTCCTTTCCCCATTGAATTATTCTTTCTCCATTGAATTATCTTGACAGCTTTCCATTTTAAGGAATTTAAAACCTGTTTGTCATGATTTGAAACAAAAGGTTTGTTGTCTTTCCGTCTGAAAGCTCTGTCCTAATTACGGAGTATAACTTGCTCTAAAATTTGAACGTGACACACTGATGCTTTAAGTATTACCTTACCCTGTTGGCCGATTGTATCTGAGATGATAGGATGACAGATGAGCTGGATATCTCACAGTAATAATTTTCCCTAGTATGAAAGCTTCTTTTCCTCTTTATAGGATTGATTTGATCTTATAAGATCTTATTTTACTTATTTATTACCTTTTTAAAATTACAGTTAATTTACAATATTGTGTTAGTTTCAAGTGTACAGCAAAGTGATTTCAGTTATACATAAATATTTGTAGATACTCTTTTTCAGATTCTTTTCCATTACAGGTTATTACAGGATATTGAGTATAGTCCCCTGTGCTATATAGTAGGTCCTTGTTGTTTACCGATTTTATATAGCAGCTTATTTTAAAAGCAGCTAAGTCAGAGTTTGAGATGGCTTGTAATCTGTCTTTTTCTATTTTGTATGTAAGTATTTTTTCTGATGTCAACAATTAATGAAAATACTGGCACAACTTGGGGGAGAGGCAAAAAGTGAATTATTAAAATAATCAGTTATCATACTGGTCAGGCCTTAATTTTTCTAATCAGTTTCTTAGAATACCATGAAGGGATCTGTCCTCCAAAGGAAACCCAGTAGTGACCATTTACTTTTGCTATTCTGTTAATCTTAATTTCTGTAGTCTACAGATTATGGAAATAGTTATATGCATTTTCATCATTGTGGCTTCTCATTAGCATCTGATTTTTTCATAATTTCAGCCTAGAGATGTTGGACAAAGTTGAGCCCCCGACTATACCAGAAGGTTATGCTATGTCCGTGGCATTCCATTGTTTGCTAGACCTTGTACGTGGAATCACTAGTATGATTGAAGGAGAGTTAGGAGAAGTTGAAACAGAATGTCAGACAACTACCACTGAAGCAGTTTCTTCACCAGCACAGTCATCAGAACAGCAAGAATTACAGTCAACATCAGACCAAATGGATAAAGCAATAGGTATATTATTATGATTCTGTATTTTTAATTTTTATTTTGAAATAATTTTAAATTTACAGGGAAATTGCAAAAATAATAGTTTCCATATATCCTTCACCATGATATTCCAATTGTTAACTACAATATTTGCATTATCATTCTCTCTATATACATGTCACTATACTTCTTTTTTGAACTATTTGAGAATAAGTTGCAGACATGATGCCCATTACCCCTGAGTACTTTAAAGTGTATTTTCGAAAAATAAGGACAGTTTTCTACTTAACCACAGTATAGTCACCATCAGAAATTTAGCATCAATTCAATATGTCATCGAATCCCAAATGTCCTTCAAATTTTGCCATTTGCCTCAGTGATGTCCTTTATGATCTAGGATTACATGTTGAATTCAGTTGCATGTCTCTATACCCTCCTTCAGTATGGAACAATTCCTTAATTTTTCCATGTTTTATATGACCTTGCCATTTTTGAAGAGAACAGCCCAGTCTACTTGGGTTTGTTTTTGTTTCCTCATAATTAGATTCAATATATTCATTTTTGGCAGAGCTACCACAGAAATGTTGCTATGCTATACACTGGTGATGTTAACTTTTATCATTTGGTTAGTATGATGTGTGCCTTGTTTCTTCAGTATAAAGTTAATTATTAACTTCTTCTGGAGAAATACTTTGAGACATCTGTAAAAGAGAGTTTTCCCTTCTTCCTCATTTATTTTGTTTCATTTATTTATTTGTATTAGTGTAGACTCTCGGATTCCTATTTTATTCAAAGAGTTACAATCTTTGATTATCATTATTTGGTTTAATGCTCATTATCCCTGACATGGCCATTTGGGACCCCTTTCAAGCTAGCCCCTGTGTCCTTTTATCATCCCATGTCCTTTTGTCATTTTCTGAGCACTACCTTACTGTCTGATACAGCAAAATGTTCTAAGGTCATCTTGGATTTTTCTTGCCTAACCTAGGAGTCAGTTATTTTTCCAAGGAGCCCTAGTTCCTTTTAGTGGAGAATAGTATTTAGAAACTAACACATGGCCATTAGGTATGCTTCTTGGTACGTGAATAGAAATACACACATACATGAGCACACATCTATCTACATTTTAAAAATATGTATCTTGGGACTTCCCTCGTGGTGCAGTGGTTAAGAATCTACCTGCCAATGCAGGGGACACATTCGAACCCTGGTCTGGGAAAATTCCACATACTGCGGAGCAGTTAAGCCCATGCGCCACAACTACTAAGCCTGCACTCTAGAGCCTGCAAGCCACAACTATTGAACCCTGAGCGCCTAGAGCCCGTGCTCTGCAACAGGAGAAGCCACCACAATGAGAAGCCTACGTACTGCAACAAAGTGTAGCCCCCAATCGCCGCAACTAGAGAAAGCCTGTGCGCGGCAATGAAGACCCCACACAGCCATAAATAAATAAATAAATTTTTAAGAAGATCTTCAAAAAATAAATAAATAAAAATAAAAACATATATCTCTCTATATTAAATACCATGAGGTCACACCAATTTTTTCAATTCCAGTTTAATACCACAGGGTTTACTTTTAACTTTCCATATTTGAAATTTCCTTCTCCAACAGTGAGAAACTTGATCCTGTTTTACTCTGTTTATTTACTTACTTGCACGATATACAGTGTATGTAACCAGTCTCGTGGCTGAGCCTGCTTATCACAGTGTCTCACTGCCAGCTGGTCATACAGGCCGAAAGTTTGGCCCAATGAAATGGAAGGGAATAGGAACTGATATTATATATATAAATATATATATATATATTTTGAAGATCACTTTTGTAAGAAAGATCTTATCATTGATATGTTAAAACAACTCAGTTTTAAAACTTCTTGGGAATTCCCTGGCAGTCCAGTGTTTAGGACTTTTGCGCTCTCACTGCTGAGGGACCAGGTTCCATCCCTGGTTGGGGAACTAAGATCCCACAAGCCACACAGCACAACCAAAAAAAAAAAAGACTTCTTGAATTCTGAAACTATGGTATGGTTTAAAATTTTTCATTTATTCAGATATATATTAAATGTTACAGCTTTATTATTTAATAATTGAGTTGTTTTTGGAATATTTGCTATATTACCAAGTGATAAGGGGGATTATAGAGTTTGACATTGTCAAGTGCTGTGACATCTATAATTATTAAATATTGTTTGTTTTTCCTTTAAGTTAGTAGAGCTGTTTGGGAAGAAATGGTGAATGCCTGCTGGTGTGGTCTGCTTGCTGCACTCTCACTCCTTCTTGATGCCAGGTATTAAGTCTTTGTAAGTTTTATATTGCATGTGGCAGTTATAAAGAAAACAACAAACCATTAAAATGGTTTCCTTAAATTTATCCTGAGAATTATTTCCTAATACTAGTTTTTATGTTCGTGGAATGTTATTATTTTTCTGCCATCCTCTTCCCCCATCCTATTGTCACATGTTATAATGGAAAATACAATCCTAAAATAATAGAATGCCTTTTTCTTTTCTTTTCTTTTTTTTTTAACATCTTCATTGGAGTATAATTGCTTTACAATGGTGTGTTAGTATCTGCTGTATAACAAAGTGAATCAATATACATATATCCCCATATCTCCTCCCTCTTGCATCTCCCTTCCCCCCTCCCTATCCCACCCCTCTAGGTGGACTCAAAGCACCGAGTTGATCTCCCTGTGCTATGCTATGTGGCTGCTTCCCACTAGCTATCTATTTTACATTTGGTAGTATATATATGTCAGTGCCACTCTCTCACTTAGTCCCAGCTTACCCTTCCCCCTCCCCATGTCCTCAAGTCCATTCTCTACATCTGTGTCTTTATTCCTGCCCTGCCCCTAGGTTCATCAGAATCTTTTTTCTTTTTTTTTTAGATTCCATATATATGTGTTAGCATACGGTATTTGTTTTTCTCTTTTTGACTTACTTCACTCTGTATGACAGACTCTAGGTCCATCCACCTTGCTACAAATAACTCAATTTTGTTTCTTTTTATGGCTGAGTAATATTCCATTGTATATATATGCCACATCTTCTTTATCCACAGAATGCCTTTTTCATTTTAAGCTTTACTACTACTTTTACAATGATGATGATTATATTATTCAATTTTTTTATGTTTTTCTTTAGAATTATAGAATTTACTGATTTTAAAATGCTTGATATTTTTAAGTTATATCTTTGAGTTCTTGACCATTTTCTTCATTAATGAATATATGTGTCATAAATTGCTTTTAACCAGTTCAAATTTTCAGATGTTTATTAGTTAAAAGTTCTTCTTAAGTAGACTGATTTTGACAATGTTTTAAATAGATTTTCTTAAAACTTTACTGACTGCCTAATTCCACATCATGTTTGGCAGCATAATTTAAAAGAAATTAATCATACTAAATAAAATACTTTTTCTTTTCAGCACAGATGAAGCTGCCACTGAGAATATTTTAAAAGCTGAACTGACTATGGCTGCTCTTTGTGGAAGACTGGGCCTTGTAACTTCAAGAGATGCCTTTATAACTGCAATATGCAAAGGTTCCCTGCCTCCCCATTATGCTCTTACTGTATTGAATACCACCACTGCAGCCACACTTTCCAACAAATGTAAGATTTCAGCTTCCTCTGAGTTCTCTTCATCTATCGGGGTGACATGGCATAGGGAAGAGATTATAGAAATTCTGAGTCCAAGCCTCTGCTTTTCCACTCACTGAGTCTCTGACCTCTATGGGAAGTTAATGTCCCTGAGCCTCAATTTCTTCCATCTTTTTAAAACAGTGGAGGTGGGAGTAGGGCAGAATAATACCAATTTTAAACAGTGATTGTGAGGATCAAAGAAGATAAATCTAGAAGTCCTTTGTAAACTCTAGCATACTGTTGAAATGGGAGTGGTTAGTTTGTTTTGTTTTTAATGGAACTAGTAGAACAGTAATGTTTGCCACCACTTAGATTAAGTTGACATTCAAAAAAATTTTTTTTCTTGTTGATTACTTTGTTACGTGTTACATGTCATATAAAAAAATTTCAGTGTGATGCTCAGTTTTCAAACTGAAAATGTGAGTATTGGTCTCTCTTCAACTTTAAGTAGAAAAGTTTACTGGGAATACATGTTTAAAATAGTAAGTGTCCTAAATTCTATTTTGCTTGTGAAGCAATCTACCGAAGTTTTATAATTTGTTAGTTATATATAAAATTACTTAATATTTGCCTAACTTGTCTTTGTTTTTTCACCTCCTTAGTTTTCAAAATGTTTGCATATAGATAATAGGTAACTAAATAAATGTCATAGTTGAACTTATTTTAATCAAATTAATGTTTTAAAATATAACATTACTTTGAGTACAACGTGAAAAGTATATTTTAATTATTTAGGTTTTCCTTTGTGTTCTAGCATATTCCATTCAGGGCCAAAGTGTTATGATGATCAGTCCATCAAGTGAATCTCACCAGCAAGTTGTGGCAGTGGGTCAACCGCTAGCAGTCCAGCCTCAAGGGACAGTAATGGTAAAGTACTTTTTCTTTTCTTGGTAACCAATTAATACTAATTAACTATCAAGGAAATCTTTCATACCTTTTTTAATGTTTCTCAAAATTCATCATTACTTACTTACTTTTATCTGAATGATACTTTTAGAAAAACTAGATAAATATGGAGTGACATTATTATAACCAACTATGATAACACAACTTTTAAGCAAATGAATTTGTTGTGTACAAAACCATCCAAGCCTATTTTCTTAATATTTTTGTTTTTTTAGTAAAAAAATTTGAATACGTTAATACTTCTTTATAAGCTTATAATTTTCAAGAATGCATAACAGTTCTTACAAATATATCCTTTTTTAATATAGCTAACTTCCAAAAATATCCAGTGTATGAGGACTTTACTTAACTTGGCACACTGCCATGGGGCTGTTCTTGGAACATCATGGCAACTTGTCTTGGCAACTCTACAGGTATGTTGTAGCCTCTGGGTCAGAGGCCAATGTTGTTTTTATATCTAAATGCTAACAGTTAAACTCACCAGTGCCTATCGGTCCTTTGGGCAGGCCTGAATAGACAGTAAGTATGAAAAAGGAGAAGTCAGAAAAAGAAAAAAGACATGGCTCATATTGTACAAAGCAATGGGATGTTTCTTATAATGGCCTGTTCTACTGCCTATGCTTGGTGGAATAAGTTTTTTGTATGAATATCAATTACTAATTTATATTTAGTTATTAGATACCTACTACTGATTTTAGTTTTAGTTACTGGAATTTTTGTAGGTTTATAAATTTCTTTGTTTTGATTTTTTTTTTTTTTTTTACAGCATCTAGTATGGATTCTGGGATTAAAGCCTAGTAGTGGTGGTGCCTTGAAACCTGGGAGAGCTGTAGAAGGACCCAGTACAGTAAGCTCTAGTCATTCTTACTCAATTAGTACTTTGCAAAATGTTTATATGTTACATTTAATTTTATTCTCCTCTTAGGTTCTAACAACAGCAGTGATGACAGATTTGCCAGTGATTTCCAACATACTTTCAAGATTGTTTGAAAGCTCACAGTAAGAGTCAGTTTTTTAATTGATACAAACATTATTGTTAGCTGTATATTTTAGATCAGAATGTCTTATTTCATCATTTTTTTTTTTTTAGGTATCTTGATGACGTATCATTGCATCATTTAATAAATGCACTTTGTTCCTTATCCCTAGAAGCAATGGATATGGCCTATGGAAATAATAAGGTGTGATATTCTACCTTTCTGTGTTAAATATGGTGTATTATTTTGTTTAATAAGGTGTATATTCATTATGATCTTAGCGTTTTACAAGTGGGACTAATACCTTGTAGGCTAGCCCTGTTCTGTTGGGTTTTTATATTTATGGTTGTTATTTGTTGAAGGGGGAGTGAAGAGGACGTTTTTTGGCTTATGGTATGTGCCAATATGTATTATGATTTTAAATTGTGTCCATTTCTCTCATGTACTGAATATTTTTTAAAATATTTCTATAAAGAATAATTCAACACCACATTTATAAATGTGTTCCACAAAATGTTACAATAATCCTCATGACTACAACTTATGATTGGAGCAGTACAAGTTTTAAATCAAGGAATATATGTCTCAATTTCTCTTGCCTTCGTTGGGCTGGAAAATAAGGTGTTAATCATTTCTTTCTGAAGGTAATGATTCTCCCTACCTTGAAAATTAAACTTTTGCTTTGTTTGTTGACTAAATGAATAGAACAGTACTTTTGAGAACATTTCTTTCTATACTCAAAATATCATTTTCTGTTAAACTTGGAAAAGCATGGGAATATTTGGGTTTATTTATACCTTAGAAATTATTTAAAATAAAATACTTTCTACATTTTAAAATGAATAAATATAGTACTTGGACCATTTACAAATAAATGAAGAAACCCAGAAAATAATTAGAAAAGCAGAGAATGCAGCTTATGGTTTATTTAATATCCAACTGTAGGATCCAAAATTATGTTGTCTGCCTAGTCCTTAATTATAATTCTGGGTACTGTGGCTTGTCATCTTGGCTCATGTAATTCATTTAAAGATTAGCCAATAAGATCTTATTGGGACAAAGTTTTGTATATTAAAGCACGTAGAGAATTATATAAACATGCAGGTATTTGAAAATATATATTATAGTTTACTCCAAATCAAGGCAAGGATAATATGAAACACAGTGAAGTAATCAAATTCTTGATACCTTCAATAATCCTACATCCTTAAGATTAATTCTTAACACAAAAGTATAATATTTTTAATAGAGTACCTTAATGAAATCTGAGCAAGTTTATATGGTAATGGCTTGAGAATTTATGTATTCACTCAACAAGTACAGTATGTTTACTATGTACATGACACTCTGCTAGAAAATATAAAGGAAATGTAAGATTTCTACTTTCAAAGAGCATGTAAACCACTTGGCCCATGGATAAGTGGCAGTTAAGGTGGTAAGAGAGTCTAAATAAATGGTATAGATATTAAGTGATATGAGACTTATTTTCTGAATCCTTATTGACTTGTTACATAAGATTTTTTAGTACATATTTTTACTAAAATGAATTAAAACTAATCAAGATAAATTAAATTTGTGATTGGAGCTGAATATTCAAGGAACAGTAGGAGATATATGTGTATGAAAGGGCAGGTTCATGGAAGTCAAAAGAGAAAAATGTTACATGAAGTCGGGATCAATGAGGATTGAGAAAAAAATAGATTTGAGTATTATTAGTTTATTGTTCACCTTGAGGAGTATAATTTCAATAGAGTTGTAGGAGTAGCTGTGATATTTCAGGGAGGCTTGGGGGGAACAGATGTTGAGAAAATGGATACACTGGAATAGAGATGACTTCCCTGAGAATGGGGTCACATCTCTCCATTTTAGGATTTAATTTTGTAAAGTAATGTAGTGAATAAGGAATGGAAATAAAAGTTTTTAGAAGTATTCAAGTATGAACTTTATAAAAATTATTTTTATGGAGGTGTAAAACAGTTTATTATTCAGTTGTGCTTTCTATAAAAATTTATAAATGTTCAGATGTTAAAATAAGTAGAAACGTTTGTATTTTTTTACTTTTTTTTAAAGTTTATCAATGTCAGCTGTTCTGAGTGAGTTATATAGCTTAGGAATTAAAATGTATATATCATTGTCCTTTAGGTGTGGCTTTAAAGTGACCAGTCATCTCATTTTTGGTTCTCACTTCAGGAATTTGTGCTAATGTGTTGAGGAGGTAGCTGATGGTAAAGCTTGCAAATTCTTTCTTAGAAGGGGGCAATATTGATGATATTTGTGCAGGCATATTACCAGACTCAGTATCACAACAACAAAAATAATTAAAGAGCTATTATTCTTTGTTTACTGTATGTCAGGTACTAACGTATTTTTATTTAATCACTTAAGACAACTCTGTCAGGTTCAGTAGTAATAACCCCTTTTTACAGATGAAATATAAAACTAGCTTAAATAACCTGCCTGGGGTCACCTATTTAGTAATTGGTAGAGCTTGGATTTGAAACCACATATGTCTCATTCCAGAGCTCCATTCTTTTTTTTTTTTAAATTTATTTATTTTCTTTATTTAATTTTTGGCTGCATTGGGCCTTCGTTGCTGCACGCAGGCTTTTTCTCTAGTTTCAGAGAGCGGGGGCTACTCTTCATTGTGGTGAGCAGGCTTCTCACTGCGATGGCGTCTCTTGTTGCGTAGCACCAGCCCTAGGCGCGCAGGCTTCAGTAGTTGTTGAGCACGGGCTCAGTAGTTGTGGCTCGCAGGCTCAGTAGTTGTGGTGCACGGGCTTAGTTGCTCAGCGCCACATGGGATCTTCCCGGACCAGGGCTCGAACCCGTGGCCCCTGCATTGGCAGGTGGATTCTTAACCACTGTGCCACCAGGGAAGCCCCAGAGCTCCATTCTTAACCACTTCACTTGTGGCTCAAAGTTTTGTGTGCATCAAAGTCAGGTATGGCATTTTTAAAAAATGCACAAGTCAGGGCCAGTTTCTAGGCTTCATGAATATAAGAATCTTTGGGTATGAGGTCTGGACATATACATTCTTTTAAATGCTACGTGATTCCTCTGTGTATCCTCATTAGAATAAGAAGAAGGAGGAAAAGGAGGAGGTAATACTAGGCAATTTATGAGGATTTATTATGTGCCAGGTACTTTCTAACATGAGGTCATTTCTGTATATTATTATCTCCATTTCATAGATTAAAAAAATTTAGTAGCCTTAAAAAAGCATGAAATTTTGCCATTTGCAACAATATGGATGGACCTGGAAGGTATAATGCTTAGTGAAATATATCAGACAGAGAAAGACAAATACTGTATGTTATCACTTATATGTGGAATCAAAAAAACCCACAAAACAAGACAACCCCCCCAAAAAAACTACTGAATATAGTAAAAAAAAAAAAAAAAAGCAAACTAGTAGTTACCAGTGAGGAGAGGAAAGGAGGAAGGGGCAAATAGGGTAAGGGAATTAAGAGGTACAAACTGTTATGTATAAAATAAATAAGCAACAAGGTTATATTGTATGGCACAGGGAATATAGCCAATATTTTGTAGTAACTATAATGGAATATAATCTATAAAAATTTTGAATCACTGTGTTGTATACCTGAAACTAATATCATAAATCAGTTATACCTCAATAAAAAGAATTACTCAAGGTTACATAGCTATTAAGTGGTAGTACTGACATGTTAAAAGTTCATAGACATCAGTCTTAACTACTGTATCATATTGTCTCTAGAATGGTGAATTTTTCTACCACAAACATTTTTAGGGTACCTACAGCATTAGCACATGCAGGAATGGTCAACCTGACTATATTTATCTTAGACCCCAGGGTACTTGGTTCAATGGCTTTTACTAGGAAAGAAAGATAATATCACACATTTCCATAATAGATTTTTATCAGCCCTGTAAAAATGTTGAGTATAGAATAATTATGTAATCTTTTTCCTTAAAAATTGTAAAACTATTATCCTCTTAATTTGCTTTTAAAATTTCAGTTGCCTTTTGTTTTTTCTAATGCATTGTCTCCTTTTGAAGTACCACAGCCACTCATCAAAAAATTCTCATGGTTTTAGCTTAGTTTTCATTTAAGTATATTTTACTACCTCTATTAATATTGGGTTAGAGATAGTTGCCCTTTGATCTTTTTACTGAAACTGTTCTTATAACACATGGACCAGGTACTCTAATTTAGCCACTTATGAGATACACTGACTCCCTTTCTGTTGTTGAAATGCCAGCGACTGAGGAACGGGGTTTGTCTTCTGTCTCTGCAACTTTTCTGTTAGTGTCTAAACTGACAACGCTTATCTCTGCCTCTTCTTGACGCCACGCTTCTTTCCCCTGATCTCTGTTGCCTCCTTTCTGCTTTTTGGTTTTTTTTTTCATATTTCCTGATATTAACACATAAACCCTGAGCATTTGAAGACTTCACTAATAAGAATATATATCAGTCAGCTTAGCCTGCCATAACAAAATACTGTAGACTGGATAACTTAAACTATAAAAATTAATTTTCTCATAGTTCTGGAAGCTGGAAGTCCAAAATCAGGTTGCCAGCATGATCAGTTCTGGTGTGGACGCTCTTCCTGGATTGAAAGATGGCTGCCTTCTCACTGTGTCCTCACATGGCAGTGAGAGAGGGAAAGGGAGAGGGAAAAGGGGGAAGAAAAGGGAAAAGAAGTGTGCCTGAGCTCACAAGCTCTTTGGTGTTTCTTCTTATAAGGACATTAATCTTATCGTGTTGGGGCCCCACCCTTATGATCTCATTTAACCTGAATTACCTCTATATAGACCCTATCTCCATATACCATCAGACTGGGGGTTAGAGTTACAGCATATGAAGTTTGGGGGGTGGGGGTCACAATTCAGTCCATAGGCAAATTCTTTCCTTCTGGTCAGAAGACTAGCCATTCTGTGTGTCTGGTATAATTTTTGAATTTTCACTCTTTCCCCACTAAAGCATTCTCTTCTCAATCAAATTTTCCAATTAGGAGCTATTCTAGATACTTGAGGGTGGGCAGAAAGGCTTGTCTTATGATAACTGAGGTTTTGTTCTATTTACTGCTAATTAATCATATATTAATTATAGTCATGCTCTTCACAGTATCCTCAGTTTTATTTACAAGTGAAATATTCAAATTCTCCTTATAATATAAAAATGTATTATGTTTTCTCTCTAGGAACCATCTCTTTTTGCTGTTGCCAAATTGTTAGAAACTGGTCTAGTTAACATGCACCGAATAGAAATTCTATGGAGACCTCTAACTGGCCATCTACTTGAGGTAACCTCTTTTTCTTAATTATTATATTTACTTTTTGTTTAGGATAAAGACATACACAGTGAATTAATAATTGTGGATAACCATAAGAAAAATCAGCATTAACATTTTTTTCCTTGTACTTCTGTCTGTATATTTTATCAGGAACTAAAGTTCTATAGTAATTGTTTTGGTGAAGGAATAGGTTGACTTTTTTGACTGAAAATGGGTGATATATCAATGAAATCTCTGAAGTCTCCTTCAGCTGATAGCTTGGGACCCCTTTCTTTTATTATGTAATCTTTTGATCCCCTCACCTTCAGCTAGTTCTGAAACTTCAAGGCAGTTAGCACTGAGACTTCATACTAAACACTGCTCCTTTACAGCCTTTCCTGTGATTATGAGGTAGCTCTTCTACAAAGGGAAAAAACCTATTTGGTATCACTAATTATAAATAGTGCCAGGGAATTTTATTTGGATTTCTCTTCTCCTGTATTCAGACTGGGGTGAATCTGAAGAATTAGCTGCTTCTTAACAGCTGCTTCTATGGAATACATGTTTATGTGCAGTTTAGGTTTAGGTTGCTGTGATTGTTTCACATTATTTTAGTAATCTGAGAAAGGTATTATTCTTAATAGGAAAAAAATGTGCTTGTCTTTTCTTTCTTTTTTTCCCTCCATTTTATTGGGATTACTTTTATGAGCTATTAAAGATTATATGCAGGTTTCTTCATTATGTAATTGTCATCAAATGGCAAAAAATAAGTTTTTTCAAATTTTAGCTCAGTGTTTGATTATGAAGATAGACCTGATTAGGAACCTGAGTATCTGCTGCTTTTGTTTATTCTGATGACATCATTTACCTTTATGAAATCCTTTCTTTTCTGTGACTTGTTTAGTTTCATTTTTTATCTTCTGTCTCTCTATTGCTTCCTCTTGCCTCTTATTCAGAAGGTAAGCTTTTGGATATTTTCATATATTCTTCAACCTTTATTGATGCACATTTGATATAACTTTTTACATATGAAATAATAGAAAATGTGATGTTTTAATTTTTCTTTTCCCAAACTGATGTGTGATGCATAGCTGAAGTATACAATTAAATATTCATTTTTTCCACATGTGTACCCTTAGGTGTGCCAGCATCCAAACTCTCGAATGAGAGAATGGGGAGCAGAAGCTTTAACTTCACTTATTAAAGCGGGACTAACATTTAACCATGATCCTCCACTTTCACAAAACCAGGTAAAAAAAAACCTCTTTTTTAAAAGTACTTAATGTAAGATCATCCTCTCCCATGTGTAACTTTTCTTAATTTATCAAATAGATGATAGTCTAAAAGTGGGTCTTGTTGCTTAATATTCTATTTTATTTGTAGGCCATGGATCTCTTACAGAAGGTTGATATGTCTAGATTTTTAGAATTATCTGTATTAAAATTTTTTCTTGTTAATAACACTGAACTAAGTTAATAAATTACCTAGAATTAGTCTCCCGATCTAGAAGTTTTCCTCTTCATGCAGTGCCAAGGCTTCATTTGGGGGCCATACTTTATTAGCCTCTTTTCCTTTGGTCCTTACCTGTCTCTATTTTTATTTTTCCCACTCATTACCCTTACATTGGGAGAAACAAGTGGCAGAAGAGGAAAGCACAATAAAATAGATTTTTATTTTTAAATACTTTTAAAGGTTATTTTATACTTTCAGAGTTTACTTTTGTCATGAATCCTTTGTCCTGACTCCCATAGTCATTCACATATATCTTATACAGTTTCTAAAAAGTACACCAAAGTTTTATTATTTGAAGATGGAGTAGGAATGAGGCATTTAATAGCCATTCCCATTGCCCTATTATCTCACTGTATTGTATGTAGTTATAGTCTACAAATTTCCTCAACAAATAATATTGAGTGCATGCTATGCCAGGCAGTATTTTAGCTGCCTGGGAATAGAATGATGAACAGGACAGAGAAGATCATTTTTATAGAGCTTTCATTTTAGTGATTTCATATTTTTTTCCTACTACAATTTAAGTTTTTTATAACGAAAGCCCTGTTTGTGTATATATCCTCAGCATCCAGCTTAATACCTGGCACATGGTGAGAGCTTAATAAATGTTTGTTCAGTCAGTGAACCAAATAAATGAATCCTTGGAGAGAAAAAAATTAAAAATGAAGCAAGTGCTTTCAAATGCTGAAAAGAATAGAACAAAGTGCTTTTTTCACTCTGCAACAGTAAAAAAATTTTGTGGTTTTATGTCATCTTTGTCTACTGTACTTGTTCATTTTTAGGAGTACTGAGACTTTTAAATTTCAGTACATGGGGTATGCATTACTAGAGTAAATGAAAGGTAATTTTAGAAATTGGGAATTGTTTTCTTCTCTCCAAATAGAGCTAGGTGTATATATAGATATATTTCCTTTAGTGAGATTCATTTATATATGTGTCTATAATTAATACCTTTTAACATAAGATCACTCCCTGTTTATCCTGAAATGTAGCATCTTGAAGATTGATTTTTATTTTCTCTTATTAAAAAAAAAGACATAGATGACAAAATAATCCTAATGATTACTGTTAGAGAAATCTTTTTCAATGTTTATTTTACTAAAAGAATTCTCTTTACCATTGCAGTCTGAGTGGAGGTGAATTTAAACTTGAAAGGCAATAGCAGAGCCTTTCCGTGTTCTGGGACTTCTCTTTCTAATTAGCCTCTTGCGTCCTTTTCAGAGGCTGCAGTTGCTTTTACTGAACCCATTAAAGGAGATGTCCAGTGTTAACCATCCAGATATCCGACTCAAGCAATTAGAATGTGTGTTGCAGATTCTGCAGAGTCAGGGAGACAGTCTTGGGCCTGGATGGCCGTTAGTGCTTGGAGTTATGGGAGCAATCAGAAATGATCAAGGGTAAGTGTTTAAAATTAACATCCAAAAAGTGATAGGGAAAGGGAATCCCTCCTAAAATCTTGGGATGATGGTTAATTTTTTATGTATGCCCTTCCTGCTTAAGTTTAAGATCTAGAATAGTTTTTCTTACCCTACCTTCAAGTGGCTATAGGGAATTCTTAGGGCTCACGTTTGTTTTGGAAGGATGGAAAAATTGCTGTTTCTTTGCCATTTATACATGAATACAAGGTTCTTACTTAACAATAAGAAAAATGCATCAATCTAACAAACTTTGAAACACATCCAAAGGCTGAGTTTCCTTTTGGTAAACAATTTGGTAAGATGTAAATGAGCATTTAGTGTTTGACCTCTCTATATATGCTATACTTGCTAGTTAGCCTGATTACATGGATAAGTAGTTCCTGCTCTGAAAGTAGAAACCTGTGGAAAAGGAACAAGGCCTAGAGCCCTAGTAACAGAGTAGTTTGTTATGCTACAAAAGAATAGGACTCCAGTGGGAGGGGTATATGCCTGTGGAGTGGGGCAGAGCCAAAACTATAAAGGACCTTATATGCCTTTATAAATTATTTGGACTTATCCTCAGTACATTTGGGAGGAATTTTAGGATTTTAAGCAGAGGAATGATGTGATTTGTTATGTGTTTGAGATACCTCATTATGTCAGTAGCATGGAGGGGTAAATGGGAAATCCTGCAGCGCTCTCTAGAAATAGGAGACGGATTTGAGCTACTTAATAGATTGACTGTTGGGGTGAAGGCAGAAATAGCAGACAGAGTCAGGGATGACTCCAAGATTTGTGACTTAGGCAGCTTAGTGGATGGTGGTATTATTAACTAAATAGGGAATACAGAAGGAAGAGCACAGTTGGAGGAAATGTATGGACTTGTTTAATTTAAGGTAGTACATTGCAGTGGCGAGATTTAGCAAACATTTGGATATATTTGTCTGTAATTCTGTGGCAGGACTTACCTTGTTTTGATGACTAGTTTAGGAGTTTTACATGATTGAAATGCTTGAGACTCCTGTGGAAAATTAATTTTTCTTATTTATCTGTAATAACAAATTTCCTTATATACTATAAAATACAAGATGATTAAAGTGGAAAGATGTCAGCCAAAGCCTAGATCATCCGAACAGTTATAAAATAGAGTGTGTTGTAAGGATGAAATTAATTAATACTTGTAAAATACTTAGAAAGTATATGATATAGTAAATGCTCAAAGTGTTAGCTGTTTTAATGTTTTTATTATTTTTTCACCACCAGAATTTTTCTCCAAAACCATATACTTCTTATTGTCTTCATTTGAAATACAAAATTACTCTTTACTTTTACAGACTAGATGTAGAATTTTAAATAAAATATAGTATAGCTATAAAAGAATAAGGAACTCATTTTCATTCAGTGAGTGAATTGTGTGTATTCTCCTGTGCTAGGCACCATGCTAGTTACTGAGGGTACAGTGGTGAGAAAGTAGCTGTATCCAATTTCCCTTTTTCATTCAATGTCTATGTTTTGTTTGACTAATTGATGCAATAGAAATAATATGGCATTAGTACAT
Organism: Lagenorhynchus albirostris; assembly: GCF_949774975.1. NCBI lineage: Eukaryota > Metazoa > Chordata > Mammalia > Artiodactyla > Delphinidae > Lagenorhynchus > Lagenorhynchus albirostris. The sequence continues at coordinate 53,614,488 of NC_083105.1, read as the reverse complement.
AGTTTCTTTTTTTTTTAGTTTACTTATTTCTTATTCCTGTGAGTACTTTATTTTTATTTGTTAATTATTTTTAAGTAAGCATATCTTTTTTTACATTTATGTAAATGATGAAGTACTCTATGATCTATGTTAGGGAAAATTTTCTTGTTCGAATTTTAAAATAAAATTTTACTTCAAATTATTGTAAGGTATATATTTTTCCTTGCATTTCTGTTAAATACATGAGTATAAATTTCTTTTCTTTTGTATTTTCAGAGAATCCTTGATACGAACTGCATTCCAGTGTCTTCAGTTGGTTGTGACAGATTTTCTACCAACAATGCCTTGCACTTGCCTGCAGATAGTTGTAGATGTTGCAGGTAGCTTTGGACTTCATAACCAAGAACTTAATATTAGTTTAACTTCAATAGGTTTATTGGTAAGTATCATTGCCTTCCTTATATAATCTAGAAATCACTGTTTGCAACTGAGAGTGAATGCCAAGCTAATGCTATGCTTTTGACTCTATAGGAGTCATTTAAATGACTTTTCAGTACCAAACTTATACCTTGTATGAAGGGTTAAAAAATATCATTTAAGAAATAATTATTTAAAAGCAGAGTATTTGGAATAATTTTGATATATTGAGCTGAAATTTGGCTTTTGTAAGGTTTGTTATGGGAGAATTTAGTAAACAAATAATAGTACATACAAGAGAAATGTTCAGTTGACTCTGCTGTGAAGGGTAATTGATTTCTTTTTAAATTTAATTTTATTTATTTTTTTATACAGCAGGTTCTTATTATCTGTTTTATACATATTAGTGTATATATGTCAATCCCAATCTCCCAGTTCATCCTACCACCACCACTACCCCCTTTCCCCCTCTTGGTGTCCATACATTTGTTCTCTACATCTGTGTCTCTATTTCTGCCTTGCAAACTGGTTCATCTGTACCCTTTTTCTAGATTCCACATATATGCATTAATATACGATATTTGTTTTTCTCTTTCTGACTTACTTCACTCTGTATCACAGTCTCTAGGTCCATCCACATCTGAACAAATGACCCAATTTCGTTCCTTTTTATGGCTAATATTCCATTGTGTACATGTACCACATCTTCTTTATCCATTCATCTGTCAATGGGCATTTAGGTTGCTTGCATGACCTGGCTATTGTAAGTAGTGCTGCACTGAACATTGATGTGCATGTGTCTTTTTGAATTATGGTTTTCTCAGGGTATATGCCCAGTGGTGGGATTGCTGGGTCATATGATAATTCTATTTTTAGTTTTTTAAGGAACCTCCATACTGTTCTCCATAGTGGCTGTATCAATTTACATTCCCACCAACAGTGCAAGAGGGTTCCCTTTTCTCCACACCCTCCCCAGCATATGTTGTTTGTAGGTTTTCTGATGATGCCCATTCCAACCGGTGTGAGGTGATACCTCATTGTAGTTTTGATTTGTATTTCTCTAATAATTAGTGATGTTGAGCAGCTTTTGTTTTTTTGTTTTTAAGCCTTCATGCTTCTTATTTTTTTTTTATTTCTAAATTTGTTTATTTATTCATTTATGGCTGCGTTGGGTCTTCATTGCGCGCGGGCTTTCTCTAGTTGCGGAGAGCAGGGGCTACTTTTCATTGCGGTGTGTGGGCTTCTCATTGTGGTGGCTTCTCTTGTTACGGAGCATGGGCTCTAGGCACGTGAGCTTCAGTAGTTGTGGCATGCAGGCTCAGTAGTTGTGGCTCGCGGGCTCTAGAGTACAGGCTCAGTAGTTGTGGTGCACGGGCTTAGTTGCTTTGCGGCATGTGAGATCTTCCCGGACCAGGGCTCGAACCCTTGTCCCCTGCTTGGCAGACGGATTCTCAACCACTGCACCACCAGGGAAGTCCGAGCAGCTTTTTCTGTGCCTTTTGGCCATCTGTATGTCTTCGTTGGTGCAATGTCTATTTAGATCTTCTGCCCATTTTTGGATTGGGTTGTTTGTTTTTTAAATGTTGAACTGCATGAGCTGTTTATATATTTTGGAGATTAATTCTTTGTCCGTTGATTCGTTTGCAAATATTTTCTTCCATTCTGAGGGTTGTCTTTTCGTCTTGTTTAAAGTTTCCTTTGGGGCTTCCCTGGTGGCGCAGTGGTTGAGAGTCCGCCTGCTGATGCAGGGGACACGGGTTCGTGCCCTGGTCCTGGAAGATCCCACATGCCATGGAGCGGCTGGGCCCGTGAGCCATGGCCGCTGAGCCTGTGCATCCGGAGCCTGTGTTCCGCAACGGGAGAGGCCACAACAGTGAGAGGCCCACGTACCGCAAAAAAAAAAAAAAAGTTTCCTTTGCTGTGCAAAAGCTTTTAAGTTTCATGAGGTCCCATTTGTTTATTTTTATTTCCAGTACTCTAGGAGGTGGGTCAGAAAAGATCTTGCTGTGATTTATGTCAAAGAGTGTTCTTCCTATGTTTTCTTCTCAGAGTTTTATAGTGTCCGGTCTTACATTTAGGTTTCTAATCCATTTTGAGTTTATTGTTGTGTATGGTGTAAGGGAGGGTTCTAACTTCGTTCTTTTACATGTAGCTGTCCAGTTTTCCTAGCACCCCCTTTTTTTTTTTGTGTATGAAATTACAAAATATTATTAAATGATAGTAAGGGATTGTTTAATAATTTTGTTAGGTTAATAATGGTATCATGGTTATGTTTTTTAAAGCCTTTTCTAGTAGAGATTATAAAATACAGGCATGAAGAAAATATGACAAAATGTTAACAATTGTTATATCTAGATGTGGTGGTTATATCAGTATATTGATATATTCTCCCTGTTTTTCTGTATGTTCTTGAAATTTTTCATATTAAACATTTTGTTTCTTTTTCATTGTCCTTCATTTCTTTTAATTTTTATTGTGAAGTAAAGATACACCCAGACACCTCAGTACCCATCACCCAAGCCAGGAAATGGCACATCACCCTACTTAAGACCTTTCATATGCCCCTCTCAGATTGCACTGGTCTCCTCTGTCAAAGTCATTTGTATCCTGAAATTTCTGTTACTTGCTTCCCTGTTTTTCTGTATAGTTTTTATCACTTTATGCTTTTACACTTAAATAATATATTGTTTGCAGTTGCCTGTTTATGAAACAGAATAAGTAGAATCATACTTTAATCTTCTGTTGTTTCTTTGCTCAACATTTATTTTTGAGATTCACTCCTGGTGATTTAATCATGCAGTATTTCATTGTATGATCATACCACAATTTAATGATCCAGTCTACCTTTGGTGAACATTTGGATTATTTCTTGGTCTTTGCAGTTATGAGCAATGCTGTCATAAAGATTCTTGCACTAGTGCAAGGAATTTTTTGAGGGCACATAGCCTACATTGGAATTGCTGGGTCTTTATGTATGTGCATGTTCAACTTTCTAGGTAGAACCAACTTGTTTTCTTTTTTCTTTTATTTATTGAGGTATAGTTGATTTATAATATTATATTAGTTTCAGGTATACAACATAGTGATTAAAAATTTTTATGATTATACTCCATTTAAAGTTATTATAAAATATTGGCTCTACTCCCTGTGCTTTACAATATTTCCTTGTAGCTTGTTTATTTTATACATAGTAGTTTATACCTCTTAATCTCCTATTCCTATATTGTCCTTTCCCACTTCCATCTCCCCTCTAGTTTGTTCTGTATGAGTCTCTTTCTCTGTTGTTGTATTCATTTGTTTGACTCATCTTAGATTCTGCATATAAATGATAACATACAGTATTTGTCTTTCTTTGTCTGACTTATTTCACTAACCATAATACCTTCCAGGTTCATCCATGTTGTTGAAAAAGGCAAATTTTCATTCTTCTTTATGGCTGAGTAGTATTCCATCGTGTGTGTGTGTGTGCATGTGTGTGTACGTGTATATATATAGAGAGAGATATAGACAGATACATATATAATACATACAATCTATTTATTTACCTATCTAGCTACCACATCTTCTTTATCCATTCATCTGTTGATGGGCACTTAGGTAACTCTATATCCTGGCTATTGTAAGTAGTGCTGCTATGAACATTGGGGTGCATGTGTCTTTTCAAATTAGTGTTTTCATTTTTTCCAAATATATATCTAGGAGTGGAATTTCTGGATCATATGGTAGTTCTATTTTTAGTTTTTTGAGGAACCTCCATACTGTTTTCCACATTGACTGCACCAATTTTTTCAAATTATTAATGTTAGCATAAGATTGCTCCCTCAAATTCTGAAATCAGTCAGAGACACTTGACAGAAGAGGAGATATTTTCATTAAATCCATTCTACTAGAAAAGGAGTTTCTGAAATAATTGTTTTTTTAATTCTGAAAAAGTATGTGTTGCATATCTATGTGTTTAAAGTAAAATCTATGAATAAATTGATATTTTCTCCTTTGCTTTTTAGTGGAATATTTCAGATTATTTTTTCCAAAGAGGAGAAACTATTGAAAAAGAATTAAATAACGAAGAAGCAGCACAGCAAAAGCAGGCAGAAGAAAAAGGAGTGGTTTTAAATCGGCCGTTCCACCCTGCACCACCGTTTGATTGTTTGTGGTTGTGTCTTTATGCAAAATTGGGTGAACTATGTGTGGACCCCCGTCCTGCTGTCAGGAAGAGTGCAGGGCAAACTCTATTTTCGACAATTGGTGCACATGGAACTTTATTACAACCCTCAACGTGGCACACTGTTATTTGGAAGGTACTGTAAAATAGCTTCAGTTATCAGTTCTTAATTGAGACATGCTTATATACTTTTTCAATTAAACTTGTTCCTATTAATTTAAAAAATTTTTTTTAATTTTTAGTTTTTTTATTGAACTCTAGTTGATTTAAAATGTGTTAGTTTCACTTTCACTGAATGTGATTCAGTTATACATTTATATTCTTTTTCTTCCTATTAATTTTTAAAGAAGAGTTTCCGTCTGTGCATTTGGCAAAACAGAAAATGTTAGCTTTGTCGTATTTTTAATTGCACCTGACATAGATCAGATTAAATACTAAAAGCCTCATTTTTTATCTCTTTATCTCCTTTGCACTTCCCTTTCTCCTCGTTTTCCCCTGTGGTAATAGAACTAGTAGTTGCTAAACCACTACCTATAATTCAAATATAATATAGTCAAATGAAAATTTTCACCAGTAGTGAAATTTACTTGCAGGCTCACCAAACAAAAACCACCTCCAATTTGTAAATTCCATGTTCGTTCATTAAATATGCAGTTTCATTTTTTTAATTTTTTAATTTTATCTTCTTTTTAAAATGTTCTTACAGGGTCAACAGCTTGTTAGTGAGCATCCCCTCTTTGCTAAAAGCTCTCTGTTTTTTGTTTAATCTGTTCCATTTTAATAAAATTCTATTTATAATCCTTCCATTGCTTTTGTGAATTTTTGAAATCAGCAAGTTTGATGGTAGGCAAAATGGTAAACCTTCATTGTATTTAACAGTGTTTTCAGTTTAATAAAAAGACCCCAGAATGTCTTCTTAAAAAATTAATATGTTCCCTAATAAAAATAATTAAAAGCCCTGCTCCCCACTCCTATGTCTTCTGTTTTTTTTCGTTTTTTTTTTTTTTTTAACTAGCTGCACCACGCGGCATGAGGGATGTCAGGGATCTAACCCGGGCCCCCTGCATTGGAAGAGTAGTCTTAACCACTGGACCACCAGGGAAGTCCTCTCTTGTGTCTTCTGTTTCAACTCTATCCCCTGGCTTCTCAGTTCACAAACATGCTGCAGAGTCCTTTACTGTTTTAAAAAACAAACTGATATTTTCTCTGATTTCTGTTTTCTTTTCAGACAGCTTCATTGTTAATCTTGCTGCCTAAATCTCAATAACTTTTTTTCATTCTCAATTCCCCTGCATTCCCTTATCCCCTTGTAATTTGATATCCAGATTATTCTACTTCAGAGTATCTTAAACCTTAGCATGTAACAGAATCTCCTAGAGGACTTAATATAAGAACAAATTGCTTGAGCCACTGTCCCCAACCCCCTAGAGTTTCTGATTTCTTTCAAACCCTGGCGCAAGGACTGAGAATTTGCATGTCTGTGAAGCTCCTGGGTGATGCTGATGGTTCTGAGACCATATTTTTAGAACCACACAAATTGTTCATAGGCTCTACAAGTAGTCTTCTAATTGCCAAGTCTCTTGCCCCATGCTCAATCCTTATCCTGCTCATTTTTTGTAGCATTTAATACTGCTGATTATTTTTTCCTTGAAATTTCTCTTCCTTTGGCTTGTGTTCCACAGCATGCGTGTGCTTCTCTACTCAATTTTTATTTTATTTTTTGGGCTCCTACTACTTCCTCTGATTCTACATTTTATATGTAAACATTCCCCAAATCCCAACCGCTTCCTGCTTGATTTTTTTCAAGCACCTTCATCCAGTCCTGAAGTTTCAGCAGTAACCTCTGTCCAGATGTCACTCATAGTTATATATTTGCCTGGATCCCTCTCCTTAGCTTCATTCCCTTCTTGTACGTTACCCCCTAGATGCTCCATTGGCACCTCAGCTCAGTAAGTCTTAGACAATAGTCTATCCAATTTATTTTAATTTTTCATATTCCATGACCTTAAGGATAAACTTAATATAAGGATACCTCAGTTGGTCAGTTTCGTCTAATATATGGGGATTGATCAGAATGTCAGGTGTAATTCTTTGTAACAATGCCTAATTTTCTATGCTGTTACTTAAGCTGTGTTATCAATACTTTTTATATGCATTGTTATAAATATTTAGGTTCTCTTTCATCTATTGGACCGAGTTCGAGAGTCTTCTACCACTGCAGACAAAGAAAAGATTGAGTCCGGAGGTGGCAATATTCTCATTCATCATTCAAGGGACACAGCAGAGAAGCAATGGGCTGAGACATGGGTTTTAACATTGGCCGGAGTAGCAAGAATCTTCAACACTAGAAGATATTTACTGCAACCTTTAGGTAGATACACTTTTTTTTTTTTTCTGAGGATACAAGTAATTAATGTTAAAGGAAATTTGGAAAATACAGGAGATTCTTTAAAGTTCATATACAATGCTACTTTCCAAGAAGAATCCATCTTAACTGCCAGTCTTTGTGTTATGTGTGGTGTGTGCACGAGCATGCACGTTTTCATTCATTTCACTGAAAAAGTATGTAATGTGCACCTACTGCGGGTGAGTCTCTAGGGGATACAATGTCCTTGCTATATCATGGGTATGAGGGAAGAACTATAATTACATAAATAAATACAAAATTGCTACAATGATCAGTGCTAAAAGGAGCTTATAATAGATTGTGTGCTTATAATAGATATTTGACCAGGCCAGTGAGGTATGTGTAGGCTTCCCTGAGAAACCAGTATTTTATCTGAGTAGTAGTTCATCAGGCAAGGGCAGGAGGAACTGGGAAGAGCCTTACAGGCAGAGAGAATGTGTAAAAGAGATGGGAGAAGATTGAGGAGATGGGGATGGTGGGGACCCCGGCATGTTTGAAGGTCTGGAATGAAGAGAACACAGAAAAGTGTAATTCCACATGAGGTTGTAGAGGTAGAGAGAGGCCAGAGCATGGAACACTTTGTAGGTTATGTTCAAAAGTTAAGACTTTATTCTAAGAGCACTGGCAGGTTTTAATCCATGATGTGATGTGATCAGATATGCAGTTCAGAAATATCACTTCAGATGGTATGTGTGGAATGGAATGGCCACAAAGAAGAATGGTAGGATACTGTTAGACTGGTGAGGAAACTTGGTTGTGTAGATCAATGCCTCTCAACCAGGGCCAATTTTGCCCAACCTACTCCCTCCCCCCACAGGATATTTGACAATGTCTGGAGACAGTTTTGGTTGTCACAACTGGGGAAGGACATGCACTACTGGCTTCTGGGGGGAGTAGCAGCCAGGGATGCTGCTACACATCTTACAATGCACAGGATAGCCCCTACAACAAAGAGTTATCCAACCCAAAATGTCAGTAGTATTGAGATTGAGAAACTCTGGTATAGATTATAATAACTTCCTTCAATTCTGGTGGTAGGGCTGGGAGTGGTTGAGAAAAGTGACCAGAAGTACTTTTGTACATAATTGTGAACAAGTACATATTATTTTTTTAATTTATTATTTTATGGTTGGCTTTCCCCCCATTACATTAAAGCATAAGCATATTTACTCTTTTCGTGGGCATTTTTGTGTGGTGTTCGTCATGTACACTTTAGGGCTCTCTCTATTTTATATATACATATACATATATATATATATATATAATGTACATACGTATACATTTTAAATCTTAGATTTTTGTTTTCATGTAAAATTTACATATAATGAAATGTGCCAATCTTAACTGTATGTTCGCTGAGTTTTGACAAATAAGCATCGTTTTTAATACCTCTGTGATAGTTACTTTATCTGAAAAGCTAAGAACTAATAGATTTAGATTTTTTAAAATGAAGACATGATGCAGTTCATGTAGCGTTGATGATTTTTTATAATTTGAACACTAGGAAATGGTTTTTATTATTTTAGAATAAGGTGGTGTCAGGGTGATGCTCATAGAATGGTTCAGAAGTGTTCCTTCCTCTGCAGTTTTTTTTGAGTAGTTTGAGAAGGATAGGTGTTAACTCTTCTCTAAATGTTTGGTAAAATTCACCTATGAAGCCATCTGGTCCTGGATGTTTGTTCATTGGAGTTTTTAAATTACTGATTCAATTTCATAACCAATAATTGTTCATATTTTCTGTTTCTTCCTGGTTCAGTCTTGGGAGATTCTTTCAAAGAATTTGTCCATTTCTTCTAGGTTGTCCATTTTATTGGTGTATAGTTGTTCATAGAAGTCTCTTATGATTCTTTGTATTTCTGTGGTGTCAGTTGTAACTTCTTCTTTTTCATTTCTGATTTTATTGATTTGGGCCCTCTCCCTTTTTTTCTTGATGAGTCTGGCTGAAGGTTTGTCAATTTGGTTTATCTTTTCAAAGAAGCAGCTTTTAGTTTCATTGATCTTTTCTATTGTTGTTTTAGTCTCTATTTCATTTATTTCTGCTCTGATCTTTATGATTTCTTTCCTTCTACTAACTTTGGGTTTTGTTCTTTTTTCTCTAGTTCCCTTAGGTGTAAAGTTAGGTTGTTCATTTGAGATTTTTCTTATTTCCTGAAGTAAGCTCGTATGGCTATAAACTTTCCTATTAGAACTGCTTTTGCTGGCGTCCCAAAGGTTTTGGATCATTGTGTTTTCATTTTCATTTGTCTCTAGGTATTTTTTGATTTCCTCTTTGATTTCTTCAGTGATCCATTGGCTGTTTAGTAGCATATTGTTTAGCCTCCACATGTTTGTGGTTTTTTGCAGTTTTTTTCTTGTAGTTGAAAATTTTGCCATTTGCAGCAACATGGGTAGACTTGCAGGGCATTATGCTAAGTGAAGTAAGTCAGACAGAGAAAGACAAATACTGATATGATATCACTTCTATGTAGAATCTAAAAAATAAAACAAACTAGTGAATATAACAAAAAAGAAGCAGACTCACAGATACAGAGAACAAACTAGTGGTTACCAGTGGGGACAGGGGGCAAGTGGGGCAATACAGGGGTGGAGGACTGGGAGCTGCAAACTATTGGGTATAAGATAGGCTGCAAGGATGTATTTTACAACACTGGAATATAGCCAGTATTTTGTAATAATTGTAAATAGAGTGTAACCTTTAAAAATTGTATAAAAATTTTTAAAAATATTTTTAAATAATGCGGTTAATATTTTTAACATAACCATGTGCAATATATAATTATACCTAGTCTTTTAGAAAGAAGACTTCTTCCTAGACATAGAATATATTAATGAAAGAACTGCTGGGTTTTTTCCTAACTATGGCATAGAATATTCTAAATCTGAGACTTGGTCACCATTCTGGTGGGGAAATGTAATGTTTCATCTGACTTTTGGACTGGAATGGCAACAAGCAGAAGTATTTTGTTTTGTTGTTTTGATAGTTTTTAGACAAAAATTTTTTAAACTCTTTGAACAGTTTACTGAAAAATCTGTTTTTTATTGTATGTAAATTATACTTCAATTTTTTTTAAAAAAAAAGTATGGAGAGGAAGAGACATATAACTGGGCAAGTGTTATCATTTATCCTGTAAAGGCAGAGCAATACTTACTGTTTTATACCAGACTTAGTTCCAGCTTTCCAATTAACTGAATGCTTCCTCAGTCATATATGGGTTTATCCCTTCTTGAAAAAACATCTAGTCTTTGATAGCTTTTGTGAAGTGAAATTCTTTAAACCTCGATTATCTCTATTTCATAGCCTACTTATGTTATCCTTTGCAGAATGTCAGTTCCTCTGATTTTTGCATTATTTAAATACAAATAGGTGGGTAATAATCCATGCTACTAACAAAGCCATTGGGCTAGATGTCTGTAGGAACAAGATCATTTTTTGCTGGGCTTCATAGGAACAAACCACACCGGGCCATAGAGAGTTTCATTATAAACGTGCTTAGTTGGTCACAGGAGTAGAGCAAGACATTGAATTGATTAGTGGAAACAACAGCTACCATTCAGCCCATGCTCTGCTGATGGTAGATCAGTCGACTCGGTTTTACATGGGAGAAATAAATTTAGACTCATTGTAAAAGGACAGTCTAATCTTTATGGTGCATTTTCTCCTGGCAACTCACTGATGGGGGAAAAATGTTTAAGAAAATTCCACAACTGTAAAATTATTTAAATATGAAAACCAAAGTGTAAAGTTAAGATTTTTATGGAGTATGATTTACAGTTTATTTTAAACATTTAGACGGATAAAAAAACGTGTATCATTGTTATACCTTTTCCAATATGCTTAAGAATGGGAACATCTTAATGATGATTAATGATCTTAATCATTAATAAAGGTAGATGGATAGACTGAAGATGTTACTGAAAAGTTTTTGTTTTCACCCTCAAGTTTTTATTCTGTTCTCCTTAGGCAGAAGTACTAGAATAGAAACATGTATACATACATTTACAGAGTTTTATTTTTAAGACCAAAACCGTGTTTGATATACTCATTGTCCTCTTCTTGATGCTGTATGTTCCTGTAGCTGACAAAAATTTTTTACTGGGTTTTTGGGTTGTAATGATTTTAATTCACATTGTTAGTACCTTAGCATATTTTTTCTAGTTCTATAGGAATTTAAGCAGAAAAATAAAGCAAATAAACTTTAAAGTGTCTAATAGTAAGAGAAAATTTGATCTCTTTTATGGTGATAAATTTTTTTTTCCCTCTTCCTAATATAGGAGATTTTTCAAGAGCATGGGATGTTCTTCTTGACCATATACAATCAGCAGCACTCAGCAAAAACAATGAAGTATCTCTGGCTGCGCTGAAAAGCTTCCAGGAAATTTTACAGATTGTGACCCCTGTCAGAGACTCAGATAAGCCTGAGACACCACCTGCAGTTAATGTCCCTGTGCCTGTCCTTTTAGGGTCCATATCAGGCCCTGGCCTGAACAGGCCATTTGTAAGAACAGATTCCATTGGAGAAAGACTTGGAAGATATAGCAGCTCTGAGCCACCCGTAGTTACTGATGAGCTTGAAGATTTGAATCTCTGGTGGGCTGCATGGAATACCTGGTATAGAGTTGGATCTGAAAGCACTAAGCCTCCTATTACTTTTGATAAACTAACTTTCATTCCCAGCCAGCCTTTTCTTACAGCTTTAATTCAAATATTTCCAGCTCTTTACCAACACATAAAAACTGGTTTCAACATGGATGATTTGCAAAAGTTGGGAGTCATACTACACAGTGCCGTTTCAGTCCCAATAAGTTCAGATGCATCCCCTTTCATTCTTCCATCTTACACTGAAGCAGTTTTGACAAGTTTACAGGAAGCTGTACTTACAGCTCTAGATGTTCTCCAAAAGGTAATAGAATTTTAGTGGCTATCTAAGCAATATTGAATATGGTTCTCTGGAACTTTTTTTTACTTCGCTATATATTTTTTGGGATAAATTCTGGATCATCAAGATTGTTGTGTGTGTATACTTTGGGATGAATTCAAGATTGTAAAGATCAAAAAAAAAAGATTGTAAATATCCATTTATTTTTAAAACTTTTATTTTTCTAATATATTTTAAAAGGTATTTCAGGTTTATTTTGAGAGTCTTTAAGAAACTGCCTGCATTCTCTTGCTTCTGTTCACCAGCTTTTTTTGGTTTGTTCATGTAACTCTTCACAAGAGGATATACTTTTGGAATGACAACTTTAGTAAAGTATCTCTATAATTAGAAAATTAATAAGCCATAGGATTATATTTTGGTTTTTTCATCTGTACTTAAATTTAGCTCTGGAATTGTTGGAAGCCTATATTTTTTAAAAAAGAAGTAAGAATAAATTTATAAAGTATTTTTCTCACAGAAATTTTAAAAAGATATATTTTAACCTATGTGTGTTTTGTTCCTGCAAAATATATATGTATATATATATTAAAACAGACCTAAAAATTATTGAGCACATTCCAGTTAGCAAGCAAGACCAGATCAAAATCAAAGAATGTTTTAAACTGTCAAGGTAATTATTAGCACAATTCACAACAACCAAAATGCTAAACAAAAAAAATGCCACCTGAAGAGCCAGCAATCTCAACAAAGTAGCTATGACATTCTAACAAAATTAGAATGGAAGTATTAGATTCTGATTACACATGTGTTATCAGTAGCCATTTGTGTACTGAAGATCATGTTTTCTAATTAAGTGATTGCCTTATATACAACTGGATTGAAGAAAACTTTCAAAGTAAGAATGGTGGTTTCTACTACACCATAATATGCCTTGAATGACTCTGGAGGAAGTCTAGCTGAGCAGTAATTCCTTGATCTCTTTACCCCTAGTTACACTGTGCAGAGAAACAAATTGTGTAGAAACTTAAAATCTAAGAGAATTTGGCATTTTAAAAACTTTATTGTAGGGATATCAGTTTTCCATAATTGAAATCAAAAGAGCTGCTTTTATTTTCAGTGGGGGGAGAAAAGTAGCCTGTCAATAATAACTTTTTTCTCCCTGACTGTGAACATAAGTTGCTTATAGACTGCCTTAGAGGGAATGGAAAAGTTAATATATTAGAGAAAGAGCATAGGCCTTGTGAGATACCCATAATCTAGAACTTTCAGATGTTTAATTCAAGCTTTTATATATGTGTAGAGGATAGTAAACAAAAGGAAACAACAAACCCCCAAAACTTTTTTCCATGGAAAAAAGCATATAATTTTATTTAGGAAAAAACTGCTGCTTTCGCAATAAAAAAACAAATAGAATCATTCATCCCAACTACTAGGAATTTGTTCTAAGCTTTGAACTTTTAATGGCTTTGAAAGCAATATATACCTTCGATTGGGAACTTAGGAAGTTTTATTGTTGGAAACTTAAGAAGTTTTATTTATATAAATTGATATCATTTTGTATTACTAATTTTCACTCTAGCCATTGTTTATTACTTATGTGATTATCTAAATGATGTTTCATAATACTTGAATGTGATTCAAATATATAGGGTCTTTAATATTTCCTAACAGAAAACATATTTCATTATTAGTAAAGAGTGTTTTTATTTTTTCTTTCTTTTTCTTTTTCCAAGTAAGGGTGTTTTTATATTTCCCCCCACAGGTGTCAGAAAATTTTTTCACAAGCAAAATTTACTTGCTTTGGGACTTTATTCATAAACTAATAAGCTATTCTGCAAAACATTTTATTGATTAAAAGCAGTTTTCCTTCCTAAAGGAAAAACTCATTTCTAATTTCATGTTTACCCTTACATTGTTTAGGGTTTCAGGGTCATAGTCTTTTCCTTGGTTTTCAGATCACTAGTTCACAACCAAAATGATTTAGTCATGTAGGCCAACTTTTTTTTTTGGCCAAGATACTTTGGCATACATGGGGGACCTGAGAATTTGATTATCTGCTTTCCCTAAGTTCTGAGATCAGGAGACTGCATCTATCTTATTTATTGCCACACGGATTGAATTATTTCAAATGACTTAATAAGAGAAACCTTGAACCATGTGAGAGGTTAGATGTCCAGTTTCTTTTCTTTTTTTCACGTACACAGTTTTCAAGGACTAATAAGAACTGTTGTCCAGATTGCTTATGGATTCTTAGCTTTTGGACTAAAATCTGTTACCAGATTTATATATAGGCTTTTCTGATAAACTTCAGAATACTGAAGAAAGCCAATAATAACTTTTTCTTAGAATGAAGTTTGTTGTAAAAAAAAAAAAAGAAAAAAAGAGTTGGTTCCATATTATGCATTTTAAGATTCCAGAATTCAACTGTAACACTATTAGTTTTTTTTTTTTTTTTTAATAAAGGACCACTGAAAATTAAAACATATAGTCCAGGTCATTATTTGTTGCTAAGATATTTTCAGAAAAATTAGTTTTCTAAGGTCTCCACACAGACTTTTCCCTCCCTCCCTTGCTTTGTCACTGAAAATAAAAGAATTCATTTAGGGTAATTATATCTTTTCCACAGTAATTTCTACTTGTTTACTTGTAAGAGTTAAGACTCAGCAAGGGGTTAATAAAGAAGACCAGTGAAACTATTAGAAGTAGTTAGTAGAGAGAATTTTTTTAGGCTGTATACCTTTCAAGTTCATGATTCACTGTTTCTGAGAAAAGTAACCAAGTAGGGAAAGATGGTATTAGATATCTTTGTTCTACTTTCACATTGTAATTATAGGATAATCAAACATACTAATGGGCAGCACTTTGCTTATCTACTTTGTACCTCAAGATAATTTTATCTAAAACACCAGTTAAAGCTAAATGGCTACCTCTTCTCTGAGGGAAAATAAAACTAGTCTTTTATCTGACAGGTTAAAAAAGCCATGATTGCATGAAAATATAAATGTTGTGCACATCTTTTTAAAGAAATTCCTTAAAATTTTGAAATGCTTTGAATTTTGATTTTGTATTTTGAGGGTACCTCAAGTGTAGAATGATCATGCTTTTTGTTTTGTAAAGCACAAATATATTTTAGATACTTCATAACATATCATTAAATATTTTTCCCACAGAGAGAAACGAACACTAAAACAGGAAAATATGAAAGGATGGGAGGAGAAAACACATATGTCGCTAGAGAAAATAAAAACATAAGATTTATTTTTAAGTATTTTCAATGTATTTGAAGTAATTAAAATCTGCAGTATCAGAATATGTATTCTTTGTTTTATGAAATTATTTGTAGCATTAAGTTTAATTTCTATTAAATTTTTAAATTTTTCTTGTTTTAAATCAAGTCTATATATTTAGATACATTAGACACTAAATATACTCTGCCCTGTTAAAAATTAATATACTGTATACATTTCTTTTAGAAACAAATTTTTATTCATAACTTATTTTCCCGACTGTAATGAACATGATTATTTGTTAAAGTCTGTGGACCAGGCATGATACAGGAATCAGCTGTCATTTCAATAAGTTAATGCCATCACTTAAGTAGAAGTCAACATCATCTTAGTCAGTGAAGCATTGTAAATGGTCTGATGGGTATATTACTGAACAAATGATCAGATTGTGGAACCTCAGAACTGCCAGGGTTTTCTCTTTAAGTGCTTGCCCTTTGTTTAGTCTGCTGAGTAATAAGCCACACTTTTAATTAAAAAACGTTTTTTAGCTGATTAATACATTTAGCCTACACTTTATTCAGTAATAGTTTAAAATAGCTTGAATGTCCTTCAGGGCTTATAAAAAATTGTATAATACTTAACATAAAATAGGACAGCCTTTTCGATTCTTTGGTTAAACAAAAGCATATACAGTAAAGAACTTAATGGAGTTCAGATTATGCATTCTACTATTCATATATTGTTTTTATAGGCCATCTGTATAGGACCGGAAAACATGCAGATAATGTATCCAGCTATATTTGACCAGTTATTGGCATTTGTAGAATTTTCCTGTAAACCTCCACAGTATGGACAGCTAGAAACAAAACACATTGCAAATGCAAAGTATAATCAGGTAATTTGCTATAAATTATATTTACTCTGTAAGATTTCATGGCTTATAAATATAGTCAGTTCCACTTAAGATGGACTTTGATTATCCCAGAAAATTTTCATTCACAAATAAACTTTCATATGTATGTTAACAGTTTAAGCTGAAAAGAAACACTATTTGGAAGACCTTTTCTGTGTTCCTTTTGTGTGTTTGTTTGTTTATTACTTTCTTTTCCCAAGTGGTTCTCCAGAAAGTTTGGCCTTGCATGTTACTCTTTCTTCGAAGTTCCTTTCTTTGTGTCCTCATCCCGCTCTAAAATGGCTTCTAAATCCCTAAGCCTAATCTTATCTAAAATAGATATCTGCAATACAAAATGAAGAAATCTGTGTGTACTAAATAAGTCTACTACTGGTGTGAAATTTAGTTGGATTTTACATAAAAGATTTTTATAGCCATAGTTGGCAAATTTTAACTTTGTTTTGGCTTAGGGGAAAAGTAAATTTCTGAATGCATGCACATGCTGATTTTGTTCACTCAACATAAAAATTATAATTTTACATGGTCCGAAACGTAGTTTTAATGTGTATTAACTTTTCTCATTCTATTTGTCTTGCAACACAATGGAATCACAATAGATCCAACTATTTGCACCGGTGAGTTAAATTTCCTAAAATTGTCCTAACCTATTGGCAACAAATAAAGTACATCTTTCCCAGTTTTTGATAGAATGCTCTATGTGCTTTTTCTGATAGTTTTAATTTTTGTCTGGCTGAAAATTATTCTTTCATGAAGTACATATCTCTTTGAAAACTTTGCACGTAATATAATCTGGCCTAAAACCAAGGCCTAAACTTTAAGACAAAGAAGCTTTCGCTTTGAAAACAATATGATTTCATTTAATCTCATTTTTATTTTAACTCTGTGAAAATATTACTTTCTAGGCGGAATGGGTAGCCTTGAATTATGTACCATTTGCTGAAAGGTCTTTAGAAGTAGTTGTGGATTTATACCAAAAAACAGCCTGTCACAAAGCAGTGGTGAATGAGAAAGTACTCCAGAATATTATTAAGGTATTTTTTTTAATTTCCATACTTTCATTTAATAATGTCAGTATTATTGAAATTTCTCCTTAGGTAATAATATATTATCATATATTGAGATAAATGAAAAATATAATTTGGTATTATTTATAGTTACTCTTCTCCAACATTCATGGATATTATTTAGGAAGCCGTTTTTTTTTTTTTAATTAATTTATTTATTTTTGGCTGTGTTGGGTCTTCCTTTCTGTGTCAGGGCTTTCTCTAGTTGTGGCGAGCAGGGGCCACTCTTCATCGCAGTGCACGGGCCTCTCACTATCGTGGCCTCTCTTGTTGTGGAGCACAGGCTCCAGACACGCAGGCTCAGTAGTTGTGGCTCACAGGCCCAGTTGCTCCGCAGCATGTGGGATCCTCCCAGACCAGGGCTCGAACCCGTGTCTCCTGCATTGGCAGGCGGATTCTCAACCACTGCACCACCAGGGAAGCCCAGGAAGCCGTTTTTTTAAAACGAGAAGGTTTTTTTAATGAAAAATATTTTAAAGTAAGAGTGCATTAGATTTTTTATGATTCTTAAATTTTGCCACATAAGACAATAAGCATCCTGTTTCTTAGGACAGGATGCTCTATGATTTTGGGGCAGATGAGCCTGAGAGTGTTTCTCATCTGTAAAAGAAGGGTAATACCAGTACAAATTTCATGTCTTAACCATTAAGAGATTCAATTGAGATATGGCATTTAATGATACTTGCCAAGTAGTCAGTGTTGAATAAAAAGTTAGGTTCCCCCTTCCCTCAATAGACAAGGAAATAACTGCCTAGGGGATCTTGGAAGGATTAACAGAAGTAACATTTGAAGAAGGAGTACCAGCAAAAAGGGAGGAGGAGATGTAGATCAATTAAGCAATATAAAAGATCATGGTATATTTTTAAAGCAGTGTTGAGAAATCCCACTTAGGGAGGTGGCAGGGCCTGGAATAAGTCTGAAAAAGTGGCTATGGGTATTACAAGCCATCATAAGGCATCAGATTTTATTCTTTAACCATTGAAGGTTTGAACATGGAGGAGTGACATGAATCAGTTTGTATTTTTTAAGGAATTAAATAATCAGTTTTCTGTACTCCAGAACACTTCATTGATGCCACTTACTACATTGCATTGTGGTTAATTGGACAAGGCTCCTCAGAAATTGTGGTTAATTGGACAAGGCTCCTCAGAAATTGTGGTTAATTGAACAAGGCTCCTCAGAAATTGTGAACTTCGTGACAGCAAGAACTGAATTTTCCAGTTCTGTATACATTTACTGAGTATATACTATGTGCCAATCTCTGTATTAGTTGCTTAAATATTTTAAAAAATAAATGTATAAATCAAATATATTTGCTGTGCTTAATATTCCCTTGACATTGGTAAAATATTAATCTAGTAGTAAACCATACTTTTCATTTATCTAATCTTGAGTTATAACATGTTAATTCAGAGTGGCCGGTGTATAATTTAGTATTCTTTTGTTTGCATATGACACAAATTCAGGCTCTGACTAGCTTTAACAATAAAGGGACAGGCTTAGTTGGAAAATTCAGAGATGGAGGGCTTTAGGATTGGTTGATCCAGTGGTTCAGTACTATCACCAAAAACCAAAATTTTTTTCCCTGTTCTGCTTTCCAGGGGGTTGACTGCATCCTAACTATGTTTCTTCTCATAGTTGTAGGCTAATAAAGGGATTATATGTCAGTAGCAGGTGTGTGTTTATCAGATTCTTCTTAAGTTACTAAAATCAAGTGAATCGGCTTTAGTCCCATGCCCAGTCTTGAATCAGTGATTATGGCCAGAGAAATGGAGTAGATTGATTGGCTTAATAAACTAATCATCTCTTTACCCTAATTTCCAACTGGATGTGGGGAGGGGAAAGAGATAAATAGATTCTGGGTAGGCTAATTATCTGTTAGTGGAGGCCCATTTCATGCTAATATGTAATGGTTCACATGTTCACTGTGTGAGTATTCAGTAATCATTTGTGTGGAGGATGATGAAATCAGGTTTTATGTTCACTCCATAACATTAAAATATGAAAACGTATCTCATCTACTCTTTATCTTTCTCAGACTAGAATTTTTATATAAAAGCTCAATTTTCAGTCTAATGCACATTATCAAACGGTATGCTGAAACTATTTATTGATGGTGCTCTGGGGTAACTCACTGTGATAGTTTCGTCAGTCTAGTGTTCTAGTTGTTGGATAGTACTATGACCAGAGAAATTCATTCTGAACCACTGAATTAGTTCTTTAATGATTAACAGCAACCTGTCTCAGAAGTTGACCAATTAAAAAGTAAGTCTCAATATTTTAGTCACTAGACATAGTTCAGATGCTGTGCTGTGTTCTCAAGGGTTAATGATAAAATAAACCAAGTTCTTGAATTATCAACTTTTCTCAAATATTTGGAAAAGGAAAAAAATACATTAAAATGTTAGTGTAGAGTATAAAATTCAAAGAATTCTAAAGATAAAGTATAAGACTTCAAAGTAATGATACTCTAGGCCATGTTTACCTAACCATTAGTGAAAAAATATAAGCAGTATTGATCTCTCTTGGATGGGAGAAACCCCATCAGTCAAATTATTTTCTGCCAGGAGAACTATGGCAGAATGCTCTAATTTTATAACGTCAAGTTGGAGAAGCTGCAAAATTGTAAGTTTCTTACTCTTAACTTTTCAGAAAACATCTCTATTTTTTATGATGCGAAACCGAGGTTCAAAAAGGTTATTATTCAATCCTTATTCAGGGTCATTGTTTATAAAATGGACATAGGACTTAAAAGTATATCTTTCTAGGGAATTCCCTGGTAGTCCAGTGGTTAGGACTCTGCGCTTTCAGTGCTGAGGGTGCGGGTTCTATCCCTGTTCGGGGAGCTAAGATCCCATATGCCTCGGGAAGTGGCCAAAAAAAAAAAGTATATCTTTCTAGGCAGTATGATTTGAGGACCATGTCTGAGAATTGGTCTTTCTAGAAAATAACATCCTATTTAAAATGAAAATACCTATGTTATTATTTTTTGCTCTCAGCTATAGTTTTTTTTAAGTAATTAAAGCTGTGTGTGTTTGTTTTAATTAGTACTTATCTTAAACTGTCTTTATTTTCACAGACTCTTAGGGTTCCTCTCAGTTTGAAGTATTCCTGCCCTTCCGAAAGCACATGGAAACTAGCAGTATCTTCTCTCCTCAAAGTTCTTTCTATTGGGCTACCTGTTGCCCGGCAGCATGCTTCTTCTGGAAAATTTGACAGTATGTGGCCAGAACTAGCCAACACTTTTGAAGACTTTCTCTTTACTAAAAGGTCAGCTTATTCATTTTTACAGTTAAGACAGTCTTTCAAGAAGTACACATTATATCTGTAATTGCTCTAAAAACAGTATTTCTCATTATTCATTAACAAAGTAATTGACTCTTAAGATTGCTAGATTGTATACAAAGAAGAAGCGGATTAGGCATTTATCCACTGGGTACATTATCTGTGAGCAGTGGAGATTTTTGCTGTTTACAGTGTTTTGGTTGTAAGACAGGGGTCTATATATGAGGTCACATGAATGCATCATAATTAAGGAGCCATGGTTTTAACTCGATGAAGTTAAGAAGGTCCATTTTAAAAATCTGATGCCCATTTAGCATTACAAGAGAAAAACAACTTCCGAAAATGAGTTTTTTTAAGAATAAATAACATCATTGGTAATAACGAACAGCTCTTTAAGATGTTTAAGTTTTGCAAAGAAGAATGTAATTTTCATTGTATACATTCCAACTGAGGGTGTGTCTTAAGGATGCTATTTTGACCCCTCACTGAATGAGAATAGGGTAATTAGAATACGGAATTTTTTGAATGAGGAGTCTGCTGCAGTCTCTCTAGAGCTGTACTATCTAATACAGCAGTCACTAGCTACAATTAACTTAAATTTTTAATTAACTAAGTCACATTAATAACTCAGTTCTTCATTCTCACTAGCCACGTTTCAACATTGCCATGTGTGGCTAGTGGTTGCTCTAGTGGGTACTGCAGATCATTGAACATTCCCATCATCACAGGAAATTCCATTTGGCAGCACTAATCTCAAATGTGCCATTTTACTAAAGATGGACTTAACCAGTAATAGCTGTGATAGGTAGGTAGTCTTCAGTACTCCTACAATCTAATTTTCCTTTGTGCTATAGTGGTGAAATTCTATGACAACAAAAGTTTTTCTATTTTTTTTTATCCGTTAATCTTTTTTTTTTTTTTTTTTTTTTTTTTTGCGGTATGCGGGCCTGTCACTGTTGTGGCCTCTCCCGTTGCGGAGCACAGGCTCCGGATGCACAGGCTCAGTGGCCATGGCTCATAGGCCCAGCTGCTCTGCAGCATGTGGGATCTTCCCGGACCGGGGCACGAACCTGTGTCCCCTGCATCGGCAGGCAGACTCTGAACCACTGCACCACCGGGGAAGCCCCATTAATCATTCTTTAAAACTATAGAAGGATGAATGTGTCATGCACTGCTATTTAATCATTAAAAATTGTTAGTTTGAAACCATTTAAATTATAAATTTCATATACTTGAAGAAAAACCTACATTGGCATATTGATAATGATCAGATGAGTCTACACAGAATGATTTAACTGAAGAGTTTCTATCTTTCTAATGTGGTTTAGTTATTAAGTAAAGAAAAGTTGTAGAGTGCAGAAGGTTAACTTACATTTTTCTCTGTAGAGGTTTATCTGATATTTCAGAATTGGAAGTAATGACATGTGATCGTAATTTCTGTTTCCATAACTGGTCAGACTTTGTTTTGCTTTCTTATATATTTCTCAACTTTAGAAATCTTATTA
This sequence comes from Lagenorhynchus albirostris, assembly GCF_949774975.1. Classification (NCBI taxonomy): domain Eukaryota; kingdom Metazoa; phylum Chordata; class Mammalia; order Artiodactyla; family Delphinidae; genus Lagenorhynchus; species Lagenorhynchus albirostris. The sequence goes on along the minus strand of NC_083105.1, from coordinate 53,592,652 downwards.
ATACCAATGCAAGCATATTCTTTGTATTGAATATATGCAGGAAAATGATAGTGACTCACAAAGCATATCTAAGCAAATTCTGTTTTCATTTTTAAAATAACCCTGGGTATTTGAGTTCCTTTGTGGACCCTGTTGCCTATGTCACTACGTTAATTTGTATGAAGCAAACAGATTTAGAAATTTAAACTTTTCTTTTTCTTTCTCAATTATCTGTCTGTATATGCATGTTGCCCTATTAATAAGTTGAATGAGCTTAGATCAGTTTTTTTGAAATGAGTAAAACTTCTTTAAGAATTTCTTTTCCTATGACTGAGTCTTTCCACCGTCTTTCTTATTCTCAAGTTTCTTATTGAACATTCTTCATTTTCCAAGCTTTGTTCTTATTTTATTAAATTCAGTTTCTTAAGTACTTTCTTTGTGTACAGGAAAGTAGGTAGAGAAACAAAGGCCTAATAATAGGTAATTAACATTTTATGTAATTTTTGTATTCATGCAGTTGTAGTATAATTTCATTACAGTATTTTGCCTGTTGGAGGCCCTACTTACATTAAAGGTTTGAGTATATTGAGTATGTTGAAAAATCACACAGTTTAAGAAACAGTTAACATAGAGGATAAGAGCATTGACTCAGGAGCCAGATTACCTGGATTCAAATCCCAACTGTACAACTTTGTAACTGTGATATTTTGTACAAGTTATTTATGTTTCAGTGACTCATTTTCCTCATCTGCTAAATAGGAATAGTAATGCTACCTAACTCATAGGGTTATTGTGAGGATTAAATCATTTAAATGAATGCTTAGAATAGTTCCTGGAATGTAAGTGCTTCTATTAAAATGCTTGCTCCTACTATTATCCTCATAATCATTATTTCTTTCACTTAAGAGAAACTGACATTATCCATATCCTTTACCGTGAAACAGCTATATTTTAAACTAAAAACTTAACGACCAAAACTTTAAATAACTGGGACTAGGAAATTTACCCCTAAATTTGGGGTTTTTTTAAATGGCTAGAAAAAAAATAAAGGTACTAAATTCTGGTACTAAGTAACACAGAATCAGTGTTCTAAGTTGTGGTTATTCTAGTTACACATTTAAGCCTTCTACTACATGAAGTAATAGAAAGATACCCTGTATTGAGAGTCAGGAGACCTGTGGCCTACTCTTGACTCTGCCGCCTACTTTCTGTTCACCTTGAACTGGTCATTTCCTCTCAGTTGGCATCATTGTCCTTAATTGTAAGACTAAATTAACTGATTTGACTACTTGTAAAAGTCCACAATTGTTTTATGTATTTTGACTTAATGTTTTAATCAGTGTTTTTAATTGAATAGTTTACATTGATAAAGCCAATTTAGTTTTTATTTCATAGTCCAAAAATACCTTAAGGCTCAAAGTGAAAGCTTTTATTAGTTAGTTGATGATAAAAATGCAGTGCTCACTAAGAGAACTTAAAAACCATGCACACTTTCACAGTTTCATGAGAAGATTTTGCCTTTGTTTTTGTTTTCCAAATAATTGATTACTTTGGAAAATCACAAACTGTTAGATTTTAAATTTTATTTTATGGCACATATACACAATGTTCTATAATTGAAATCTATCAGTAGTAGTATTTGAACAGTAGGAAGAGTGTTTGGAATAGCATGACTTAGGTTTTTAGATAATATGAATATTTGAGTATCTTTTATATTGGAACATTTATAAGTTTTTTAACCTAATTACTGATACTCAAAGACTGTGTGAATAACCATACCTTTCTCTGTGATGTTTCCCAACTGTTTATGGTCTGCAAGCTGCTTTCATACAGTAACAGCAACAGTACAGTAACAAAGAAAACAAATAAAACCAAAATCAACTAGAAGAAACAAGAGGCTTTGGACATCACTGAGGACTATCATAAGTGAATGAATTGTTTAAATGAGTGAAAGAAAAACAATTAAAAATGAGCAACATAAGGACTGTAACCTGGTGGACACTTAAAGTCTGTTAGGAATTCATTCAGCCACCCTTTGAGTACCAAAACATGGTACTTGTCCTCTAGAAGACACGTGGGCTAGTGGGAATTGATACAATTAATAGTCTGTTGACCTTCAGTTAAAAATCACTAAGTACTACCCAAAAGAATTGAAATGAAACGTGTTCACACAAAAACTTGTACACTAATGTTTGTAGCAGCATTATAACAGCCAAAAAATGAAAACAATCCAAATGTTCAACTGATGAATGGATAAATTAAATGTGATATGTACATCCATACAGTGGAATATTCAGCCATAAAAAGGAATGAAATACTGATGCATGTTACAACATAGATGAATCTTGAAATTATTATGCTAAGTGAAAGAACCCAGACACAAAAGGCCATATATTATATGGTCTCATTTATGTGATATGTCCAGAATAGGCAAATCAGTAGAGATAGAAAATAGATTAATGGTTATCAGAGTTGGGAGGAGGGTAGAATGGGGAGTGACTACTAATGGATACAGAGTTTCTTTGGAGGTGATGAAAATGTTCTAGAAGTAAAAGAGGTGACCATTGCACAACTTTGTGAACATACTAAAAAGCTGAATTGTGCAATTTAAAAGGGTGAATTTTATGGTGTATGAATTATATCTCAAAAAATAATTTTAATGTACCATTCAGAGAGAACTGATGAAAAATACACATAATACTTTATCAGTTTGAAGCCTCTTTTCTTTCAAATAAAGATTCATGAAAAAAATTTTTTTTAATTACTAACTACTGTACTCCTCAAGCTTAGAGACTATACGGATCTTATATGGCCCATTTGTACCTGCAGTATTGACTATCTCCCTTTATAATTGATAGGTAAATTCTGTTAATCATCTGTGTTTTTAAAAGCTCGACCAATGTTTTTTGATATGCTCACAGTATCTAGAAAGGATACTAACTATAAATTAAAATAAATAAACATTAGTGTGAGTTCTGAGATCAGAAGATTCAACCTGTGCACAATTGAATAAATTCTTGATTTTATTGATCACTAGGATTAGGAGGAGTTAACCTTTCAGCTTTGTATGCTACTCTCTTCCCTCATTATAAGATATTTTAAAACTACAGTTCAGGGGCTTCCCTGGTGGCTCAGTGGTTAAGAATCTGCCTGCCAATGCAGAGGACACGGGTTTGAGCCCTGGCCAGGAAGATTCCACAGGCCGCGGAGCAACTAAGCCTGTGCACCACAGCTACTGAGCCTGCGCTCTAGAGCCCGTGAGCCACAACTACTGAAACTCGTGCACCTAGAGCCTGTGCTCCACAACAAGAGAAGCCACTGAAATGAGAAGCCCTCGCACTGCAATGAAGAGGAGCCCCACCCCCGCCACAACTAGAGAAAGCCCGCGTGCAGCAACAAAGACCCAGTGCAGCCAAAAATGAACAAATAAATAAATGAAATCTATTTTAAAAATTGGAAGTCTCAAAAAAAAATAAGGTTCAGTGTTTCTGATATGTGATCCCAATAATATTAATACTGTATGTTCCTGATAAGCTTTTTTTTATTAGTACAATAGTTAGCCAGTTGGTATTTGTCTTTGTGTGTGTGTGTATTTTAATACCTGTGGTTAGATAAACCAAATAATACCAAATAGAGCAAAAATAGCTCTAGATACAAAACTCTATACTGTACCTCTAAATCTAAATATGATAATACTGTTTTTACATTTATAACTTTTATAAAAGAAAAGAACTTAGGCTCAAATATCATATAAATCTAGGTTCAAATTGTGGCCTTGTCATTTATTTACGATGTGTTCTTGGTCATATTACTAAGCCATTCGAACCTTCAGTTTCCTCTTCTGTCAATTACATGATAATACATGTGGTTACTGTGGAACATAGGAGATAATGTAAATAAAGCTCATAATACACTGGCTGGCTTTCTAATTTTTGCTGTCATTATTATTGTTATAATCATTACCATCCTATTCTCAGCTGTTTTTAAGTGCTTAATATTTCATTGTTTCATAAGTTTAATAGAACTATACTGCTCATTCTTATTCAGAGCCACAGGGTCTAGAATTAGCTTTGGTTCCCTCGGAACTGTTGATTTATTCTGATCTTGTTGGAACACTGTTCTGTTTTAGAAAGTCTGAATCAGTCCACTTCTTTCCAGATGTTCTCTTTTACTGTAAAGATATTTAGTATACTGTATTTATTACAAATTAATGCGCAGTGGGCTGTTGCTGAATGAATAATTCAGCATCTTGACCAAGGCTCTTTTAACTTTCTCTGAAATTACTAGCAATATAAGTGAATTCAGTTTTTGTCACAGTGGTAATTTTTGCTGTAACTCCAGATGATAATATCTTTACTTTTCTTCATTTTTCATTCATAGTATTAAAAGAAGTTTTGTTCTACAGGTTTTATTTAGTTCAAGATTGTACTAATTATTTTTGTAGCTAGAATTTCATGTTTGTAATTAGCTTAGTCATTTATACTAATTAATTAAAAATACTGTTCTTTTAAATAACTGATAATGTTCTAACTTGGGTGAGAAAATATATTTTTTTGATACTTGAATTCTGTTTATTTTCTGTTTGTATTTTAAGGAGATATTTTACCTTTAAAAATCAAGTCTTTTATTTATTTTTCTTTTAGCATACCTCCAGATAACCTCTCTATTCAAGAATTTCAAAGAAATGAAAGTATTGATGTTGAGGTGAGGAAGCTATTTAAAAGATTTTCCTGTGACCATTTATGAAAACCAAATAGTAGAAATGTTGAAACTGTAAAATTGCTAAAAAAAAAAAAAAAAAAAGTAAAGTGATAGGTTGAGCTTGAACCTAAGAGCATTAAAACACAAAGGTTAAAGTTTAATTTTTAAAGCACTGACATTTAAAAAATTAATTTCTTATATTTGTTAGCTTTGTGCTGTGTGCGTGTTGTCCAGATACTTAGCTGTGTCCATTTAATAATTTTAAAAAACAGTTGGTTTAGTAAAATAAATCCATCAGTCAGTGAGCATGTATTTGAGAGCATACTTTATAGTTTGACAAATCAGATATTTGTATTTAAATTAATCAATAAGTTGCTCAGATTTTTTATTTTTAACCAGATGTAGAAGTAAATAATGAATGTTTTTTTAAAGAATATATTTTGCTGATTATAACTGGAATTTAAAGAAGTAGTTTTTGGTTATGGATTTTTTTTGTTCGGGGGGGTTATTTTTTCCCTTTAAGTGGGATAAGGGAACTTTTAAATAAAGCAAATCAAATAAATTACATAGAAAGCATAGGCATCCTATCGATATATAGATGCAAAATATTGCCTTTTGTCCCATTGCTATGTTAACTCTTGAAAACTCTCCTCAAACTTTTCTTCTTTCTCTTCAAAAGGCAAAATCACACATTGTATGTTAGAAATAAACTATTTAACAAAAATGAATATAACTTCTTAATGGCGCATTTTTATGGTTCTAAAAGGAGATTTAAATCATGTTCTTAACCCTGTTTTAGATACTTTATTCTAACATGGATACATTTCATATGCTGATTTTTTTCTCCAGAGCTCTCTTTGCATTTATCATGTTGCAGATCAAAATTTATTGAAGTTTTTGTATAGTAAACAGTTTATAGTATTGACTATTTCGTAATAAAGTTATTTACTAAGACAGATGAGGGAAACAGACTTATTATCCTGCATATTAACATTAAAATGGTTGTATACTTCTATTAAGAAAGATTCTTTAACTGATTTTCTTTTAAAATAAAATTTAAATTTTACTCTAGAAATTATCATTTGAGTTAGTCTCTTTCAAGAAAAAAAAATACCTTTGAATTTGCATCTTTTGTTTTAGGTAGTTCAGCTTATCAGCACTGAGATACTACCTTATGCCAATTTTATTCCTAAGGAATTTGTTGGTCAGATAATGACTATGCTTAATAAGGGATCAATACATTCTCAGTCATCTTCATTTACAGGTATGTTATTTCAATATTTATTTTTTTTAATGTTAATAAGTATTGAAGCACTTTTGAAGAAGCTGACTTCTACTAGAAATGTTTACTCCTACAATTGTGATAAATGTAAACAGGAGAATGGTTAAGAATGTGATATAGAATATTAAGCTTTATGAGGGGAAAACGTGGTAAATATTCTGTGATGAATTAAATTGCAAAGCACTTATGGAATCCACCTAAATCATTGCAGGCTGACATAAATCACCAGTTTTGTGAAGTCATGGATTATTGGGAGGTAATGAATGTGTATTCTGCCACTTAGTAGTTGGTTAAGTGTGGTTTTTTTTTTTTTTTTTTTTTTTGCGGTATGCGGGCCTCTCACTGCTGTGGCCTCTCCCGTTGCGGAGCACAGGCTCCAGACGCGCTGGCCCAGCAGCCATGGCTCTCGTGACCAGCCGCTCCGCGGCATGTGGGATCTTCCCAGACCGGGACACGAATCCGTGTCCCCTGCATCTGCAGGCGGACTCTCAACCACTGCGCCACCAGGGAAGCCCCCTAAGTGTCAGTTTTGTCATCTGTAAAATAAAGATATTAATACCAACCTCTCAGGACTATAATTGCAGAGCTAGTTCATTAAAAAAAAAATCCTTAACATTTGTTAGAACTAAGATTTAGTGAATGACCACAATGTGCAGGGTTATGCTAGAATATTAATCTCATCCCTCACAACATTTCTGTGAGGATAGGTTCTACTGTATTACAGAGGGGAAATGGGTTTAGAAAGGTTGAAAATAATTGCCCACAGTCTTAAGCCTGGAGACCAAAGTTCATCCTTAAAAAGAACCACATGCTTCTTTTGATGTACCATATTGGGAGATGAGATGTAAGTTGGTTTTTGCTATTATTTCTTTTTTTTAAACCTATGCTCAAGTGTTAAATGTAATCATGGCACCGTAATGTGATTTTTTTGGTGAGATAATTAAAAAGTTCTAAATTTGTGCCATTCATATCCTTTGTCCCCAGAATTTACTGGAGCTGTGACTAAATTCTACTAAACTGTGGTAAACACTTTAAAGAGCATTTCTATGTACAGTTTGACCACTAGATACTGCTTACTTCACAAACTGGTTCTTTTTCCTAGCCCAGACAGTTTTTAAAATTAATCTGGTAAAGTACAGGTTTGAAAACATTAGCACCTCAGAGAAAAAATTTTGAAGTCCATTTATCTTAATTTAGTCAGCTTTTTATTAAGAATATTTAAAAATTATAGATAAATTTTTTATAAAATACATTTTAAGAACCATGTTTATAATTATATGTAAATATTCTAAGCTAAGTAAGGATTACCAAGTTACCATGTATACTTTTCTAGCAGTTTTCTGATGATACCTCTTGCCATTTATAATATTAAATGTACCAAGATAAAGAAGGTACATGTATGTTCTTCCAGTGACTTGACCATTGGACACAAATTTCTCAGCTTTAACTTGGACTTTTCTTTAAACATATACATACAGAGTCTTTCCTGCTAATAAACAAGACCAAGCTATAAACACAGAGGTTCCAGTGATTATTTTTGGTCCCCTGCTCTTAAGTATGATTTGACAGCCACAGCTCACAGGCGTTTGAGGAAATCTTCCAACACAAAAGAGAAAGACCAAAACAAATGAAGAGAGGGTGAAAGAAACTGGTAGGAAAGAGATAAAATGCAGAGCCATAGAAAACATTTATTTAAAAAAATATATAATTAGGATGCTTAAGGAGATAAAAGATTTTACATTCATGAAACAAGAAGAATGATATTAAAATGGAACAATCAGAACACGAAAGAGCTCAAAGAAGCTAAAAATATGATAGCTGAAATATGTTCAATGGAGGGTTGGAAGAAAACATTAAGAAAATATAACCCAGAAGTAGAGCAAAGACAAACAAGTGGACAGTATGAGAAGAAAGAAATAAAATGGATCCGAGGGATCTAACATCTGACAATAGGTCTTCCAGAAAGAGAGAATAGAGAAAAGCTAGGAGAGGAAATTATCAAAGAAACAAACTGAAGATACAATTCTGCAGATTAAAAGTGGTCTCTCAGTACCCAGAATAGTGAAAGAAAAAAGACTCACAATAAGACATGTCATCATGAAATACCAGAATAATAGAAATAAAGAGAAGATGCTAAAAGATTTCAAAAAGAAAAGAAAAAAGTTCAAACACAAAAGAGTTGTATCAAAAGGACATTGCAATTCTCAGCAACACTGGATGCTCAGAGACATTGAGGCTATGGTTTCATAGTCATAAATGGAAAAGATTTTTAACATGGCGTTTTATACCTAGGCCCACTGTTGGCCAAGTGAGGAGTGTAGAATGGTAATTCTCAAATGTCAGTGTGCATTATCCTCACCTGGAGTGAAGTCATTGCTGGACTGTAACCCCAGAGTTTCTGATTCAGTAGGTCTGGGGTGAGGCATGAGAATTTGCATTTCTAACAAGTTCTCTGGTGGTGCTGATGCTGCTAGGAACCACACTTTGAGTACCACAGTAAAATGACACTTTCAGAAATGTAAGGTCTCAAAATTTTTACTTCCCATTCACTTTCTCAGGTACTACAGAGTATGCCTTGTGAAAACAAAGGAGTAAATCAAAAAAAGGGAAAGCATGAGGTCTAGAAAGTAAGATATAACACAAGAGAGGAAAAAAACAACTCGCAGGGTGAGGCCAAAGACTAGTTCCAGGATATAACTGGACAGTATGTCCAGAGAGCAACTAGTCCAGACTGGAGCAGAGGTCAGGGTCCAGGGAAGATGTTGCCAAGAGAAAAAAAGAAACAGACAGACAAACGGATTATTCCAAGTTTGACCATGTAGAAGATTGTTGAGAGGTACTCTAGTGCTGTAGAAGTGTATAAAAAGACCAAGACAAGACAAATGTTGAAGTGATGAGAGTGGATAGTCTTGCCTTGTTTTTTGACCTTGCAAGGAGGAAAACTGTTTCTGTGTGTGTGTGTGTGTGTGTGTGTGTGTGTGTGTGTGTGTGTGTGTATGGTATAAGTTTTTCATAGATGCTCTTTATCAGTTAAGGAATTTCCTTCTGTTCCTAGTTTGCTAAGAATCGTGTATTAAGGTGTATTTATTTAACCTTGTATTAACCATCAAACATTGTTAATTCTACAGAAGCAGAGATTGATATTCGTTTGAGAGAAGAATTTTCTAAAATGTGTTTTGAAACACTGCTCCAGTTTTCCTTCAGCAATAAAGTCACAACACCTCAAGAAGGCTACATCTCACGGATGGCACTCTCAGTGCTTCTAAAGAGGTCTCAAGATGTACTACATCGTTATATAGAGGATGAAAGACTAAGTGGTAAATGCCCTCTTCCAAGGTATATGTATATATGTATTTTTTTAATTAAAGAAGGAAATACACTGTCATAGTTATTAATACTTTTAAAAAGCTCTGGAAATCAAGTGTTTTCATGAGTGATCTGAACTTAACCTGAGGCTGTTTATAATTTTATTTATCCCATACAGTGTAAATATTCATAAGTTTTGCTGCAGATATATTACTGTGTTTTATTATGGGGTGCTTTTTCATACTGCTTATGGAGGTTAAGTAATATATGGTATATATACCAAATTACTTATTTTAATTCGAAAAAAATTGAATTCTAAAATACATCTTCTCAAGGATTTCTGGGTAAGGACTTGTGGATCTGTATGCACACATGATCATGAATCTCTCTAGAGAGAAAATAATAGATAAATCATACTTTATGAACTTCCTAATTTGTTTTACAGTTATTTCTAGGTTTCTCTGTAAGTCATCTAGCCATATCTTAGATCTTCTTTTCATCTAATTTGCTTAATTAACCCCTTGTACCTAAACTGATTTGCTTCTCATGTAGTCATGCCATGCCAGTTGAAGGGGATCTAGGTCTTTCTGCTAAGCCAAGGCTAATCAAAGTTGGGGTATATATCAGAATTCATCAAAAAATACAATCATAAATTGCAGTTATGTTGCCAATCTATTTTTTTTTTTTTGCGGTACGCGGGCCTCTCACTGTTGTGGCCTCTCCCGTTGCGGAGCACAGGCTCCAGATGCGTAGGCTCAGCGGCCATGGCTCTCGGGCCCAGCCGCTGCGCGGCATGTGGGATCTTTCCGGACCGGGGCACGAACCCGTGTCCCCTGCATCGGCAGGTGGACTCTCAACCACCGTGGCACCAGGGAAGCCCCTCCAATCTATTTTTTAATGTGTAACTTAGAGGTTAAGGCAAAGCAAATGAAGCAAACAGAAAATAATATTGGAAGACAAAGTTATCAAAGAAGGAAACAGAAAATAATATTGGAAGACAAAGTTATCAAAGTCAGGAAAGAGTTGGGAAAATCATTCCAGGTCCCATCTCATAAGGCAGTAAATCAGTAACCCTAAGTCTTTGTTTACATTCTTATTTACTTAGAATAAATCTCCAGAGTTGGGATTGACCTGTCAAAAGATACAGACATTTTAAAAGGTTTTGATATATATTAAAAATTGCCTGTTAGAGACTTCTATCAGTTTATTTTCTCCCAGGAGTATATGACTGTCTTTTCCCTCAATTTTTAGCAGTTTAAAATTATTTGCCACTTTATCACTTATTTTTTCTTTTTAAAAATTTGATGAATGAAGAAATATCCGCTTTTTTTTAATTTTTCTTTTCTTTTTTTAATTACCAATGCTTATTTGCCATTTGTATTTCTACTTCTAGCATCCACTGTATTTTGAATTTCTAGAACATAAATTATACCTCCTAGTGGATTTTATACAAAAACATTCCAAAGACATGTTAATAATTTGGTTATTGTCATGATTGAAAATTGATTTATTAAAATTGACCTCTGAAGCATACTTGGAAAAGCAGTAATGGAGTTGCCTTGATTGGAATATTTTTATTGGAGTATAAGATATTATTCGATTTCAGAAAGCAGCTTTCCTTCATTTTTTGTGTTTTAAGTGTTTATTGCTTTAAATTGAGTCTTATTTATAGTTGTTATATTGTATCATCCTGTGTTTCATGCAGTATTATTGCATTATTTTCTAAAAAGCTACACTGCAACACAATAAAATATTTGTATACTTACAAAGGGAGGCTTGAAATAGTACCCTGTCATAGTATTAGGAAAATCTTATCTGTTGAGTGATAACACAGATTCATACCAGGAGTAGGGTGTGGGGGAGGACTATAGAGCAGAAGAGATATATTTCTGCAAGGATAAAGAAAGAAATCAAACTACTCTTGTTGGTCCTTTACTCCAAGTTTATTCTTCATTGCTAATGTCTCCAAACAGGGTCACCTTGGGGTTGATTTTGAGCATATTTCTTATTTGTTGTTTTAGAAAGTTAAATAAGTACTATTGTGATTTTAAAGATACTTTTCACAGCATGATAAAATATGTGAAGGGGGTAATAGTGATCTTTATTTCCCTTTAAGCTTTGGCAAATCTCTTTTAGTACTAATAAGTTAAAAAAAAAAAAAGAAAAACTGCTGTAGAAGTTTTAAAAGCACATCTTGTACAGTGTTTTAATTTGAAGTAGTTCTATGAAATACCTTACTAATAAATTTAGATTTGCATGAGTAGATTGCCTCCTCCATTTTAATGTTGATAACTTAGAATAACTATAAATCTTAATTGCACACTGAAGTACATGTTAATGAAATGATTTTCTTTTATAAGAATTTAAAACTAATATTAACTTTGCATTGTTTTGTGTTTAATGTTTTCCAGAGTATGTCTATTTGTATAACTTAGTACAAAACACACATGGCATATCTTGAAATCTTGATGGAAATAATTTCCCATCTTTTTTTTAGGCAACAAGTAACAGAAATCATATTTGTCTTAAAAGCAGTCAGTACTCTCATTGATTCACTTAAGAAAACTCAGCCTGAGAATGGTAAGTGCTTGGAAACTCAGTTATTCTAAATTTATAACATTTATGTTCTATTTGTGTTGTATTTTTATACTACTATTAAGTTAACTGAGTTTTAGGAGCATAACAGCTATAAGACATTTTTCTCCAGACCTTATGACAACAAAGCAGCAAGTCCATTAGGATATCAATTAAGTAAAATTACTTTGTAATGTTTTCTTTATTTTAAGCAAATTTTGCTGACTTTTTTCCCCCCAGCTTTGAGATGTGGTTGACATACAACCGTGTATAAGTTGAAGGTATACAACTTGTTGATTTGATACCTTTTTATATTGCAATATGTTTACCATGGAAGTGTTAGCTAACACCTCCATCATGTCACACAATTACCATTACTTGTCTGTGCTGAGAACATTTTAAGATCTACTCTCTTAGCAACTTGCAAGTATATAACACAGTATTATTAACTGTAATCACCATGCTGTATACTAAATCCCTGGAATTTATTCATCTTATACGTGGAAGTTTGTACCCTTTGACCAACATCTACCCATTTCCCTGACCCTCCCAGAATTGGCAACCACCATTCTACCCTCTGTTTCTAGGAGTTCAGCTTTTTTAGATTCCACATATAAGCAATATCATAATATAGTATTTGTCTTTCTCTATGTGACATTTCACTTAACATAATGCCCTCAGGTCTATCCCATTGTCTCAAAAGGCAGGATTTTCCTCTTTCTCACGGGTGAATAATATTTTGTTGTGTGTGTGTGTATATGTGTGTTTACAAATACATATAAATATACATATACACATGTAGCACATCATTATCCATTCATCCATTAATGGACACTTAGGTTGTTTCTATGTCTTGGCTATTGTGAGTAATGCTACAATGAACATTGGGAGTGTGGTTATCTCTTTGAGATCCTGTTTCCTTTTTCTTTGGACATATGCCTAGAAGTGGAGTTGCTGGATCATATGGTAGTTCTATTTTTAATTTTTTGAGGAAACACTATACAGTTTTTCATGGTGGTTGTACTAAATTACATTCCCATGCACAGGGCACAAGGCTTCCCTTTTCTCCACATCCTTGCTAACACTTAATATTTCTTCTTTTTTTGATGACACCATTCAAACAGGTTTGAAGTGATACCTCCTTGTGGTTTATTATTATTTTATTTATCGAGTACGATTGGTTTATAACATTATATGTTTCATGTGTACAACATTATATTTTTACTTGTGTATATACTACACTACTGTGCTCACCACCAAAAGTTTAGTTTTTATCCATCACCCTACAGGTGTCCCCCTTTATCCATTTCACCCTCTCCCATCTCCCTTCCCTTCTGGTAACCACTACTCTGTTCTCTGTATCTATGTGTTTGTTTTTATTTGGTTTGGTTTGTTTATTATTTTTTTAAAAAAATATTCCACATATGGGTGAAATCATACAGTATTTGTCTTTCTCCATCTGACTTATTTTGCTTAGCATAATACCCTCAAGTTCCATCATGCTGTTGCAAATGGCAAGATTTCCTTCTTTTTTATGGCTGAGTAGTAGTATCCCATTGTATATATATGTATATATGTGTGTGTGTGTGTGTATAGAGCATTGTCTTTAGCCATTAATCCATTGATGTTTCCATTTCTTGGCTATTGTAAATAATGCTATGATGACCATGGGATGCATGTATCTTTTCAGATTAGTATTTTCGTATTCTTCAGATAAATGCCCAGAAGTGTAATTGCTGGATCATATGGTAGTTCTAGTCTTAATTTTTTGAGGAACCTCCATACTGTTTTCCATAGTGGCTACACAAATTTACATTTTCACTGACATTGTATAAGGATTCCCTTTCCCCCCCACATTCTAACATTTGTTATTTTCTTGCCTTTTCAATAGTAGTCATTCTAATGGGCATGAGGTTATATTTCATTGTGGTTTTGATTTGCATCTCCCTAATGATTAGTCATGTTGAGAATCTTTTCATGTGCCTATGGCCATCTGTATGTCTTTTTTTTTTTAATAAATTTATTTATTTTATTTATTTATTTTTTGGCTGCATTGGGTCTTCGTTGCTGCACGCAGGCTTTCTCTAGTTGTGTTGAGCGGGGGCTGCTCTTCGTTGAGGTGCACAGGCTTCCACTGTGATGGCTTCTCTTGTTGCGGAGCACAGGCTCTCGGTACGCGGGCTTCAGTAGTTGCAGCACGCAGGCTCAGTAGTTGTGGCACACGTGCTTAGTTGCTGCAGCCTGTGGGATCTTCCCGGACCAGGGCTCGAACCCGTGTCCCCTGCATTGTCAGGTGGATTCTTAACCACTGTGCCACCAGGGAAGCCCCATCTATATGTCTTTTTTGGAAAAATGTCTATTCAGATCCTCTGCCCATTTTTTAATAGAGTTGTTTGTTTTTTTGTTGTTGAGTTGTATAAGTTCTTTATGTATTTTGGATATTAACCCCTTATCAGATATAATGATTTGCAAATATCTTCTTCCATTTGGTAGGTAATCTTTTCATTTTGTTGACAGTTTCCTTTACTGTGCAGAAGCTTTTTAGTTTGATACACTCTCATTTATTTATTTTTGCTTTTCTTACCCTTGCCTGGGGAGATATATCCAGAAAGATATTTCTAAGACCAGTGTGAATGAGTGTACTGCCTATGTTTTTGTCTAGGATTTTTATGGTTTCAGGTCTTACATTCAAGTCTTTAATCCATTTTGAGTTGATTTTTGTGTCTGGTGTAAGATAAGTAATATAGTGGTCTAGTTTTATTCTTTTGCGTCTGGCTGTCCAGTTCTCCCAACGCCTCTTATTGAAGACACTGTCTTTTCTCCACTGTATGTTCTTTGTTCTTTTGATGTAAATTAATTTTCCATATATGTGTGGGTTTATTTCTAGGCTCTCAACTGAATTCCATTGATCTGTGTGTCTGTTTTGCTGGCAATACCAGGATGTTTTGATTGCTACAGTTTTGTAGTATAATTTGAAAACAGGGAGTGTGATACCTACAGCTTTGTTCTTTTTTTCTCAGGATTGCTTTGCTCTTCAGGGTCTTTTGTGGTTCCATATAAATTTTAGGATTTTTTTGTTCTATTTCTGTGAAAAATATCATTGGGATCTTGATAGGGATTACATTGACTCTGTAGATTGCTTTAGGTAATATGGACATTTTAACAATGTTAATTCTTCCAGTCCATGCGTATGGAATATCTTTCTATTCCTTTGCATCTTCTTCAGTTTCTTTCACCAGTGTCTTATAGTTTTCAGTGTACAGGTTCTTTCACCTCCTTGGTTAAATTTGTTCCTAGGTATTTTATTCTTTTTGCTGCGATTGTAAATGAGACTGTTTTCCTGATTTCTCTTTCTGATACTTTGTTGCTAGTGTACAGAATGCAACAGATTTTGTATGTTGATTTCATACCCTGAAACTTTAATATATTCATTTATTATTCCTGACAGTTTTTTGGTGGAGTCTTTAGGATTTCTATATATAAAATCATGTCATCCAGAAATAGTGATAGTTTTATGTCTTCCTTTCCAATTTTGATGCCTTTTATTTCTTTCTCTTGCCTAATTGCTTTGGTTAGGACTTCCAATACCATGTTGAATAAGAGTGGTGAGAGTGGGTATTCTTGTCCTTTTCCTGATCTTAGAGAGATGGCTTTCAATTTTTCACCACTGTGTATGATGTTAGCTGTGGGTTTGTCATACAGCTTTTATTATTGTTGAGGTACAGTCCTCTATATCCATTTTATTGAGAGTTTTTATTAGAAAAATAGGCGTTGAATCTTGTCAAATGCTTTTCCTGTATCTGTTGAGATGATCATAAGGCTTTTATCCATTTTGTTAATGTGGTGTATCATGTTGATTAATTTGCAGTTGAAATTAATTTGTATCTCTGGAATAAATCCCGCTTAATGATTGTGTATGATCCTTTCAACTTATTGTTGAGTTCAGTTTGCTAATATTTTGTTGACAGTGTTTGCATTTATGTTCAACAGACATATTGGCTTGCAGTTTTCTTTTTTCTTTTTGTCCTTATTTGATTTTGGTATCAGGGTAATGGCGGCCTTGTAAAATGAGTTAGGAAGCATTCCCTCCCCTTCTATTTTTTGGAAGAATTTAGGAAGCATTAGTATTAAATTTTCTTTGAATGTTTAGTAGAATTCACCTGTGAAGCCATCTGGCCCTGGATTTTTGTTTTTTTATGAGGTTTTTTATTACCGTTTCAGTCCCCTTGCTAGTGATCAGTCTATTCGGATTTCCTGTTTCTTCATGATTCAGTCTTGGAAGATTGTATGATTCTGAGAATTTATCCATTTCATCTACGTTGTCCATTTTGTTGGCATATAGCTGTTCATAGTATTCTCATAATGTTTTCTATTTTTGTGGTATCTGTTATTTCTCTTTTTTTTTTTTTTTTAATTTTTTTGGCCATGCTGCATGGTATGTGGGATCTTAGTTCCCCAACCAGGGATCAGGCTCATGCCCCCTGCAGTGGAAGCACAGAGCCTTAATCACTGGACCACCAGGGAAGTCCATCTCCTCTTTTGTTTTTGATTTTATTCATCTAAGCCTTCTCTTTTTTCCTCAGTGAGTCTAGCTAAAGGTTTCTCAGTTTTATTGCTCTTTTTTAAGAAGCAGCTCTTAGTTTTATTGATCTTCGCTATTGTCTTTTTAGTCTCTATTTCAGTTATTTCTGCTCTGCTGTTTATTATTTCCTTTCTTCCACTGACTTTGGGCTTCATTTGTCCTTTTCTAGTTCCTTTAGGTGTAAGGTTAGATTTTTTGAGATTTTTGTTGTTTCTTGAGGCAGGCCTGTATTGCTATAAACTTCCCCATAAATACCACTTTTGCTGCATCCCATAGATTTTGGAATGTTGTATTTTTGTTTCCATTTGTCTTCCGGTGTTTTTAAAATTTATCCTTTGCTTTCTTCATTGACCCAATAGTTGTTCAGTAGCATGTTTCTTTAGTTTCCACATATTTGTGATTTTTCCAGCTTTCTTTTTGTAGTTGATTTCTAGTGTCATACCATTTGTGATCAGAAAAGATGTTTGATATGGTTTCAGTCTTCTTAAATTTATTGAGACTTGTACCCCAACATATGGTCTGTCCTTAATAATGTTCCATGTGCACTTGAGAAGAATGTGTATTCTGGTGCAGTTGGGTGGCATGTTCTCTATAAATCTATCAAGCCCATCTGGTCTAATGTTTCATTGAAGGCCACTATTTGTTGACTTTCGGTCTGAATGATCTATCCATTGCTATAAGTGAGGTGTTAAAGTCACCTACTATTACTGTGTTGCTGTCAGTTTCTCCCTTTAGATGTATTAATAATTGCTTTATATATTTTGGTGCTTTTATGTTAGGTACATACATATTAACTGTTAGGTACATATATATTAACTGTTATGTCTTCTTGATGAATTTTCCCCTTTATCATTATATAGTATTCATCTTTGTCTCTTGTTACCTTTTTTGGCTTGAAGTGTATTTTGTCTGATATGAGTATGGGTACATCCACTTTCTTTTGGCTGTCATGTGCTTGAAGTATCATCTTCCATCCCTTCATTTTGAGCCTGTGTTTGTCTTCAGAGCTGACATGAGTCTCCTGGAGACAGCATGTACTTGGGCCTTATTTTTTAATCCATCCAACCAGTCTATGTCTTTTGATTGGTGAATTCAATCCATTTACATTTAGGGTGATTATTGATGGATGAGTACTGAGTACTGCCACTTTATCTTTTGTTTTCTGGTTGGTCTATATCTCCATTGTTTCTCTTTCCTTGTGTTTCTGCCAGTTTCATTTGTTGGGTTTTTTATGATGTTTTTATCAGTTTTCTCCTTTTTTATGTTTTGAATCTCTGCTCTAGATTTATATTTTGTGTTTACCGTGATGTTTATGACATGTCTCATAGATGAAATATTTCTTTTTCTGCTGATAGCATGTTATTTGCCTATACAGGTTCTGTCCTTTTCCTATTCCCCTTTTGTGTTTTTTGTTGTCTCAAATTATCCTTTTTTATGTTGTGATTTTGTTACTAAATTAAAATAGTTATAGTTATTTTTTACTGCTTTTTCCCCTTTAACCTTCATGCTATAATTAAGTATTTAAAAGATTTTGTCTGTATTATCACCTTATTCAATGTTTTGTGTACTTTTACCTCTTTCAAGTAGAAGAGCTCCTTTCAACATTTCTTCTAAGGCAGGTCTGCAGGTCTTTGTTGATGAACTCCCTCAGCTTGTTTGTCTGGGAAAGGCTTTATTTCTCCTTCATATCTGAAGGATAACTTTGCTGGATAGAGTATGCTTGGCTGATAGTTTTTAATCTTTCAACATTTTGAGTATGTCATTCCATTCTCTCCTGGCCTATAGATTTTCTTATGAGAAATCTGCTGATAGCCTAATGAGTTACCTAATGATAGGTTACCGTTCTTTTTTCCCTGGATGCTTTTAAAATTCTTTCTTTGTCATTGATTTTTCACAGTTTTAATATGTCTTGGAGAAGGTCTTTTTGCATTGAGGTAATTAGCTGTTCTCTTAGATGCATGGACTTGTATATCCAGTTCCTTCCCCAGGTTTAGGAAGGTTTCAGCTATTATTTCTTTAAATAAATTCTCTGTCCCCTTCTCCTGGGATACTCATTATTCTGATGTTGCTTTTCCTAATAGAGTTGGATAGTTCTTATAGAATTCCTTCATTTTAAAAAAATCTTAGCTCTCTTTCCTCTTCTACTTGTATTGATTTCTTGATTTCTATCTTTGAGCTAGCTAATTCTCTCTTCCATATGGTCTGCTCTATTTCCCATATGTTCTTATGCATTCTTCATCTCATTTATTGAGTTCTTTGGCTCCAGAATTTCTGTTTGGTTCCTTTTCAGTTTCAGTTTCTTTGGTAATGTATTCCTCTGCTCATTAATATTATTCCTAAGCTCATCGAACTACCTTTCTGAGTTTTCTTGTAGCTGGTTGAATTTCTTTAGGACAGCTATTTTGAATTCTGTCAGTTAGATTGCAGTATTGTTTAATTTTAAGTTTGGTTTCTGGAGAACTTTCGTTTTCTTTTGTGATACCATATTACTCTGGTTTTTCATGGTGCTTGAAGAGTTGTTCCTCTCATATATTTGAAGTAACTCACACCTCTTTTCTTTAGTAAGGCTTCTTTTTTACTTGACTCTAACAATTTAACAGGTTAGTAATTAGAGGCCTTTCTTTTGTTTTTCAGTAGGTGGCACTATAGTACAAGTTTTTGGTTTCTCTTACCTGAGTTGCCTATGGTTATATTTGAGAAATGGCACTTTCCATCCTCCACTGCCTCTGCTAGAGGTGTCGTCTGGTGCCCTTGTTGTCATTGCTTATGCTTTCAGGGTTGCTGGTACCTTGCTGCTGCCAGTGTCGCTGTTGTTACTGGTGTCGCTGCCTATGGCACTGAGATAGCAGGTGTGTCCACCATGTCTGGGATCTCCTGGATCCATGCTTCTGGGTCCAGTGCAGTGGGGACAGAGGGTGGTTGGGGTGAGGAGCTGAGGTCTTGGGTGCTTTTGCCACATCCAGGGTTATCAGTTTCATGGACGCTGCTGCTATGGGCCAAAGGGCCAGAGTCATATGTGCCTGCATGACTGGAGGGATAACGTTGCAGGCCCTGTTGTTGCCTAGTTCCCTGTAGCCTTAGCCACTGCTGTGGCTGAGAAGCTGGAGTCATGTGCATCACCTGCCCTGCTGCTACCAGGTTTTCTGAGGCTGCAGGCTTAGCTGCTGTGGCTGGGGATCTAGGACTGCAGGCACCACCTCCACTGTTTCCCTGGTCCTGCCTCCTCTGTGTGTTTCAGCCCATCCACTCTTTTTTTTGGCCACACTGCTTGTGGGATCTTAGTTCCCTGACTAGGGATTGAACCCAGGCCCTTGGCATTGAGAGTGCGGAGTCCTAACCACTGCACCACCAGGGAATTCCTAGTCCATCCACTCTTATGTATAGTTGTACAGATGTGTGGAATTCTCTGGAATCCTGGTGTATTGGGCAGAGATACTTTTATTGAGTTATGGATGTTTTACTCGTTACAGATTGAAGGGAAGAGACAAAGGGAGCTTTTCACACTGCTATGATCCTGACCTCACAGTCTGGCTGGATTTTTTTTAACTAAATTGGTCTGAATATAGATAATTTATATTTTATATATATATATATATTTTTTTTTTTAGATGTTGGGGGTAGGAGTTTATTAATTAATTTATTTAGTTTTGCTGTGTTGGGTCTTCGTTTCTGTGTGAGGGCTTTCTCTAGTTGTGGCAAGCAGGGGCCACTCTTCATTGCGGTGCACGGGCCTCTCACTATCACAGCCTCTCTTGTTGTGGAGCACAGGCTCCAGACACGCAGGCTCAGTAGTTGTGGCTCACGGGCCTAGTTGCTCCGCGGCATGTGGGATCCTCCCAGACCAGGACTCGAACCCATGTCCCCTGCATTAGCAGGCAGATTCTCAACCATTGCACCACCAGGGAAGCCCCGATATTTTATATATTTTTAATGTAGAACATGACTGACTTTTTGGGGTTGTAGGAGGCTTCTGCATTTGTAGTGATTTATCATATAGATATAAGAAACTTTGAATTATTTTTATAGCCTTTTCTCATTTGTTTCCTCTTTCTGTCACTCATTTCTATCCAATCCATTCTTACATTAATGCCAGGAATGATTTTTCCAAAAGTGTAGCTTTGGTCATTCATTTTTCCATCCTTGTAAAACAAAACAAAATAATCTTTTTCATTAACCATAACCTACCAAATACAAAGAGTACTACTGTCTGACTCCATTCTGTTCATGCTTTATTTCCCACTAGACTTCATATATCCTACTCTCTCACCAAACTAAAATTCTTAGTCTATCCGAGTATTCCTAGTCCTTTGCTCATTCCATTCTCCTGCCCATATCCACCCTGTTCAGATATCACACCACTTTTAAGCCTTGTTTTTATTCCTTAAAGGTGAGCAATTTCTTTTTTTGGTGAACTTGTAGCTCTTTTATGTGTGCCTTTGTCTTAAAGCACTCTGTTTGTATTATAGTTATACATGTACATGACTCATGCCTCTTAAAGTGTAAACTTCTTGACAGGCTATTTGAACCGTGTTTTATCCTATTTTGAATCCTTTACAAGACTGCTGCTCAAAGTGTGTGTGTGTGTGTGTTTTTTTTTTTGGACCAGCTACTGGTCCAGGACAAGATAAAGAGCTGGCATCAGAGTATAAGTCAATTGTGTCACTGAGAACACTGGTTCAGCTGACTTTTTATATAAGACTTTGTTATAGAAGGAAGTGTGTTTACTTACATTCAGACACAAGCACCTTAGCAGATTGGTGCTTTAAGCAGCATTTGCGGAGCACAGGCTCCAGACGCGCAGGCTCAGCGGCCATGGCCCACGGGCCCAGCTGCTCCGCGGCATGTGGGATCTTCCCGGACCGGGACACGAACCCGCGTCCCCTGCATTGGCAGGCAGACTCTCAACCACTGTGCCACCAGGGAAGCCCAGCATTACTTTTAATAACCAAGAAAAATTAGGTTCCTAATAAATGCCTAATAAGTGAGTCCCAGCATATTTGTTCCTGTCAGTTGTTACACAATTAAATACATATTTTTCTGTTTTCAAAATTCACTGACTGTTACTTTGGCCTAGAAAGCGTGAGTATTATACTGGATATTAAGAGGCAGTAGACTTGTGTATATTCAACCCAAAAGAAGGGGTAGAATTTCTAAGAAAAATTCTGGAACAGTGTCCTTAATTTATCCCATCAAGTTCAAATTTGAGTTATCTTAATAAAATGTTCTGGTTGAATTTTCAGAGAGGGAGACCATGCATTGATTTCCTGGAGACCAGTAAAATCTTTATTAGATCACAGGATAGAATTTGATAGATATGTTATACTTAAGAAATAAACAGGAACTTCTCTATTTTTCATGTTATTGCTATAGATGTATTAAATACAGCATATGTATTTCAGTGCATAGTACTTGCATTCTTTTTTATTTATTTTTTTTATGATCTTTAGATAGCTGTCAAGAATGTAACCAGAATTTGTATAAAGGAAGAAAAGGGAAGGAAAACTTAGTAACCTGCTTTTTACAAAGTCAATGGGCCATGGGTAGGGCAGCCTAGTAATGATAGATGATGTAACTAAATTAATGTTAAAAATTGTTTGAGTTTGAATTATACCTTTGCGCATATTAAATGAAGATTTAAATTAAATGTAACCATAATGATGATGATGATATAGTAACATATTAAAATGGTATGATAAGCTTCATTAAGAAACAGAAAAAAAGAAGACAACTTAGAGAAGTCCAAGCCTTCCCAGCAGAAATATGTTGGACATGCTCGTAGTCAGTCCAAAATTAATTCTAGGGGATGGCTACAAGGTTTGGAACCAGTGTTCACCCAACATTTGTTTAGAACATTTGTTATTTGTTTTAGGGTTTTCTAGTGGGAGAGGAGGCATTTGTTGGACTTATTTATCACATTACTTGATCTTTAATTAAAAATTTGAATAGGTAGTAAACATATACATGGTTCAGAAATTCAAAAATATTGAAAGATGTACAGGGAACATGTCTTTCCCCTGTTCTGTATCTGCCCAGCTCTTACATTACCGTAGTCAACCATTTTTATTAGTTTGTGGATCCTTCGATAAGTTTATTATGTAAATACAAAATACATATGTAGTCGGCCCTTGAACAATGCAGGAGTTAGGGGTGCTGACCTTCCAAGCAGTTAGATGGTTCTTCTGTATCCGGTGTTCTACATCCTTGGATTCAGCCAGCTGGGGATTGTGTAGCACTATAGTATTTACTGTGTATAAGCGGATCCACACAGTTCAGACCTGTGTTGTTCAAAAGTCAGCTGTGCTCCAGTACACCCCCAGTTTTCAACACGAATTAATATGCATAATAGCCCCAGGTTTTACCTACTGTTCGGAACACTCTTCATATTTTCCACTTCATTAAATATCATGGAGATTCTTCCATATCAATACATACAGCTTTTTCATTGTTTTTCATAGTTAAATCCAAAGTGCCCATGAAGATCTATGGTTAGTTTTTTAAAACATTTTAATTTAAGAAATTTGAGTAGCTTCCCCTGAATTTAAGGTGTTATCTTAAATAATTTATTTTTGTATTTTCCTATAATAAACCAAGAATAAGTTTGGTCAGTTGACTATCTGGGCCAATCTAGATAGCTTTCAATCTATGCAGTCTTTTTTTTTCCCCCAGATTCTTTTATTGCAGTAAAATACATGTAACAAAACTTACTATGGTAACCATTTTTTCAGTGACATTAAATACATTCACAATGTTGGCAACCGTCACCACCAGCCATGTCCATAACTTTTTTCATTTTATAACTGAAACTCTGTACTTGTTAAACAATAACTCTCCATTCCCCACTTCTCCTAGCCCCTGGTAATCACCATTCTACTTTTTTTTTTTTTTTTTTGTGGTATTCGGGCCTCTCACTGTTGTGGCCTCTCCCATTGTGGAGCACAGGCTCCAGACGCGCAGGCTCAGCGGCCATGGCTCACGGGCCCAGCCGCTCCGTGGCATGTGGGATCTTCCCTGACCGGGGCACGAACCCGTGTCCCCTGCATCGGCAGGCAGACTCTCAACCACTGCGCTACCAGGGAAGCCCACCATTCTACTTTTTCTCTCTATGATCTTGACTACTCTAAGTACCTCATATAAGTTGAAACATACAGTATTTGCCTTTTTGTGACTGGCTTATTTCACTTAGCTAATGTTGTTAAGGTTCATCCATATTTTAGTATGTTGCAGTTTTCCTTCTTATTTGAGGCCAAATAATATTCCATTGTGTGTGTGTATATCTATATATCCATTCATCCGTTGGTGGACACTTGGGTTACTTCCATGGTGTTAGCTGTTGTGAATAATGCTGCTATGAACATGTGTGTACAGATATCTCTTTGAGATCCTGCTTTTAATTCTTTTGGGTATATACCAGAAGTGGAATTGCTGGGTCATATGGTAAATTCTATTTTTTATTTTTTGAGGAATCACCATACTGTTTCCCACAGTGGCTGTACCATTTTACATTCCCCCCAACAGTGAACAAGGGTTCTGTTTTCTTTACAGCCTCACCTACGCTTGTTTTCTGTTTGTTTGTTGTTTTATAGTAGCTATTCTATTAAGCATGAGGTGGTATCTCGTTGTTTGATTTGCACTTTCCTAATGGTTAATGGTGTTGAGCATCTTTTCATGTGCTTTATCGACCATTTGTATATCTTCTTTGGAGAAATGTCTATTCAAGTCCTTTGCCCATTTTTGAATTATTTGTTTTTTCTTTTGTTCTTGAAGCCTCTTTGCACCTCTGTGATCAGCAATTAGAGCACAGACCCCTGATATTTGGAGTATAGAGTCCTGTTTTCCCACCCTGGCCTCCCACAAGCTGCGTGCAAGCTGCTCCAGGAACACCTGCACAACTGCTTACCACATGGCTAGGAATAGAGGATGGGTAGCTGCTACTGTGCTAAGGGCTTAGATTGACGAAACTTAACTGCAATATACTATCCTGGTCTTCCTCTGGAAGTTGCAAGCCTTCAGTAGACTCCAGAGTTCCAAGATAGTTGCATCAAATTCTGCCAGTTCAGTTGTTGTCTAGGTGGGCAGACAGATTCCTGGTACTTACTACTTTGCCATTTCCCAGAATTCTCTCTATGTAATCTTTTGTTAAATGATTAGTGGAAAGCTTTATAGACAACAGCTGGAGCAGACTGTTTAAAACTACTTAGGCCATTGTTTTTTTAATGTTTCTTTTTTGTTGTTACTATTAAGCAGCAAAATTCTTTTTACAAATGAAATCTGATGTGGATTTCCAACATACAAAACAGCTAAAAGCAGAGCAGCTCTGGCCTGACATTCCCTCCCTCACCAATACCTATCAGCTCCACACCCCTTTTCTTCTTCTCACCTCCACTCTGAGGAAGCCCTTGTTGAGGTGGAGAAGAGATTAAATGAGCAGGTTAGCATTTCCCAAGATATGTACTAAGGAATGAATATTAATGATGAGGGATGTCAGTAGATATTGAATGGGGAAAAATTCCATAATCAAATTAATTTTGGAAACCTTGGATTGGATAAGAGTTAAACCTGTTCTTTAACTATGAACCTGTGTGAATTATGAATCCCCCAAAAGGAAGATTATATGTACAACATTTGCCAAACTTATTTGACCATCAGTTTTTTTAAAGAAGTAACTTGAAGGACACTAGTTTGAGAAACTCATTTCTTTATTCTATAGTAAAAGTCAAGATATGAGAAATTATTTGACTTGTTCAGGGACACCCAGCACTAACTTATTTCAGAAAGGTTTTTAGACACTTAGTTGACACTCAGTAAATTGGAGTGAAAACCGGAACCAAAGCTCGTTATGCGTAGTATAGTGTTCTTTCTTTTATACTACACTGCCTCAGCAATTTGAGATGCGTTCTGCCAAGTGCCATATACATATACTTTCTAAGAAAACTCTGTCATCAGGTTTTATCGTGTATTGCACTCTCAACAATACACACAGTACTTATAGGAAAATAGAAATGTAACATGTGATCTCAGAGTATAAGGAAATCACAAAGTAATTGTGATACAACACTTTTTTTTTTTTTTTTTGCTGTACGTGGGCCTGTCACTGTTGTGGCCTCTCCCGCTGCGGAGCACAGGCTCCGGACGCGCAGGCTCAGCGGCCACGGCTCACGGGCCCAGCCGCTCCATGGCATGTGGGATCTTCCTGGACCGGGGCACGAACCCGTGTCCCCTGCATCGGCAGGCGGACTCTCAACCACTGCGCCACCAGGGAAGCCCAATACAACACTTTTGTTCATTCACCAAATAACATATAACTGTACTAGCTGTTCATAATAGTGATGAGGAAGGCAGAAATGTCCCTCCCCACTACAGCTTAAACCTAGTCAGATACATTAAAGATTAGCAAACAGTGTAAGAGAAGAATGGATCTATGTATGGTCATTTGAAGTTAAAATCAATATTGAGGACATTATTAGGAAAATTATTTAAGATATATGTATATTTTTAGCATATAACTGCATAAAAAGTTGAATTGTTTTCTAATTGTTCTTGAAAAGTACACTTTCTTCTCTGGCTATTATACTGAAAATGACAAAGGTTTGAATTATTCTGAGTTGTTTTTTTAGCTTCCAAGACCTTCACATATTGAAGTATCATTTTAAATGTACTTTGTCAAATTTGGTGGTATTGATGATTCTTCACACTGATCATATATTTTTCCCTCATACCTTATTAAATATTGCAGGAAGTCTTCCAAAGTTTAAAGAAAGAAAAGGTACAAGCTTGAGGAATTTCCATATTTTGGATTTTTTTTTTGCATTGTGTTTAAAGGATTGTGTTTATGTTAACTGGATAATCTGCCATTTCAATCCACTCTTTTTTGAGGTTTTATACTTTTTGCATTACAGTTGATGGAAATACCTGGGCACAAGTAATTGCCTTATACCCAACTTTAGTAGAATGCATCACCTGCTCATCTTCAGAAGTCTGCTCTGCACTTAAAGAGGCACTAGTTCCTTTTAAGGATTTCATGCAACCACCAGCATCCAAAGTTCAAAATGGAGAATCTTGACCAGCTACAATAAATCTTAAGAAGAATGATATACAAAAATGTTTGCTCCTCAGTGAATTTTCTGTGAGAAGGACGTTTCTTACTACAAATAATTCTTGGCAGCTGTTGTTAGCCTCCTTTAAATTGTACTTACCTGAGTTAAGTAATTCATATTACAAGCTTACATGTCAACAAAGGTTCCTGAATGAGTAGCAGTGCAAGCCTTTAATAAATTAAACTGATGGGAGAGATAGTTAATACTACAGCATACCTGCTACCATATCTTCAGTTGGTGATTTAAAAGTAAGCTTATGTACAGTTTGTGGTGTATGTGTTAATGATGTACTTTTTAAAAAGAAAGAAAAGATATTTCATTTTGTCAGATTTATTAGGCTGGTGTTTTTGCACCCCTTTTCTAGTACAAAATTGTACTAAAATTTTATGCAAGATGGTACTGTAACATTCCATATTGTCTATAACCAGCCTTTGTAAACAAAGGGAACTGATATACTTGTGTGTATAATAAATGGTACAGTTCTGTATAAAATAGTTGCATTTATTATTTAAATTTTTAAAATATTGATAATGTTAAATGCTTGAAACTGTATTTATTACTAATACAAAATTGTTTGCTTACATTTTTACTTATAATTTGCCTTCTTAAGTGGCAGATATGCTTATCGTATGATCACGCAGTTAGCTTAATGCTTATTTTAAATGTATTTACTAGTGACTAGTAAACATCTGACCAGAAAGGTCATGAGAACACAGCAGCATATAGTTTATGATTTGCTGATATTGCAACTTTGAAGTATAGGTTATTATTAAAACTTAATATATTGAGATAAATTGTAGCACTATGGCTCCATCATACCTCATTTCTTTAAATATCTTTCCCAGATTTCACTTAAGTCTGTCTCTTTTTATATTTGCTGTCTGGATTTTAAAGACTATTTTATATTTCTACTGATCTTTTTTTTTTCCCCCACTGACTAACAACATTGATCACTGTCTTTGAAATATGACCCAGGCAAGATAATCTTAGATTTCCTAAAATTTTGCAGTGAGGTTTTGTTCATTTGAGTGCTTCATTTTGTAACATATTCTCAAGAAGCAAATAACTGTGCTAACCCACAAATATAAAATATGTGTGTATTCTAAAACAATGAGAAGTGTATTTTTAGAGATGTGAAGCATTTAGAAGTACAGTAAACTTTCTGCCATGGAGTAAAATGCTAATTTTGTTTCACCTTCCTATCTTAGTGAAGAAGAAGAGTGCTCTTGAATACACTAACTTAATTATTTCTTAAAAAACTGACTGGCCTAGCTCACTGTATTTTTTCTTTAATGGATCATGATATTATATTTTTCTTAGTTAAATTTTCATAATTATTTATGTGAAGACTCAAAGATGTTTAAAAATGATTATTCGTAAGAAATTACGATGGTCTTAGTATTACTTTAGTGTTCTGGAAGGCCTTTAATTTTAATAGAATTTATAAATTTCAGCCTCTCTAGAATAAGTATAAAACTACAAGAGGATATTAAAATTGAGTAATGAATTAGATACAATGTTGAGGCTGTTGTAATTGTGTATTTATTTAATTTGCACTAGTATCTGTAAACGTGATAAGGTCTTTTTTTTCCGAGGGGATGTTATTTTTCTTAACACTAATTAATGAATTTCTATTTTATAATTTCACCTAAAATTAAGGTAAAATATGGCATTTCCTAGTTTCTATCTTCAGCATTTCCTTAAAGAAAGTTGTGGAAAAAAAATTCAATCTGTGTATTTAGTTTATTTTCTGTATTTGGATATGTTAAACTGGGAATTAGAAAAATCTGCATATCACTGATAAAGTGTTGAAATTGAATAAGAAGGGTAGTGTTCCAATTCAGTAACACGTTAAAAATATTGCCATGAATTTACATGAAGTAAAAATATGTCTGTTCTTGAGAAATAACAGATCAATTGCAATCAGAATAATTATTCTCCAGTGAAAGTTAGATGTGAGTCAAGGGTATGCAGCATATATTTATATAAACTGAGTAGTTTTAGCTAACATTGTATTCGTTTTCAATACTAGGACCATGCCTTACAGAAAAAAAAAGGCATAAATATAGTGAATTTGTAAATACCATATAGTATGGTAATCATCCCAGTCTTAGTGACAAGCAAAGTGGGCTGCCCACTTCGTGGTATAATTTGACAGGGTTTTCCTCCCAGAATATCTCCTGCCGCCCCCAAGAATCACTACTAGCAATTCATTCCCTTGAGTCAAGGCTGCATTTTCTAAAATATCCTGATCCCTGGGGAGGTTAACACATTGCCCTTGTCTTGTTGGTGTAAATTGCCTTCTTTAGTTACTAGAAGAACTGGGCTGTGTGAGATTACTATTGATAGATGCTAGAAGATTCAAAAAGGAAGCTCCCAAAGCTAAGATCATTTTATAGCACATTTGAGAGTATGACTGGTCCTTGAAACAGTAGTAATAATGTCCTGTGGGATACATATTATAAATACAATGAGTTTTAAGCCTCACGTAATCACCTTTTGTCCCTGACAGTACCTGTCTTATATGGATTGCAGGACAGCTGGCATATGCCAACAATTGGATTAAAGTCCTTTTCTAGCTATTTTTTCCACTAAAAAGGAGACAAACTAATTTTCAACTTGAATAACTTACTTTTTAGTTTCCTATAATGCCAAAAAGGAAAAGGTCATTTTGTAGTTTCTTATTTCGTATTTCTTTATAAAAACTAGTGTTAAGTTTTGTTAGTTTTACTGTATACTTTTGTGAGTAACATTCATTTCTGAGAAGCCTGTTAGGTGCATAAAAGTCTGGCTTAGACCCACTTTTCACTTGCTTTCATTTAAAATTTTATTAACAGCTATGTTGTTTCTTACCTATTTTTCCCCTGTGTGATTATTATTCATCTCTTGCTATATTCCTTAAATTATATTTAGTACCAGAAGGAAGAGATGAACAATTCAGCACATATATTTTACTGTGATGAATAACATTCACTTAATTTAATTCTGTAGCAGGCCAATAACTAGGTTGTCCTTTCTCATTGTAACCTTAGAGTATTTTGTTCATCATTACAGTTTGGTACCTCTAGTCCTAGGTAACCGTTGGGCCAAAGAGTCAACTCAAGAGTATTAATGAGGTTATCATTGTTACACTGTGTTAATGAATGACAGTGTAGTTATTATATAATGACTAATATATTCTTCTCAAATGTAGAATAATTCAGACGAGCAACCAAATCCTCAAGAGTCTGCTGTAGGTGATGTGACATCTGGCTAGCCAAGGCACAGTTCTTGTGATTCACAGTACCTGTGATTGCTATAGAAATTAATCATGGAGATGTAGAAGCCTCTGAAGAATTAATCTATGTCCAGGCCGAGAATGTTGTTGATTACTTTTTTTTTTTTTAATGGAAAACTACCACAAATGTAGACAAAAATGGTCTCATGAAAGCATTGCCAGCAGCCTAGTATGTTCTTTAGATTTCTACTTATCAGGTTTGGCCTTTGGGGCAGATATGCTCATCTTGTGTAAAGTACCACATTTTACTATGCTTAGTGTTGCAGGGTTGTACTTATCTACATTATTAGAGTGAATTTTGCTTTTTTTTTTTTTTAACCATTTGTGAGAAGAACCAGGAGTTCATACCACCTGGTGTGTTACCAATTTATATACTATGGGAAAGCAGTTTTTAATGCTTCAAAATCACTTGAATTAAATTTGCTTTTAATCTCTGGTAAGTAGAGTAGTGCTTTCAGTTTGAATGAAGAGTTTTTATAGATTGGGAAAGAAAGTTATAATGTCTATCTTATATAAAAACTATTTCAGAGGATTTAGATAAATACCAATTTCTTACAAATCTAGTAATTTTGAATGTCTAACAGTGTTGGCTCTCTTTAAATAAGGAGCATGTTGTGATCCTTTTGTGAATATAAACAACTCTTAGTAATCCTGAGGAATTGTGAGGCTGTGAGAAGCTGAGGCTCTGCCTCTTATTTAGTTTCAAGCCTGTTAACTTTTCAAAGCCTCTGTTTTCTTATCTTTAAAACAGATGATAATGAGTTACTCACTCATTCTTTAGAGAAAACAAAATAGTTTGAATTTTGAGTTGATTTGGTGATGACATTCTTGGGGTAGTTGTTTGATAAATTTATTACTGTACTATTAATTGAGATCTTTGACTATATATTTTTCTCCCCTTTTCTCCTTTTTTAAATTGTATGTTTACCTTATTTCCTTTCTTATACACTCCCCTAGTTTCTCTTTTTCTCCTCTCATTTCTCTTTCATTCTCTGCCTCTTTTCTTCCAGGTTTTCTTCTAATTTCACCTATATCTGTTCAGAAGAAACAGAGCTGTTAGTGGTAGAGCCACTGCCAATTGCCTTTCTATTAAATGAGACTCTGGAAATACCTTCTACTTTGGCCACTGCTGGTTTTTTGTAAAGGTGGAGTCCCCCTGCCATTTCAAAATAGCTGAACAAGTTAAAGTAATATGTGGCTATAGCTCCTACTATCTTTCCGAATCTACAAGATTCGGCAGCCAGGATGCTCACAAAATGAGATTGCTATAAATATGATGAATTCAGCAGCTAAACTTGGAACAATCATGTCTTTTATGTAAATAGAGAGATCATACCACTTTTCTCAAAAGGGAGTCTTTAGACTCATTCATGAGTTTTTGGTTTTTTTGTCCTTTTGGGGGGAGGTCTTTGTTTTTGGAGGCAGATACTTTGAACTATTTATGTTATCTAAATATTCGTTGATTTATAATATTTGCATGGTGCCTACTTTCAAGGAGGACTTAGAAGCAGCATATTGCCCATGTATTTCAGCTGTTTCTATTTTTCTGTTGAAAGCAGTATTCTTTGATAGAAGACCTGGAATGTTATAGTACTCATCTTCAAGTCTTTCTTGGGTGTATTTGGTATCCATATGGTTGATGCTTGTAATGATACAGAGGTCAGTTGAAACATTCTTAATCACACTGGGGGATTGATTCTAGCCCCTCAGAAAAAAAGAAAATTATTGTACTCTAGAATTTTGAGATCATTTTCAGTTGCTGCAAATGTGGCTATATTAAATTTTATTTTAAACATTCAATAAACAGTGCCACCAGGGAAGATCTGCTAAACCATGTCACCATTGTGGGAAACTGTTGCAATATAATACCAACTGCTCCTTTCCATGAACTTTTACTAGATGGAGAAAAACTCCAAAGCTATAATATTGCAATCTTATTCTTTTTATCTAGAAAAATAAAATATTAGACTTCAGACCCAACTGTGCAAATTGCATTTGCTTTCCAGCTTTTACTACCTCTGTGTCATAATTTTAACACATAACATACAACTCCTGTCTCTTAAGGCAGTTACCATATGGTGTTTATGTCAGACTGGATATATTTATCTAATTTTGTGAGATTCTTTTTTAGTTCCCGACACAGTTCTTGAAAGTAATACTGCTGTTGTTACACTTCCTCCTTGCAATTTTTATGTTGTTGAGATGTATCAGTTATGTATTATAATCATGAAAGTCTCTTGGCTTCAAACCCAAATTTTCTTTGTGGCCTAGGATAGATTTTTCGCAAAAACTGCATAGATACGGCTGTGATTACATAGATCCTTAATTTGCTTTACAGTTACCACTCAGCATGATTCTAGGTTTTTAATTATGTTGCAGCAGTACTAGTTTTCTCAGTATAACTTAAAGTCATAACCACTTTGAGAATTTACTTTCAGATCTGATAAATTATTCATTTTTTTTCTTTCATATACTTTGTTTGCATCCTCATCCCCACGAGGTTCAACACTTCAGTGACATCCCATGTCATTGCCTCTGTTTAAAGACTTCATAAGTGATTGAAACATTTGTATGAACTTGGAAAAACTTTCATAAAATATAATAATGGAGATGTGTTTTTGAGACCTTTGTTGAAACTATTAATATATAAAATGAAGAAAAGAATATACAGTCAGAAGGACATTATGAAATATCAGCAGTTTAGAAAGAAAGATTTATAACTTAAAATTTTAGGTCAAGTAAAGAACATAATCCTCATCTGGATTAGACTCTCTTAATTATCTCTTTAGTTTTATGAGCACTCCTATTTATTTATTCATTTTTTAAATTTATTTTATTTATTTTTGACTGTGTTGGGTCTTCGTTGCTGTGTGCGGGCTTTCTCTAGTTATGGAGAGCGGGGGGCTACTCTTTGTTGCGGTGCATGGGCTTCTCATTGCGGTGGCTTTTCTTGCTGCAGAGCATGGGCTCTAGGCTGCAGGCTTCAGTAGTTGTGGCACAGGGGCTCAGTAGTTGTGGCTTGTGGGCTCTAGAGCGCAGGCTCAGCAGTTGTGGCGCTCAGGCTTCATTGCTCTGCGGCATGTGGGATCTTCCTGCACCAGGGCTCAAACCCGTGTCCCCTGCATTGGCAGGCGGATTCTCAACCACTGCACCACCAGGGAAGCCCTCCTATTTATTTTTAATTTAGTGAGGCTAATTTTGAAACTGCCTACCTATAGCAATGACAGACCATCCCTCCACCTCTCAAAGACAAATAATTTGTTTTAAAATTTCCTTCTTGAAAACCTGGCTTGCGTAATAAATGTATTCTGAAAGATTCCTCCATAGTATTTACAGAAGTTAAGTGTAGTTATAGTAATTTTTCTAACTTCTAATTTTAATCATCATTTCTGGAGGACCTAGTATGTGTCAGCCAGGGCTTTGCCTATATTATTCCTTTTAATTCTCACAGCAGTTCCTGCAAGGAAGGTATTAATTTTACTCATTTTACAGAGGAGGAAGTCAAGGTTTAGCAGGTCAAGCGACTTACTTAGAGACACATAGCTGAAGTCCCTGAATAAGCATCTCTTATTTCAAAAGCAGTTTTTTCTACACCATGCTAGATTCACGTTTTACAGAAATGATCCGCACTTCATTAAAATCCAAGCCTTACTGAAGTAAATTGAAAATGCTTTTTAGACAGTTACTATTTCTATGAATAGGAATTGGGACAAAAACACTTGAACATAACTATGAAGTACTGTGAAAAAAAGATTTGTCTAATGACTGGGACCTCCAGAGCTGCACTGGGTTTTTATTTGGTCTGAGAGTTTAAAACATCTTACTGATTTGTAGTTTGTTATAAGAGGTTATATTATAACCAGTAGCTTAGTGGTTAAGAGCCCAGAGTTTGGGGCTAGACTTCCTAGATTCAAATTTCAGCACTGTTACTTACTAGATGTGTGACCTTGGGTTAATTAATCTGATTTGGCTTCCTCATCTGTAACATAGAGTTCATAGTAGTGTTTAACTCATAGAGTTGTTTATTAGGATTTTAAAAAGGAGTGTTGTGAAGAACTGTCCCAGGGCACACAGTACCTGGTGGATGTTACATAGAACAAAAATTTTGGCCCACGTCATTCAAGAAATGGTCAGAAAACCCATACCTTCTCACAAAAAGATAGTTTTTTTGTCTTTTACTGGACAACCACAGCATAGTGAGAACCTACTATTGTGTATATTCATAACTGTATCCTTGCTGTATGGACAGAAGTCATTGGGGGCTTCCAGGTGCTGATAGCTAGTTGGGTCCAAAGGATATTTGAGGGTATTTCAGGTAAAGACAAATAATGCGAGCAAGGCATATATCTGAGATATGAGGAAACAGAGAGAGTACATTTCGATGTGTTGTGTGAAACAAGGTTGATGGTAAAGGATTGAGGCCCGTTCATGAAATTCCTTGAAAGCCAAGCAGAGTAATTTAGATTTGAGGTGGCAGGAGTTTGGAGTGATTATTTTTAGGAGTATATTATGAAACTAAGGAAGATAAACTTGCAGTTATAAGCAGGATAAAGTGGAAGGAGTATAGAGTAGGGAGAGCTAAGGTAGGCTACAGCTGTTGCAATTTTTCTGCTGTGAGGTCATGGTGAAGGATTGATAAGGTGAGCATGCTCACATTAGGAAAGGAAAGGATGATTAGATTCTGGATATTATGGGTGGAGGAAAAGAAAGAGTTGATAACAGCACATTGTGTCTGGATGATGAGTACATTGGTGTCAACACTGTCAAAAACAGGTTAATTGTGGAAAGGAATCTGATACAATTAGTGTAATGACTAAATTTATTTGGAAATTTTATTGCTCTAATGTATCTGTATACTGTAGACCAAATAACTGATGACCATTTGAATATCTGGACCATTATGACAAATGACATTTGCTATGGTGGAGAATAATGTGGTCCAGTGTACAGTGAATGAGCAGTGGGGGATGACGGCCATGGCAACCCAATCATTGCTTATGGGAACAAGGTGGTGTGAATCATAAACTATTAGTGAAGTTTCTACAGACTTTGTGGTAAACATCACTGTGATGCAGTCAATTTTGTCAACTTTGTCAAGTAAGGCACTTAATTGCAAGTATGTTCAATATATACAAAAATACATATTGTTAATTGGAAGTAGTTCAGATTGGACATCGCAGGCAAACTGCCTTTAGCAGTTGCTTTAAAATGCGTACAAGCATGACATTGAGATCGGTCAGTTTGTGGGCATACCCAAGTATATTTTATTTTTATTTATTTATTTTTGCTGTACGTGGGCCTCTCACTGTTGTGGCCTCTCCCGCTGCAGAGCACAGGCTCATGGGCCCAGCCGCTCCGCGGCACGTGGGATCTTCCCGGACCGGGGCACAAACCCGTGTCCCCAGCATCGGCAGGTGGACTCTCAACCACTGCGCCACCAGGGAAGCCCCCCAAGTATATTTTAATGAATTCCCTGATGGTCCAGTGGTTACACTCTGTATTTTCACGGCCAAGGGCCTGGGTTCTATCCCTGGTCAGGCAGGGAACTAAGATCCCACAAGCCAAGTGGCACAGCCAAAAAAGCCCAAATAAACCAAGTATATTTTATTTTCTTAATTTGCATATTACAAATTTTGTTTTGAAACATGTCAGGCAGGATGCCTTTTAATTTGAAAATGTGTTCAAGAAATTGTGTCCCATCACCAATACTATATAGAATAGAAATGAAAACCCAGTGTTACGTAATCTTTAATTTGCATGAAATTCTTTGGCTGAGAGGATGTTATCAAAATTAGATTGTGCTGGTTTAAAGGAATAGAAAACGTACTTGTCCAAAAAGCACATGGATGTCCCTTGTGCGTAGTTTGGAGTCTGGACCTCAGCTCTCTGGCCTTCATGAAGGGATCAAAGTCTCCACGCAGAGTCAGTTCCAAATCTGAACACACTCTTCAGTTCCTCCATTCCTTACTTTTGTTATGTGGTCTGGATTTTCAGGAGCGTGATGACTAACAGTATTGCCAGATTTAGCAGATAAAAATATAGGACGCCAGTTAAATTTGAAGTTCAAATAAACAATTTTTTGTGTGTGTATGGGACATACATATACTAAAAAACTATTCGTTTATCTGAAATTTGAATTTAACTAGACGCTCCGTATCTTAACTGGCAACCCCTGTTTACTTTTTCTTCACAATGATTTGTTAACTTCACAGAAAGTCTCAAAATGGGAGACAAAAAGTAACTTGCCTGGCCCCGAAGCAGATGGGGCTTACGGCAGTCGGCCTTTTCCCAAACTTGGCCTTTAAAAAAAAAAAAAAAGAAAAGAAACCACCCACAAGTCCCAGGAGCCTGCGCGTTAAAGTAAGCCGCGCAGCAGCTTTCCCGCCGGTTTTCTGCGTAATGTAGCACGGCGGCCACGCCGCGGGGTGGAGCGCATGTGGCGGTGTCCTTGCCGGATGCGAAAGGAGGTGCCAGAAACTTTAAACCCCGGCCAGAAGACAACGTGTCCACTTAGACGGCGGTAAGTGCCGCCATTTTCTTTGCGGGCAAAGACTGAGAGAAGTTAGGGGCTCCTCTTTGCCCCGTAAAGCGGATTGGGGGGAATGGCCCACGGCCTCAGCACTTTGGTGACGTGGAATCGGGGTCCCCCCCTTTGGGGGCTGATTTCTAGTGACACGTCGAAGTTTTGCCAAGTCGGGGAAAAGGGACGCCGCCTCGGTCCCGGATGTAAGATGGCGGCGCGGGGGGCGGCCTGGCGGGGCGGTCACGTGGTGGGAGTAGCGCGCGAGCCTCCTTAAGTGATCTCTATGGTTCGTCCGGACTCACTGGAGCAGCGGAGCGCGAGACGGGGCGTGTGTCCGCGCTCGCCGGCTGCTGCCGCTGCCACTGCCACCCATGCCGCCGCCCGGCCCGGTTTCAGTTTTACGGGGTTTTTGTTTGTTTTATTCTCGCCTCCTGCAGAGGTGCACGAGATTTCCCCGAAGGGTGCTGGGGAGCCGGTGGCCTGGGGACTTCTGGGCTGTGCCGTGGTTTCTGGTTGCGGCGCCGGAGTCGGTGTTGCCTCTGCGGGAAGCGCTCCGGCGTTCTCCCGGGCGGAGAGCCGGCCTCGCGCGGGTGTAGGGAGCGCGGCAACGGTGGGGGCCCAGCCGCCGCCCAGCCCCCACCGCAGGGAGGGGAGCGGGCGGCACAGCCCGGAGACGTGGCGGGAGCGCGACGGGCGAAGCGCGGGAGCGCTGCTTGCTGCCTCTCGGGGACCGTCCAGGTCCCGTAGGCGTCTGCTGTGCTTTTGCCGCCCATTTCATGCTTTCGAGTGGCCCGGGGGACGGCGTCCCCTCGGGGCGGCGGAGGGAGCGGGTGCCTCCGCTAGGACTCCTCCGTACCTTTTCTCTTTCCAGAGCTGTCGGTTACGTAGAGGACGCCGGCCCGGCCTCCCCCGGGCGCCGGCGCCGCTGTGATGCCCGGAGCTCCCGGGGCACGCCTGGTGCGGCCGAGCGGCTCGGCGCTGGGCGGGGTCTTGCGGGCGCGGCGGGGAAGGGCAGGGGCGCCGGGCCGACGTCGGCGGCTGAGGATGGACGAAGGAGCGCCGGAGTCGCTTCGCTCGCCTCAGCGTGGTCCGGTGCCTCCCTGACACCATGGCCCTGGCTGAGGTAGTAGTTTGTGCTGTTGGTCGGGTTGTGACATTGCCCGCTGTGGAGATAACTGCGCAAGCTACTGCCTTGCTAGTGCTGGTGATGCTCAGCGCCGCGGAGGACAATGGCTGGGAATCCCCTTTGTTTTCCGGGGCGCGGGGGCAGCCCGCCGAGCCCCGGCAGGGCCGGCCACCACGGAAACCGTTAGTTGTACATTTTCCCGGAGGGAGGAAGGGACTGCGGGGAGAGGGGTGGACGGGGACTTTTGTAAAGCTGGGGAAGACCTAAGTCTTTGGATTCGGTATTTGCTCGAAAAGGAAGGAATGCAATTGTGAGAGAGATTGACACATAACTTTTCCACCCTAAATAATTTTACCGCTTCTTTCAGTAGTTGATGCAAGATTTAGTTTGTACCTATTTTACTTCATTCTTTATCTGTGGGTCGGAGTGGTGTGAGGTATCTTGTGCAGAACTGGCATTAGGGGCGGAATAGTAGACCCATTAATTATAAAGTTTATGCCTTAACAGTTCAAATCTGTTTTTTTTTTAATATGTTCTCTCGGTAAATCTAAGAGTTTTTAAAATGTGTAAACCCAAAGCAATTAAAAGTTTCTGTTTAAACTTTGCAACTCTTTGAATAAGAAGATTGAATTTATAGTTAAATGCACTATTGAGATTTTTTAATGTATGAGGCAAATAAATTCTCTTTACAGTGTGCTGTGCTTTTTTTTTTCTTTCTTTTTAGTTTAACTTTGGGGGCTCAAATTCTGCCGGTGTGGTGGGATTTTTTGGCTTTTGATTCTCATGTTGTAATCATTTATATCATTGCATTTCAGTGTGGGAGAAAAGGATCTAGGTAGGAGCTAGAAGTGTGGTTTCTGGATACTTTGAGTTTAAAATCTAAGATTGCCCATTTTGATTTGTGAGGGACCACTACGCCAAGCAGGAAGATCCAATTTTTATTAAAAAAATGTAGTTTGGAAAACTAATGAAATTACTCGGTATTTCAAATACCCTGAAGTCTGGGTGGAAAAGATGATTGTATTTCTAAAATTTTAATTTCACTGAGAGAAATTGGTGGTAAATTTTAGTACTTTTCTTAGAAAACTGATCCGGTTTTGATTTGTGCAGAATAATTAGCTTTGTGATGTAATCACAAACATTCTGCGGTTTAATTTTTGATGCATAATTGAAAAAAACTAAGGCAATTCTTTACTAAGAAAAAGGCACATATAAGGAGAAAAAAACTAAAGCCAACCGAATCCTTTTTGTCCCCTTCAGGAGGAGTTTGATGCTTTCGTAATTCAAAAGTTATCTAATAAGTATGCCTTGGTTTGGTTTGGTTTAGCTTTGAGAGAGAACCTTGCTCAATCTGATCTCATCTGGATGGAGCTGCCTCATTGTGGGAAGGACAGTATAGAACCTTACGTTGAATCTTAAAATGCATAAAATATGTGAGCGTTGGCTCTTGGAGTTTGCTTTCTTGATATCAAAGAAAATTCAGGTCTTTATTAAAAGCCAATTCTTTTAAATGATGAAAATCTTTGGGTGCTATGTCAAATCTTGATTTATGGAGAAACTAATAAAATTCTAATTGTAGTATAATAATTTTCATTTTCCAAAATACTCCATTCAGCCAGCCATGCTAATTCTCATCCGACAGGTCATCTTTCCCACTACGCTTTTTAACATTTTATAGGGGATCAACAGTTGTTAATTTGTGCCCAAAAGTATTACAGATTCTGCCAGTAATTTATTGAACTTTAATGGATCAGCAGATAGGAAGCTGAAGTATACAGATAAAGTATTCACAGTTTATCTTCTGCTTTTAAAGTAAATTTCATCCAGAACTATATGTTGCCCACATAGTAGGAACATTTTGTTGTTGGATATAAAGGTACTTCTATATGTTATTCTTGTTTGCTAAATTACAAGAGAAAATACTGCCCTCAGCCAACTTGTTTTTAGTACCATAGTTATATTTCTGCTCTAATCTCCAGTATTAAAAATGAGCCTTTCACTTTTGCATTTCACTTTTACATTTCTGTACACACCGATGAAAATTATCTACTGAACATTTTTACTGTTGACAGTTTCCTACAAGATGAATTTGCCTTATCAAAAGTGCAACTTTCCAATCTTGATGTTTTTGACATTTACTTGGCACAATTGACTTTTTTGTTGATCCGTTGTCAGGCATTTAAGTAATTTGTATTAGCAAAAAGCCACAGATGGGAAAGAATAAGGCAGTGTTTGGGTGTCCTCAATAAATACCAGATCAAAGGAAAGCTCAGTTATGGTAATAACATTTTAATAAATGTCATCCTCAGTTATTGGAAATGTAGATGTTAATTTTGTGTATGGGACACCTGGAGAAGATTCTTGGGAAGCAGTTTTGCTTCAGGCCCCAAAGTCAGAATTCCTGATTGTTAATCTTATATACTAAAGCTTTTGTTTATAAGCTGTTTAAACATAACAGTTGCCTTTTGGTAGGTGGGCCAGGGTGTACTCAAGACATTGTGTCTGTGGAGTGGCCCCAAAGAATTCTTGTCAGAGGAGCCTGACAGCAGAGAGATGCTC
The DNA here is from genome assembly GCF_949774975.1 of Lagenorhynchus albirostris. Classification (NCBI taxonomy): domain Eukaryota; kingdom Metazoa; phylum Chordata; class Mammalia; order Artiodactyla; family Delphinidae; genus Lagenorhynchus; species Lagenorhynchus albirostris. Next base: position 53,552,649 of record NC_083105.1, on the reverse strand, counting down.
TTCAGTGTATGGGAACTAGGTGCCAGGAAGGCTGGGATTTCTTCATGGCTACCCATCCTTTCTCCCTCTCGTATGTCACATCTCACCTCCTCCATAGTGGGAGGGTGGGGGAGAACTGACAGGAGAGGTACTACTTCCCCCACTGAACACTGCTTCTATAATTTCTGCAACAAAAGGAAAATAGGACAGTTGCCTTCAAAAGTGAATTAGGCCAGATCGGTAATACCCAAGAGGACAATTATGGCCATTGTCGTAAAATCTAAAAAGTCATTGGTGCCACTGAAATCTAGACAATTCAGGCAAAAATATTAAAATCACTTGAATGATTGTCTAACACAATTCACTAAGTGTTTTTGTTAGGATATTGCTGTTAGGCACCATGGGGAAAGCAGAATAATTGTATGGCTACGTCACTGCCCCGAAGGTCAATGCATTTAGAAAAGGTAGAACATGAAGTGCCTAAGAATCAAAATGTGGGCAGGTGAGAAAAGCATTAGTGACCTAGGTTACCTTTGAGACCTGGCAGAAGAAAAAGTGGGTGAAAGAGCTGAGGGGAGGGAAGTACGGAACACTTACAATAGATCTTGTAATTTAGATGTCTTGATGTTTGTTGCCTCTAGTAGTCATTCTAAAAGTGGCATTGGAGTCTTGGAGATGAGCATTACAATTGTGGTTGATATTCAGTGATACTCTGGCTGTCTTACCTTTTAGCCTTGTATTATCTGCTGTAATACGTTGAGTTGTTTTCTGAATTTGTTTAAGAGAAATATTAGTTTTACATGGACTAGAGTATGCTTTTTTTTATCTGAAGTTGAGAGTTATTTTTTGTTGTTGTTAGATTTTCATTTTGCAGTTATCTTTCTTTAAAAGCGCTGTTCTGTGCACATGTAATGGAATTGTGCCTACACAGACTTCTGGGCACTAAATTTGTGGATAGGATCCTTTTAAACTGCACCGTTGACGCCCAACAGTACAGATTTGGTTATGAACAAACAAACCCAAGATAGGAGCCTTGTGTTGATTTTACAGGGTAAGTTCCTAGCTCTTTCTTCTTATTCCACCTCAAACAACTCTTTTGAAAATATACCGTTCTGTTTGCCTTTAGCTGGGTTTCAAATATAATTGAGAGTGTTAGTTCTGTTATTATGTAATCGAGAGTGTTTTATCATGAAGGTCAAGGTTTCTCAGAAGGCCAAATAGTGTCAAATGTCACAGAAAAGTAAACTAGGAACTAAAAAGTGTCCACAGACACTGGCAGTTTAGATCATACATGTAGTTGTAGCGCTGTTTTCTGTTATAAATTAATAATCTCTAATTGCTCTCTGGTGGAGTAACAGACTACAATTATGTGTGTTTCATACTGCTTTGAACTTGAACAAAAATGTATTAAGATTCCTGGGACTTCCCTGGTGGTCCAGTGGTTAAGACACCGCGCTCCCAATGCAGGGGGCCCGGGTTTGGTCAGGGAACTAAGATCCCACATACCGCAGCTAAGCCCTCGTGGTGTAACTAGAGAAGCCCGCGTGCCTGTTCTTTTTTTTTAATTGAGATATAATTGACATATAATTTTATATTAGTTTGATGTGTACAACAGTGATTTGGTATATGTTTATATTGCAGAATGATCACCACAATAAGTCTAGTGAACATCCATCACCACACATAGTTACAATTTTTTTCTTGTGATGAGAACTTTTAAGATCTGTGCTCTTAGCAACTGTCAAATAATAACATACAGTATTGTTAACTTTAATCACAGTGCTGTACATTACATCTGCATGACTTAATTATTTTATAACTGGACGTCTGTACCTTTTGAGCACCTTCAACCCGTTTTGTCTACCCCCCACCCCTTGCCTCTGGCAACCACCAGAATAACTGAATTCAGTTATTTAATTTTATTTTTTAGATTCCACATATATGTAAGATCATATGGTATTTCTTTTTCTCTGTCTGACTTATTTCACTTAGCATAATGCCCTCAAGTTCCATCCATTTTGTCACAGATGGCAAGAGTTCATTCTTTTTTATGGCTGCATAATATTCCATTGTATTTATATATGCCACATTTTCTTTATCCATTCATCCATTGATGAAGACTTAGGTAGTTTCCATATCTTGGCTATTGTAAATAATGCTGCAGTGAACATGGGGGTTCCTATTATCTTTTTGAGTACATGTTCTCATTTCTTTCAGATAAATACCCAGAAGTGGAATTGCTGGAATTGGTAGCTCTATTTTTAATTTTTCTATACTGTTTTCCGTAGTGGCTGCATCTGTTTACATTCCCACGAACAGTGCAATGATCTCATTTTCTCTACATCCTCGCCAACACTTACTTCTTATCTTTTTGATAATAACCACTCTAACAGGTGTGAGGTAGTATCTCATTACGGTTTTGATTTGCGTTTCCCTGATGATTAGTGATGCTGAGCACCTTTTCATGTCCTGTTGGCCATCTGTGTGTCTTCTTTGGAAAAATGTCTGTTTGGATCCTCTGCCCATTTTTTAATCAAATTGTTTGTTTTTGCTAATGAGCTACATGAATTCTTTATATATTTTGGATATTAACCCCTTTTCAGAAATATGAGCTGCAGATATTTTCTCCCATTCGATAGGTTGCCTTTTTGACTGTTCTTTAGGAATAACAAACATTTATGTCTTTTGAGGAGAGAAGTTACACAAGGGGAAAAGAAAATTGCACACACAAAACTTGAAGGAGGTGGTAGGGGAAGAAAGATTGCTTATTAATGAGGAGATAAGACTGTTGGTAGGTGGATAGAGGAAAAATGAGAGGGAATATGGAGATTCAGAATTGAATATACAATAGAAAAGGGATAATTGATTGGGCAAGATCCTGTGTTGTTATACTATCTACTCTGTTTTTGTGAGGAAACTCTATATGTTAAAAGCATCCTAGCAGTATGTTTGCTGTTTTATCTGTAGTAACATCTGAAAACATTTGAAAGTGCTTTAGAGTAGGGTCAACAAACATTTCCTGTAAAGGGCCAGATATTAAATATTCTAGGCTTTGTGGGTCATATATGGTCTTTATTGCATATGCTGCTGTTTCTCCTCCTTTGCTTTCTTCTTTTTCTGCCCCTCCTCTTCTTCTCTTTCTTCTTCCTCTTTAAAAGTGTAAAATCATTCTCAGCTCATGGGCAATACTAAAAACAGGCCATAGGCCAGATTTGGCCTGCAGGCCAGTTTGCTGACCCCTGCTTTAGAACTTAGCTATCCTGATAGAACATTTGGTTCCACCCTTACCCCGCCCCCCTTTCTCTCATTAAGTGAGGAAAGAAATAGGTCTTTCTTGGAGAAAAAAATGTTGGAATAATTTAATACATTTGAATGTATGTGACCCTGATCTGCTTTTGACCATCATCACTCAGATTTGTGACGATAGTCTGTGTTCCCTTCTCTTGACCCTAATGGCATTTATAGAACAGCTACCCTGAAGTTTCCATTCTGAAAGGACCATGGGGAGATCACATAGACATAGGGAGAGAGATCTGAGGAAACCCAGCTGTGCCTGCCCCAGCTATTTTAAGTCTTCCCAAACTAGGCACCATGCAAGTCCCAGATGATTCCAGTACCAGCTACCATCTGCTGCAAGCTTAGGACACACCCTAAGCAAGAACCATGTAGGCAAGTTTAGTAAAGCCCCAGAACCATGAGAGAGAATAATAACACTGTGGTTGTCGTTGTAAGCCAAAGTTTTGGGGTAATTTGTTACATAGCAGTAGATAACCAGAAACGGTTTGGGGACCTGGAAATGGAGTATTACTATAACAAAACCTAAAACACATGACAGTGGCTTTGCAACTGAGCTGCCCACATATGTTGGAAGGGCCTTGAAGAGATTAGTAGCAGAAATCTGATGGATCTTGAGGTTGTCAGTAGGGCTTAAAGGAAAGTGAGGAAAAAATTATTAAAGTTGGAGGAAAAGCTCTTGTTAATAAAACTGCTGCTTAGGATAATGTAGAAATAGAAAATAATACTTAATGAACTGATGCATCAGCCCGAACAGTTTCCAAGCTAAAGTTTTAAAGTTTCAACTGGTTTCTTTTAGCTGATATCATGAAATACAGATAACGATGAGCTAGAGAAGAAATTATTCAGTTTTCAAGCAAAATTTTGAGGAAATATATAAAAGTCAGGACTTGCTGGGTTAGAAAAGAAAACCCTTTTCTGATGACCAGTCTCTTGCAGCAGAATATTCCCAAAGTAAAAAAAAGGCCTCAGGACAAAATCAAATTCACAGCTCCGTCATGAAAAGTTCTCAGGGTAAAGATGAAACTAAGGATTAGACTGTGAAATCCTTTATTAAGACCCCAGAAAAATTAAGGTGATGCCTTACAGGGAGCCCCATGTAGACAAGATTTGTTGATGTGGCTTTTGTCTAATGAAGTAAACCCCAATGAGATCAATAAGATTCATAGGAAACTTACAAAGCTTTTAAGAAAATTATATTGTAGAAATACTATTAGCTTGAACTATAAGGAATAGAGACGGCTTCAAAATGAAAAGAAGTTTTAGACCCTAGAACTTCTACAGGCAGGAATATTTTATGGAGTAGGAAGGATAACTCAGAGGATGGAGCGAAGAGCTGAGGAGAATCATCGCAGGCAATAGAAGTGAACCTTACTTAATCAAGGAATTGGCAACATGTGCCCAGTTTGATTTGCTGTGGGTGAGAGACTGCCACATGCCTATGGTGTTTTCTCCCTTTTTGAATGGGGGTATTTATAGTGATTATCCTATGCCTGTCTACCCTACCATGTATATTGTGTATGTGGGGGACAGAAAATTTGTCTCTCTAGTTCACAGGTTTTTAGACCTAAGAGGAAGGGTACTTTTCCTCTAGGAAAAGGTACTAGTCTCATTGCTTTTCTACGCCACCCCCTTTTTTTGTAATTTTAAATCACATAATAAAACAACAGAAAATATATTTGAATGTAGCTTGAGTGACTGTAAGTAAGCACAAAAATTCTCTTTTGTCTTGAATCTCGTATTTTAATATATGCTAAGTACTGAACACAGGGCCTACCTGGTGTGTAATTATTTTTTTGTAAATGCTGATTTCCCTTATCATTCTCTTTCCTTGCGGTGGCATTATCTTTACCCATGGTGTCCAGTTCCCTCCTGCTGATTTTTTGTTCACCAGGGCTCTCTACTCCCCCAGCCCCTCCTCCACACCACCAGGCCTCTCCATATGCTCCAGACTTTCTCTGGCATTTTATTACTGTCATCCAAACTCTGAACTTGCCTACCTTATTTTTTCAAAGACTTACAGAGTGACCAGATAATTAACATGAATAATACTAAAGTGTTAACACAAAAATTTTACTTGGATAATTGCAATAGCAACCTTCAGTGTTTACCCTGTGGAGTTACTAAAATTTCAAGCATTTTTGTAGGCTGCCTGAGTCTATTTTTGGTAAGGACCCTGAAGTTGATGCTCAAGTCATGCCATTCATGTTCTTTTCTAATAGACAGTGGCCATCCTTTAGGGATGGAATATAGTGTAGAACGCTGTGCTAAAATCTGTTCTGGCTCTTCTCCATGTTATGGACCATCTGTGAAGCTTGGAGTCTAGGTCAAATGTATCTTTTGTCTCCTCTTCCCCAGCATTTTGTAGAGGATTCTAATCTAATTAAAATTAATGTCAATAGCAGTGTTGAAGAAGAAAACCTAAAAGGAAGAGAATTTTTGAAAGAAGGGGTATGGGAAAAGAGGAGGGCAGTTTTACCTGAATTGTTTTGCCTTGAAAAATAAATGTGCTTGTGTAATTCTGTGAGTCAGTGAATATGTGTACATAAATACACATTTCTTTATTTAGCCAATATTAATGAGTATCACTGTGACTCCTCCAATATACTAGCTTCTATGGGGATAAGATAAATTAGAGAGACCACTTATTCTGCAGGACTGGTTCCAACAACAGTTGGGCAGTGTGCACTGTGTGGGGCCTGGGAGATGGTTTCTGCATAATATTAGAATGCATATGCACTCTCAGCTTTAAAAATGATGCTGAATTCTCAGGAAAACTGAACTCCATTAACAGTAACATCTTCTGTAAATCAAAAGCTTGCAAAGCCTTAATGAAAAGGAAGCCATCTAACCTTAAAAATGAATTTATTACTAAATGAATTTAATTCACAAAAGGAATTTTCCCTAATATTTAGGCTCTTGTTGATTTTGGTTTCGTTTGTTTTTATTAACATTTTTAGTTGTTTGGTTTGGTCAACTATTGAATTTGAGTTAAAAGATAGATCTTCTCTGAGGATGCAGTCTAATAATGAGGCCAAGTAAATAATGGAAAAATCAGTTTCCAAGTGTGGCAGGGCAGTGCTCTGTAGTCTTTGCATGGCAAATAGTATGTCTAACTTTTTCAGTGATCTGCAAAATTGAGCTACTCATTCCTACACAAATGAATGTGCTGATTTTGTCTCCCCCCACACCTTTTTCGCTCACTTTCTTCATTTCTTCCCTCTTCTTGTTTCCCTGACCTCTGGGGAGAAGGGATGTGGCACTGACTCGTCATGGGGCTCTAGGCAAGTCACTAATCAGGAAACTGGGGGAGTCAGTGCTGGCTGGGGAGTTAGTAGGTTGAGGAGGTGAGGACAGACCCTGGTGACGTCAGGGCCTCGGCAGTGCAACTTCTATCGATGCATATTTCCATTGCCACCACTTAACCTTAGAGGCGTGGGTGATCCAGCAGTGAGTTATTCTGTGCAAGAGGGAGCGAGGGCTTTAGATCAGGTGGCCAGAGGGTTATTTCCTCTCTCTGCTGTTTAACAGCTGTGTGGCCTCAGGTGAATTTCTTAATCTCATTGATCCTCAGTTTCCTATTTGTAATACCTACAATGAAAGGTCGTTCTGAGGATCACAGATAATACACCTAAAGTGCCCAACGAAGTCCTGACACAAAGGGTGTTTATAAATGGTAGCTACTTGAAGTAGTCTAAAGTCTCTTTCACATGCTTAATACACTTATACAATTTCAATCTTAATCTCACAGACACACACACACACACACACACACACACACACACACACACACACACACACACACACACACACACACACACACACACACACACACACTCTATTACCATTCTACGCTCCTGAAATTGTATATGAACCTTACCACTTAAAGAATGGCCTTTTGTCATCAGGGAAATGGTCCTATTGCCAGTTTAAAGGAATATTCAGGAAATGGCTCAGAAAAAGATAAAATGCAGAATGTATTATTTTCTTAAAAAATTATTCTTTGGTAATGTTAGCTCTTTATCCCCCCTGCTTAATTGTGATGTCTACCAACATTGTCGAAAACAGTAGCCAATCCAAGTCTTTTCTTGTTGATTGAAGTCTAGCCTGTCTGGGACTAGACCACCCCTCTTAAGCTTGCTAGCAGTTGTGTCACATTGCTTGAGTCGACAAATAAATGGCCAGGAGTCATTCTGCATGATAGCCTTTCCATTCTATAGAAACTATGAAACTGATCCAAATAAATGGCTGGGTCTCCCAGGCCGGTGGATCTGTATGTTGCCCCTTTGTTAGTGTCATATCCTCTTGACTGCCTTTCAGGGCAAAGAGCAACTGTGCAGCACAGGTAAGAGAGTGGAGCCAGGTGACATGCTGATGGGATGTTGCAGCCCCTGCAAGAGGGGCTCTGTCTTTGCGGAAGGGTGTAGTATTGCTATTGTGACAAGTGTCTTTTTAGTCAAAAGCAATAAATCTTCCCTTGTTTAAATGACAGATGGTTAGGATTGTTAATTCTGTTTCCAGCAAACCCATAAGAGGAAAAACAAACAACTGACGTTGAGTTCTTCTTGGTTTTCAAAGAGTACTAGGAAAAATTTGAAACAGTGTAGTTTCAGTAAGGTTATACAGTGTTTGAGGTCAACCCCACCCACTCCCACCGTGATGTCCACATCCTAAATCCCCAGAACCTATGAATATGTTAGGTTACACAGCAAAGAAGAATTATGATTGCAATGGAGTTAAGGTTGCTAATCAGCTGCCCTTAAAATAGGGAGACTATCCCGGATTACTGGTGAGCCCAATACGATCACAGTGTAGTAGGGACCCAGGTCGCCTCTAGAAGCTGGAAAAGGCAAAGAAGTGTAGTCTCTTCTAGAACCTTCAGAAAGTCCTGCCGACACCACGATTTTAGCCCAGTGAGACCCATTTCAGACTTCTGACCTCCAGAATTATATGATAATAAATCTGTGTTGCTTTAAGTCATTAAGTTTGTGGTGATATTACAGCAGCAATAGAAAACGAATATAGCATTTAACTGTGAACAACTAAGTATCTAAAGTTGATGAACCCAAGTTTCCTCCTCCTCTCTTTCCAAGTAAGGTGCCACAACCAGGGAAATGACAAAGCAAAAGCAAGGGAGAGGAAAGCCAGCAAAGGGCAGGCTGGCCGGCTGGCTGGCTGGCTGCTGCTTAGCGTGGTCTCTTCGCTTCTTCGCTTCCTATCTCAGTATTTAGCCTCTGCCCTGCCTTGGGCCAGGGGGGCGCTTCCCCACATTGCCTCGGGCCTCGTGCTGCCTCCACCTCTCTTTTCCCCAGTGGTCTTCTCTCCAGGTCCCCTCTTCTACTCTGTGGGAGCTAGCAGAAGCCCAAGCTAGCAAGAGGAAAATGGACATTCCTACCAATTCCCTCCCTTCCCTTCCATACCCACATAGTCTCTGGGGAAGAATCTTGAATGAAAGCAAGCAAAGAACAAAAGGAAAAGAGATGCCTGAAAACAGGCTCGAAACAGTAATGGGTAGAGTGACAAACCAGGAGTGCCACCTCATCTTGTTGACTTAGCTGTCACCATTTTCCATAGCAGAGTTATTCCAGTGTACTCTGTACCAGGGCTCAGTGTAACTATTATTCCTGTGCCCTCGGTAGTACAGTAGAACCTCCTCCATTTCTCTAAATAGTTAACTGCACACTTAGAGCTCCTGACATAGAGTTTAGGATGCAGAGTTAAGTATTTGTGTGTACTTCACCCCATTGCCATCTGTGATCTGTAAAAGTCTGATACACCCTAGCTAGTCAAATATTCATTGATCCTCCACTGTGCATTTGGCGGTACACTAGATGTAGGAAGCGGTGCTGGGCCCGGCACCATCACTCGGAGGACCAAGTGGAGCCCCCTTTCTGGTGGAAAACGATTTCTCTGGGATTACGATCAGCAGTCCTGTTTCCTTGGAACAGCACATAAGCAACTTACTGCAGGTGTTGTCCTAAAGACACAAGCTTATCTAATGTAGACAAAAACAAAAGAATCAAAATTCCTCCCGGAAAGGTTACTCAGTGACTCCGTGTGCCTCTGAGAGTACAATAAGCTCTTTCTTTGGAATCTGGGAGGTGCTTCCGGGGCATGAGAAGGAACACTCTACACAGCTGCCTTTGATGTGATCTCCCAGGTGTGCCCAATAATGCCTTGGTGCTTTCCAACCACCTGTTGTCATTTTACACGTTTTATCAGATGACTTTATATATCGGGTAGGACCAGATCTTTAAAAGGGAAGATGTGACAACTTTAACGCCCGTCATGCTTCTAGGCATACTCCCTATCAGGGCTGCATCTTCATTCACTAGAGATGGCGATTTACAGTGTCTAATTCTAATCACCTGTCTAGCTACAGTGCTCTAACTGGTCTCCTTGGCTTCTGTCTTTCCCTCCTCCAATCTTGCCCAGGAACTTTTGTTAGAGGGATCTTTAAAGAAAATAGAAAAAAAATTGAGCTACCCCTCTTCTCCCCTCCTGCTTCCTTATCTGAGTTAGATGTTCTCATAATACCCTACACTTTCCCCTTTGTTAGCAGTCATCACAGCGAACTGTAAGTGCCTGTTCACTCACGTGCATCTCCCACTAAACTCTGATCTGTGGCGGCTGGCCCGTGCCTGCCTTGTGTATGTTTGTATGTACACCACTCCACCCTGATGCCAGCAGGCGAACAATGCACGTGGGTGTGTTGAGTGAGTGAAAGCCACTTTGCTACCTAAGAACTTACAGTGATTTCCCCCGTTGTTTATCAGATCTGACCCAGACACTTCATTTCGGTTTTCAGCTCCTTTGATTTTTCTTGTATACAAGCTCTCAGATCTCCTCCTGGCCCCCATCTGGTTCTTGCATCTTCATGCACTAAGTTGTCTGTTCTGCCTGCCCATCTGTGGTAGCTTGTCTCCAGAGATGGCTGCCATCAGTTTCTTTGTGCACATGCCACTCCCCCACTGAGCGATAGTCCTCTGCCCCCTTGAACCTGGGCTGGACTGTGACTAATTTCACCAATAGACTGTAGCAGAAGTGACACTCTGCCAGTGCTGGGCTACTCTTTAAGAGAGGACAGGCGGTTTCCTATCTCTTGGAGCCCTGAACTGCCGTTAATAAGTCCAGGCAGACAAGCCACGTGGAGGAGGCTGAGCCATCAGCATGGGAGTGAAGAAGCCACGTTAGACAACCAGCCCAGCTGAGCCTTGAGGCAAGTCCAGTCCCAGCTACTCTCTGACGTAACTACTCGAAAGATCCCAGGCAGGACCACCTAGTTGAGTACAGTCAGCCTACAGAACCATGAGATAACGAGAGTAGTTATTGTTGGGTTTTTTTAAAGATTTTTTGATCTGGACCATTTTTAAAGTCTTTATTGAATTTGTTACAATATTGCTTCTGTTTTATGTTTTGGTTTTTTGGCCCCGAGGCATGTGGGATCTTAGCTCCCCAACCAGGGATCGAACCCGCACCCCCTGCATTGGAAGGCGAAGTCTTAACCACTGGACCACCAGGGAAGTACCTCGATAGTAGTTCCAAGCTACTAAATTTCGAGGTGATCTGCTCTACAGCAATAAATACCCTAAACAGCGTCCTCCAAGGTCTCAAACTAGATTTTCAGTAAAGTTTGGCTTTCAAGTCTAGTTGACCTTGGTCCCTCCCTTCTCTCTCATAGAACTTCTCAGTACCACACGTTTTGTCATCCCACTGTACATATCATTATTTTCCATTTCCTGTGTGCTATTCTGGACTCCATGACCAAACTCCATGATCTCTGAAGATACCAAACAATGAGTCCTAGTTCTGGACAAAATGTAATAAATAAGCTGTTGAATTAGAAGCATTTGTGGTCATTTCACCTCTCTGCCAGCTATTTTAGCTGTGACTCTTCGTGGTATCTCTTGGAGCATTCTTTCAAGCCATGGTTGTGAAAGTATGTGTGACCGCAGGCAGCCCTTAGGATCCTTCCACCTGCAGACAGTATGAAAGAGCAGTGGTTCTCCAAGTCTGGTCCCAGATCAACAGCATCAGCATCTCCTGGAACCTGTTAGAAATGCAGATTCTCAGGTCTACCCCAGACCTATAAAATTTGAAGTTCTGGGGGTGGGGCCCAGCATTCTGTGTCTTAACAAGCCTTCCAGATAATTGTGATGTAGGCTGAAGTACGAGAATCACTCTTGTAGTGGAAAGCGTCCTGGTTTTAAGGTCAGAAGGTCTAGGAATCCTTTGTTAAACATTTATTAAATGTGCATCTGCTTATGCGAGGTGTTGCCTTAGGGGCGGGGGATACTAAGAGGGCTGTAGGTTTGTCTCTGCCCTTGTGTGTTGAGGGAGGATGGTGGTGGCTGCACTATTTACATACGTATAAATGAGACATAACCCAAATTATCTGTACAAAGCCTGCACACTGAATGAGACAGTCCTAGATTTTTACCTTTGCTTTTCTATTTAAGGATCAGATACCATTATCGTGAACTTAAATAAACTTTAGGAACCCTTTTATCAGGAAATGTTTTATTAAAGATTACTCAGTTAGTAGCCTATGAAGTAGTATTCACGCTCACCATAGGACAGAAAATCCAGATAACTAAAAAGAAGAAAATTAAAATAATTCATAATCCTATCACCCAGAGCTAATACCATTTCAGTGTATTTTCTTCGCAACTTTTTAATGCCTGGGTCTTTTTGTCCTTTTTCTATATCTGCCTTATGCTCTTAGTAACTTATTGTGACCATTCTAAGTCACTCGTTTCCTGAAGCTTCAACATCTTTTGGTGAAATGGATATAGTATAGTCATGATGGTGTCTGCCTTGGGAGTGCACCTGGCTATTCAAGGCATGGGTTTAGCTAAGTAGTAGTGGAGACAATTACTGGTTCCCCTTTTCACTCCTGTCCATGTCCATCTTTCCCTTTGTTTATTCTCTTTTCTAATCGACCCCATAGATGCCTCCCTGCCTCTTCTCTCCACCTGTCCTACTTTTCCTCCTCTCACTTAAGCTTTGTTTTTCCACCCGTGGCTGGCGTGACCTTCCACCCCTTCTCCCCTTGATTCCTCTTTATCCTTCCGGACCCAGTGCCATGACCAACTCATGTGGGAGAGATTCGCTTCCTTGCAGACGCTTAAACGCGTTCTCTGATTTTCCACAGCTCTCTTCATACCTCTCTCATTGTACTCTCTCACGTGAGCGTTACACACTTAAGGTCTGCGGCCCGAGACCAGAGGCTTATTCTTCTCCACATCCCCTAAGAAAAGTGAAGGGGCTTCTGTAAAGTTTGCAAAATGAATAAATAAAACCCCAAGGCCTGTCAGTCACCCAGGACTGCTGTTCACAAGTGCAAGACCCATTGGCAAGCCCCTGGGCTATACAGGCTCCTGACCTTGATACACAGGCACTGTGATTCCTTCAAGGAAGCCTCTGAAAAAGCTCAAGTCCAAATCACAGGGAAGCCTCTGAAAAAGCTCAAATCCAAATCACAGGGAAGTATTGAAACAATACTGCCAAAAAGGGAAGGAGCTACTTTCAGGTAAGATAGGAAATGGGCTGCATACGAGAATAGAGGACTTGGGAATGCTGTTTGTGATGGCCCAGGACCCACAACTAAGGCAATGTGTATTCTCTGAGACAAGATTAGTACCACTACATCTTTATAGAGAAAACTAGAGCTGATACAAGACACAGCCTGTGAGGTGGACTGAAGTAAGACAAAGGAGGTGCTTTCCTTTTTTCTTTAACTGAGGGCAGCAGTCAGTTCCGCAGTCATAACTCCGATCTTTGACAACGAGCAGGTCAGAGGGAGGAGGAGGCTGGGAGGCCGAGGAAGAAAGAGAAGCGTCTACCGAGTGGCCTGGGAGGGAGCTTCCCGGCGAACAAAAGACGGCAAACGAACGGAGCTGATTTTTGTTGTGATGACAGATGAGTTTCCTGCAGTGTCCAGAGAGCAGCCCAGTGGGGAAAGGCGGAGGGGCAGAGCCAGACCTTTGTGTGGATGGAGGGAACGCCGCTGCTTCGCTGCCAGCCTGTCTGTCCTTAGAGACCAGAGTTCAGTTGGAAAGCTGGAGAGACAGCACTTAGTATTTGTCTCTGGGTCACATGTCAAATTAGTGGAGAAGGATTATTTTAAGCTAAAAACAGTTAATACTCAGAGTTCAGAGTTTAGTTCTCTTTTGTGGTTTTGGTTTGCTTGCAGTCATTACAGCTAGATGTGCTTAAAGAAACATACATGGTTTTCCATTATGGTCTTGAGAAAGTTAGGAGACACCTGACTGCTAATCTTTATTAGGGGGTGAAATTTCTAGCATCTTATAAACGTTTAGTTTCACAAAGAGGTGAGATGCAGCTTGAACTTGTACTCACAGGATCCTCATCAGGCACTAAACAGGATTGTTCTTTGCCTCCTTTCCTTTATGCTCCATGATCCACCCGTGGCCGGCATGACCTTCACCCTCTATCCTGGACCAACTGCTACTCATCCTTTATGACCCAGTGCAGTGGTCAACACGGAAAACCTTCCCTGACCCTTCTAGACTCTTTTTTTTTTGCGGTACGCGGGCCTCTCACTGTTGTGGCCTCTCCTGTTGCGGAGCACAGGCTCCGGACGCGCAGGCTCAGCGGCCATGGCTCATGGGCCCAGCCGCTCCGCAGCATGTGGGATTTTCCCGGACTGGGGCACGAACCCGTGTCCCCTCCATCGGCAGGCAGACTCTCAACCACTGCGCCACCAGGGAAGCCCCCCCTTCTAGACTCTTAATCTCTGATTCTCCACAGCACTCCTTCATACCTCTGCTAACTGGACTTATTTCATGTGTTACACATTTGGGGAGCTGGACGCAGGACCTGTGTGTCGCGTGCATATTCTATGGCCTGTGGCCCAAACAAGTCCCCGCTCCTAACCTCCAAATCCATTTCTGTTGTTCTGGAAGGTAACCCTTACCTTCTGCTCTACTTGGCTCATGTCATAGGACTAAACGGGCCACCTTCATTTCTACTCAAGCAGCACTTGATGAGATTCCTCAGTGATGACAGGCAGCTCTCATCCCCCACTGGGCCAATTCTACCTGGCAGGATTGCACTTGCCCACCTTGATAGGTGGCAGGACAATTACTGGGCGCCTTCTCGATCTGCTTCAAAGCTTCCTGTAACCTGGCAGGGAATGAAATGCACAGCCTTCCAGCCCAGTGACATTTAAGGCAACCACTCATCGGTTCAGGCAGCAAAAGAAATTGGTACTCAGCTGCTTGCAGTCTATTTTTCTGGTTAGAGCTATAAATGAAAGAAGTGATTGTGCCGCTGCACGTGTGACACCAACCTGCCCCCTCCCCAAGCAGTCACGTTCTCTTGCTCTCACTCTGGCTTTGCTCTGGTTCCCCTGAGGAACAGGGTGTTCAGGATTGTTTTTGGGGGTTGCCTAGTGCTGTGTGTCTACATTTGAGTCCTACACGCACAAATAAATACAGTAAATGAATATGTGTACATTTAAATTGCATATTCACCCCTACTGAATGTGTAATTCATTCATATGGAAATAGTTTCCACTAAATATTGTAACTCCCCCAATATTCTTATTTAGTCCCTTTTATTCAAGGGGCTAAGTTGCATCACTCAAGGGTGACATTTAAACGACAGTTACTACAGTGACACAGAGTAATGACCTTGAAAGTGTGGTACGCTGGTGTGCTTATCCAGTAATTTATATATACCATAAATACTAGTTGTGATGTCTGAAGAGAACGCAAAAGGCAAGAAATCTTTTTTCCCACACAAATGATTGTGAAATATAACATTTTTAGAAGGATGTTCTGGATACATTTTTGCCCCATGATTCCCCCAAATTCCTTCCCTTCTAAGCAGTAAGTGTTGCATCCCCCTGCCCCTCACTCAAACATTAAAAATAAACAAAAAAATCCTCTTCCTGCTCTCCCTTCTACCCCCAAGGCCTATACAGACACAAAGGGTGGGGGGGGGAGAAGGAATTTGTCAAATCAAAAGATCCTTACCCTCTCTCAAACTAAATCTGCTTTAATCAGTATGCTAGCACATTCTGTCAAACTCCCCGAATTTTTAAGCAATACATTATTCCTTCAGTTTGTGCCAAAGCTAAACCTTTGCCAGGCCCCAACTGGCTCTGTGTAGAGGCTGCTGCCAAGTTGACTTCCTTGTCTCAGTCAAGAGGCTGCTGCCCAGCTCTGCTCGAAATTAATAAGGCCAATCAGAAATGCACAAAGCCTGCCCGGCCAATCATTCATCTCCAGGCGTTTGCCATCTCCTCTGCGGTCAGATAAATCACGTTAGAGCTATTACACCAATGACCATAAATTAGGGGGCCTGGCGGTCCGTCCCTCCCAAGGACACAGCAGGCTAGGATGATTCCAGTGCGGGGGAGGGGAGGGGGCCCGCCGGGCGGCGCGTTATCTGTGGTTGCAGAATCCGGGCCCGGCGCGCGGCCTCCCGGAGGACTGGCGTCTGGGCTGCGCCCAGCTGTGGCCCTGGCGCTGCTCAGAGATGGCCCGATCCCCCAGGTGCGGGGACTCCATCTGCGCGGCTCCGCCAGACTATTTACAGCCGAGGTTCGGCCGGTGATTGCTGGCATGGAAAACTCATTTCTCAGCCCGGTTTTTATTTACACTCTTATTAAGGAGCCTTCACTCACGTCTGAATGGCAGAGAGTGGCTGCGGCGGGAGTTGGCCTTGGGCCAGGCAGCCAGTCTCGGGACGGGTGAGCCCCCTGGGCCGCCCTCGCCGGCGACCTTCCGCCCAGAGCGCGCGGTGGGCCCGGGGACAAAGGTGCCAGAAGCTGGGGCACAAGAACCTCAGCGGCTCACCACCCTGGAAAAGTTCAGTGGTTTTGTGGCTGGATTTCCCCCTTGCACTGTTAGCTGGTTCCCCGCCGAGCTCTTTGCAAACGTGGAACGTGAGAAAATAGGAGAGTGCTGTGCTTTAACCCCCATCCAAAACCCTAGGTCAATATTGCGTCCTCCCCCAGGTCCTTCTGCACCCGCCCAAGCCCTCCCTGCCAGGTGTAGCCCACGCATCCAGCGGGGATGGACTCGCAGTAACAACCCCCAGGAGGGAAACTTCTTGGCTGTTCTTTCCGTTGGCACCGCCTAAAACCCGAGCAGACCGGCGCGTGTGCTTGTGCGCCTTCAAGTCCTGAAAACCTGCCAGCAGCCTCGGCACATCTGGGGCTCCTTACCATGCATATTCATGCCCGAGAGCAGTAAAACCCAGGTCAGCTGCTTGGAGACAATGAACTGTGTTCTTAAAGGCTGACCAAGCCCGAGAATTCAATAAAATGACGACAGGGCAAGCCCCTCTCTGTGTCCTGTGCAAAGCGTCATAAAACTTGAGGCAATTTTTTCCCCCTAAAAGGGACAGAGGAAACAGGCAGCAGTGTTGCTAGGGGTCAGTTTCTACGGTTTTCCCCTTGGCTCTAGAAATGATGATTTCTACTCCCTTTCCTAGTGCCCTCAAGCTCCGGAAGAGTGGGTAGTGTGTTCATATTCCTTTCTTCTGCATACGATCCCTCTTGGTTTAACATGTTCCCCTTCCCTTCCTCTAATCCTCTTCCCATCTGAGGGCATCACTCTTAACCCCTTTCTTCCCAGAAAAGAGTGGATCCTCTTCTGCCCTCCTGTCGCTTTCCTCAGAAACTCCCCTTTCCATTTGCCTGGTAGCTCAGGGGCACAGTCACTCTCCTGGGCTAGGGTGGCACTGGGAAGAGGACATCAGACCATGCCACCCCACAGCCTCCCGCAGGCCTGCAGTCCAGTGAGGGGCACCGTTACGGGCTGAATTGTGTCTCCCCAAAAAATCACTTGTCAATCCAAGCCCACACTACCTCAGAATGTGACTGTATTTGGAGATAGAGCCTTTAAAGAGGTAATTAAGGTAAAATGAGGTCACGCGGGTGGGGCCTAGTCCGATGGAGGAAATATGGACAAAGAGACGCCAGGGATGCATGCACACAGGCAAAAGACTACGTGAGGACAGCAAAAAAGGCCAAGCCAAGGAGAGAGGCCTCAGGAGAAACCAAACCTGCCAACACCTTGACCGTGGACCTCTGGCTTCCAGAATTGTGAGAAAATAATTTCTTTCGTTTAAGCCACCCAATCTGTGGTGTTTTGTTATGGCAGCCGTAGCAAACTAACAGAGGCACTAAGGAAGCCTGCCTGCAACATTCCTGTGGCTCTCCCTCCTCCTCCAGGACTTGAAAACTCTCTCCCTCAGGATGGCGTTGGCCTGGCATGACTTTCTTTTTGTTATGTTCCAGGTGATCTTCTTTTTTGATAAGAAACTAACCAGCGAAATTTCTCTGTTGGTGGAGCTTTATTTGTGCCCCTACTGTTTAATTTTCAGTTTTGTCCTGTGTAGGTTTTACAGATAAAATACAGGACATCCATTTAAATTTGAATTTCAGAGGAACAGCAAATAATTATACAAGTATGTCCAAAATAGTGCATGGGACATACTTATATTTTAAAAAATTCTTTGTTTATCTGAAATTTAGATTTAACTACATGTCTTATACTGTTTATTTGTGAAATCTGCCAACGCTAGTTCTGGTGTGTGTGTCCTTAATATCTTTACATAGTGGTTCTCACATTAGAATCAACTGGAGAACATTTCAAAAATACTAATGGCTGGGTCCCTCCCTGGGGGGATTCAGATTTAATTGCTTTGAGGACTTTTATTTAAGCTCCCAGGTGATTTTAGTGTGCAGGCAGGGACTAAAATCCCTGCAGAAAGAGATACGTATTAACTAATTAAATGTTCATGGCTACTGCATTGTTGGATTTAGGTTCCCTTAAGCTTAAATTCTTTGGGTTTTGTTCTATTAAAAATGTCATCTTATCACTCTTATTGCTAAGCCCAGAGGCAAAGGTCAAAGTGGATCATCGAAAAATGCCCTGTTAGTATGTGAAATGGTTTTCTTATTTCAGGTCAACTGAGCCCATAAAGAGAGATGTCAAGAGCTGTAATACTGATACCACTGCAGCAAATGACCCTCCATCCCGACACTTCAGGTTTTGTAATAAATAGTGCAGCTGGGCACCCTGGTAAAAGATTTACCTTCTACATTACTTTTATTACAGGTCAGTGCTCAAGAATGTAGGATGTTTGAAGCACACTTCTAGTTCAAGAGGAATTTGAACATAATTTTGTTCAGTTCTTCCAGACCCTGGGTATCTCCTCTTCTTCAGCTATTAATTGGCAAGCATGGAGAGCTGACGCTTACCTGCTGCTCACTTGTTACTGAAAAATTTATAGAAAGTTCAGGTATTGTGCCTAATAGCCCCGGGGTAGCACACTGTTTATTCTGCTTGGGTAAGGACCTTATATTTGACTCTGGTACTCAATTTCATCCTGAAAATAAGTCTTGCCAACGTAAACCTTCATCATAAGTGCTAAGGAGATGCTGGCATAGAGCTTCAGCTGAGTAAGAGTCAAACTAGAGTGAGAGGGAAATAAAATGCCTGTGGCAGAAATACATTTTATAGAAGATGATATTGGTGGGTCATGATACTGCTTAATTGGTACAAAGTTCAGGAATGGAGACTCATGTGACAGGGCTTTGTTAAAAATGTTGTCTAAATAAGTATGTACATGATGGAGGTTTTGTAACCACTGCTTATTCTCTTATGAGATGTTCCAGAAAACTGTTGTAGGGAGAGGCAGTTGAGTGTAAAATAGAGCCTTGGATTTGAAATCCTGGCTTTGGTGCTGCTTGGCTCTGGGTCCTTGGGCAACTACTTAACCTACCTGAACCTTTATTTCCTCATCTGGAGAAGTGCTTCTGGAATGGTAGAATAATGACCTCTAAAAATCCACTACTCCATATAAGCAAAGAGAATACTGGCAAAAGTTGCCCCAAATCACCTTTTTCAGAACTCTAGAAACTAAGCAAAGGATCGCAACAATCCAAGGAGTGTTTGTTTATTCAAGAACAGCTGAATCTTGATAGGAATAAGGCAGCATTTTAACTGGACCAGTTTCCTTATGCTCTCTCCACTTCTGTGGTAGCCTTGAACAACCACAGCCTTGCAACTATACTATCTATCTCTGAGATCCAGCAGACTAGCAGATTTGGGTTTGCAGATTAGGGGTAGATAGGGTTTGTAGCTCCCCCAAAAGCCCCAGCCCCAGAGAACTGTCACTCTTTGAATCTCACTCTCTGGAAAGGCCCCATTCTCAGGGCTTGTCTTAACTTGACCAGCTCTGTGTGAACAACTCTATCCCCAAGGTGTTAGTTGAAAAGAATCAGCAAAAATTGTTTAACATCATAGCTCTCTAAGGCAGTCATACCAATTGAGGTTAACAAGAAGCTGACCAAAAAAACCTGAAAAAGGAAAAAACCGGTGAAGATGTCCATAGAGAGCTTTGAAAAGCTACAGCGTATTACTGAAGACCTAAAAGTCCTTGCACATGTGCAGGGCAGTGTGCATGCCCAGGAAAGACCTGCCTGACCTTAAAGCTCTGCAAAAGCAGGAAGTGAAGGCCAAGGTAGAGTTGTGAATTGCTTTCCACAGCACTGAAGGTGTGCTCCAAATTTGATGAAAAACATTAATCTACATATCCAAGAGGCTCAGTGAACTCCAAGTAAGATAAGCTCAAAGAGATCACACCTAGACACATCACAGTCAATCTCCTGAAAGCATCAAGAAAAAAGTAACTCATCACATGCAAGGGATCTTCAATAAGATTAATGTCCCAAATTAAACCATGGAGGCTAGAAGGTGGTGGGATGATATATTTAAAGTGCTGAAAGGTCAAAAAACCAAACAAGACAACAAACCTGTCAGATAAGAATTTGATATCTAGCAAAATTATCCTTCAGAAAATGAAGGAGAAATTAAGACATTCCCAGATCAACAACTGAATTTGTCCCAAGCAGACATGTTTTACAAGAAATACTAAAAAGAATCCTCCAGGCTGAAATGAAAGGATACTAGATAGTAACTGGAATCCATAGGAAGAAATAAAGAATATATATGGGAATTATAAAAGACTGTATAAATGTACTTTTGTTTATAACTCTTTCCTTCTATATAATTTAAGAAACAGTGCATCAAACAATGATGATTAAACTTTTGATAGGCTTATATTGTATAGAGATGTAATTTGCATGATAAATAATAGCACAAAGGAAGAGGAAAGGAAGTGTTTACTGGGGCAAAGTTTTTGTATACTATTGAAATTAATTTGGCATTATACAAACTAGGTTGTTTTAAGTTAAGATGCTAATTGTAATCTCCAGGGAAACCACTAAGAAAATAACTTTAAGAATTTAGTAAAGAAACAAGGGAATTAAAATGGTGTACCAGAAATTATTTAAAAGAAGTCAGTAATGGAAGAATAGGGAAACAGAAAAGACATAAGACACACAGAAGACAAATAATAAAGTGGTAAACATAAGTCCTACATTATCAATAGTTACATTAAAGGTATATGGACTAACCATTTCTATCAAAAGGTGGAAACTGCCAGAATGAATTTAAAAATACGATCTATATTCTAAGAGACACCTTAGATTTAGAAATACAAAATGGCTCATAATGAAAGAATGGAAAAAGATATACCAAGCAAAAAATAACCAGTTAAGAGCTAGAGTGGCTATACAAATAACAACCAAAATAGACTTTTTTTTCCTGTACTTAAGGGATCTTGTTTTATTTGATTAGAGAATGTCTTTAAAATCATATGCACTTTGTCAGTGCGTTTCTAGGAATGTCTGGCATGTTTATTGGTCAAATGCCTTGCAGATGGAAATGAAATTTTGTGAGGAATCTTCTGGATCAAATACGGATCTATTTTTACTTTAATAAAACTATTCAAAGCATAAATAAAATAGACTTTAAGATAAAAATTGTTACTGGAGACAAAGAAGGACATTTTATAATGATAAAAGGGTTAATCCATCAGAAAAGGTTAACAAATATAAACATATATGCACCTAACAACAGAGTCCCAAAAGACACAGAGAAAAATATGATGAACTGAAGAGAGAAACAGACAATTCAACAATAATAGTTGGAGACTTTAAATACCTCACTTTCAATGATGGGTAGAACAACTAAACAGAAGATCAACAATGAAATAGAAGACTTCACTGATTAGATCTAATAGACACCTTACAGAACACTCTATCCAACAGCAGAATACATATTCTTCTCATGTTCAAAGGGAACGTTCTCCAGGATAGAGTATATGATAGGCAGTAAAACAAACCTCAGTAAATTTAAAAGGACTGAAATCATACAAAGTAGGCTCTCTGATCACAATGGAATGAAATTATTTGCTCATTTATAAAATGTGACAATATTTACGTGAGAAGAAGATAAAAGAACCCAGATCTCAAGTGCCCAGCAAAGGGCCTAATAAATATATAATACATAATAACACATAACAAGACCATATGCATGCATGTTTTTCTTTGTCTCATTGCTGGAGTGTGGTAAATGATGGGTTAACATCCCCCTTGAAAATCAAAAAAAAAAAAAATTTTAACTGCTTTGAGTTGGTGGCAGAATATAACTGATGGTGTCTTAGTACTGAGGAAATAAAGTATCACAACTCTGATGCATCCACCACCATTGTGGCAAAAAGCTGAATATAAGACTATCTTAGCAATAAAAAAATGGCAAATTAATAAATTATTTTGTTGGTAACCCAATAAAACAAGGTAAATGATTACTCATCTGTTTTTTCTTAATTAGAGGCCACTAGTGTATACTAATGTATTTGACTTTTTCATCCATTTCACAAGAGAGAAGCAAGATCAGGCTGTATTTTCATGAATTAATACTTCTGATCAAGATATTAAGCTTGACTTTTTACCATTTTAGAACAGATCCTAGCTCCGATACAAAGCAGATTTTAGTGACAGAGTCTAAATGACCCCTGAAGCCTAAATATTTACTGTCTGTCTCTTTATAGAAAAAGTTTGCTGAACCCTAACCAAAGAATTGAATCATTCTTGGGTGGACCTGGTAGATGATATTCCAGGAAAGACACTGAAAAAACATGCATCATCCTTTTATTTCCAAGTTTGCATAACTTTCTCCAACTGTTTTTATCTGTGTGCCCTCAACTCCTCCTCACTTCATGTTTGAAGCAATTCCCAGGTATTTATATATGATGTTGTAATGTATATTTGAGTCTGTTTGCATTGTATTTTAAGGCATACAATACTAATAATGATAGCACTTATATTGTTCATAAGTATGAAAACAACCACACTGTTAATTTTCTTTCCAATTCTATTGTGCAATTGGTAGACTTGCCAAATGTCCCCTGACTTAACGTTTAGAGCTTCCAGGAATCAGAAATTTGATTTTTTTTTTTTTCACCTAGGACAGGAGAGTAGAAATTTCACAGTTCTCCAGCATGTCCTCCCAACTTTTTTTCTCACTGACCAAACTCAAAAAGGAGGTAATGTCTAACTCAGAACTGCTAAGACTACTATTTTCAGGTTCCGCAGTTCTTTAATCAGAGATGACTGGTTACTAATATACTAGTAGTGCTGAAAGAGTGTGAAATGACTTGTTCTGAGATATTTTGCTGCTGCAACTTCTTTTCTCCTATCCTTATGTCAACAATTTCCCCAAACCCACTCCCACCTCACAACAGTGCCTTCTGAATGGGCTTATCTACTTTTACTCTTTTGTGACCAGATTTGTAAATTAAAATTTAAAAAGAGGGTAAAAGAGAAAGCTCGTATTTGTATGCCCCTTTTAGAAGAGTGTTGTCCTCCAGATCTGCATTCACATTTTCCAAAGATCTGTCCATGGCCCCCCTGGACCACCAAACTGATCAGACCTGGTCCTTGCAAGGCAGTCAAGGTGCACCCTGCCTCCGTCTCATGCTCAGTCACTGAATCTCTTGAAGGCATCAATAAAGCAAATCAATAAAGGAATTGAAGGAATCAATAAAGCAAAGGAGGTTAGGTGGCTGGAAAATCTCGTCAAAAGTGAAAGACATGAGGCCAAAAAATGTAGGGAGATGTACTAAGAGAGCAGCAGTCTTTTCGGGGCTCTACTGATAGAAAAAGCAATTAAAAAGGCAGACTAATTGCTAGGATATCTAATTCACTCTTTGGCCCATCATTTAATTAAATGAAAAAACTGGGATGGCAACAAGTTTGAAGTATTTTGTAGATGGGGATTTTTAGATGAGGATGAGAATTTTTTTAAATTCTCATACTCACAATTTTAAAATTATGTTTCTACTCAGATATAAGCTAACACTCTCAAGCAACAGTCTTGGGAGCCAAAGAACCACTTGACTCTCCCAACAGTCATAAAGGTACAACATGGGATGGGCTTATCATTATTGAGAGTTTAAAGACCTTTTGTTTCCCCGATCTAGAGTCATAGCCCCAATAGTCATAATTTTCCTGGCTTACTCATGATCATTTTAAGCTGCACAAAGAAACAAAACACAGGTGTGGAGAACTCTTGCTAAGATACCATCACAGCCACGTTAGAGTCTCTGCATTATTGCTATAAGTTTGTTTCCCCCATTCACTCTACCAGGTTCCAAAAGGAGGATTATTTCCCAAGTTACAAATGTACTTTCTCAATGCCATTTTCTTCTTTTAGTTGATATTTTTAATCACTTTACCCCAAATCCTCCAGAGCCAGGTTGTCTATACTTTGTTTCAGTTATCTACTGCTGTATCATAAACTACCCAAATGTTAGTGGCTTGAAACCAAAACCATTTATTTGCTCATGTTTCTGTGGATCAGGAATTCGGGCAGGGCTCAGTGTGGATGGTTTTCCTCCCTGTCCTGTGATGTCTGTGAACTCAGCTGGAATGGCTTAAACAGCTGAGAAGTGGCTGGGCCTCACTTATGGTATCAGACCTCTAGAGACCTAGGCTTGGAATTCTCAGAGTGTCATTTCTTCATTTTATTAAGCAACGCAAGTCACAGGCCAGACCAATTCAAGGGATGGGGATACAAATACCACCTCTTGATAAGAAAAGGAGCATTTGCAAACCAACATAGAAAGCATAGTTGGCAGCCAGCTTTGGTGACAGTCTACTACAGCTTTCAAGAGGTAATCTGATATGCTAAGCACTACTCGTGAGACAATGCTAGAAGACTCCTCCATCTTCCACAGAGAAAAAAATGTCTCAAACAAATGTATCTAATCCATAGAGTGACTCTTTTAGTTTTTGCTATTGAGTAGGGAGGAGGAGACACCATAAGCATTAGGGTAAACGTGAAGGTGAAAAGAGCTGGGTAGACTTTGCAATGAAATCATTTTTAATATGAGTTTTTTTTTTTTTTACCTAGTCTGCTCTTCTGAACTAAGCTTCAGATGAGCTATAGTCTACTTTTTAGCTTTATTTTGTGAATCAATACTTTGATTATTTTTAACATTGTGTCAGTGTTTTCTACATTACTTTAACTTGCTGGACTCTAGAAGTAAGCAGAATTAGCATTTTTTGGTGTCTTGTCCCACCTGTAAGGTAACTTTTCTCTATAAGATGGTACATTTTACTAACGCTTTGTAATTTTTTAAAATGCTTAAATGACAAAGGGGAGTCTTGAGTCTTACTGTCTTCAGCAAGGATACTGGTCACTAGCCCTCTCACTTAAGAATACCTCTTTGGGGGCTTCCCTGGTGGCACAGTGGTTGAGAGTCCGCCTGCTAATGCAGGGGACACGGGTTCGAGCCCTGGTCTGGGAGGATCCCACATGCCGCGGAGCAACTAAGCCCGTGAGCCACAACTACTGAGCTTGCGCATCTGGAGCCTGTGCTCCGCAGCAAGAAAGGCCATGATAGTGAGGGGCCCGCGCACTGCAATGAATAGTGGCCCCCACTTGCCACAACTAGAGAAAGCCCTCACGCAGAAATGAAGACCCAACACAGCCAAAATTAAATAAAATAAAAAATAAATAAATAAGAAGACCCCAAGATCACTATATATATATAAAAAAAGAATACCTCTTTGGATAAAAGGGTCAATTCAACAAGAAGATATAACATTTGTAAATATTTATGCACACAACATAGGAGCACCTAAATGTACAAAGCAAATACTAACATACCTAATGGGAGAAACAGACAGCAATACAGTAATAGTAGGGGACTTTAATAACCCACATCAATAGAGAGATCACTAAGACAGAAAATCAATAAACATATGCCTTAAATGACACATTAGACAAGATGGACGTAACAGACCTATACAAAACATTCCATCCAATAGCAATAGAACATGCATATTTTTTCCAAGTGTGCATAGGACATTCTCCAGAATAGACCATGTATTAAGCCACAAAAAAGCTTAACAAATTTAAGAAGACCGAAATCATGTCAGGCATATTTTCTGACCACAGTGCTATGAAAGTAGAAATCAATTACAAGAATAAAATTGGAAAATTCACAAATATGTGGCAATTAAACAAGCTACTGAAAAAAATCAGTGGGTCCATAGAGAAATAAAAAAACCCTTCAGACAAGTGAAAATGGAAGTATAACACATGAAAACCTATGGGATGCAGCAAAAGCAGTTATCAGAAGGAAGTTCATAGTGATAAATGTATATACCTCATGAAACAAGAAAATCTCAAATAATCTAACTTAATACCTCAGGGAATTAGAAAAGAACAAAAAAAGCCCAAAGTTAGTAGAAAGAAGGAAATAACAAAGATCAGAGCAGAAATAAATGAAATAACAGACTAAGAATAGAAATGAAGTAATAGACTAAGAATAGAAAATTTCAATGAAACCAAGAGCTGGTTCTCTGAAAGATAAAACCGACAAACCTTTAGTGAGACTCATCAAAAGAAAAAGAGAGAGGGCTGAAAGAAATTAAAGAGGAGACATTACAACTGATGCCACAGAAATACAAAGGATCATGAGACTACTATGAACAATGATATGCCAACAAATTGAACAACGTAGAAGAAATGGATACATTCCTAGAAACATACAACCTTCCAAGACTGAATCATGAGGAAATAGGAAGTCTGAACAGACCAATTCCTAGTAAGGAGACTAAATCAGTAAGACCTCCCAAGAAAAACAAAAGTCCAGGATCAGATGGCTTCACTGGTGAATTCTAACCAACTTTCAAAGAAGAATTAATACTAATCCTTCTCAAACTCTTCCCAAAAAAGAGGAGGGAACACTTCCAAACTCATTTTATGAGGCCAGTATTACCCTGATACCAAAACCAGATTAGGACATCACCAGGAAAGAAAATTATAGGCCAATATCCCTGATAAACATAGATGCAGAAATCCTCAACAAATTATTAGTAAACCAAATTCAACCATACATTATTAAAAGGATCATACATCATGATCAAGTGGAATTTATTCTAAGGTTGCAAGGATGGTTCAATATCCACAAAACAGTGTGATACATCACAGTAACAAAATGAAAGATAAAAATTATATGATCATCTCAATAGATGCAGAAAAAGCATTTGACAAAATTCCAACATCCATTCATGATAAAAACCCTCAACAAAGTGGATACAGAGGGAATTTACCTGAATAGAGACCATATATAACAAGCCTATAACTAACATCATACTCAGTGGTGAAAAGCTGAAAACTTTTCCTCTAAGATTAGGAACAAGATGAGGATGCTCACTCTTGCCACTTTTTATTTATTTATTTAATTTTATTATTATTTTTTTTTTTGCGGTACATGGGCCTCTCACTGCTGTGGTCTCTCCCACTGCGGAGCACAGGCTCCGGATGCGCAGGCTCAGCAGCCATGGCTCACTGCTGTGGTCTCTCCCACTGCGGAGCACAGGCTCCGGATGCGCAGGCTCAGCAGCCATGGCTCACAGGCCCAGCTGCTCCGCGGCATGTGGGATCTTCCCGGACCGGGGCACGAACCCGCGTCCCCTGCATCGGCAGGTGGACTCTCAACCACTGCGCCACCAGGGAAGCCCATCTTGCCACTTTTATTGAACATAGTATTGGAAGTCATAACCAGAGAAATTAAGCAAGAGAAAGAAATAAAAGGCATCCAAATTGGAAAGAAAGAAGTAAAACTGTCACTAGTTGCAAATCACATGATAGTATATGTTCAAAAAAAAAAAAAAACCCTAAAGACTTTCTACAAAACTGTTAGAACTAATAAATGAATTCAGTAGTTGCAAGATACAAAATTAGTACATTGAAATCTGTTCCATTTCTATACACTAATAACAGATTATCAGAAAGAGAAATTAAAGGAACAATCACATTTTCAATTGTATCAAAAAGAATAAAATTCCTAGGAATAAATTTAACCAAGCAGGTGACAGAACTGTACACTGAAAACTATAAGACATTGATGAAAGATACTGAAGACACAAATAAATGGAAAGATATACTGTGCTGATGGACTGGAAGAATTAATATTGTTAAAATGTCCTTACTACCTAAAGCAATCTACAGATTCAATGCAATCCCTATCAAAACTCCAATGGCATTTTCCACAGAAATAGAACAAACAATTCTAAAATTTATATGGAACCACAAAAACCCTGCATAGCCAAAGAAACATTGAGAAAGAAGAAAAAAGCTGTAAACATCATATTCCCTAATTTCAAACTCTATTACAAAGCTATAGTGAGCAAAACAGTATGCTATTGGCATGAAAATAGACACACAGATCAGTGGAACAGAATAGAGAGCTCAGAAATAAACTCATGCATATATGGTCAATTAATTTGTAACAGAGGAGCCAAGAATATACATTGGGGAAAGGACACTCTTTTCAATAAATGGTGCATTGAAAACTGGACAGCCACATGCAAAAGAATGAAACTGGATCATTACTTACACCATAAACAATTAAAGACTTGAGCGTAAATACCTGAAACCATAAGGTTCCTAGAAGAAGACGTAGGTGGTAATAAGCTCTTTGACCTTGGTCTTGGCAAACATGTTTTGGATTTGGCACCCAAGGCAAAAATAAACAAGAGGGACTACATCAAACTAAAAAGCTTCTGCACAGCAAAGGAAACCATCAACAAAATGAAAAAGCAACCTACTAAATGGGAGAAAATATTTACAAATCGTAGACATTTATCTGATAAATGGTTAATATCCAAAATGTATAAAGAACTCATACAACTCAAAAAAAATCAATTAAAAAATGGGCAGAGGATCTGAATAGACATTTTTTCAACGAAGACATACAGTTGGCCAACAGGTACATGAAAAAAGGCTCAGCATCACTAATCATCAGGGAAATGCCAATCAAAACCATGAGACATCACCTCATACCTCTCAGAAGGGTTATTATCAAAAAGACAAATAATAAGTGTTAGCAGGATGTGGGGGAAAAGGTTGTTGGGAATGTAAACTGGTGCAGCAACTATGGAAAACAGTATGGAGATTCCTCAAAAAATTAAATAGAACTACCATATGATCCCACAATTCCACTTCTGGGTATTTCTCCAAGGAAAATGAAAACACTAATTTAAAAAGTTATATGTACCCTCATGTTCACTGCAGCATTATTTACAATAGCCCAGATATGGAAACAACCTAAATTTCCCTCAAAGGATGAATGGATAAAGAAACTGTGGTGTGTATGTATTTTTATAGATAGATTGATGATAGGAATAGAGATGGAGCTATAATAGAATATTATTCAGCCATAAAAAAGAATGAAATCTTGCCATTTGTGACAACACGGGTGGACCTTCGGGGCATCATGCCAAGTCCTTATGCTATGTCTTATGAAAGACAAATCTTGTATGATCTCACTTATATGTGGAACCTGAATAATTTATTTTTAAAAAACTTAATTCATGGATACAGAAAACAGATTGGTGGTTGCTAGAGGCACAGGGTTGGGGAGTTGGTGAAACGGGTACAGAATTCCAGTTATAAAATAAATCAATCCTGGGGGTGTAATGTACAACAGGGTGACTATACTATAATTGCATAGTATTTGCTAATGACACTGTAGTGCGTACTTGAAAGTTGCTGAGAGAGTAAATCTTAAAAGTTCTAGGCTTCCCTGGTGGCACGGTGGTTGAGAGTCCGCCTGCCGATGCAGGGGACACGGGTTCGTGTCCCGGTCCGGGAAGATCCCACATGCCGCGGGGCGGCTGGGCCCGTGAGCCATGGCCGCTGAGCCTGCGCTCCGCAACGGGAGAGGCCACAACAGTGAGAGGCCCGCGTGCCGCAAAAAAAAAAGTTCTCATCACAAGGAAAAGAAGTTAGTAATGCTGTATGGTGATGGATGTTCTCTAGACTTAATGTGATGATCGTTTCACAATATGTACACACTGCATCATTATGCTGTACATCTGAAACTAATATAATGCTGTCAGTTATCCTCAATAAATAGAAAAAAAAATTACCTGTTGGGAGTAGTTCTTGGGAGTAATATCCATGGTAGTTCTAAAGGCACTGGTGAAATGTACAGCTCTTACTGCTGATTCCTGTGAAGATTTATAGTGTTGGCATCCATTCCCCTCTGATTTTGAGTCTGTTCACAGTTGATGACTCCCCATGAGGCCATGACCCTCTCAACTCATTCCACTACCTGGTATGAAGAAACTTCTTAGTGAATTAAATGAAATGACACAAAAAGGTTTTGCTAAAGGTGTCCTATATACATATGTATAATATTTTATTTTAAAATGGCATCGAGCATATACATTTCTTTAGCTTTTTCCAGGGAACGTTGCACCTAAGTTTCAAAACACACAAAATAGATCCCCTTTACTAAACAGTTTTCATTTTTGGGTTACAAAAGTCAAGGTTTCACAATCACAAAGCATAAAGGTACATGGTTCCGAAACCATTTTCAGGCAGATTCCTCTCATTCACTGTACGTAGGGTATTTTCTTGGAAACCCAGACCATGATACATTCCTTACAAATGATCTCCACTGTGGACCTCCCTGGGTTTCCAAAAGAAACAAAGAAAGTGGAGGCAAAACAGGAGTAATAGAGTAACCTCAGGACACCCCAAACACAAAATACTATGGAAGACTGGAAGAGTGGAGGACACGAGATTCTCCTTCAAGTACATCACAGTAGAAAACAATACATTTAAAGCCTCATTTGGTCACTGTCTACCTGGGCGCTACATAAACAAAACATCTAAGACGCAAAGGCAAAATTA
The DNA here is from genome assembly GCF_949774975.1 of Lagenorhynchus albirostris. Lineage (NCBI taxonomy): Eukaryota > Metazoa > Chordata > Mammalia > Artiodactyla > Delphinidae > Lagenorhynchus > Lagenorhynchus albirostris. The sequence goes on along the minus strand of NC_083105.1, from coordinate 53,522,272 downwards.
AAGCTATTTACACAAATCATGTGGATTATAAAGAGCAGCACTCCCTGGACTGACACTCAAACCACAAAGAGCCACCACGGTACTTACAGAAGAGGCAGGTGGGGCTGCTCACGTAGTGTCCTTTGAAAAATCCCAGTGTATGCACATAAGTCACATCACCCAACACAGAACCAAAGTACACTTGGGGGGCTTATGGTGCGCAGGCTGTGACATGTCTCTGCAATTGAAAGTCTTCAAAAATCCGAGTTCCTAATGTAAAATTCTGTCCGGTGGCCAGATACTGTTTTAGTATTTTCTTAGATCCGCTACCTTTTAGGGTCAGCCTGGTGGGTTTTTGCATAGATAGTGACTCTCACTGCTTTCTTCATGTGTCCCAATAGCACGAACTTACCAAAAATAGAATCTCATTAAAGTTTAACATGTTCAGTTTGAAAACAGTGGAGCTGCTGGGCTCCTTAAGGAAAGGTAAGATCCTCAGACTGTGGTGGAAAGAAAACCACTGACTACTCGTGGCCTTGTAAATAAAGTTGATTGGCAGATGAGGAAGGAGGTTAGACCAGAGTCGTAAAGATGTGAGAGTTTTTTTTCCAAGTGTTTCCACGCTAGTGCTCTTGGTGAACCGAAAACCCTGCCCGAATGGCCAAGATCTGAGGCCAACTCTGGATACTGGGACTCTCATCCTTGCCCACCAGTATCTATTGACAGCTGTGATTCTTTCCAAGAAGTAAATGAATACTTAGAAGAGCACAAAAAGAATGAGCACAGCTGACCTCATGCAGCCTCATGGAGGTAAACTGCTAGGGATTAAGAAATTAAATACCCCAAATTCCCCAAAACTGTAAACTGTGGAAAGTAACAAATTCCCACTTTGGGGGTTCTGTCCTATTAGACAGCTGAGTACTTGGCCTAGCCCGACTTTCACTTCTCTGTTCCCTCTGTAAGAACAGCAGTTAGGCAAGCACAACCACAGGAGAACACACCCTCCAGTTTTCTGGGTCTGGTACTGCTCCGATTTCAGGTTTTGAGAGAACACAGGTTTGCCTGTTGCCTGACAAAATGCCACAGTGTGGATGGAGTGCAAGTTTGCTCTCTTTAAGGAAAAGAGTGTCACCAAATATTCTGAAGAGCTAGTGCCAGTCCAGCAAAGAGGTTTAGAACTGAGAGAGGCTTTCATTTAAGGAAGTGGCCACACCCCTCCCCCCCCAGATAACCGTGAAGACTTGACTAGGAAATCGAAAGCTTTTTATTAAATAAGACTTCCTTTGAGGCTACTGGGGCAAGCAGACTTGACTGTAAGTCAGATACGCAAGATCACAGAACCACGTATAAATATGTTCTGCAGAATTTTGAGTGTGTTGCCTTTTGACCTTTCCAGGAATGCTCCAAGGGGGAAAAATGAGGCTAAAACTGAGTAAGCTCAATTCACAGAGCAATATCGGTGCTGGGCAGACCTGCCGCGGGCATTAACAAATCATTTTTTTCCCACATTTGATTTATTCATCTCATTTGTGGTTTCCCTCCAATCCCCCAAACTGACAACATGGCTTCAGCCTGCTACTAAGATCTTTCCACCCAAGGGGGCTTATGAGGAGAATTCCTGGACACCTTTCTAACTAAATCCAGTAGGACTAAAAACTCAAAACTTTAGGATTAATTGAATCAGGGGCTTCCAGAGTTTTTGCTGAGACATGCCTTGGCAGGAAATGAATTGGAGAATTGAGTCCAGGCTGTCATGACATCTCTATGATATGCACATGCAAACTCTGACTCTGGTGCCTTGAGTAAAACCAGAGAAGCTCAAGGTAGGGCCCAGAGAGAAGCCCAGGAAATAAAAGTGAAAGGCAGTGGAGACACGGGGGAGAGGTGACTGCTTGTGAGGACAGCCTCCCAAAGAAGGCAGCTCAGAGCCCTCCAGGTACAACTTTCTCATTTCCGAATTCGTACGTGGTTTTGAGAGTCAGAGCAGCAACAGAAAGCGGACCACGCTGTTGTAGGATGCCTGCCTGTTTCCCCAGAGCATCTTGTTCTGCCAGGGCAGCAAATGGTTTACCACAGACTTCTCCCCACAGAGATGCTGGGGGTGGCTAAGATTTCCTGAAGGAGGAGGGAAGCTGTCAGATGACGATGACTCCCGACAAGGGACCAGTGAGTCCAGTTCTTCCCAAACAACATTTTGGCAAACACTCGGTGGGTGAATTCCCGCCATACTTCACCTGCCAGACCAGCGGTTGTCTCCACACTGTGGGATGAATACATTCCGAAGCAGGAAGGCTCCAGGACATTCCTAAGAAAATAGCTACATTCCAAGAATGTAAGCGCAGGCGACCCACTACCCAGAGGAAAGGTTCCTGTCCTCCCCTCTGCGGAAGGGACTGAACAAACAGGAAAAGTGGAACTGGCTCTCCAGCCTTCTGGGGGGAATCACACCAATGACCTCTGCCTTTAATGGGTGGGAAGCACGTCTTATTACAAAAAGTAGTCAAGATGGTGACGCTACCACAGGAGGTCTGCAGGGAGAAGACTCGGTGATTGGACACTGCTCTATGAGGTCCCCCATGCCCAGAAGCGGTCTGCCTAAAAGTGATTTCTAAAAATCTATTTTGCGAGTCCTCCCGGCCGAGATGCACCAGGGAGGTCTGATTCGCTGGCTGCCGCTGCGCTTGTGAGGAACACCCAGAGGTGGAGTGACAGTGGGAACAGGGGTCTCAGTACCTGGGGGGCTGGGAGATGATTCCGTGGAGAAGGAACAGAGGGTCCAGCCTGAGAATGACCAGTCATCCTGATTCAAATTCACTTTTATCAAACGGCCACTCCGAGCGGGCCTTGCCCAGATATGATGGGGAGGCAGAGACAGCGCTTGACAGAACTCTGCTCCTTAACATGTTATTTGGAGGGGGCTTGGGGACGGTCCTGGTCCACCTGGATCCAGATGGAGGAGTGGTCCTCAGATGGGGTGTGGTGAACTGACTGATACAAGGAACCTCTTAACCTGCTCGCTTCAACCCTGCTTTGTGTCTGTCCCTATGGTACAGCAGGTGGGGGAGGGCCAACCGTTCCAGAAACGAAATCCAGACTCTCCCAGAGAGACCTCACCCACACCAGGGGGGCCCTTGAAGATGACAGAGGAACTGTGGGTCCAGAGAAACACCCATATTTCCACAAAAACACACTGATTTGGTGAGAAAATGCAACTCAGGGAAAAACTGTTACATAACAAAGACTGAACTCCATTAGCCAGGGCACCGCTCCAGATGGCGGCCTGGGTGGTGTGGGCTACGGGATATGGGGACAGTCTGGGCTGGACTTGGACACACAGATTCCTCGACAGGGGCCTGGAAAGTCCCAGACCTGTTCTATGGAAGGAAAACAATTAAGATTCAAGGAATGTCAAAAAAGAAAAAAAAATTCCCTGCCACACCCCACCGGCACCAAAAAACAGTAAAGAGAGAGAGAGAGAGAGAGAGACACACACACACACACACACACACATACAGATAGTGTTCCCTGAAATAAATCTCAGGCTTACTAGAAGATGGGCGCTTACATCTTCTGAGGCATGATCCCCAACTCTCCAATGCAGCACTTTTAACCCGTAGGGAAGTTGGCAGCTTGGCAGGCTGAAGAGTCTTCTGCCAGTGACACCCGCAAAGGGCTGCCCCAGCTACTCTGGATAAAATAAATATGATGGATGTGCTCCCAAATGGGCAGTGGCCACCTAGGAGGCCTATGAAAGGAACCGACAGAAGCACAACACTCAGTCGCAGCCTTTATGTTTTGCTCTTGTTGAGTATCCAGACCTGTTACTAAAGAGGAAACTGAAACCCGAGGGTCCTCTTGGAGCTCAGCCAGAGGCCTTTCGGCAGCAAGCTTCCCACCTGGGCAGGGAGGAGGGGCATCGTCTGGAACTCTGCTGGGGCACTTCCCAGCCCCGCCCTGCCCAGAGGCATCCCAGCTTTCTTCCCTTCTGTCCTTCTAAAACCCTGGGCTGTTTTCATGACAGTTTGTTTCCATGTATTAAAGGAATGACATATACAGAGATGTCATCTCCTGAGCCCAGTCGGTCATTGGATATCCGCCATCCTCTGTCCTTCAGGATGCCACGGGCACGCATCACCAGGTCCTGAGCCGCCAGTGTGTACCTGTACAGGGAGAGGCAGGAATGAGACTGTCAGTGTGGCATCAGGCAGAATCGGGGGTCAGGCGAGGCTGGGAAGGAGGCATCACTACAGCTGTACGAACTGTTTTCAAACACCCTTCAAGTCACAAAAACCTAGGCCATCTTTTTCCCAAATGTGTGATGCCTAATGTGAGACTACTAGTTAGGTGGTAGATGGACAAGATTCTACATACAGTAAATAACCTCCTAAATTGTTCTGCTTTTCAGTCCTCTTTTGAGAATTTTGATGTCAACAAAAGAGTCCCAGTTTTGTGCTGGTGTATCTTTAACACATACCTGCTCAGGCTCAGAGCTTTCTACAGCAAACAGTGTGTAGCTAAAAAAGTATATGGGAAAAATAAGAACTTTTGTTTCCAATGTTTATTTTTAGAGCCACATTGCTTTTAGGACAAAGGATCGTCATTTTCCACTTATGGTAGGGGTAAATCTCCTTTTTAAATAAATTGTTTTTAAAAAGTGAGTTGATTTAAAGAAAAATGTTAATGATAGCGCAGGTAGCAAAGGAGCATAGTAAAAATGCAAAGGTTTTATTGGTACATGACTGGGAAACCTCGGTGTGGTCAAGCTGCACCGTCATCAATGCCACACTCTTCTCTTCACCACTGTAAGCACAGTGAGGGATCCCCAAGAATTTGAAAATAAGATTGCTCCCTGAGACTTAGAGCATAAACTTAAAGAAGAATTAATGACTATGCCATAAATGGATGGAAAGCATTAAAATCTAGAAAAAGACTAATGTGGGAGGTGATTTGGGTGTATGTAGCCTAGGTTAGCCTGGAGGCCTAAAACAAGGAGACAGAAACATTGGCAGGTGTCTGTCCAAACACAGATTGAGGCAGAGGGAGTCTTATCCAACAGATTTCAAAGAAATGTAGTTCCACTGGTAGGACCATATTTAGTGAGGATGGATGACTCTTAGCTTCTGCCATTGAATATACAGTTTCCCTTGATTTTGATTTCATGTTCACCATATAACCTTCTAATTATGACCTGCCTCCCTGTGTGGCCTGCCGACAGAGAAAGAGTGAGCTGGTCATTTGTACTTTAAGAACGTCAGTCCTATTTCTCCATATAAACGTTAACTGGCATTTCTTCAGTTTGCAGATCAATCATGAAAGCTTGGTTAAGGTGAGCCCAGCTCTGATAATGAATCTGTTCTTTGTGTGTTGATTAAACCAGTTTCTGAACCTGAGAAGCTAAAAGCCAGCCTCTGGTAAATCACCAAGATAATAAATGTCACCCTGTAAGGAAGGCCTCTTGGAAGCCAGCCTGTGGACCTTAAACAACAGACCACCCTGATGTTACTGTGGCCTTTCCCTGCTTGGAATGTCACTCGGCCTTGCCTTCAGAACTGTGAGTTGTGGAATTCAGAACACCAGAAGCCTCTTGCATTTCTTCTGTTAAAACCCCTTACGGAATAAGCGACTCTCATGTTAAAAGAGACCTGCATCTAGCCCCATTGTTACATTACTTAAGAACAAGGTCTGTAGCAAATAACCTCAGGATTGTTAAGATTCCAGGCTGTGGAGTCTCTGAGACTCAAGTCTACTCAGACAGCCCAGGCAGAGAGAGGTGTAGCACACACTAAAGGTGGCAGAGAGAGGCTATTTTAGTTAATACAAAATAAGTGACTTTCCTCCTAGAGGATGGGTGGTAGGTGAGTAGGAGAGACACCTTCTTTTTCTATCCTTATTGAGAGAATTATCAGTTTTGAGGCAGAAGTATCTCCAGTTACACTTGAGGGAAGGGGCCACCAGTTAGCCTCCTGGGGATTCTCTTCCTACTGGGATCACGAAATAAACAGAAAGGACTCCAAAGAGGCCTTTGGCTAAAGGGGCAAATACATGCCCCTTATCCACATGCTGCCACTCATATACTACATTCAGAAGAGCTCTCAGATGCTCACCCCAGGTTACTCTTGGGTTTATACTGAATTGCATGTCTGAGATAAAACCTCACAGGGAAAGGCTACCATCAATATCAGTTGATGTTTATTACCCTAGTGATTGACCAGGGTCTAGACCTTAGCCTTTCAAGTTCAGAAAGCTGGCTGAGGCAATATACTAGTTCGTAGATTCATCTGTCAGGGCTGAACACACCTTAACTCAGCTCATGAGCAAACTAGACACAGAAGATTATGGCAAGTAATGAGAAAAGATGGCTGGCAGCGAAAGGAAGTTACTTAAAAATGTTAAAAGAAACAGATGAAGGAAGTCAGGACTGGTCTCTGTGGTAAATCACAGGTCCTGTGGTCATGGGGCAACGGCTGAGATCAGAACAAGGTTAAATGAAAGGTTAAATGAACAGGATTTCCCTGGTGGTGCAGTGGTTAAGAATCTGCCTGCCAGTGCAGGGGACATGGGTCCAATCCCTGGTCCAGGAAGATCCCACATGCCACGGAGCAACAAAGCCCGTGCACCACAACTACTGAGCCTGTGCTCTAGAGCCCGCGAGCCACAACTACTGAGCCTGCACTCTAAAGCCCGTGAACCACAACTACTGAAGACGGTGCGTCTAGAGCCCGTGCTCCGCAACGAGAGAAACATGCGCACCACGACGAAGAGTAGCCCCCGCTCACTGCAACTAGAGAAAGCCTGCACACAGCAGCGAAGATCCAACGCTGCCAAAAATAAGTTAATTAAATAAATTCATTTTTAAAAAAAGTCTACAAACAATAAATGCTGAAGAGTGTGTGGAGAAAGGGAACCCTCCTACACTGTTGGTGGGAATGCAAATTGGTATAGCCACTATGGAGAACAGGATGGAGGTTCCTTAAAAAAACTGAAAATAGAGCTACCACATGATCCGGCAATCCCACTCCTGGGCATATGTCCAGAAAAGATGAAAACTCTAGTTTGAAAAGATACATGCATCCCAGTGTTCACAGCAGCACTATTTACAATAGCCAAGACATGGAAACAACCCAAGTGCCCATTAACAGATGAATGGATAAAAAAGACGTGGGGGGTGGTGTGTTTGTGTGTGTGTATATACACACACAATAGACCATTACTCAGCCATAAAAAAGAATGAAATATTGCCATTTGTAGCAACATGGATGAACCTAGGGAATATCATACTAAATAAAGTCAGGCAGAGAAAGAAAAATATTGTATCACTTATATGTGGAATCTAAAAAAATAATACAAATGAATCTATTTACAAAACAGAAACAGATTCACAGACATAGAAAACAAACTTATGGCTATTACCAAAAGGGAAAGGGGGGAGGGGATAAATTAGGAGTATGGGATTAACAGATACATACTACTATATATAAAATAGATAAACAACAAGGATTTACTGTGTAGCACAGGGAACTATATTCAGTATCTTGTAATAACCCATAATGGAAAAGATTCTGAAAAAATACATTTAAAACTGAATCGCTTTGCTGTACACCTGAAACTAACACAATATTATAAATCAAGTATACTTCAGTTAAAAAAAGTTAAAATCAAAACAGTGCCTACCTCATTTTATTTAAGTCACATAAGAGCATCATCCGTAGTTAAAGGCAAGAGACCATCCTGATATTGCTATTGCTGGAGACTTTGGGTATTGAAAAAATGGTCAAAATTAGCTTTGGTATTTTAAAAAGCGGCATTAGGTCACCTAGAAAAGACGGTTACCCAGGAAACCCAAGGGCTCTAGAAAATTAAGGTTTTCTTCTCAAAACTGGTTATTGCCTATGCCAAGATAACGTCCCTTGAGCCTGCATTTCTCTCTGTCATCCATTCTGTCTTCCCTTAGGTGAACTCTCGCAAGAGAGAAGACCCATTTTTGCTTCCTCCATTTCTTACTTCCTTTTTCTTCCTTCATTTCTTACCAGTAGGCCCAATACCCTGCTAATCCGGCCTCCTACACTTCTCCGTGCTCATTCCACTTGACCTTTCTCCAGCACAGACACCGTACTTCTGGCCAGCTTCTTTATTCTTGACATCTCCTGTCTTTTCTTCTGAGTTCTCCTTTTTGTTTGCAGAGGTGGGAGGTGTTGAGGTTGGCTTGCCCACCACACCACGGCACACTCCAAGTTCTCCTATGTCTGGGCTTCCATGACACGTGGCACAGCTCTTCTTACTTTCCTTCGTAGGCCCCAGTTAGGACTCAGGAAGAGTCAATAAATGTTAACTTACTTTCACTGCCAAGGTGGGACTTTCTCATCTATCATCCTTAGTTAATGCTGTCCCCAGTCTCTTAAGTAGGAAATCGTAGTCGTTTTCAGTGCTACCTTCTCAACGTGATATTCGCCAATGATAAATTCCACAAGGCACTGTAGGACTTCTAAACTTTGTATTATTTAAAGTGCATTTCATTATTGGTAGATGGCTAATTAAAATAAAATCTCACCTTTATAGTTACTAAGATGCACGTTAAACCTGTTGTAAAAACTGCTATTCTGAATTTATTTTTGCCACCATTCACACATACATATACATACATACATAAAATTTATTTAGTATTTTCTATTTTTCTTTCCTTTCTTGATTTCTGTCAGGTTGTTTGCTTTCTTGAATACCTTTTTCCTCTCTCTACTAGTTGAGAAGTGATTATTTCTGTTGTTTTAGCAGCTATGCTTAAGTTTTTAATATATGTCAATCAATATTTGTGTCCTTCTCCAGAAAATAAAAAGATATTAGAATGCCTTCTTTCATTTGTAATGTTATTGCCTAGTATTTTAAATTTGCCTTGTTTTTAAACTCCTATTAAGTCATTATTATAATGTATATAAACCAACATAGTAACTTCTTTGCTTTTCGAAGTCCATTCCTTTCTTCTGGACTTGATTTCCTTCTGTTGAAGTACATTTTTAGTAATGCTCTTAACAGTGGTCTGTTAAAAGGGACAAACTCACCAAGTTTTGGGGCCACAAAAATCTTTATTTTTGCCTTTAATCTTGGATCATAGCTTTATCGGGTACAGAATTCTAGACTGACTTATTTTACCCTAGCAGTTTGGACATAATATTTCATCTTTTCTGACCTCTCTTGTTGAGAAGTCTGTCTTGTTTCATTTTTTTAAAATAAATTTATTTATTTTATTTATTTATTATTTTTGGCTGCTTTGGGTCTGTCGCTGTGCACGGGCTTTCTCTAGTTGCGGCGAGTGGGGTCTACTCTTCATTGCGGTGCACAGGCTTCTCATTGCAGTGGCTTCTCTTGCTACGGAGCACGGGCTCTAGGCACGTGGGCTGCCGTAGTTGTGGCATGCAGGCTTCAGTATTTGTGGCTCACAGGCTCTAGAGTGCAGGCTCAGCAGTTGGCAGTGCCCAGGCTTAGTTGCTCCGTGGCATCTTCCCGGACCAGGGCGCAAACCCGTGTCCCCTACATTGGCAGGCGGATTCTTAACCACTGCACCACCAGGGAAGCCCTTGTTTCATTTTTTTTGTTGTTGTTTTTTGTTTTTTTTTGTTTTTTGCGGTACGCGGGCCTCTCATTGTTGTGGCCTCTCCCGTTGTGGAGCACAGGCTCCGGACGCACGGGCTCAGCGGCCATGGCTCACGAGCCCAGCCGCTCCGCGGCATGTGGGATCTTCCCAGACCGGGGCACGAACTTGTGTCCCCTGCATCGGCAGGAGGATGCTCAACCACTGCGCCACCAGGGAAGCCCCTTGTTTCATTTTTTTATAAGTAAACGTCTTTTCTCATTGGTAGCTTATTAAATTGTTATTGTTGATATTTTGTTGTTGATGGTATGAAGTTCCACTGAGACATAATAATGAGAATTTCTTTTTATTTATCATGGTTGGAAATTAGTTTTACTCCTTCAAACTGAGAAGATATTTCTGATTCTGGAAAATTTTCAACCATGAACTTTTTGAATGCTGACTCCCCTCTATTTTTTATGTTTTCTCCATAATTTTATATTTTCTTCTGTTAGAGCCTTCTCATTTTACCTTCCAGATTTCAACCTCTTTCCTGTTTTTTTAAAATCTCTTGGTAATATCTTTCAGTTCACTAATTCATACTTTAGCAGTTTACTATTCTCTCCATTCAGCGAGTTACTTTATGTCAATGACATATTTTTCACCATTGCAAATTTCTATTTGGTTCTTTTCCAAATCCGTCTCTTCTTACCTTATGGTTCTATTTGTACATGTTTAAAGTTTCCTTCATCCTGTTCTGTTAGGTTTTCTTTGGGGGGACAGAGGGAAGGCTCTGTTGTATCTAGTTATCCTTTCTCATGGTAGGCTTGAAGGTAAGATAGGAGCCTCTCTTCGGTAGGGCTGTTTACTGTGTGCCTTGGGTTATCTACAGAGATTTTTAAATGTGCCTTTACTGGGGGACGTTCTGGGTTCTTCCAGTTCTAGAACATGTTTTAGAACCCTACGTGTGGTGTGAGGTTTGGCCTCACACTTTCCTGTGTGGCGGGCCTACCCACCCCCCTCCTCACAGAACCTCAGTTTCATCAGGTTCTTGCCATCATCCACGTGCTGCAGGAAGGATGCCCCAACCTGAGCGGGAAGCTTAGGGAGAACGCCTTGGACCATTGCTTCCAACACTGTGGCCAGGAGCCAGATTCCTCCACCTGACTTCTTTTTGCAAGGCTTCCCTGGCGAATGCGAATGCGACGTCCCGCCTGTGAAGGAGCAGTCTGCACGGACAACTGAACGGCACTGATCAGATGCTGCCTGCAGTAACTGAACAGTGCAGCTGAACTCTAGGACTGGTTTCCTTCACGCTACAGGAGACGCAGTATTGAAATGAAGTCACAAATGGTGTTTAGGTAAAAAGGGGCCACTTGTGGGGATCCTTCCTCATAAGCTGATCACCTCAACACAACCCCAGGCACCTAGTTCTTAGGAGGAGGTTTCTTTTGCCCCAGCTCCAATCTCAGCCAGGCTGATGGACACTTTAGAACTCATGAGCATCCTTAGTCAAGCACCATCTGCCCCAGGCAGGAAACCACCTATAAACCACCTATAAAGGTTGCTTTATATCAAGACTGGTACTTGAGGAAAAGAAGAGACATTTCCTCTGGAGGGAAAGGACTGCTTCTCCTCTCCCCCATTTCATTCTCCTGCAGTTTCTACCTGACAAGGGCTGTCCGGTTTGGTAACAAAGAAGACTGCTTCATGTGGCAATAAGACAGGAGGGTTCTACTGAGTGTGGTGCTGAGGCTGAACGCAAAGGCACACGTGCCAGAGACTGAAGGGCGCAGGAGGCAGCGGGAGAGAATTTGAGTCAAAACATGAAATACAAATACAGGACATACAGGGGAGCAGCGGAGAAGAATATGGTGCAGCTGATGACAGCGAAAGGGTCGTGGATTCCGTTACACCCCAGCCGGGATGACGAGGGGTTGAGGAACCCCATGATTCTGGAAGCTGGATGTGGGGCGGCAGCAGGGCCCGGCCTGAGGGCCTCACGCGGAAGGCTCGGTCAGACCGCATCCGGGAAGTAGTACGGGAGTAGCTGGGGTACTCACCCCTCCTAACGAAGAGCCTCCCAGGGAGACCAGTTTTGTACTTTGAGAGCATTTTTCTTCTCTGGCTGAAGCTTTCCATATCGATCGGCCGAGCTCTGCTGAAAGGGGCGGCGGTCGGGAGGGGTCTGACTTGGCAGGCGCACAGGGCCTGGCGCAGAGGCTTCCTCGGGCCGAGCCAGAGGGAGCAGAGGAGGGACAGTAGGGGAGAGAAGAAAAGCAGAAAAGGAAGAGGGGCTGAAGGACCACGGGAAGGCCAGAGGCTCTTTTCACAACCACTGACGCTAAAGTCAGGGTGGAAGGAGGCCAGAGGGCAAATCCTCCATCGTCTCTGTCGTCCTTGCCACCTCTGGACACTTCTTAGCTCTTTCACCTCTTCAGTGGGGTGTACGAGGGGCCCCGCGTGTGGGCTGGGTTGCCACGGGTCCCAGCCTGGCTGCACGACCGCCCACATCGGGGCCGCTGGGGAAAAACTCCTTAGCCTCTCAAATCTGGAATAATGCTAGTGCATGCCTCAAAGGTCCTGCCGGGGTAAACAGAACCTTCCTAAAGCATTTCCCTCATTAGACATAAAAGGCCTCTCTCCCCGACCAAGAGTTTTGCCCGCAGTCATCCACCTTTTGTAGAGTCTCTTCCCACAAGACCACATCTGAATCAGCAGATCGGAGTGTCAAAAATAAGTCCGTTTCAGGCCTCAGGCTGTAAACTGGCCTTAAAACCAACAGTTCTAGTTGGGCAGGAACTTCTATTTGCCATTTGGATGGTACAGACAGGGTCTTACAAGAGGGAGGGTAGGTGGCAGGAACTGGGGAATTAATGGGTTCCGAATATTTGCATATAAAAGGCAGCTTCCATCTGCTGAGGCCCTGCAGTAATAGAGTATGATGGGAACAGGAGAAGGAATCCTCTTTGCATTCTGAGCAGGCCTCTGAGATTTAAGAGGTAGAAAAGCTCTCCCAAGCTTGGGAACATTGGCAGGGATCTATGGTAACGGGGTAGGTGGGGTGAGGGCGGGTGACTTGGAGGGAGCTCTTTGTTGTGCTCAGAACCAGGCAACTTGTCCTGGGAGGAGGCCCGCCTCAGGCTCGCTGCTGGGGGCTGAGCCACATGTGTCCCTTGTCTGGCTCTGAAGCCACCGAAGGTGCTCACACCAGCTTCTGTCCCGCCTGGAGTGTGGGGACTTCACTCAGGCGGAGTACCCTGAGACAGGGAACAGCGACAGCCGCTGCCCACAGCACTGTCCCTGTGTCCCCTGGGGGTGTGTGTCAGCAGGTGCAAGGCCACGGACTAGGGAGAGCTCACCACCCCCATGGGAGATGGCGAGAACACCCACCAGGCCTCGTCCACCTCTCTGCCCCAGCACCAGCTTCCTGGTTTCTCAAGGTGGTGTGAGTTTTAGTTCAAATCCCAAACAGCAACATTTCGATAGGAGGGGGCATATCAGACTATTTTCTTCTGCATCGTCCCTGGGAAGCCCTTTAAAATGCCCCGATGGGGGCTCCCCTGGTGGCGCAGTGGTTAAGAATCCGCCTGCCAGTGCAGGGGACATGGGTTCGAGCCCTGGTCCGGGAAGATCCCACATGCCGAGGAGCAGCTAAGCCCGTGTGCCACAACTACTGAGCCTGCGTACCACAACTACTGAGCCTGCGTGCCACAACTACTGAAGCCCGCGTGCCTAGAGCCAATGCTCCACAACGAGAAGCCGTGCACCGCAATGAAGAGTAGCCCCTCTCGCCACAACTAGAAAACGCCCGCGTGCAGCAACGAAGACCCAACACAGCCATAAATAAATAAATAAAATTAAATAAATAAAATGTCCTTATGTTCCAACTAAGTGGCCACACAGCTCCGCTCCAATGGCCATATCAACAGCACTGAGGAAGGAAAGGTGGGCCTGGCAGGGGGCAGTTCAGAGGCTGTCAAGGGCAGGATGGTGGGCTGACGTCCACATTCCCACGGATCTGAATATGCTCAACATTGCAAAAGAAACAAAAATGCAGATTTTATCTAGTCTTCAACATGAGATAAAACGCTCACCAGTTTGTTCTTAAAACCTGTAACTGATGTGAGGTTGGGGCTGGCGATGGGAGGAACCCTTTCTTTTTACATTTGAGGCATAGTTTTTCAAAACCATATGGCAGGGCTTCCCTGGTGGCGCAGTGGTTGAGAGTCCGCCTGCCGATGCAGGGGACACGGGTTCGTGCCCCGGTCAGGGAAGATCCCACATGCCGCGGAGCGGCTGGGCCCGTGAGCCATGGCCGCTGAGCCTGTGCGTCCGGAGCCTGTGCTCTGCGACAGGAGAGGCCACAACAGTGAGAGGCCCGTGTACCGCAAAAAAAAAAAAACAAGAACATATAGCAATGGGAGAAGTTAGTTCAGCCAACTCACAGAAACATCTCATAAAAAGAACCTTTGTCTTTTGCCAAAATGGTTCATATTATCAAGGTAATACAAACTAGCATTTAATACCTGCATTAATATCCTGCTGTCAGTTTTGGTGGGTGTTTTTCTGTTAACTTTCTACTGATTAATCTCTTCCTCATCAATGTGGCACACAGTTATCAGAGCCAAGGACAGCATGGATATGAAGAACATTTGAAGCGTGACCATCAAGAAGGCTTCTCTTATTAAGGAGATGCTGTCTGGAGTTTACCGTACGTTGGTACTTACAGATTTAATACCCCTTCATAAGCCCCCAGAGTGACATGGCAGGGGCACTGAGGGTCATTTGGTCCAAGTTACCAGGATGAGGTTTCCACAGACAGGTTTTGGGAAATGAAGGACTGGGCAAAAAAATCCTTGCTACGTCTTGCCTGGGCATTTGGGATGTAAATCCATGACATGTTTTCATGTGTTCTTTGTCCCGAGGTCCACTCAGCTTGGCCCACACCTACCTCCGTTAGTAATATTAACAATTTACTCCTCTCTAACATATTACTAAGCATCTTCTTTGCATATTTACGTACTTGCCTCCATTTTGAATATTCTTTCTGGGAGACCTGCCACTAAACCTCCAGCCTTACAGAGGAGATCATCAGTCCGAGATCTCTTGCCTCAGAAAACCCCTTCCACGCCTTTCTCTGAGCACGCTTTCCAAATTTTGCAGGATGTTTAGGCCTCCTAAGAGAATCTTACTGGAATTAGTAAAGAGAATGACAGGTTGTGTAGCCCAACCCCCGTGAATTCCAACCACGCCACCTGAAAATGTGAACTTGGTATATTTCCTATCAACGGTTCATTTCATGACCCCCAAAGGATGCACGGAGCTGCCAGCTCTGCTACACTTCAGGGCATAATCCAGTAAAAAGAAAAGAAAGAAAAAGGGCAACTGTACTCATGTTCTGGCCTGTCCACAAGGTCTCCTTTTAATTTTCTGGTTCCTTTCTCAAGACAGTTCAAAACAGCAAAAGGACTTAGTAAGATACGCTGGGGTCAGGAAGGTCACATAGCTCATTTTTACCCCACCTCTGCCAGAGAGGATGGTGTGAGGGTCAGAACTTCGCAAACATCTCTCTCTCTTAATCACCTCTTCCCTCACAGTGCATCCTGGAGGGGGAGATGGTATTTTAAATTTTTTATTGGGAAGGATGTCATCAGAGGAAGACAGTGCCAGCCATTTGTCAAGAATGGCTTCCACGAAGAGGAGAAGAAAAAGAAAAAACCTACACACAACATGAACAAAGCCAAATGATCAAATGGCAAAACCTTCAAGTCCTTCCTGTCACAGGACTCATGCCCTGCCTCCTCCTGTCCTGCTGAATTTCTAAACAAAACAAAACTCAAAGTAAAACAGGCCCATTCAAAACGTCAAATGAAGAAACATTTTGTTGTTCTTGTTGCTTTGTTGCCCTTCCTATCTCTCAGGAGGCCCACCTTGTAGAGAACAACTTCCCTTTCTCATTTTCCATCAAACGATCAGCCAGCCTGGTCAGACCCCTCAGGTCTGGACCCAGAAACCCTCTATTCCCACCACTCACATGACTAAATAGGCAAACCTGTGGTCCTGGGCTACAGCTGGGGAGAAATGTATCCTTCTGGCTGAGTAAGAACTCATAGAGCCACAGGAAGGGTATGATAGCGGGTCTTTCTTCATCACAGAAATTATGACCTAGGCTAAAAGTTATTAGGACGACTTCCACTCCTATTTCTACTTTGCATGAAAAGGTCAGAACAGCTCCCGGTTGGGAGGGCACCGTCAGGAAACCCACTGCCGTGGCTTCTGGGACTGAGCTCTCCATGCGCCTCCCGAGGAAACACACTAAGCCTGGGTGTGAGTGTGGTACCTTCCTTCTGAATCACAAAGATACATGCAAACATGACACACACGTGAAAGACAACATCATTTTTCATAATGCCTAAGGCCCGAGTTTGAAATAAATTAAGTTTATCTGATTTCCCAATATGGCTTAAATTACTAAGGAGCACAGAGGGGTAGAGAAACAATCCATACCTCATATTTTCACCATCAGATTGTCCAGAATGTTTTCTGACTGTGGATCAGAACGAATGAATTACACAAATTCCATATCATCATCACAGACTCTCTTCCCTCCAACTAATCTTCACATTCATTCATTTTGTCAGTGCTTGAGGTCTGACACGACCTGCTCCATTCACCTCTCACACCTTATCTGTGGAAACTACCCCACACTAAGCCCAGGCAGTCATACTGACTGTTGGGTTCCTTGAAAGCACCATGTTCTCTCTCCCTGATGTTGCCCCACCTTGCATTGACTGACACACACTCATTTACGCCTCACGTTTAAGTTTAGACATCCCTTCTAGTGGGAAGCTTTCTTGCCTATCCCTTGTGCTATCTTTTTAATCATTCATATTCTAACTTCCTTATGCTTTTGTAACCTCTAGACCTTAAACTCCAAGAAGACAGGGATCCGGTCTGTTTTCTTCACAAATTCTTCCCCAGTGGCCATGGCTCATAAAATAGGTCCTTAATATTTCCCAGATGAATGAATCTGAATGGGAATTATTTGGCAAAGAAGATACCTTCCCCCATAAGTTCTCACTGTTTTAAGATGTCAAAAACCAACCAGAATTTTTCTGATCTCCAGCCAGATATTTCATCTCTTAGCAATGAAACTGTGCCGATTTTATAACTTTTCCTTTCACTCATTCATCTATCTGACACAGGATTCTTTCTTAGGCTTTGGTTTGCCATTTTCCCTGAAAGGCAAATTCAAAACCTTTTTTCTTTCCTGCCCTTTTGTTCCATGGAGATCCCTGTAAGCCCTGTAGGTAACAGATCTCATGAACCTAGGAACCTATTCTGACCTGGCATACCCCCCCTGCCCAGTGACAGCACTGCCCACAGGTTACCACTCCCTGGAGGGCAGATTTGTTGCCATGGAGAGACGGCGGCTGGTAAGGAAAACCAAGCCAGCTTGGAGAGATTTTAAAAAGCGTTGGGTGCCTTTTCACTCATACCTGTCAGATGGCTTCGCAAAGCTTTATGAAAATAATTACAGTAGAGAAAATCAACAGGAGAATGTTGCTAACAAGTAGGATATAAAACGCAGATTACAACTAAAAGCTCAAAAGGAAAAAAAATGTATTCGAATTCAAATAAAAGAATCTTATTTGCAGTACCATCGATTCCTTTGTGCCTGAGAAAAATTATACAAACAATTCTAGAAAGAGAAAGAATGTCTAGCTTTAATTTCTTCCTGAAGGAATTTTTTGTTGTTGTTGTGAAATATATGAAACATGTAAGTATAGCAACAAACATAGAATAACAACAACAAATACCCAGTAGTGCTTACTATATACCAGGCACTTTACTTTATATATAAGGATGAGGTCAGGACTACTGGAACCCCCATTTTACAGATGAGGAATCTGAGGCATGGAGGGGTTAAGAAACCTCCCCAAGGTCACAAAGCTCACAAAGTCTAGAAGGGGCAGAACCAGGATTTAACCTCAGGCAGTCTGGCTAGATCCACACTGTTAACCACTAGACTACACTGCCTCTCATAGCTAACATACAAACAAATGTATGAAAAAGATATACAGTTATAAATAACATGAACAATCATATATCTGCCATGTAGCTAAAGGAACAGAACATTACCAGTAAATATCTTAGAAGCTCACTATGGGCCTCTCCACAAGCACACATTCCCCTCTGCCACCTCTCTTCCCAAGGTAACCATTATCCAAATTTTGGGTTAATTCTCTTGCTTTTTGTTATAATTTTAATATCTGTATCCCTAAGTGATATATTGTTAGCTTCCTACTTTAGGTAACTCGAATCATAATATGTGTATTCTTCTATGACTGGCTTATTAAACTCAACATTATGTCTTTGAGATTCTTCCCTGTTAAAGATCACAGCTTTGGTTCATTCTCACTTGAGGACTGTGAATTATTTCATTCTTTGTTTATCCATCCTATGGTTGGACATGCAGGTTGCTTCCAATTCTTATCATAAAAACAACTGTGTGGCTATCTTTTTGTATAAATTGAATTACACCAGCACCAGAATAAAAAGAACACCTGGGTTGTTTGTTAACACACAGATCCCTGGGTCCTACCACTGGAGTTTTATTTGGTAGATCTGGGGTTGAGCCTGAAGATTTGTATTTCTAGCAAGTTCTCAGACGATGCTGATGCCATGTGACCCAAAGACCACACTTTCAGAACCACTGCTCCAGGGTACAGACCTAAGAGTGGAGCTTCTGGGTTATATGATATGCATATGCCAAGCCGTCTTCAGAGTCTTTCTACAAATTCACAAATCCATCTGCAGTTGTTCTACATGTTTTTAATTATTTCTACTCCTCTGACTGAAGTTTTTTTCATATATTTATTGGCCATTAGTTTTCTTCTGTGTGATGACTGTTGGGTACTTGCTCATTTTTCTACTGGGTTATTTGTGTTGTCTTTATTGATCTGTGACAGTTCATTCTATTTTATGGGTATGAATCCCTCTTTGGTTATACAAATTGCAAAGATCTTCTCCCAGCTATCACGTTGCCATTTTATTCTCTTTATGTTGTCTTTTGAAGAACCAAAGATGGTAATCCTAACGTAGTCAAGGTTATCAATCTTTTGTTTGTGCTTTCTATATCTTGTTTAAGAAATCCTTCTCTACTATAAGATCATAAAAATAGTCTCCTATGCTATTTCCTAAAAGTTGTATTTACTTTTCCTTTCACAGTTAAGTCTTAACTTGCCTGGACTTGATTTTAGTGTATGGTGTGAGGGAAGGATCCATTTTTAATTTTTCTGCACCATCTTAATTGTTCTGATTTTGTACTAATATCTAGAAGGGTAAGACCCATACAGAAGTGTCACAAACATTCTTGGCGTTTTGTTCTTCCATATATATCTCAGAATCAGCTTACAAAGTTCCATGAATACCTCACTGGAATTTTGGTTATCATTCTACTCACTCTAAAGATCAATTTAGGAAAAATTAATATTTTAACAATGTTCCTATTAAAGAATATGTATAGGTTCATTACTGCCGCATCTCTTATGACAGTTTTTTATTGCTAATATTATTTATTTGCTGGACCCCCTTGTTTTTGATTAGTCTTAAGGGAAATTTATCTACTTTAGTTAGTTTTCTTTTTAATTTGCTTTTTTTTTAGAAATTATTTTTTGTGGTAAAATACACATAACATAAAAATTAACATTTTAAAGTGTACAGTTCTGTGGCATTAAGTACATTCACACTGTTGTATAACTACTACCACCGTTTATCTCCAGAACTTTCTCCTCTTCCCAAACTGAAATGCTATAACCATTAAACACCAACTCCCTATCCCCCCGGCCCGGCGCCTGGCAACCACCATTCTACTTTCTGTCCCTATGAATTTGACGACTCTAGGGACGTCATGTAAGTGGAATCATACAATGTTTGTCCTCCTCTGACTAGATTATTTCACTGAGCATAATGTCTTCAAGGTCCATCCATGTGTGAGAATTTCATTCCTTTTTAAGACTGATTAATATTCCATTGTATTATATACCGCATTTTGTTTATCCCATTTAATTTGTTGATGGACACTTGGGTTGCTTCCACCTTTTTGCTATTGTGAATAATGCTGCTATGAACATGGGTGTACACGTACCTGTTTGAGTCCCTGCTTTCACTCATTTTGGGGTACATAGCCAGAAGTAGAACTGATGGATATATTTGTATGTTTAATCACCATACTGTTCTCCACAGAAGCTGCACCGTTTTACATTCTCACCAGTAATGCACAAGACGTTCCAATTTCTCCACATTCTCACCAACACTTGTTTTTTTCCTCTTCGTGTGTTTGTTTTTAAATAGCCAGCATAATGGGTGTGAGGTAGTATGTCAGTGTGGTTTGATTTGCATTTCCCTCATGTGTTAGTTGTTTTAAAGAAACAGATTTTGGCTTTACCGTTTATTTTTATTGTATATTTGTTCTCTTTTTTGTTATCTTTAATTTTTCCTTCCATTACTTTTCCTGGGTTTATTCTGTTGTTTTTAATTCTTAATCTAGATGCCGTTGTTGAAATAAGGACCGCAGACCTAAATTTTTAAATTAGGACAGTGGTTTACTAACAGCCTATATGCAGGAAAAGAGCACACAGTCCACAAGTAGACAGCTCCACTCCTGTGGCCCCTCAGAACCGTGAAGTTATAAGAATTCTTGTGTACATGTTTATAGGAATAATATGGGCAGAATTAGCCCAGTAGCACAAAGCAGGCTTCTAGATCATACTCTGAGAAATACCTTTCTCTTTGGTTAAGGGGCTATTTTTCTTTTTCTGTGGTCAGAAGCCTGGAGCTTGTGGGCAGGGTCCCTGTGATCTGGGGAACTGGGAGGTTGGGAGGGTTGGAAAAAGTTCCTTTATGATATGGAAGGAATATAGTCACTTCTGGCAGGTCAGGGATGAGTAGAGCTTTTCACCTATGCATAGCTCATTAAATTAGGCGGGGGGGAAAGGCTCAAAATTCAGCCTTTAAAGTCTTGATATGTAGTATTATTTAGGTCCTGGTAATTTCTAATTTTTATTACAATTTTTTGATTTATAAGTTGTTTAGAAGTTTGGTTTTTAATTCTATGTGGGCTTGACTAGTTTGAAAATTACACTTTCTATTCTTTCTTTCACTTTCTTAGCTATTTAAACACATTTCAAGTCTAAAGTTAAACACTTCTAACCTCTTTTCAAGTAGAACCATAGCATACTTTAGCTGATTACTATCCCCACTGGCCAATTTATTATGCTGTTTTTATTCAGTATTTTATCATTTTTAACCACATATTAGACATTCTTATTGCAGTTTTTATATAGTTAGTATATGTTTAAGTATACCTATTTACTAATAGCTTAATAATCCATCTTACTTCTCAGTCTTCCGTCTGGGATCATTTCCTTTTCTTATCTGAGGACATCCTATAGAATCTTCTTCAGAGGAGGCTGGATGGCAGTAAAATTTCTCAGTTTTGTTCTGCCTCAAAATGCTTTTACTTCATCCTCTTTATTGATATCTTTACTGTATATAAAAATTCTAAAAATTGAGAGCTGCTTTTCTTAGCCAACTGAAGATATAACTCCACTGTCTTGGCTTCTACTGTTATTTTTGAAAAGTCAGCTGTCACTGTAAATGCTATTCTTATGTATCTGTTTTGTCTTTCTGGCTGCTTTTAGTATCTTTTTTGTTTAAATTCTTCCGTTTCATTATAAAATATCTACTTAAAATTATCTCTTTCTTTCTTCTGCTTGAGATCTGTTGGGCTTTCTGGATCTTAGGTTTAATATCATTCAACAGTTCTGGATTGGAACTTGTTTTTTTTTTTTCCCACTTTCTATAGTATTTCCTTTTGCAATTCTTTTTAGCCTCTTAGTTATCTTCCTAGTCTCAATCTCACTTCATCCTTTCTCTCTTTGTCTCTTTGAGCCATATTCTGGATTGTTCAGATCAGTTTTTCAGTTCATCAGTGTACTGTTCAACTGTCTCCAATCTGTTTAATCCACTGAATTTGTAGTTCCTATTTTTATATTTTTCATCTCCAGATGTCCCATTTCTTTATTTTAAAAACCTGTGCAGTCATTTATAGTCTTTTGTCCTTATGCATGATTTCAATGCTTTTAAAAATATTTCTGAAACATGTTAAAATATTTATATTTTTTGGCTGATAAATCCAATATTTACAGGTCCAACTCTGCTCTCTATTGTTTCTGCTGGTTTTCGCTCACGGTGACTTATTTCCTTGTGTTCTAAGCGAAAGGTGCCTTTCTCCAGAGGGGATTTCTGTTTACTTCTGAGTCACCTAGGGTTGTTTAGGATGTTTACACGGCCATCATGCTATAAGGAATCCCTACTTTAATCTTTCTCTCCTTTCCCAATGTTTCTTGAAAGAAACAGTTCCTCAATGGATGGAAATGAATGCTGGGAGCATTTGCTATCATTCTTACGAGGAGGATCACAACTTGGGTTATTCCCACTTTGTAGGATATGAAGTAAGAATCTGAGAAAGATATACTGCTGAAATATCTCACAAAACAAATTCTTTACCACCTGTATCTAGGTTTAACTTAAGGAGGATTTTTATTTGGCTGTGAAAGTACCTCTAATAGGAAGGGTAGTCCCTTTTGCAGTTTGGTTACTAAACCATCTATACCAGAATGAATGATGAAAAGTGCAAGATTATTATTTATTTCAGTCACATGAAAGACCGCTTGAGGAACAACCCTCCAATCATAGAAATGCACAAACCTGTGAGGGTCATCTGGATCACAATTAGGGAGAAACTGAGTGATGGCTTCCGCCACTTCTTCATTTGATAAAACATCCCAGAGTCCATCAGTGGCCAAGATCAGCACATCGTCTGCTCCATGCTCGTATCTGGAGAGATCGTAGACTCTTACCTGAAATGAACAGCAATACCCCTGCTTAAGAAGTTGGGAGCATATTATCCCCCCTAGCAGACTGGCTTCTGATTTCCCTTCCCTTTTCCCGCCCAGCCCAGTGGTTTTTAGGTGTGCGTTATAAGGCAGTTGGGTATACAGCAAGCTTTGTGGCCCAGGGGTAGCCTCCTTTGAAGACTTGCTGTGTAGACATATCGGGCCCCAAACACAACTGTGAATGAGCCCAATAAGTTAATAGTTGACAAGAAAGAAATTAACTGAAAATGTAATGCCTGAAATGTGGCTGGAACAATGACTCACAATAGATACAGCGGTAGCTAGAAGAGCAGCCGGAAGCTTGCTGCCTTCCTTCCTTTGCACATCCATCCAACAGACATGTATTAAGGGTGATCTAAGTATAAAGATAAACAGCAGATTTCCCTGCTTCTGAGCTCTCAGTCTGCAGGGGAAACAAGGCCAGTCTAGGATCCAAG
Source organism: Lagenorhynchus albirostris (assembly GCF_949774975.1). Lineage (NCBI taxonomy): Eukaryota > Metazoa > Chordata > Mammalia > Artiodactyla > Delphinidae > Lagenorhynchus > Lagenorhynchus albirostris. Next base: position 53,499,329 of record NC_083105.1, on the reverse strand, counting down.
GCAGCTACTCTGCGTGTATTGGTTTAGGACTAAGGAGACACACTTTATTTCATGTACTCACTTGATACCTTTTGGCTTACCTGCTCTGAGGCCCATGGGGCTGGACTTATCGCATGCAACGATGGGGCTCTGATACTACATGCAGGTTTGAGGCCCCTCAGTCTAGCCTAAATCACAAAGGACACACGCCAAGTTTGAATCTCCTAAGTGTCTCAACAGACTTTAAGTCTGTCCTCACCTCTAGTACCTGGAATGACTTGGCTATTTGAACATCCCCCTCAACTCTTGGAAAAGAACATAGTGACCTTAGCAAAAATAATAATAATAAAAATCAAGGCTTACCTGCACTAGGCCACAACTCCATGTTCCCCCTACTCGGGCAGGATGGGAGGGAGAGGAGTTTGGGATTTCATTGCTATTCCCTGCTAATTTGACGGGACCAGCCCCTGCCTACATCACTTCATGAGCTGAGGACAAAGGCGGGTCAATTTCATCAATCTTCCAACTCTTTCAACCCCACCTCATTATCCTGTTTTCTAAAAACGAGTCTGAGTGAAAGGTGTAGGCCAGGGGAAGGGAGGGGAAGGGAAAGAAAGGGAAGGGAGGGGAGGGAAGGCGGATGGAGTATAGGCAGCTGTTCCCGTGTCCCATCACACACAATCACTGTCAGGTCATCTCAGATCTCGAGAGAATACAATTCTAAGAGGCCTGCAGAACGTTCACATCCACATCTTCAAAAGCCAAGCCTCCTGTTTTAGGAAGGTCTGCCCAGGCCAGTGACGCCCTGCCTGCCACAGGGCTGGTCCTATGGACGAACAGCCTACACCCAGCAGCAGAAAACAACAGAATGCCCCACACTTGCCCACAGAGTTTTTGGAAAATGAGCTCAAATGAAAAACAGTCTTTGTGGCTGGTGAACAAGACGGCAACAATTAGCTAATGGCGCAGCACACGGACCGCACTCGGGAGAGGAGCACTCGGGGGAAGACTGGACTGGCTTTTTTTTTTTTTTTTTTTCCTGCGGTACGCGGACTTCTCACTGTTGTGGCCTCTCCCGTTGCGGAGCACAGGCTCCGGACGCGCAGGCTCAGCGGCCATGGCTCATGGGCCCAGCCACTCCGTGGCATGTGGGATCTTCCCAGACCGGGGCACGAACCCATGTCCCCTGCATCGGCAGGCGGACTCTCAACCACTGCGCCACCAGGGAAGCCCTAGACTGGCTTTTAACATCTTCCTCTCAAAAGGCAGGGGAAGTGTACATTCTAGAGAAGGCACTGTGCCCTACGAGACCAAATTAGAGAAAACAGGAGGGGGGAATCTTAAGTTTACAACAGACTGGAAAGTCCCAAACGCCAGAATTTTGTCTTCAGGCTGCTGAACTCCTGTGGTTCAATTTTGACTCTAGCAGCAACTGGATCCCCTCTGCTTTACCTTCTGTGGTTCCTGGGTGTCTTAGAGCCGTGCTTCTGAAATGCTGATGTGCACAGGAATCAGCCCCGGACCCTACTAAAATGGAGATTGCAATTTACTTCTGGGGTGGGGCCTGAGAGCCTGCTGCATTTCTTTTTTCTTTTTTTTTTTTTTTTTTTTTTTGCGGTACGCGGGCCTCTCACTGTTGTGGCCTCTCCCGTTGCAGAGCACAGGCTCCGGATGCACAGGCTCAGCGGCCATGGCTCACGGGCCTAGCCGCTCCGCGGCATGTGGGATCTTCCCAGACCGGGGCACAAACCCGTGTCCCCTGCATCAGCAGGCGGATTCTCAACCACTGCGCCACCAGGGAAGCCCTGAGAGCCTGCATTTCTAACTTGCTCCCATGTGATGCTGCTGGTCCCTGGACCACACTTTGACTACTGAGGCCGCGGAGGAGTCCTACTGGTCTGTAACAAAGAATCCAAGGGCTCAGTGGCCTCTGTGATGCCTGTGTAGACTACCCCGTAGGGGAGGCTACAGCGAGGACAGCAAATGTCACCCCTGAGCTCCTAATATCAAGTCCTGTGTCACTGTGTTGTTACTTCCAGTGTGCAATAACTTTGCTTACGGAAGACTGCTCGCTTCTTATTGGGGTAGATCTACAATAAATCAATGTGATACTCTGAGCTCCAAAGGATAGAAAATGTTTCTTATAAAGGGAGGTAGGGAGATGTGGATGTCAGGTGCTTGTGTAGCACCTTCTGCTTCTAGCAAACTAGGAGATGCCACCTGCCCTGCAGCTCCTTTTAAAAGAGAGGTTTCTAAGGTCAAAGATAACAGCCGTTTCACGTCAGGACCTGCCCTGTGTGTAGGGTGCCGAAATCTTTTCAAGTGCTTTCTGTGGCCCCCCAAAGCGTGGAGATCTGAGTTGTTTTAAGCTGAAGCTGTCTTATTCAAATGGAAATCTGGCCAACAAAAGGGGTGTGGGTTGATAAATAGCAACATGTTATAAAATGTTCCTCTTCACTTCCATCAATAAATTGAATCCTTCCCTAATTCCACTATTCACATTTCCACACATAACTCTCTAATGCAGTTTCCTTAGCCAACATGAAAATCCCTTTCAGTACCATTCTCCAAGCAATTTTTATGTAAATAATAAACAGCTAGTCTCAACCCTATTCCCTGAGGCACTCCCCAATTAACATCCTTTTAGGTTTTTTTTTTTTTTTTTACTGCTACCCTTTGTTTCCTGCCCTTTAGCCAGTTTCCAAAGGACTTTGCCAACTTTCCACTTACAACTCGTGTCTTATACATTAACCTGTGATGCAGAACATTTTGTGAAAACGCTCTCAGAAAAGCCGGACTGCCGTGCAAGGCATCCAACTGCACGCTTATCCTCCCCAGCGGCTAGGGCTTCAAAGGATTCCAGTGGGCTCTGGAGACCCGACCTTCCCTCCCCGAAGCTGTTGCAGGGCCTCCTCAATCAGACCACACTCGCCTCCCCGGACCTCCCTGTTCCATTCCTCAAATAGCTTCTTAATGTTCCGGGAGGCTTCACATCAAAAGTAACGGGCTCTGTGGCTCCCCAGGACTCAGACATGAGGAAGACAGCCTCTGGGAGGGGAGAGATACGATCTGCAAAGGCCTTTGTGGGAAGGGGGTCTGGAGAGCACGGGCAGGGTCCTAGTGGCTCCTTCCCGCGTGCCCATCGGCCAAGAAAGGCCACGGGCATCCCGAGACTCTTGCCGTTGCTCAGCGCAACAGAATTTGAGCCGTGGAGAGACGAGGCTGGGGTGGATCCATCCGCCCTCCTGGACCCTCCATGACGTGTTTATTGAGCACTTACTATGTGCCAACAGCTGTGAACAAAAGTGACAGAGTCCTCACCACTTCTAAACTAGGTGCCATAGACACACAAATAAATTACAATGCCAGAAGATGACAGGTGCTTGAAGAAAAGTCAGGCAGGTAAGGACAGTGACAAAAGAGCCATTTTGGAAGATGTGGTTAAGGCAGGTGTCTCTGGAAAGACACCATGTGAACAGAGATCTGAACCAGTGAGGTGACTTTCCACAGGTCCCTTGCTGTGCCTCCCTTTCCTTCCTTTTGGGGACCTGCCACTCCTCCAGATTAAGAGGATGTGGACAGTGTTAGACTGGTGGTGAAGAAGAGAGGCTGAGGGGGACACAGTGCCACCCTCCGCTGCCAGAGTAACCCTGAGGAAGACCTGAGGATTTCTCTTTCTTTTCCTTGGTCCTCTGCAGACACAATCCCTTTCACAGTACTCACGTATTTGTACCAGTCTGCGTTCACTTGTCTGTCTCTTCCACGTGAGTAGTTATTCTGAAACTTTAATGTAAGAATCACTTGGGGTGCTAATTAAGATTCAGGGGCCCACCTTTAAAGATTCTGATTGTGTAGATCTTAGCCCAGGCATCAGCCTATGTACACAAGGGTAATTCCAATGCAAGTGATGGGGGAACCTCACCCTGAAAACACGGTCTTAGGCAATAAGTTCCCCTGAGGCGAGGTCTGAGTTGTCCTATTTGTTTCTGCCCCGCCCCCCCACCCCACCCGGAGCAGAGCAGAGCCTAGCTCTTGGAAACCACACAATAAACCACCAAGGGAAGCATTTCCCCTGCGGGACATTTACCCTTGTCCTGCTTACAGCGAACACCCTGAGAGCTGGTCACCGTCTCTTCCCCCCAGACTGAACCTCTGGAGCCCAGAGATCCCATTTTGCACTTCTTCTGTGGGCCTCGCCGTAACTTTCATAGAGTAAATACCACTAGATCTTCAGGACATACTTGCTGAGACAAAGAATAAATGGGAAGAAAAGAGAAAGAAAAAGAATTCATATGAGATCCATTCCGAAGACCCCCTCAGCTCGTGGTGACCCAACCGTGTTAGCTTGTAAACGCCGACGCTCCCAGGCAGTCGCCAAACTGCGATGCGCTGGTATTTACCGGGAGTAGCAGACTCTTTCCTTTTCGTCCCCTATCCTCAGGGAAGCTGCTAATAAACGAAAATCACTCAGCGTTCGGGAGGCGGGGGCAAGCAGGAGGGAGTCCGGGGTCACCAAGGGTCGCGGCTAGTATATGCCCCCGAGGAAGCCAGGCGCTGACGGCTCTCTCAGCTGCCCCCCGACTCTAGGGCACAGTCACCCTTACCGTCGTCACCGGGCCCTGCTTTACGGGGGAGTGGAGACAAACAGCTCTTTAACGCGGTACCTCCACTCAGTGCTCAGCTAGCTGCTGTCTCAGTGCCTGTCTAATATCTGTTCGCCCTTTTGCTCTGTTACTGAGGAAATTTCAGTGGCCTGTGAGAGCTCGTGCTGCTGTAAGCTGACGCTGCTTCCTGAAGCCACTGGTGTTTTTTGTTTTTGTTTTTTTTTGCGGTACGCGGGCCTCTCACTGTTGTGGCCTCTCACATTGCGGAGCAACAGGCTCCGGACGCGCAGGCTCAGCGGCCATGGCTCACGGGCCCAGCCGCTCCGCGGCATGTGGGATCCTCCCGGACCGGGGCACAAACCCGTGTCCCCTGCATCGGCAGGCGGACTCTCAACCACTGCGCCACCAGGGAAGTCCCTGAAGCCACTGTTTAAAAGAATCCATCAGTTCTTTCATTTGCCCAGTCTTGGCTGCTCGTCTAGGATGTCCTCACGGCTCTCACATCTTTATCAGCTCAGCACGTCCTCCAAACCCTTTTCCCCGTTTTAAGTATTTGAGGTAGGATGAGGTGAGCCAGCAGCTCAGGTCCGGCTGTGTGCAGCAGCAGAACCCTCCCTGCCTGGGTTAGTAGGAGCCCTCACTTCAGGTCTCTGCTTCTAACCAGCCTTGGGACTGGAGACGAGTCCTTTATTTCTTTAGCTCTCAATGTTCTCATCCCTGAAATCATTGTTTAAAAAAATGGGGGAAAAAAATAAATAAATAAATATTATAACACCCACTCTACCTTTCTCACAAAGCTGTTACAAAGATCAAATGAGAGGGCTTCCCTGGTGGCGCAGTGGTTGAGAGTCCGCCTGCCGATGTAGCGGACACGGGTTCGTGCCCCGGTCCAGGAGGATCCCACATGCCGCGGAGCGGCTGGGCCCGTGAGCCATGGCCACTGGGCCTGCGCGTCCGGAGCCTGTGCTCCGCAACGGGAAAGGCCGCAGCAGTGAGAGGCCCGCGTACCGCAAAAAAAAAAAAAAGATCAAATGAGATAATGTGGAAGAGAACTACAAATTCTAATGCACAGCATGTTATTTTTTTACGGCTCTGATCTCAGGGCAATACACCTGAAAGTAAGCTAGCTGGTGAAAGGAGATGAGTTCAGGGTGAGCTCAAGGGACCTGGTGTTCATTTCCTAAAGTCTCCCTTAAAATTGACAGTGATTGGGACTCTCAATCATGTTTTGGCAGAAAAGTCAGGTGGTCCCCAAGGTAAAGGCTGCCAGTAGGTGTGGAAAATAAGAAGAGTACAAACTCTTTTCCTCTCCACCCTCCATGGCCAACCAACCCAAAAGCTCAACCTGCAGAACGCTGAACATAGCACTTATACCAGGAGAAAATAAAACTCTAGCCTATTTCGTCACAGTGGATTATTTCAATACTGGCGCGCTGGCAGGCCACCAAGACTGCACCTGAATTCTCTGTTGTGATTCTATCTACACTAGATGATGTCATGAAATACACACTGAACTTGGTGGCAGAAGACTTGGGTTTGAGACCCACCTCTGCCCCTTAGTAGTTAGGCAAAACCACTTTGTTCATTCACATTTTAAAATCTCTTGACAACCTGCCGGGAATACGAAATGAGGAAGTACTGATTTACCAGATGGGGAGCATCAAGGAGGGAGGACTTTGGGCATCACGTACCTTACATGGAGAGGGAACTGCAGGGGCCAACGCCTGGGGGTGAGAGAGCAGGCTGGTGTGCTAGGGTGGCTTTGCGTAGTTTGGCTTGGCTACAGTACTGGCTTTCCACTGGGGAGTGGTAAGGGATGAGGCTTCTCAAATCTTCAGCGTCTCCCTTTGTGAAATGAAAGGTTAGGATGATGCGGCCACTGGGGATGCATATGGCTCTACCATTCCCCGACTCTTTCATCACAGGATGAGTTTGACCTGGATGGTATTGACCACATGACCTCAGAGCATCTGACTGCAAATGAATCAAGGGACATTGAAATATGACAGATATGTTGGCGGTTCCTCCTACCCCAAAAGAAGCTGGTTGTTTTGGCTGTGGGTATAATTTTCTATGTGAAATGCACCACAGATATTCTTGAGGTTTGGTGTTTTTCTTTTTTTTTTTGGAGTCTACAGACAAAATAAACATTTGCCTTTTGAGGGTGGATACCATCTAATAACTGAAAAAGTTGCTAAACCAGCTAAGATATTAGGTGGTATATAGAGAGTCTAAAGTTGTACCCAGTGCCTGGCCGCGATAGCGTAAGGCTTTCATTTTCTCCACGTGAGGCCAGAACTTCACAGCTTTGGGAGGTAAGCTACAGAGGAAGGAATTTCCTTTACAGATGGGGGCACTCCTATCATCTCCTCCTTTCTCTGGGATTCCAATGGCTTGTTCACCACAGAATCCAAGCCTCACTGAATGGATCAGTGAACAAATGGACTTGAGTCCAGCTTGTTAGTCATGTGAGGATTACATTTGTGTTCATTAAGATGCCCGTCTGCAGAGCTCAGGGTCAGAGGAAATCCCAGCCTGTGAGTGAAAGTACGCGGGTGCCGTGTAGACGGACTGAGTCACGTCAAATCCATTTAGGAGGTGGGGGAGGCAGATACAGAGCGACCGTCCATCCCTGTTTGCCTGAGATAGTTAGGGTTTGTGCTGCTTTCCCAGTGTAATTATTAATAGTGTCCCCACTGACTCTCAAAAATGTCCCGGTTGAGAGGGTAAGTTATCTGGTCTCCCGGCGTGTAAATGATTCAATGACTACTGTTCCTTATTCTTGTAGCTGCTACTTTTGGCCACTGGGACTAAACATAATAACGACACTGTGTTACTACTTCACAGGACTCGTTTCACAATGGCAGGATTTTGGGGATCTCCAGTGAGCAGGAGAGCAAGTCACTGTGTATCTTGCCTTAGAAGAAGAGACCCAATCAGCCCTGGTAAGCTATGGGATACCTGTCACGTGGCAAAGTTGACCCCACTGCTTGCAAGCAGGCCGGGTCTCGGCAGACCTATGATCAAGCAGAGAGTGAGGTGTGTAGTAGCCCTAACCTACCAGCCTAGAACGGAGCCACAGGCCTGGTGAGAATGAATCATGCAATCCAGGACTAGAGCATGGATGACTTTAGGATTATGAAACTAAAGTTCCTGAAACACAGTGAAGAATAGCTTATGACAGTGTTATTCAAAGAGTGGTCTTTGGATCACCTGCTGCAGAAGCGTCTAAAAATGTGAAAATTGTTAGGACCCCACCCTACACCTAGTGATTCAGATTTTCAGGAAGTGGATTCCAGGGGTTTGCGTTCTTTAACAAACTCCTCAAACTATTCTTATATGAGGTAATACAATAAATTAATGCAAAAAAAAAAAAGAAAGATACTCGAAACATTCAAGTGAAATTATTACTGTTCAGGAGAGGATCAGAGGGGAATAATCACCAACGAGAAGGAATGTTTGACACAATACACATGTTGGCTCCCCTTGTGTGACCACAGATTTCAAAAGCTAGACTTTTTGGTGTGTGTACAAGTAAATTTCAAATTGTGGTTTTATTCAAATAGCTGGTTAGCAAATCTCAAGACAGCTCCTAATGGGAACCGTCCATATGGATGACACACAGGTACGTCACGAGTGATTTTTTACAGCTAGACTGGAGAATGAGAGATGGAGATGGACAGGCTAGGGCATGAAGTCTCTCCTGTATGTATAAGGTCAGATGGTACCAGAATCAAAGAAAGCGGTTCTATACACTCTTAACATGGGATTGTTTTTCCCCCAGACATTTTCAAAGTGCTGGTGGTGATGGGAGGGGAGCATATACCCCCAAGGGGGCATCAACCCAACTGAGAAGCAGATGTATGAGATGCTGCAGACATGTGGGACTAGAGAAGAGAGTCAGAAAACTGCCCATAAAACTGAACTCATAGAACATAGAGGAAAGTGGTGGTTTTCAGCGGGGAGGGGGTGGGGAGAGAAATGGAGAGATGATGGTCAAAGGGCACAAACTTCCAGTTATAAGATGAATAAGTTCTGGGAATCCAAAGTACAGCATGGTGATTATAGCTAAATATAATGTGTATATAGTGTATTATATATATACACACACACATAGATACACACTATATATAATGTATATACATAATCTGTATGTCATACTGTGTTATATACCTGCAAGTTATACAGAAAAGGAATGGTAATTAGTGATGTGATAGGGGTGTTAGCTAACACTACCATGATAATCATTTTGCAATACAGTTGATCCTCGAACAACTAGGGGGTTAGGGGCGCTGACCCTCTGCACAGCCGAAACTCTGCATGTAACTTATATAGTCAGCCCTCCGTATGTGTGGTTCCTCTCCATCTGCGGTTCAACCAAACTCGGACTGTGTAGTACTGTAGTATTGGGTTGGCCAAAAAATTCATTTGGGTTTTTCCATAACATAGAGGAAAGAATCCATATATAAGTGGACCGTGCCCTTCCAACTCATGTTGCTCAAGGGTCAACTGTATGTAAGTATACACATCAAAACACTGTACATCTTAACACATCAAAACACTGTACAACTTAAATTTACACAATCTCATATGTCAATTATATCTCAATAAGACTGGTTAAAAAAAAAAGAGTGCCAAATACAACTTCTGTAAATTATCAAAGTATCTTTAGACAGAACTCATCATTTTCCCTTTGTACAGGGGGATCCAGGGTTTGTAAGGCCTGAAGTTTATGCAATTTGGGGAGTGATTTTTTTCCCCAGCTTTACTGAGAAACAATTGACACACATCACTGTATAAATTGCAGGCATACAGCATGGTGGTTTGATTCATATATTATGAAATGATTACCACGGTAGGTTCAGCTAACATCCATCTTCTCATATAGATGCAATAAAGAGAGAAAACAGAAGAATAAAAGGAAAATGTTTTTCTTTGTGATGAGAACACTTAGGATTTACTCTCTTAACTACTTTCCCATATATTTTTTTTTTCTTTCCCATATATTGTACAGCAGTACAATAGACGGGAAACTATAGTTATCATGCTGTACGTTACATCCCTAGTAGTTATTTATCTCATAACTGGGAGTCTTACCTTTTGAGCACCTTCCTCTAATTCCCCTTTGTCCCCACCTCTGGTAGCTGCAAGTCTGATCTCTTTGCGTTTTGGTTTTTTGTTGTTGTTTCTTGGGGGTTTTGTTTTTGGTTCCACATAGAAGTGAGATGATACAGTATTTTTCTGGGGAGCTCTCTTTAAGAAAAAGAACACAGAAATAATTATGAATACAAACCTAGATGCTAATGTGAATGCTTATTAGGAATGAGAAGAGAAATTGCAACAGATTACTGGAACCATGGAAAATGAGGTCCCTTTCTTTTGAGGAATGATTGCAAGGAAATGATTCCTGATTGTAACCTTGCCTCTCCTCACCACATAGAACTGTCTACATTTCCCAGTAACAACCAGAACTCCTTGAAGGTTGGTCTGAGTGAAGGACCCTGATACTTACATTTAATTAACTAGCATCACTGTAAATCTGCCTCTACACTGCAAACTAGGTTTCCTTTCTTAATTAACTAGGTAAATAACTAATGCATCAACTTACATTAGTTTGCACTGGAAAGATAGAGGATGATTACTCTAATCCTCAAGATTTCACAGCAGGGAGGACACTTCCACAGGAAGGCGATGGTAGAAGGTCTCCAAAATGACCACCATCACTTCCTTCCCTCCCTGTACAAGCACGCTGCTCCTCTCATCAAGGGTGGATTCTAGTTCTCCTCTCCTCAAATGTGGACCCACCTTAGTGATTTCTTTAATCACCAGCATGTGGAAGAGGTGATGTTCTGGGACTCCTGAGGCTAGGTCTTAAAAAGCTTTGTAGCGCTTCCCTGGTGGCGCAGTGGTTGAGAGTCCGCCTGTTGATGCAGGGGACACGGGTTAGTGCCCCGGTCCGGGAGGATCCCACATGCCACGGAGCGGCTGGACCCGTGAGCCATGGCCGCTGGGCCTGCGCGTCCGGAGCCTGTGCTCCGCAACGGGAGAGGCCGCAACAGTGAGAGGCCCGTGTACCGAAAAAAACAAAAAAAAGCTTTGTAGCTTCTGCCTCAGTCTCTCAAACCACTCCTCTTGGGATGTTTCCCCTCAGAATCCAGCTGCAGTAATGCCATAAGAAGCCAAAACCACATGGAGAGGCTGTGTGTAGCTGCCTCGACTCAACGCTCAGCTGACAGCCCACATCAACTGCCAACCATGTGAGAGAGCTGTTTCGGACTTGCAGCCCATCTAGCCTTCAGATGACTCCAGCCCCAACTGATAGCCAACTGTGACCACGTGAGAAGCACCCAGCCGAGCCCATTCAACCCGCAGAAGTATGAAAGATAATAATAAATTCTCCTGTTAAGCCTCTAAGTTGTTTTGTAGTCAACAGAGGCACAAAGGCATTGTATTGTGATGGGCCCCTCTCCCTATAGGATTGGTGAGAAGGGACACGGGACAGCGAGCCCGTTGGAGTTTTCTCCTTGGTCCCTACTTGTCCATAAGCAGCACCTGTCCCTCTGTTCCTGTCCTCCAGCAGGTAAATACCAGGAAAACCTCCCTTGGTGGGGTGGGGAGATGAGAGACAGTCCAGGAGGCAAGTTTAATTTGAGGGCTGGAGGTGAGGAATAAAACGTCCATTTTGGTCTTAGATCCAAACCGCGGTTTCCAGTCTAACTTTACCCTCGCTATAAAGTTATTTTCATCCCAGACTCCTGTGTCTGTTTTTTAAATTGGTTCAGAAAACTCAGAGGGAAAAAGGATAAAATTATTTTTCCTCTTCAGACCCCAACAAGCAACCTTCTTCCTTTCTCACAGGCTAGAAAGCAAAGTTTAATTTTTTAAAAATTTCACCCTGCTTCATCCTCTAAAAATCAAGTGTGCCCTCAGTTCTTGTTACGTGGTTTTGTGAAATGCCTCTCCCCTGTGCCTCCTTTTGGCTTTCCTGGTCCCTGCCCCAGCTCAGAGCCTCACTGCCACATGGTTTCACTTCTACGGCGGCCTCCCGGTCTGCACCTCCCCATCCACGTGCTGTTACAAGCTAAGATTTCCACCGCCACATTCACTTATCACGCTGATCCCCTTGCTGAAGACCTGATCTGCCGCCTCGGGTCCAGTTCTAGGCCCTCCATGATAATTCGCTTGATGATAGCTAATAGCCCTTCAAGCTAATCTTCCAAACATTCTGTAAGGCAAATTTTACTTCACACCAGACTCATTGCTGCTTCCTTCTTTTATCTTGTCCTCCCTCTTCAGATTAGATGGTGTTCGCTCTCTCCCTTCTCTGAATTCCCCTAGTCCCTTAGGAAGCAGGACTCACAGGGTTTACGGCTGATTATTCTTTGGCCTTCCAAGTGCCCCAAATTCTAATTGCTTGAGGACATGTTCCCCAGTGTGCTCCTCGATAAACACTATTGGACTCATGTTTACTCTCTGTGTAAACAGCCAGTGAGATTCTGTGGTCTTGATGGAATAAACGATCTAATGTTTATTATGCCAGATTCTGTTTTAAGTACTTTTTATGTCATTTAACTTGTTCCTTGCGTTCCTGGGTATAACAACCCTATTGTCCTCTTTTTACTGAGGAGGACACTGAGATTTGGGTAAAGTAACTTTCTTATAATCACCCAGCTAGTAAGTAAAGAGATAGAGCTTGAGCCCATGACTGACTACCAGGTCTGAGTTTCTAACCACAATATCACACTGCCTCCTAATGTATTTTTGAGGGGTCTAGGGGATTTTTTAATTCCTCCTCTACCACCCAAAGATAATTACTGTAACATTCGAGAAAATTTCCTTCTCAAGACCTACATTTTTACATATGTGTATACATATGCACACAACTTTTTTACCTACTTACGATCAATTTTTTGTATATACAATCCTATTTTGTTTCACTTAATGTAGCCCAGCCATCTCCCTGTATCACTGTGCACCAATATGGTTTTTTTATGAATTGGCCAGACTGCAGAAAGTACACAATACAATCAAACATGCTCGTTCCCAAAACAGGATTTTGGCTTGGGGCATGAAAAGCTACTGAGAATCAGAAGACCGTAAATGTTCAGGAGTCGACGTGAGATTTTAAATATTGTTCATGTTTTCATGGGAGACAACAGGGGTGTCTCAAACAAAACAGTCATTCTTCTCTTCACCTGAAAGGGAATACTGGGAATCCCCTGTAAGTGCAAAGGCTTCCAGAAGCCAGTGCATAAGGAAGACTAATGTTTACTGACCATCTCTGACCATGTACCAGACCCTGTGCCATGCAATTCCATAGATGTTCTCATTTGTTTTTCCCAGCACCTTGTCAGTCTAGGCATTTCCACCCCACCTGCAGCAAGGGGAAAGCAGGCTGAAAGAACTTGTAGAGGTCACAGGTAATGCCGGTGCTAGGGAGGGAGTTCAGATACTGGAGCCTAAGGTCTTCCTTCTTTTAGAGAAGCCTGTTTCAGATGAAAGAAAAAAATGAAATCTAGATGAAGAGAACCAAGAATGACCTAAATGAGTGAGCTGGAGTCACAGAAAACAGCTGAGAGGAATCCTGAACACTAAGGAGAGGAAAAATGAAGCCAAGAGAAAATCAGGCTCCCTTGTGGTTCAGTGTGGCGGGGGCGGGAGGTGGGGGACTGCTGAGTTGATGGGGTTGGCTTTGCAAACCGGCCCCCAGACAGAAAAAGACCTCATTCTTCCAAGAGCCCGAAAGGGGCCTAAAGTCCAGCACAGTCTTGGAGTAGAGGCCAGAAAGCGAGAAAGACATTAAGAGGAATCCTAGCTCTAGGGAAGGGCCTGTCACAGGCCAGAAATGGGTGCGGAGTAGAGAACATCTGTAGGTTTAGGCTGCAGGCCTGGGCCACGCTGTCTGAGGAATAGGTCATGAGGTGTGTGCTGGACGGGGTGGAGAACTGCTGGACAAGAAGGTGCAGAGTGACTCTGAATTCACAAATCCTCTCCTTCTCCACTTGAACTCTAGGGTGATACACAAAGGTTGAGCGAGAGGATGGGAGACCCGATGGGGGTGTTTCCCTTATGCAGGAGAGGCTCCAGTTACACGGGGGCATGATGCCGTGGACCAGGGGAGGGTCAAAACGCTTCCTACGCTCGGCAGACAGACCCGTGCTGGGTTGATGGGGGCCTCCTGTGGAATTCAGTTCTCGGCCAGAGATTCCCTACCTTCGACCTGGGGAGATATGTGGGAGGCTCAGCAAACCTGGCGGCCGCTCTTTGGGTTTGGCAAACTTGAGATTTTTCCAGTGCCTTGTGTTCAGCGAAACCAAAAATGTGTTTGGCTAGAAACGCTTCTCTAATTTTTAAACCCCTGTGCATTTTTTACGTAAATTTGATCCACATGGTTTTGATTTATTTTTATTTAACTCATCAAGTCAAATTAGGAGCTACAATGATGAATGGGAACAATGCTGATTTCCAAGAAGATGTTTGAGCCTTTTTTCTTAGAACTAAATCACATTCCACCCCCCCAACACACACATACCCCACTTCCTTGCAACTGTTAAAACTACCAGCCTGAGCTGAGTTTGAAATTTAGAACCCAAATGTGAAATAAAGACCCATGCTTGGCAAAGATGAAGCGTAGCAGGGGAATGTTCTTAGGAAGTCATGGTTAGAAAGCCAGGGTAGGCTTGGGGTGCAGGTGGGGGAATAAAGGCAGCAAGGGAGCCAGTTATTCCTTATTAGATGGTTTAAATAAATTTACCCGGCTTGGTGGGCTCCCAGCAGAAGCCCCCTAGCCGTTTCTCCAGGGTCTGACTTTATCACTGCCACCCAGGGAAAAGGAGTTTCTGCCCCAAGACCGGGGATGTGGGGTTCCCCTGTACCCATCTTTTCTTCTGCACTCCTGCATCGGAGCTGATTCAAGCTGCTCCCCTCTCTTCCCTCGGACCTTCCTCCCCCTTTCCTGGCTCTGGCTAAGGCCTCCCCATCTGGAAACGTTTAAAATGTACAACGATTTTAATCTCGTGCAAAAGAATCTTGAGATTTACACTACGTACCCATTAAGCTAAATTATAGGTGCACAACCTCATTTTGCACAATTCTGTCTGGCCTAGGGTGGCACACACAGAAGGCCAGTCCTGTCTTTCCCAATTACTTTTTCTATCACACCATCATTTTCCACAACTGCCGTCTGAGGCCGGCCATATTTCTCTGAGGAACTCTGGCCACTAAGGTCCCAGACAGAGGTACTCTCTTCAGAGCCCCTTGAAACAGTTCTCAGTGGGTCCCTTCAACACTATCCAAGAAGATTTCCTTGAACTCAGCTTCCCTCTCCTACAGAGCCTGATCGAATTGGACAAATGAGTACAAGGATCATCTTGTTAGTTAATAACTGTACAACCATGGGGGAGTTAATGTACTTCCTTGGATCTCAATTTCCTGGTCTGTAAAATGGGTATAAAAACCACACACACCTCACAGAATTGTTGTGAGGATTACATGAGATGCTGCACGTAAAAAAAAAAAAAAAAAAAAAAAGTATATCATCCGGCCCAGACTTCCAGACAGGTGACATGAAGTTTCTGATCAACCACCTGGGATTTTTTCGTCAGTCCTCGGGGACTCTCCCATACTGGCCCAAGTTTTAAACCTACAGTCTCTTCTTGGGATCCACAGGAGCACCGTGATTGGAAGATCTATAACCTAACTGCATAGAGACCATTCTTCTGAAAACCAAACTTCTCACTTTATATAGAAAATGTGTGTGTGTGGGGGGGGAGGGTGAGAAGGTTTTCACTCTCCTTTAAGGAGCAAAATGGTTATCAGTGTTTCCTGAGAAGCCCTCACCCCCCATATAGTCACACTTTACCTGTGTTTTTTGGAAAGGTGACAGTACCATTTAATATGCCTGATAAATGCCTCCCTCCCAAGGGGGAAAATATAGACATCCATGAGTCTAGCATTGGCTTGGCCAAAAAGTTTGTTCAGGTTTTCCATACGATGTTACGGAAAAATCTGAACGGACTTTTTGGCCAACCCAATAGTTATTGGTTTTCTCTGGCCAGGAGGAGTTTCAGCAGTAATTCAGGGATCCTTCTGTTGGCCAGAATAGAGGGAGCAGGGATCCACCAACTTCCAGGGACCCTTGGACATTTTATATCATAAGGGTTCTTACCATGCAGAATTGCTATGAAGGCGAAAAGAGAGACATCTGCAGATGGTAATTATTATTTCCACCAAGCTGACCTCACTTGACATCCTGGGTGATATCAGGAAATGTGCGTATCTTCCACGCCTGCTATTTACTAGAGATTTCCCTCTTAACCTCCTGTGGCTAGATCTATTTTCGATGTCAGCCTCAGCAATAAAGGACTCTAAAGGAACTAGCCCTGCTCACAGCCCTGCCAAAGGGGTAGGCCTGGGTGGCCGATGGTACCCATCGCTGGCTCTGGAGTGGACAGTCTACAGGCTGGGAAGTCACTTGTGACCTCGGAGAAAAGGTGAGTTGAGCCAATGAGATTCCTCTCTGGGAACGTGCAATTGGGGGAGTCAGAACCTGGCTGTCTGGTGGCAGAGACATATGGAGCATGGCTGGTCTCAGGGCTGCCTGGATTCCAGAGCCACCTTCGCTCCCATAAAGCCTGGCTCTGCAAGGGTTCTTCTTGTGGACCCCATAAATATCTCTTCTGACATTATTAAACACCTCCTTTTTTTGAGTCAGCATGAGTGGGTCTCTGTTTCCTCCAACAAAAAGAGCCTTCGCTACAAACACAGCACCCACCCTTGGGAAGAACATGCAGATGGAGCTATGTCTAAACATTCAGGGATTTCCAGTGTGAGGCACAGTTTCAACAGTTAATTACACGGTATGCAAATACCGCTGGTTCCTGACTCACCCCTCCCTGGCTCTCCTCTACTGTACAAATTGCAAACATTTCTCTCCCTCACGCAACCTCCTTTGCAGCTAGGGGCGGTCATGTGACACAGTTTTGGCCAATGAGATGCAAGTGAATGTCTACTGGGACAGATAGGCTGTCCCCTCCTTCCTGCCTTGCATGAAAATGTTATGCTTGGGGCTTCTGTCACCATCTTGCAACTACGAAGGAAAAAAAGATGCAGAGGTGTTACCCCTGGCACATTGGAGGTGCTGCACCAACATGAACAGTCACCAAATTCCAGCCTCCGCGATATGTGAGAAAATATATCCCTAAACTACTATTACTTAGAGTGTTCTATCACTTAGAAGTAATATCTTTTGTAAATGATATACCTTGAAATAGAACTTGACATTGTTTCCTGTATTATAAGAAAAATGATTTTTTAAACCAAATATATGACAACTTGTTTTTCAGTTAACTTCTCTAGACATCAACTGAATGACATCAGCTTTCTAGGCAATTAAAAATCTAAGAGGGGGGCTTCCCTGGTGGCGCAGTGGTTGAGAGTCCGCCTGCCAATGCAGGGGACGCGGGTTTGTGCCCCGGTCTGGGAAGATCTCACATGCCGCAGAGCGGCTGGGCCCATGGGCCGTGGTCGCTGAGCCTGCACGTCCGGAGCCTGTGCTCCACAACGGGAGAGGCCACAACAGTGAGAGGCCCGCGTACCGCAAAAAAAAAAAAAAAAAAAAAAAGCAAGTTCATTCTGGCTGGTGTAGGGGAACAAAGATCAGATTTTTTCTTTTTTAAGTTAGACCAAATTATAACAAGCCTTGAATGCCAAGTGAAGAAGTCTGTGCTTTAGTCCCTGAGCCTTGGGGTGTTGTTGAAGGTTTCTGAACAAACAGGTGTCAGAGTAGTTGTTTAGGAAAATTGGCCTGATGGCAATATGTGGGCTGGATTGAGAAGGCAAGGAATGCCACTAGGGGCTGTGCAGCCATCTGGGTGGGAGGCCATGAGGGAAGAACCAGCACAGTCCAAGTGAGAATGGAGTGGGGAAAAGAAACAGACATGAGAGACACTGCAGAAGTACATGTGACACAAGTTGGCTACTGTCTGGATCTGGGGTGTGAGTCATGGGAAGAATAATGTAGAAAACATGTTCTTGTACCAAAGAGAAACAAAAGCTTCATGCGGTACCTCTGGAGCTGAAGACAGGAATGGTTTTATGTAGATGTTGGAGTCATGCACCTTCAGGTCATGGTCCCCAAGTCCCCTGGTCACTCCAATAGTCGCCATTACTCGGGCCTAGGAGTATAAGCAGAGGGTCATCAGAAACACACACACACACACAGAGAAAGTATTCTCACCACAGTATGGCTGCCACGGGCTAAGAGAGAAGCAGTCGTTCTCCGGTTCTTCCTGCCCCTCTCCATGCCCCTGGCTGCTAACTTCTGTGGGTACTTGTTTCCAAGGAAGGGCCCACCAAGGTCACTTGCATACTTGAGGAGTGGCTTTTCTAGCAATTATCTTAATTTTAATGGACTGCTGCTGTCTCATTTCAGATTTCTTTTGCAGAGACTGGAGGGAAGGGTGTCCAATAAACTAAATACAATACAGCTGTGATGTCTACAGCTACTGAAATCAATTCAAACCAAATCCAACCATCTGCCCATCCCCCCATCCAGCCATCCCCCCCACCCATCTGCTATACATCCATCCTTCACGTGTTTACTGAACACCTGCTACGTCTCTGGTTCTGTGATAAAAGATGTAAAACCATCAGAGGCAGATCCTGCCCACCCAAAGCTCATATATTACACTTTACGGCTGGAGAAAATAAACCATTAGCAACTCTATAACCTGTCCTGCTAACATCTTCACAAATTCCATCTGGGTGGAAAGGAACATGATGTCACTTTGCTGTAAATACACAGACACCTTATAGCTGAGACCACACCATCTGTAGCTTTCTCTACATGGTTGCCCAAATGCTTTAAGGAAGCAATACGATTAAACTAATGCCTACACTGTCAGCCTAATGATCTCCTGGGAGGCCACAGATTTGATTTACTCAAACATTTATTGAGCACCTACTATGTGCAGGCACCCTGCTGTGGGGGACAAATATCTAAGGCCTGGTCTCTCCTACAAAGGAACTTGGTAAGGGAGGCTAAGAGGTACATGTCTAATTAACAACATATGGAATAGGGCTGAGTGCTGAAAGACACATGAACAATGGGTTATATGAGTTCAGAGGAGGTAGAAATTCTACTAAGAAGTTTCCCTGGAGCAGGGGGCACTACATTTTTGTGCAGAAGGATATCCAGCATCAAGACAGGTAAACACAGAGGGATGGGGTGAAACTCATTCTGGGTGGACCGAAGCCCACTGCTCTAACACTCGGATCACAACACTGTACCTGGTGTAGTGTCATGGTTCAAAGACCTGAACTTGAATCCTCGCTCTAATGCTTGGGTAATAAGAATAACTTATAAATGCTAAGGCATGAATCTAACACTTTACCATATCTTCATCCTACTTTCCCCAAAAAGCTGTGGATTTTGGAGCTGGTTTCACACCAGAAGGTGGGCAGGTTTACTGTCAAGTGGAAATGAAACCGTAGCACATATTTCAAAGACAAGAATCAAAGGGGGTGAAATGCAGACACAGGAATGTGGACCTGGGGACCTCTGGTCTGGCACTGCTCTGCCGGGGGCCTGGCTCAGCTCCCTTCTAGCTGAGACGCGTTCAGCTCTAAATGTGGACATTCTGAGTCCCTTGTAGCCCTTCTACTCTCCTTCCTGCTGTGGCACCTTCTCTGGTTGGACGTTTTAGTCCAAAGAAATCTGGTATTTCTGCTAGTTACTGAATTTGTTTACATGTCCCACACAAGTCCTTCAAAGCACTGGCAGAAATTAAATGAAAAGTAACAGCAGTGAAAGTATTCTGAAATTTCTGGGGAGGCCGTGTGCAGAGAGGAAGGAGAAAACCCCTGTAAAGGATCAAGACAGAACTGATGTGTTGTAAAGCTTTCTGCAGAGATCACGGACTCCTGGGACAGAGGAGGCATGCTACTTTGGTACAGGGCATGCCTGGAGCAGACTGACGCCACAGTGGCTTTTAAATAGGTCAACAGGTACAATGACTGAACTTGTCAGCTACATATCACAGAACTGTCAAGCCCTAATTAACTGAAATGCTGGAGGAACATGATGTCCTGGTGAATTGAACTGTTTGCTAAACTGGGAAAACCCTTGCTCTTTTCAATCTTTTTGCTGGTTATCTTTGAAGAACACATTTATCCATTTTCCTGTGGTACCAAGGAGAGTATACTGAACATAACTGAATAGCTTATTAAATACTCATGGATTTACGGACGGCCTGCCATGCGTCAAGTACCAGGCTGGACAGGTACTAAGGATACAAAGGCAACAGCATGTGGTCCTGAGCTTACTGGGAGTCACTGGGTAGCAGCAGGGTAATACTGAGAATTTCAGCACCACAAAGAACTGCAGCTGCAGGCGTAGATCACTGGGCTGAGCGATGTGCACTGACGGCGCCCACTCTACAGAAAGATACACGAAACCCTACCAGGAGTAGAGCTCTACCCTGTCATGATTCTCAACCAGGGATGGGGCAAGTTAGTTTGAAAAATGATGTGTTTATTGATCAACTAGCTGTGTTTCATTTCCCTCCATGAAATGTCTCCTTCCAGCGAAATCACTGCTGGGCTACACTGAGCCCAAAACCTAATCCTGTGTGTTCTCTTTCACACACACGCACGCACGCACGCATGCACGCACACGCCCACACACACACTCAAGTTCTGCCCGTGAAGGCAAGGCCTCCTTCGGTTTTCTTATGAGTCACTTCATCCTGATAAAAGCTATCAAATGCTGAAAAAAATTTCAGTTGAAGATTCTTTTCAATGTGACCACATTTTTCACTTCTAATTGGAACTCTCAGCGCCTAGTTGAAATGTATTCGTGTTTGGAGGAAGAATGCAATGATTCAGAAGGTGTTTGTTCTTCCTGGGA
Source organism: Lagenorhynchus albirostris (assembly GCF_949774975.1). Taxonomy (NCBI): domain Eukaryota; kingdom Metazoa; phylum Chordata; class Mammalia; order Artiodactyla; family Delphinidae; genus Lagenorhynchus; species Lagenorhynchus albirostris. Next base: position 53,478,839 of record NC_083105.1, on the reverse strand, counting down.
AATGGCTTCAAAGCTTCCTCATCTCTGCTCCAGGACTGCGACCCTCTCCAGTCTCTGCTCAGAGACCACTTCAAGATCAACAGCCTTCCTTAAGCTCAACAATGTTTGATTCTGACTGAGGCCCTGGGAGCTGGTGACGGATGGCCTTCGCTATCTCCGCCTGGCATCTGGTCCATGTGATCCTATAGTTTAATCAGGGTGAAACTTTGGATCCCCTTTCCATGGGGCAAGCGGAGAAGCCACCTTGCAAAGCCTGAGCTTCCGTGGTGGGATGTGAGGGCACTAGAAGGAAGTGGAAGGCCACGGCTCCACATCTGGTACCACCCCTCGCCAGCTGTGTGACTCCCTGAGCAGTTTTAACCTCGGAGTCCCGGCTGCCTCATCTACCAAATGGATATAAGGCAGCCAGCTCTGCCTGCCTCGTGGCTTGTTGTCAGATACACAAGGAGATGATGTATGTGAAAGTGGTCGTGTTTAAACACTGTGAAAAGTTATTCAAATGGATTGAGAAGGGGGATGGCATTTTCACAAAATTAACTTTAGTCCCTCATGCTCACCACCCCCGTCCCCCAACCCTGCCACTCCTTGGACCCTCAAGACAGGAGGCCTGAAGGATGATGGAGATGATATCCTTTCAAGCTGTCAAGGCTATAAAATCATGAGCTGCTGAGTGGAACATACAGATCACCATGGGCTCCGTGGAGACAGAGCCTTGTTCTCTCAGTCCGGGGAGGGCACGTGCCTACCTTCTTGCCTTCTCCATATATAAGGGGAAACTTCAAGTCATCATCCTCAATGGTTTTGTATGCCCTGTAGGGGGATAAACAACATTTAAAAAAAAATGCTTTGCACTCAATTAGTGACCTGCTGCCCTGACACAGGCCGCCAGGTACTTTATTTTCCCTGAGATTCCATCCGGTCACCACACTGCTGATCTCTTTCTGTACAAACAGTCATTCTCCCTACAGATGTGTGTGTGTGTGTGTGTGTGTGTACATATTTTAACAAACCAGAAAATACCAAGTCTTTACAGGCTTGAAGAGAGAGAAAATGAGCTGGCATATTCACAATTAGCGAGCAGGGGTGATAGGTTCCCGTCTTAAGCATTTAGTGTCCGTGCAATAACGAAGCTCTCCAGCAGCGGCGGCAGGATTCTTGTCATTAATCTGGAGCTGTGAGAAGCAGCAACACTCAGTGGTGGATGGGGGGGCGGGGGGGGGGGCCGCTCCAAGAGCCAGTTCTCACCTTCGGGGGTTGTTTATGCCAAAGCAGCCTCGTACTGGAATGGCTGGAGAAGGAATATTTAGAGCCTGTTTGACCTCAGCCTGATATTCAAGGTTGGCAGAAAATCCTCTGTTTCACGAGAGCTATTAAATGGCCATTCGACACACAGAAAGAAAATCCACTTTACGCTTCAGTGGTTTATTCCAGACACGGCTGTCCAGATGCCACGACACACACAGCAGAGGCTGGCCAGGCTATGGTGAGAGAGCAAACGAAGGCCACGTCTTGCGATTTTGCTCACAAGGAAGTTAAAAAACCAACAAGCAAACGTGGTACCCAGTTACCAGCTGTATAACCCTGGGCAAGGAGCTCCACCTTTCTGGGTCTACGTTTCCTCATCTGTAAATGAGGATAACCACACAGGATGTGAAGAGCTTAGCACAGAGCCCGGCACTTAGTAAGTACTCAAGAAGTGGTAGCTATCGCTAGTATTTAGTAGAAAGCTAATACGTGGCACACCAGTCCCCCTTTCTGCACAATGGGCAGAACACTGCCTATTCAATTCCTCAGAAAAGTGGTAGGAAGATCAAGTAACAGATGGGGTAGGTTCTGCTAGGTTAGAGGCTAGAAGCAAGATGCTTTTCTCAACTAATATCTCCTGAGTGCATGAAAACAATTAATTTGTGACGCGCCCCCTGGTCCTGGATATATCTAGGCAGCTTGGGAGTGAACCCGACATCCAATTTATGAAGGAGCTTGACATACAAAAGAATGCAACCCGATTGAAAAAGGGCTCAACCCCAAAACTAAAGCAGGCATATCCTTATTGTCCAGGAAGTTATTTGGTTAAGTTCCTTCCCAGAGGGTAGAGGAACAGTGAAGTTTTGGCACTGGACGTGTCTGCGCTTGAGTTTAGCACTGCTTTCTGTATAGCCCCGGGAGAGCGGAGAAGCCTCTCTGGACCTCAGGCTCCTCGTTAAGTAGAGAGGCCAAAAACTCCTGGGCTTGCTGTGAGGATAAAAATGGGCTGATGAATGTGGCGAGCTTAGGAAGCATTTAGCCCAGTGCCTGGCACACGCTGAGAGCTTGATAAAAGCTAGTTGCTGCCGCTGCTGCCGTCAAGTGGGCCCAGCGGTATGCCATGGATTGAATTTTCGACAAAGGAACTGTACTATTTCCTTCCCCCAAATCTACCAAACTAACACAAGGTGGAAATAGCTACTTTGATGTTTCTATACTCCCATGAACTATTTAAGACACTGTGGTATCCAAGTCACTTGGGGACCAAACAGAGCTATTATTAGAATACACTCAGCTTGGGGATTGAACGAGTTTGTAGACCAGTGGTTCTCCATCTTGGCTGCATATGGAATCACCTGGGGAGGCGTGAAAAATCCTGATGCTCAGGTCACATCCCAGAGCAATTAAATCTGAACTTCTGGGGATGGGACCCAGGTACCAGGAATTTTTTAAAAGCTTCCCAAGTGATTCCAGTGTGCGGCCACGGTTGCGAACCACTACTAGAGACCAAAATCATTAGCTAACATTCAAAATCAGTTGAGCAATAAGCCCCCTGTCACCTTGACCCTAAAGATGACAGACTACATGGCTCAAGGGAAAGGGGGTAATGGCTTGAGAAAGGCTGTGCAGTGGGCACAAGCAGGGCTTGGGGAGCGAAGGGAGGAAGTGTGGAGAGTAAGAAGACAGGTTCAGACAGAGAGGAGGATATGCAGCGGGGATGGTCCCCAGGGAGGGGCTGGGGCCTGGAGAGCCAGGCACAGAGTCTGGAATCACTCGTGAGGCAGAAGGTGGCAGGTCTAGAGTCGAGGACTGGAAATTCTTAGAGCTCAGTGGAGACAGGCTACAAACACTCTTGCCAAGCTTGAAAAGGCGGCAAGAAACTGTCCTCTGACTCTACCGTAAGCCCAGGTAATCGAGTTCTCTCAGGGCAGAGAATTTCAGGAGAGTGAAGTCTGTGTCACCACAGCTCTGAAAGGCAGACACTCATCTTGGAGTTGTCACCCACAGGAACAAGACCGCCACAAGTGCTAACGTTACATTTTAGCCCCTGTTTCTTCATCTTCGAGAACAACAAAAAAGTTGAAAATAGAAAAGACAGCTCTGGAAAAGAAAGGTTTATTCCGTTCCTGCCATTGTTGGTTTTCAATCAAATACGAGCCCCCTCCCCTCCCCTCCCCAACAGATGACCAGGGTGAATAACTACAAATAAAGAGAGAAAGCAGAGCACCCTCCCCTCCGCAGGCTTTCAGAGTCTGAAGCACAGCTCATCACGGGACGGTAAGTGGACTTCCCGCCACGGTTAAAGTCTTAAATAACAAAGAGTAAAATACTCAAGAGTTAAAACTGGTAACGTGATTAAAGACGGTGCACATCAATGATAGCTAATAATAGTGACTGCAGCTATAACTTACCGAACACCTTGGACAAGCCCAGACACTGGGCTGGTTATTTGCGTACCATGTCTAAAATCTCTCAAAGACCCTGCAGCGTCCTATCTGACAGATAAGGAGACCGAGGTTACATTACTCTCCCAAGACCGTATCCCGTGTTAGCGGCCCTTAAGCTAAACTCAGACTGTCCCAGAAAACACACCAAAGAAATGTGATGTCAGGGTTTAGCTCTGCAGGTTTCTCCTTCTAGTCGAAGAGTCTCAAATGAGACCATTATTGCCCACCTCTCAGTGGGTAAAAAGCAGGCAATGATGGGCAACTTTGGGCAGAAAAGGAAGGGGAATTTTCTGTGTGAGGCAAAAGAGCAAAAGGGGACCATGAGGGGACAAAACCAGCAGCTGTTCCCCAACACAGCCTACAGGGAAGAACACAGGGAAGCCGCGGAAGCCACCGCTTCCCAGGTCATTTTACCTGTGGCCAAGGAGTCCGACGGAGTCCTCTCCCACAGACTGCAGGCCTCCCTCAACCTGTCCTGCAGCTTAAGGGACCACCTCAGTTTCTGCTGTTCATATTACATCCACAGTCCATGTCCAGGCTGTGGGCTTGAATCTGTACGCTTCCCAAGTGTCCTTGGCTTCCACTCCTCTCCGCTGGGGGAGGTGAGAGGATAAGAGAGGTCGGAAGCTTGAGAGCTCTAAGACATAGACGTACTTAGGGCTTAAGATGAATAGATAAAGTCTATTCCTTCACATCAGATCCTATGGTTTCCGAAATCCTGATTAAATTTTTAAAAAAACTCCCAAAACAGGGAATTCCCTGGCAGTCCAGTGGTTAGGACTCAGCGCTTTCACTGCCGGGGCCCGGGTTTAATCCCTGGTTGGGGAACGAAGATCCTGCGAACCTCACGGTGTGGCCAAAAAACAACACCCCCCCCCCAAAAAAAAACCTCCCCGAATAGATTACTCACTAGTTGACAATAATATAACTGACCAGAGATCATATTCAAATAATTACTTGTTACAAGAAAGCAAAACTGAAAGGCTTAGGAAAGATATATAGACTCTCATTTGGGGTCAATTCCTTTATGAATATTTATGAGGCCAACTGACACAAGGATGAGATGAGAAAAAAAAATAATGCAAGGCTTAAAAAGGGCTAAATAAATTAAAGGGCTTTCCCTAACTCCAGGCGGTATCCTCAGAAGTTTCCATTAAACATTTTTAAAAGTAAGTGTAATAGTTTCCCTTGCAGCGTTGATTCTGCAAAGCTGAAAAGACAAGGCACCATTGATCTGGACCCACTGGAAGGAGAAGCTCAGCTCTGGAAGAGACCAGAAGGTCACTAAGTTGGCTGTACCCCAAATGCAGGAATCCCTCCTTCAACACCCCTCACACTGGCCCTGGCCTCTGTCATCAAATGGGCTGCTGTAGACAGTCTCTGTCCGAGGAACTTTACAGGACTAACTTTGCAGTGCCACTGGAGAACAGCCCCGGGAAATTCTTTTTTAAATGGACCCAGTCCACCCATTGGTGTGTTGGTCTGTCTTCTGGGAAAACATGAAAGAAATCTAGCCTTTCTTCTACTTCAGAGCTCTGCAAATGTTTGAAGAGAGCTATCTCAAAGTTTCCTCTTTCCTAGTCTCATGAGCTGTCCTTCACAGGACCTGAGGCACCATCCCTAACCATCCGTTCAACCAGTATTTATTAACTGAGCACCAAATACCGTGCGAGGGGCCCTCTCGGAGCCTTCCAGCTTGTCACAGTCCTCAAAGAATGGCACTCAGAACTGAAAACACTTAAGCTGTGGTCCACAAAAGAATGAAATGATTACTTCTTTGATTTAGACCTTGCTCTTTTTTACATTACTGCAGCTTATATTGGCGGTATGTGCAGGTACACGTCTCTGCGTGGTTTAGGGTCATATAATGAAACGACGAGGGAAAACAAACAAACAAAAAACCCAACCAAACAAAAGCCCAGTCAGTCCACAAGAAAAAAGACCTGAGAAGGTTTCTTGACTCATCGTCTTCCTCTAGTTTACACTTACGCAATGAATATTTTGCTTTGAGTGGAAAACTCCGTTGCCCTTATAATCTTGCTAGTTTCAGTCCATCGTTCCAACCCACCAAGGGACATCGGAATCTATATCCTTTCATCCAAAAAACTCAGCTCTCCTTCTACGCTATGTCACGTTAAATTTGACAACCAGCTCTGCCATCTTCATCCGGGTCATTGAAGGAGAAAACCAACAATGCTAAGCAGAACCAGGCCATTAGAGACCTTCCTCCAGGTCAACCTAACCAGACAAAGGGTATATCAACATTTTTTGAAGGCAAGTGGATGAAAGTAAGTGCAATTTGAAAAATCGTGTTCTTGTCTGTTGGAAACAGAAGACAGACTCAACAGTAGAGGGCAGACAATGAGATATCCATGTTTAAATTACTGGGTGGTGGGGCAGGGGGTGATTTAGGACTAAGAAAGCCTGAAAACACTGATCCAGAGAGACACTGTCCTCATGAATTTTAGACTCTTTGGGTATAGCTCTCAGGCCATCTATGAAGCAACTGAACTGCTGTCCACACAGTATTTCTCCATCTTGTCCAAAGACTAAGAGAAGAAACCATCAACTTTCTTACAAAGTCGAAATACATCCGTGTACACTATTGCCACGATCAACCAGCCTGGACATCCTATCAAAACGCTGGAGATTGCTAACTGAGCTTGACTTACGAGTGAATCCAAGTTGTTCTGCAGATTACACCACCCCAGGGGATGCTGAATCTTCAAACTGCTCTCACTCCTAAGGCAAGAGAGAGGCACTGATTGCTCCCCCATCAGCCTGGCCCTTCCAGACTGCAGCTCTCCTTCTGCCTCCCCCCATCTGCTCCCACACCCCTCCCTCCCCTTTCAGGGCATTCTCCCACCTTCCCTGAGGACTTCAGTTTAGGTTTACAGATTGCTTTCCCATTCTTTCCCCTGCACGTTATTCTCAGCAACTTTACAGGCTGTGATGGTGCTTCTGGAATCTTGACCTTATAACTCCTACCTACTTCCTGATGACCTTCCTCACTGCTCCCCATCAGCACCTGGTCATATGGGCTGCATCCTCTGAGATCTGCACTCCAAGTCACCTCCCCTCTCACTCCTCTGCTGTGGCTCTCAGGCCAGGTCCCCACCCACCCACCCACTCGGTCCCGCCCTTCTAACTACCTTCTGCTACTCTTGTTTCTGGATCCAGCCTCCACTTGGCAAATGTTTACAATATTTTTCTTGCTAACAGCTTAAAATGCCTCACCTTCTTGATCCGCTAGTAAGAAGGAAACACAACAAGAGTTGAGTATTTTGTTTACTCATGTCACACCATCTCCTTCGGCCTACAGCACTGCAATTGCCTCATCGGGCCCCCCTGCAATAATCCAGGCAAGAGAGGATGGTGCCACGGCTACAGTGATGGCAGTGAAGGTGTTGGAAACCGTTCAGTTTTGTCCTTTACCTCTATTCTCAGAGCAACCAGAGTAATTATTTTAAAATGTCAGATAACGTCATTACCCTACTCAAACCCTCCAATGGCTTTCCCATCACACTTGAAATAAAAGCCAAGTAATGAGATGACCTTCTTTAAAAAAATCACTCCCCACCCCCAAACTTCCTATTCCCCTTCTTTGCTTTCTTTTTCTTCAGGTATCTCCTGCCACCTAACATTTTAAGTATTTTACCTATTTCGTTTATCTTCTCGACTGCTCCCCTGTGCGCCCTGCCCCCCACTTAAGTTCTCTGAGGACGGAGATTTTTGTTTTGCTACCCGTGGCATCCCTGGTACCTCAAAGACTGCTCAGTGCATAATGAGTGCCCAACAGATGTTTGATGAAGGGAGCAAATCAGCGAGTACTACTTACTCCAGGCAGTGGATTTATTCTGCCCTGTCGTATTTTCTTGTTCTTTATGTATTCACAAAACAAAAGCAAAAAGTCTTGTTTTCAGCAGCTGCTTCCTAAGTCTCAGCCCCTGCCCGCTCACACGCACATCCCTTTCCTGCTCTGGTCTTGCCTCGCTGTGTGCTGCTCCTTGGAGTATATGTTTTAGACACATTCACTGAACGTTTGAACTCAAGAGATCCCCGGCAGCCACAGTGATGTCTTTTCACCCTTCTGGTGAGTAGCAATTATACGACTCCTCCTGGATGAACACGTCTCATCTCTGTATCCATTTTGGAATTTTTATCAGAAAAACCTTTGCTTGTATTTTCAGACTGGCCGAGACACCTGCAAGCAAATCTTCCACAGCCATTTCTCTTTTCATCCACAGTCATCACTCCTCGGCTTAAAATTCTCCAGCGGCTTTCTATCATCTTAAAATATAACCCAGCGATGAGGCCCTCCACGGTCTGATCTTTGACACTGCTCTGACATCTTTTATACCCTGCCACATGCTCGGGACACTAGCTTTCTTCCTGTTTCTTAAATGTGCCACGGGGGCTCGTCCTTCCCTCTTCCTGGGCCATTCTTCCTCCAGACCCTCACAGAGCCAGCTGCTGGGCCTCCCTCAGAGTGCCTTCTCCAGCCGCTCATCTAAAAGTATGATGCTCTCTGCTCTTGTCTCATCTCTTCATGGTACTTACACAGCACAGTCAGAAACTACCGTATTTATTGATTTACTCATTCTGCCTCCCCCTCTAAAACATTAGCTCCATGCAACCAGAGACTTTGTTTTATTCATTGTTCTATCCTCATGTCGACAACCGTGCGGGCACATTGTGGATGGAAAGTAGACGCTAAATGGATGAATACATGAATAAAGGCTGCCACCTCCTCTTTAGCACACGCTTCCCCGCTCATTCTTCCTTAACAGCAAGCTTTTCTGGGGCTGAAATTTGGAGTTGAGTTCCATCAGCGATACCTTGGATTTTTGTCTACTCCGTTATATTAAAAGTTTAGGTTCCCTTTTATCGCCAATACGAATTTGTAGATAGTCATAAAGTTATAAAAATGGTGTTTATGATCTTCTTGCTTATCGCTTTCTCGTGGTAATTCCTAGGCATCACCTCCAGAATGGTAGCTTTTGGTGCAGTGGTTCTCCAGGGTCTACGGTGTTACCTAGATAATGTTCTTCTTCCATATTAACTCAGGCGAAAGTCTACCTGGGAAGGCAAGTCCCCACTTCAGAAAGTTCTCATCTTCGCTGGATTCCTCCATTCCCAGCCACAGCCCCCACTCTGACTTCGTAACCCACAGGCCAGGGACCCAACGTTCACGCTTTGGCACCATCCACACAGATCACTTCCCATGCTCTCCCTTCACTCCTAAGTCCTGACTTTTAACTAGAAAGAGGGATGGAAACAGCACTTGCTTCCCTAAGTCTTAATTTCCTTAGTGGGACTTCAAAGTCATTTAAGAAGAATATGACCCCTTCTGAGGGTTGGGATGGACCCTCTTCCTTCAGGGGCTGCCTCATCTTGACCATCCACTCCTGCGGCTCCAGTGACACACACCAGTGAGTCACATTCTTCCACTCGCTGACCTCTTGACACGGCCTTGGACGGCTCTCCTCCCCTGGGAGTCTTTCTTCCTGGATTCTCCCCGCCTGGCAGAGTCCACTGTGGGCGTAGAGTCAGAGGTTCTGAAGTTACAGCTGAGTCCTCACGCGGACTAGCTGTGTGAACTTGGCAAAGTCCCGCAACCTCGCTGCATTTGCTTCTTCAGCTGCCTTTCTTCACGGAAGTTTCCAAGGATTAAATGCGAGTATGTCTGGGAAGGTCCTTTGTGAAGAAGGATAAGGTGCTATTTAACTCTAAGTGGTCGTTGTTATAGTCTTAGGAGCGTCCCTCATCACTGGAGAGGTAGAGCACAGATAACCGGTCCCCACAGGCAGGAGGACAGCACATTCCCCCAGGAAAACTGCTTCCTGCTGAGGCCCCGAGACACCCCAATTCATACTTTTTCTACTGCTGCTAGTGATACCAAAGTATGAAGGAGAGCACCTTTCATCAGGAAAGGTCTATGGTTCCACTGGAAAGTGAAGACTCAGAGACTCAGAAGGGTATCTCCGAGCTAATAATCTAAAGGGGGTGCTTTTGGGTTGGTCTGAAATAGTCACAAATGGAGAATCTTCCCCCCTCAGCTAGAAGCTCAGCGCCCTTCTAGGAGGGAGGTTAAGCCCCAGGAAGTCTCATTTGCCCAGACAGAAACTAAGTCCTAGGCAGACAGAGGCACATCTCAGAGGGGCTGAGCAGGTTTGGATGGAGGATGGTAGACAGAGCGCCTCAGGCTCTGGTCCCCATCTCTGGCTTCCAACAACCAAATCTCAACAGAAGCTTGAATCCCAGGAGGCCTGGGAGGAAACATCACCGAGGCCTGGATGGTCAGGAACAGACACATGCTGAGAGCCCAAATGCTACCCGTGGCTTTTAAGAGCTTGGCATGACCTCAATTAAGCAATTCACGGAATCCACAGCGGCTCTCCCACCAACTCAGCTCTCTCCACACCCATCCTCCCCCAGACCTTCCTGGAAAAAGCAACGGGGGATTGGCAATCACCTCATTCTTCCTTTTTCCTGCCAGCCCTCTGTATTTGCAAAGGAGTCGAGCCCAAAGCCTAACCACAGAGCTCAGAAAGTAGAGGCTGCTTCCTGCTCCTGGAGATGGCCCTGCAGTGGGCGGCCCACACCCGCTCCTCCCTGCATGAATATCCATGCTTGCGTTTTCTTTAAGGCAACACAAGATTTTGGTACTTTGTCGGGTCTCTTATTTTTTTAGTGCCTTCTTTTAAGAGGCCCTGTTTCCTGGTTTCAAAGATTCACAGTTAAGAAATTCCCCCCATATTTCTTAAATTTGTCTTTGGATGAAATCTTAATATGCTGGAAAAATGTCCCCCAGCTGTCAGGGAGGGTGAATGTGAACCAAACTTAATGAGGTCATTAAGTCAGAGCCGGGGAGTAAGGCTGAGAGGCCGTGCTCAGGGCCCCAGGGTGAGTAGCAAGAGACTAAGAAACATCCCCTACCCAGCAGGTAGGCCGGGGGTTAGGAATATCCTCTCTAATGCTTCTGGGCAGCACCCTCTCTGACACAGGCTCACCACTGTATATACAAGCAGGCTTTCCTTATTTGTAGATCTGAGTTTTGAGGGATGGGGTCATATTTTGATGCACTGGGTCCCTGGATTTATGTGCCAGGAGTCGTTGTCAATGGGTATCTTAATTACTTGATTCCTGGGAAAGTCCCCCTGTGAGGCCAAGCCTCCACCAACAAATGCCACTTTATCTTCTCCTTTGGTCCTTGGACTGTCATTTAAATTAGTTGAAGCCTGCAGGCCCTAAGCTACCTACACGTTGATGCGCTGGTGCCAATCTAGTGCAACAGTCTGGATTCAGGCACAAACAGCATGCTTGAATTTAAGAGTGTGATTACTATTTGGTGATGTAATTGAAGAGAGCTGGCAGGTGCCGTGCAGCCCAGCTTGTGTATGGCTGGCTGTGATGAGAGAAACCAATGAAAGGGGAAACCTTCCGGCCCTCTCTGCAGGAAAACTTTTCATAATGGGGGGCAAGCTCTGTTCCTGACATTGCAGTTGCCCTTGAGGAAACACCCCCTGCCCCCGCCGGCACCCATTAGTAGGGCCGACCCACAAGCCCTGGGAAAATGCCTACCTCTCCCCTTCCTCCCGTCAGTATGCCTGGACCAGAGCCCGCCTGGCGTTCTGCGAGTGGTAACCATGCCTCTCTTGTGGCCTAAACACTCCTCTTCCTACCGCCAGGCCTCTGGTGGCGGCAAGACACAACAGGGCTTGCGTTCACGTCACTGGTCCATGTTCCCCGGGAGCATCCACTGGCTTAGAGCAGAGGTTTCACACTCTATGACTTTCAAAGACACGTATCGATCGTGTTAACCCAGTGTACACCCACACACACCTCAAAAAACAATATTTATGTTTACCATGTGGTATCCACTTTGATATTTTCTTTTCTCCCTGTGCAACTTAATTTAAAATGCACGTCTCCAGACACCAAACTGATTTCACAACCGCCAAATGGGTCCCCACTCACAGTTGGAAATGTGTAGAAAGGAATTTGGATAGCTGCTCCTGGTAGCTCCACATGAGGAGATCAGGCTTTGACCGGAGATGAGAGCAACAGGTTCTACCGGATTCGTTCGTGAATATTTACTGAGCACCTACTAGCCGCCAGGCACTCACACAGGTGCTGGGTATATGGAGCTAAATAAAGTAAGGGTCATTTCTTGACTCATGGGCCCAAGGTGAGCAGTGGAAAAGGATTCACATGGAAAAAAATGCTTTGAATCAGTCTACTGAAAATAGAATCCATCAGGTACACATGCAAAACAGAACAAATAATATTTCAGGACAAAACATTCTGGATGACTTTTCGGGAAATTTCAGATTTGGAAATGATCTCTGATTCAGCATCCACTTGGTGTGCATTAGCACTTGGCTAGGAGAGCTTCATATTCTAATCAATAACATTTAGATCTCCCACAGGTATGAAGCAGAGATCCTTGTTTTATGAGCACACAAATATGGAATGATTTCTGCCTCCTCAGGGACCATTCATTCTGAAACAAACATGAATTTCATGGACATCGGCCTTTATGTCGTATGAGACCAAGTCAATATATACAAATCAGGAAATAACCAAAATTGACCCCACATCCATGAATGGTGGGGAGAAATTAGCAACCTGTTTGCTACAAAGAGGGCTTTACTGCAGAGGCCAGTTCCTCCATGCTGGTCTTGCAGCCCTGCCTCACAAAGCTTCTCTCTCTGGTCATGTAGATATCTGTAGCCCAGAGCACCAAGTCCTACTGTTATTCCCTGGAAGAAGCACTTACACACTGGGACGCGAACGTATGCTACATCCTTTCAATATTTCCATTCAAGTGCCCTTGAACAGGCCGAGCTCAAGTATCTCAGAGTAAACACCCATGCTTTTTCAAGTCTTCTGTTCTTTCTTAAAAAGTGATGAGAATTTTGCATAAGCATACACACACAACATTTATTTCAAAGCTCAAAAATATCCTCCCCCACCCCCAAATCTTCAGTTGAATTAGATGCTTATCCTGCGGGACTATACTCTTCCGGAATCCTCAGCTAACACCCACATTACTCGAGCCCCAGGGTAAGAAGCACGGGCCTGGGGTGAGGGCTGCCAACATTACCAGTGGGGGGAACATAGCGCTCTCAGCTCCTGCATCAGGGTGGCCCTACTGCTTTAGATGATGGACTGCAAAGGCAGCAACTGTGAAAGCTTCTGCCATCACCTCACCCCTAACACTTAGGGAATTCTAATATACCCAACGTTTATTGTGCACTTGCTTCGCTCTAGGCACTGTTCTAAGCGCTTATATTTTTTAAACTTAGATGATTTTTAGAACAACCTTTTAAGACAGGTATTAACATGAACCCCATTACACAAGTAAAGAAAATGGAGGTCACACCGCTAGGCAACAACAGAGGTTAAGCTCATTTCCAGGTCTGCAGTAAAGTGCATTGTGCTCTTAACCACGGTCCTCTGCCCATTCTTGAAGAGCTGTGGATCTGTGTAGATACCATAAAATGGCATGATATGCAAGAGGAATGCTTAATTACTATCTCATCCTCAGAGTATATCATAAAAATTTTTAGGGTCTACCCCTCTCCAGGTTTTTACAGAAGTAAGTCGTATGCAAGTTTAAACATACCACCTTCTCGGACTGCTTCTTCCCTTGACAATATGGTGGATGTTCAAGGTCACTGCAGAATTAGGTTTAACCTGAGGTCTGGCTCTCAAGCCGTTCTGTTGATTATAGATTGAGAGACCTTAAATCTTCACACTTAGATGCCCAGTTTTTCACGAAGGGATCCAAGGCCACCCAGAAGGACTAGGCAAATTTGGGGAGGGAGTACCATTTACTCAGGATGAACAGGAATGAGAAACCAGCAAGTTAGATACCCCGGGAGCATGGTCTGCTGACCTAGCCCACGTACCTATACCGTGCCTGAGGCCTGAACTATCTATCCAGGTTACGGGCACAAGTGCCAATAAAGTAAAAGAAAGGCTCAATTCAACTCTGACCAACTGTTCGCACCTAAGGGCTTCATCACTCCTTATCCCCCCCTTCAGGTCCCATCCACAGCCCCCTCCTGAACACAGTCTTTGGTCCACGCAGGTAGACAAAGAGGTTCCCAAGCACCAGCAGGAGGATAAGCAGGAGGCTGGAGTCACAAGCCTGCTAAGGAGCCCGGTGTGCCCAGTGCCTGCTAATCAATCATTTCTGCAAGCTGTCGCTCGTCCTAGCCATGGTAAGAATAACTGGGGCTGCCCAAGGTCAATGTTTAAGGATATACAAGAATCACCTGGGAGGGAGGCTGAAAAAAAAACCCCAGAGCCCAGGACCTCAGGGATTCTGGAATGTTTTTAATAATCACCCCAGGTGAGGACTTCCCTGGTGGCGCAGTGGTTGAGAGTCTGCCTGCCGATGCAGGGGACACGGGTTCGTGCCCCGGTCCGGGAAGATCCCACATGCCGCGGAGCGGCTGGGCCCTTGAGCCATGGCCGCTAAGCCTGCGCGTCCGGAGCCTGTACTCCGCAACGGGAGAGGCCCGCGTACCGCAAAAAAAAAGAAAAAAAAAAAAGTCTATTGAATAATCACTCCAGGTGAAAAAGCTTCCTCGTGGGTCCACATTCCTCTGCCAGTTTGGGTATGGGTTTGTCCTACACTTGACTGTAAGCACCATGGGGTCAGGGACTATTTTTATCCTCTTTGTTTCTCCAAAACGCAGCACAACACCCAGTTCACTGAATGAGTAAGTAACAGTTAAACTAATCACCCCACAGAGAGAGATAAAGCCCAGTACTCTGTCCTTTAGGCCACTGAGCACGATACACAGCACTTGATTTGACTGGGGAGGCGGACACAGCTGATTGAATCCTGGTGGAATCTGAACCTAGAGCTGGCAGAGTCTCGTTGCCTTTGCCAGAGTAACAAGGTGAAGGATAAAAAGGGGAGGTGTTACCAGCATTTCTAGTTCTTACAGAAAGACGCATGCTTAGCTCTTCAGCGAGGGACAGACATAAGACCTTGCCTTGCTATGAATAAGTCTTAGATTGACTTGTCTGAAGGTCAGAGGAACATGAAGGTAGAATGAGATCTTTCAGGGTGTGGAGTGGTGGTTCTCCAACTCTCCTATGTGGATTCCTGGGGTAAGCCCAGAACCCAGGGGTTTAAACCTGCACCCCAGCTGACTCTGATGAAGAGGCCCTCAAGCCATGATGAGTCAGCACCTTTATGGGACTGTCAGCTTGAAACCAGCAACATTGATTTCCTACTCTGAAACCTGGTGGGCAGAGAAGGCGTGGCAGGGAAAAGAAAAACCTTATCTATCTCTGGTGAGAGTGAAATGTTATAACTTGAGGAGTGCAGGTTGGACATAGGAAAATGTTTCCTTGGCAGGCTTGTCCAGTACCTGGAAATTTGTTGGAGTGTTCTAGCACTCACTTCTCTGGAATTTCCTTAAAAACAGGATCTTATAAATAGACTGAGGATTGGACCATATGTCCTTCTAAATATACTGTCAGCCCTATAGTTCTGTCCTGCTGTGTGTCGTTTTCATACTTTATAGAGGTGTAGAGCTCTCAAGGGTGGGAAAATAAAATTATGTTAGTTATTGCCATCCTCAGCATGGCATTCAAAGTTTCCCTCACTTACGTTAGGCTACCATCAGGAACATTATCTAGTTGATAGGTACCAGTGAGTACGGAGGTCGCAAACACTGACAAACTCCTGTACTGGCTCGCAAATAATGACTGTCCCAAGTCCCCAACTGCCCCATCTGCTGCTCTGGATTCTCCCCTAAAATCCCCATGATGTAGTAAAGAAAGAATTAATGCGGACTTCCCTGGTGGCTCAGTGGCTGGGAATCCTCCTGCCAATGCAGGGGACGCGGGTTCGAGACCTGATCCGGGAAGATCCCACATGCCGCGGAGCAGATAGGCCCGGGCGCCACAACTACTGAGCCCGTGTGCTGCAACTCCTGAAGCCCGTGCACCTAGAACCCGTGCTCCGCAACAAGAGAAGCCGCCGCAATGAGAAGCCTGCGCCCCGCAACGGAGAGTGGCCCCCGCTCGCTGCAGCTGGAGAGGGCCCTCATGCAGCAATGAAGGGAGGGAGAAAGAATTAATGCCTGGCACAGCAGGGGGGCTTCTAGGACCCCAAATGTAGCCTATTCCTCCATGTTGACCATCAAAATATTTTGAATGTTACCTTCAGCTTCCACATTCCCAGAACACATAACTTATTTTCATGCCCCTGGGCTTCCACCTGTGCTATATACTCTGCTCAGAATGTCCTTCCCTCCTGCCCTCAACCCTCTTGAAACTCCTCTCCTATTTCAGACCTTTGGTTCAAACACGACCTTCTCCACTGAGTCTTCCCCAGTCCCTATCTCCCCTCCTCAAAACCACTACTCCCTCTTCCACAGCCACAGGGCCTTTTTTCTTCAAACCCCCTTTTGGTAAGCCCTATATTCTGTCTTGCTTTAGTTATTCATGCACAAATTTCAACAGATCTACCTCCCTCACTCCTGAGATTTTAAGAATAGATTTATATGGAAAATATATCATTTGATCAATTTCCAGAAAGCCAGCCAGTTCCTGGGCCAGCTGACCACCTCTATGATGTGAGCACAGCCTTATCTGATAAGATCCTTCCTACGTGGGGACACGCTTTGGCCACTGAGGGTCTTGGAAACCCGGCTCCTGGGCTGTGGCTCAGGAGGGATGCAGCAGTGCCTCATCAGGTCCAGCACAGAGACAGATGGAAAGTCTGTGGATGGATTTAAAAAAAAAACCCAAACAAATAAACAAAAACCCCCCACAAGCAAATAACACAAAAAACACCCTACCCAGCAGCCCCCAGTGACAGAGGGGTTTCCAACTGTACTGGGGGGGGACTCTTATAGATAAGAAGTTGGCACAGCAGCTGTCGGAAAGACCTGCCCAGCGGAAGTGGCCAGCACTCCCTGATCTTCAGTCTCTTGCTTCTCTAAACTGCCTTCCTTTTTCTTTTAGGTTTTTAGCCTCTCATTACAATTGAGAAACAAGCATCTCAACACATACTATTAGGCCGTAAACCTCCCGAGGCAAGGGTCAGATCTTGTTGGCCCTTCCAACCTCCATAACGTCTAATGATTTTATTATCAGACACACACAGCACTTACTCCATGCCAGGCTCCGGTCAATGCGATGAACCAGACTAACTCATGCCATCTGATTAATATGCTCGGCCATTAGCCCCATTTACATACGGGGACACTGAGACAGAGAGAGGCAACGCGATGTGTCCCAGCCACACCTGGGGACCGTCCCCGCCAGGCGGTCTGGCTCCACATCCCTTGTTCTTAACTACGAGGCAATGTCTAACATGCCTCAGATGTACAGTAAAGGCGTGTCAAATATAAAAACAAGTGGGTCCTGTGGTTCCTTGGCTAAAAGGACACTGGCTATTTTAACAGGGATTTGGGCAAGCACTTGACACCCTAAAACTTCCCCAGGTGACTGGGAGAGCTAAGTTGCTCCCTCCCATATACTGGACAACCCCAAACAATGATCACTGCGGAGAAGCGGCAGAGACCCCGCTTCTCGGAGGTATATGAAGGGGCACAGATAAGTGTGTGACTGTTCACCGGGTCTGAGGAGGAAGGAAAAGCTTGGAAGTAGTTTGGCCACTTTAGGAACAACACACTTACACTTATCATTAAAGCAGAGAGAGGCGTAGGAGTGTGTAAAGGGTGAGTGGACGACCAGCAGGGAGCGAGCTGGTTGGGCAGCTCTTTTCTTTCTCCTCTCTGCGGCCCGACAACGCGTGTCTTGGTTTCCAACCATTTGCAAAGATCTCTCAGCCTCTCCTGGCCTCATGGGCAGGGCGGCAGGGAGGAGGGCGGGGAGCAAGGAGTCATTTATCACTGTCGGGAGATGTGCTGCACGCAGCAGGGCCAGCTTTCCTCCCTGCTGTTCCTACAGCCAGAGCCGCAAATCTTGAAAAGATGCAGAACATGCACCTCGCAAATAACCATTCATCATCGCTGCTCTGGGAGCCCGGGAGCGGACCCTCCTGACGTGAGGTTGACCGGCTCTGCCTTCAGCCCGGGCCCCAGCGGAGCTGGGAACACGGGGACTTCTCAGGCACGTAATTCCTGTTCTGGCCAATCCCCATCTACTACAATCTACTGAGGTTTGGGGTTAAAATTCTCTGAAATGCCACCCAAGCCCCTCTTCTCTCCACAAAGTCAGATTTCCAGATTGCTTTCAGTAATCAGGCTGCAGCCACGGTGGCCCATAATCATTAAATTTGAAAACACAAGTTGCTAGGAGGAAATTAATCCCAGGTTTAACTCGGGAATGGCCTGCTTTCTCGTGAAGTAATTATAAAATTAAAATGTGCTATTTCTCCGGTGAGTAGAAAAAGCCTCCTCGGTGAGGTCTGCGGCCCAACACTAACGTCAGGATTTACACCGAGGAGGGACCGGAAAATTCCTTCCGTGCCTCAACGATGGGCATCAGGGCCATCTGCAGGTAAATTTCCAAAGACTGGGTTAGAGGTGATTAAAATCAAGAAGAGGAAGAGGTTTGAATTTTCCAATTACTCCTTAAAACTCAAAAGTCAAGCTGCTAGACAATGCAGGCTTTCCTAGTAAGACTAATAATGCTCAGCTAATTAGACCCACAGGCATGGCCAACATATAAAGTCAGCCCAAAGGAGGGACACTGTCCCTTTAAAATCTGCCTGGGGATCCGTGGAAAAGCTAATGAGGAGTGTCCGTTGGGGCTGCTTTATTAGGTGGTCCTCCAGAGGATAAAGCCTGGGGTTTCTGTAACAGGGCTTCTGTGCTTGATTCAATAAATCAATTTACATTAAATGCGGGTATAGCTCTGGATCTGGCTTCATAAAGCATTCTGTGGCATTTCTCAATCTGCTTATCCCCTTCCCTGTCAGCCTGCCTGAACGCACTGTCAGAGGGCATTGAAAAGAGCAATAAAAAATAAGACAGAAGGCGTATCTACGTTATTTGTGAAACTCGACCCAGCAGCTCCAGACTCATGCTGGGAGGCTGCTTCCAGTGAGTTTCTCTCCAGAAGATGTTTGGATGGTTGGTAAGAAGCCCAATGCTGTGGGACTGCAGTGCTCAACCCTGAGCTGGGCTCCAGGCTGCAGACTGAGAATAAAGGTCACCCCGAACAGAAAGGAAAGGGTTGCAAGGGAAGTTGCTTTTTACTCCGATCCTCGGGGTCTGGAATACTCCTCAAGAAGTGAAAGGAAAAGCAAGATGAATAAAAGCGCCGAAAGCTGACACAGTCCAGGAGGTGGCGGGGAGCGGCTGGAGGAGGGAGGTGTGCTACTGACCAGGGCAAATGGAACGGGCCTTCCTTCAGGCTGGCCAGCAGGCTCGCCAGTGAGTGATCGCTGCAGACCGTCATCCCTAAACACAATGACTTATACCCCTGAAGATCTCAAAAGGAGAGGAAAGCCCATCCCCCACTTTTGGACTCTGTAGCGGGGCCAGAAGCCATAACACGTGGCCACACCGTTCCGTTCTCCCCATCCAGGCTCAGCTTTTTTTTTTTTTAACTCTTTGCTGTTGGGTTGCTCAGTTACAGACAGCTCCTGGCACCGTCCCTCACCAGTTAGACCCGCATTCTTCCATTATCTAGACTGCATTGCCATCTGCTAGGACTTTTTGTGATGATGTAAATCTGTATCTGCAATGTCCACTTCAGTAGTCACGAGCCACATGCGGCTCCTGAGCAACTGAGATGTGGCTGGTGTGACTTGGGAAATGCATTTTTACTTTACTTAATTTTAACTAATTTACATTTAAATGGCCACAAGCGGCTAGTGGCCACTCGGCTGGAGTGGACACAATAGAAAAGCTTTCCTTTGCCTTCATAAAAGTAGCGAATGCTAAGAGGAGAAAATGGTGGTGGACCCCACTCTGTTCCCAGGGGAAAAGCCTCTGATTTGCTCTTAGTTTCAGGGGAAAGACAAGAGGGAACAATTACCCTGATGTGTCATCAAGCTAGAATCATGAAGAGTTAAGGGCTGCAAGAGATAAAAATGAAACGTTACCATCACTGGAATTTTCCTGATGGAATCTGTCTTTCCCAGAAGCTCTAAAAAGCAGAGCAAAGCCCTCCCGCCACCAGACATGGAGGTTGGCAGTGAAGGGCAAAGAAAGTATTTTATCAAACGAGAGACCTAGGCCTAGGATTGGCCCAAGGCCCCAGAACCTTGGCAGAGCCGGGAGCGGCATCCAGGGAGCTTATCTCCCAAGGCAGTACTCTCCTTCCTAAGTAAGCCATGCAATCTCAAGTTACTGGTCCAGCCTGCCCCTGAAACAAGACCATTGTAAATGTTAAAAAAGGCTCTGCTTAAAGAAAGAATTCTGGTGTACTTTACTCTTAACCAGAACCATCTGGAAGCAATCTTGCATTCACACGATGGACTTCTCCTCGTCTTTGGCCCTCGCTCTCAACAAATCCCATCAGCCCAGGAACAGCTGCTGGAGAATCTGGCCTGACGCCAGGGGTGAAGCTACAGCGCCCTCCCTTGTCCTGCCGGGCCTCCGGCTTGCTCATCACCCCACGCGGCTGGACACAGAGCACGAAGAACACAGATCCTTCACGAGAAAGCGAAATCACCAGCGGTCACAGGAGCAGGGACTTGGTGCCACAAAGCCAGCTGTGAGAAACTGTTGTTTCAGCCCGGTAACACGGACGCCTGCCAGCAAATTATGGCCTGAGACGGCTCAGAGGGCCGTGGGTCTGGACGCTCTGCTCGTAACGTCAGCTAGTGTGCATCCTGCAACAGCAGCTCCACACAAAGGGCCAGGGAGGAAGGGCAGCGGCTCGCGCTGAGTCCAAGACCAGAGCTCTGGCGCCAGGACCAATGACACCAGGCACAGAAAGCAAGAGCTGGGATGCGCCAGGGACCAACTCAGCACTGGGGGCGCTGTTAGAAAATGCCTTTGTAAATCAAGCCACTGTGTCAACTCCCTGAGCAGGCTGGGAAAGGGTTAGGAGCCAGGTGAGAGACGGATTTCATTAGGAAGGTCCTGGTGGCGATAACCTTTTGTCCTCTGTGCAACCTGGGCCTGCCAAGCTGCTCCACAGTCTCCGAGAAAGCGTGAGGGTGGGGGAGAGAAAGGATCCCCGTCAGGAGGCAACAGACTCATCCTTAATTATGGGAGGCTTCCCAGAGCTGACGCCCTCCCCCTCACTGCCTCCCGGCTGCAGACACACCGCAGAAAGCTGGCAGGGTGCTGCTCTAATGAGAGCGATCGATTTTCCTAAGTAAAGGAGGTTCGGTTCTTTGGGGATCTTCCCCATCATCACCACGTGGCCCCAGTCCACGCACAGACTTTAGTGACGAGTGGGAAGCATCACTGTTTAATTTGGCCGATGGTCCATCAGGTCAGACTGGGAAGTAGAAAAGTTACTACCTCAGCAGCTCCTGAAATGCCTCATTCCATCCTCTTGTCCTCTAAAGGACTGTCAAGGAGACACTGATCCTGGTAGATGGAGGTCCCCTGCTTAAACTTCCATCACAGCTCAGAACTGAATATTTATGTCTGATCTTACCCGAAAAAAAAAAAAAAGTTGATGCATTGTATCAGAAAGAGCCCCGGGCTAAAAGTCAGAAACCTGGGTTATTCTGACATTTTTGCACTAGTGGAAGCTGAGTAAACCACTTAATCCCCTCTGAGCCTCGATTTGCTCAGCTGCAAAATGGAACAAGGGAGGAGGAATCACTGGGCATTTGGCAGTTCAGCCTGAAGTGAGGCTGTCTGGGGTCACAGACTGGCTTCTCCTCTCACTAGTTGTGTGACCTTGAGCAACTCGGCCCCTGTGCCTCAGTTTCCTCATCTGTAAAATGTACCTAGTTCCTAGGATTGTTCAACATGAAGAGTCATGTAAAGGTCTCATCACAGTGCCTGGCCCTTAGCTCTCCCACTCACTGTCAGCTAGCCCCACGATTAGTGGGGGACAAGCAGGCAGATAAACATTTCCACAACTAGGTCTTTGCTACAAGGGTTCAACAGTTGGCAATAGGTGAACCCCTATTTGTTAGAAAGGTTTCAGAGACACAAGCTCACAGGCCAAGGCTAATTCGGAAGGCAAGAAACGTAAAGGAGGGACGAGGTAAGGACTTATCTGTCTCCTTGAGCGTGACACACTGCCAATACTCACCAGTCCACCTTCAACCAATCCCAAGAGCTTGGTAGTAATTGGAGGCTTTTGTGGGAAAAGGGCCCCTGCTGATCCATTTGCCAGCCCTTCTCTCTCTATACACAAATCAGACAGGTAGGAAATTGGGAGCCCATGTTTCTTCAGTCCTAAAAAATAACTGCTAGATTTGAGGTTTTCTGTTAGAGGTTAAAAACATTTTTTAGGGCTTCCCTGGTGGCGCAGTGGTTGAGAGTCCACCTGCCAATGCAGGGGACACGGGTTCGTGCCCCGGTCCGGGAGGATTCCCACATGCCGTGGAGCGGCTGGGCCCGTGAGCCATGGCCACTGAGCCTGTGCGTCCGGAGCCTGTGCTCCGCGGCGGGAGAGGCCACAGAAGTGAGAGGCGCGCGTACCGCAAAAAACCAAAGAAACAAACAAAAAACCCACATTTTTTAAAAGAACTCATTAAAGTTGGGAGGGGTGTGTGTGCGGGGGTGGGGTTTACATAGGCAGGGGTCTAAATTGGCTATAAACTTCCCAACTTCTTCCAACAAAGATGTAAACAGCTCTCCTTTTCCTTAAGCATCATTTTCAAATCATAAGTAACAACAGATAGGAAATACACAAAGACGTACATCAATCTCTGCTCGCAGCCGAAGCTGTGAGCCAACAGCCATGCAGGGAACTTTGCTGCAACAAATGAGCAAATCATGTCTGACTGAAGCCATTCTCAGTCTTGGCTTCTCAGTTAATTCGGTACCTTCTGTGGAGTTCCGTACCATTAAAGAGAGCCCGTTTATGGGCTATTTACTCGCTGAAGACCCTGCTAATGTGTGTTTGTGTGCACGTACCTGAGACAGAGAGCAAAAGAGAGAGTAACTGTGTGTGTATACCATTGGATGTAATCTAATCCCTGAACTTAACTGCATTTTAAAAAACTGTAAAAAGGGGTAACCTTTAGCCATTTGTTTACCAAGTTGGTTTTGACTGCTGAGATCTCATTTGCCTTTTTTGGCATAGAAAAAACATACAAACGGCCTTGCCTCGAGCGCACCATGGCTCGTGTGCAGGCTCTCTTCATTCCTACCCTTCCCACTGACCACCTACACGTCGGCCTGCCCCCCATCAACTTCCGTGGAGCGCGCTCTTCTTCCTTTCATCCAATAAACAAACACGGCCTGTCGACTACATGTCGGGCACAGGACGAGGCACTGGGCTGCCCCACAGGGGGCTTACACACTAGTATAATTCGAGTAATGGATGACTTACCTCTTACATTCATCCCTCGGCCTAA
The DNA here is from genome assembly GCF_949774975.1 of Lagenorhynchus albirostris. Classification (NCBI taxonomy): domain Eukaryota; kingdom Metazoa; phylum Chordata; class Mammalia; order Artiodactyla; family Delphinidae; genus Lagenorhynchus; species Lagenorhynchus albirostris. The sequence goes on along the minus strand of NC_083105.1, from coordinate 53,455,700 downwards.
GTCATCTGGTTTCTTGTTCATTTCCGTGCCTTCTCTGCTTTCTGCTTCCAGCCCTCTATTTGGCTCTAGGGATCTCACGTACATATTGCTGTGACAGTTTTTCTCTGGGTACCTGAATCTGCTTTCTCTCCTGGTCAGTCTCCTTCAAACTCCTCTTACAGCAAGCTTCCTACAACATCGCTCTCATCATTTCACTCTCCGCCGAAACACACAAGAGTGACTTGCAGCCTCCCACAGTAAATCCTAAGGTCTCTGCCTGGCTTCCCATATTCTGATACATTCCCTCGGTACCAACGCAGCCTAATTTCCCACAGCCGCCCCCCCACCCCCCCAATTTTGGCCATTTCCCGCGCTGTCTCTTAGATCTGCTCTTTTGGTTTAGGTGTTTACAGCCACGTGGGTTCCTACCCTGGGATGCCTTTCCTTCCATCTTTCCCAATTCTACAAAAACCAGACCAAACTCTGCCACGGTTTTCTGAATTACACAATCCCTCACCTTAAACTTTTCTGTAAGGAGTGCTGACTTTGCTGACTGAATAAAAATGAATTTGCGAGAAAACCCAGTCTGGGGCAACAAAACTGCAGAACTCAGAGCCGCAAATATGGTGAACCCTTTCCGATAAATCCGATCACGTTTTAGAGCAGGGGTAAATATTTTAGGCTCTGCTGCAACCACTCAACTGCCCTGCTGTCGTGTGAAGGTAGTGACAGATCAAACATAAACAAATGAGCGTGGCTGTACTTTTAAAACTTACTTACAAAAGGGGTGGGGGGTGGAATTTGGCTCTCAGGCCGTAACTTGCTGACCCTTTTCTAGAAGAAGAGAGGATACTGGTGAGGACCTTCTCTTTAGATGGCAAAGGACAACCGGACGTGCCTTAGATCGGCCTCTGATCCTCCCGAGTGGCTCGACTGTCTCTTTAAGACAGTACGTACCCTAGGAGTAGATTCCCAGCCTAGAAGTCATCACCATGGGAATTTGGGCTGTGACCATCTGTTATAGCTATTCCGGTCAAAGAAGAAGAGACAGTGGAATTGACTTTGTCACCTGTGTTGGGGACATGGTGAGGAAAGAGGCCACTGTTTCCTTCTGCTGACCTCCAGCGTGGCAGGAGGCTCCCTGGTCAGGATCGCAGGGCCTAGAGCAAATCTTCACCCACACTTCTTTGTGCCAGGCACTGCTCTCTCATTTCATCCTTACACCAACCCTATGAGATTTAAGTACTTTATCATCGTATCTATTTTTCAGTTGGAAGAAACCGATGAGGTCTTAGTCAGTGTCAGCTACTGACACACACAAACCGTTTTGGTGCCCTATATCGGTGTGTTTGGGGAATAAGATGCCCCTTGACACGAGTTCTTATTTCGATATGAATGTGATGAAATCATGAAGACAGCTCATTACCTCTGGTGCTTCCAATCACCCTTCAAAGAGTATTCTTTTCACTTTATTCATGGGAGATGGCACTCATAGGGGTTAAGTAGTTTATCCAACTTTGCCTATTCAGAAAGGTCAGAGTTATGATTCAAATCTAAACTGGTCTGGCCAAACAGAGCTCTGGTTCATTCCTCTGAGCCCCGCTACCTCTTTAGTAACCCTAACCTAAAAACCCAAGTCTAGTGTGTTTTTGAAAGCCCCCCAACGCTTGCTCTGTATGAAGTGAGGAATTACATCTAGTGTCCCCAAGGAGGGCCTCAGAGAGCAGAAAAGCAAACCAACACCCAGATGGGAGAACTGGCGCCCAGGCGAAAGCAGCAGAAGTGGGCGTAGCCCCTTTTCCTTCCCCACAAACCCAGGTCTCTGGCTGCACCTCCTGATCCAAAGTGCGGGAGTGGCGCTTCCTTCACACACGCTGCAGCAGTGCCAAGGCAGAGGGAGGCGTGTTCTTACCAGCCTGTCATATTAAAATCCCTGTAGAGCATCTTCTTCCCAAGTTCCTTTCTCTGTACTCTCCTTGGAAACTCCAAATGTGTGAACTCATTTCCCAGCAAGTGAGGCTGCATGAATGCCTAATAGCAAAAAGAAAAGAAAAGGAAAAAAAAAAAAAAACCCACACATATTTAGAGGAAAAAATAAGACCCAAGGATGTTTTTGCAAATTGAGACAGCCCACATTTCAGAAACAAGAACACAGTTCTCAAATTTTAAGGGAGATAAATAGATTGAAGACTCTAAATACAAACAGAATATCAACAAATAAAAATCATGAATCTAATTTATAAAGGAATGTGACTTTTTCATTGGAGATGATAAAACTAATGGTAATCAAAGACGTGTATCTCTCAAGCAAGGAAAAGGTTCACTTTTTAATTCCAATTCAAGATGGTTTCACTTGGGCTGAATGGCACGGTGAGGAGGTAGGAAAGCTCCCCCTGACTCTCTCCTCCTTGGCTTTCTCTGCTGGCCTCCTATTTGTATGCCTAGTTACTGGGCCTGGCCTCTGAAAGCTGCATGTGGGTCTCCACGTCAACACAATGGCCTGAGAGAGCGGAGCGGGTTGGGACTGGATGCACCAGACAGGAACTCTCTGTTGGACTCCCTCCATTTTGCTCTGCAGTAATTTGATCATGTAATTGGAAGACTGTTCCAGAACAGATGGCTTCTTCCCCTCCCCCAAATCTCTGTTCACACTACAAAAGTCTTGAGCAAGCAGCCACTTAGGGAATTGCTTTGAAACAACAAACAGTCGCATTGTCACACTCAAAATTCAAATCCAGTTATCCAAGAGATGAAATGCTCAGGTATGGACTTCCCTGCTCAGAGGCCACACACTGTAAGCAGACCTGCCCCGGAGCCGTCCCACACCAAGCCGTATACCTGCTTATTAGCAGTGTACTGGAATGGATCTTCTCTCTCTCTCTTCTCTTTCTGGCAGGGAAAAGAGTGGGTGGAGCAAATCACGGCCTGGCACCGTAGGACAGCCAGGGCTCCCTGCCATAGGACAGATGGCCACATCCTCGGTCTCCTGAAAAAAGGCATCTCCCACAGCCTCTTTCCCCCAGGACCTGACGCTGGCAGATCTCCCACTGATTCTCATGGTGGTCTGGAGGTCTCAGCTGGATGGTAGCCGTCAGAAGCTAAGCGCATCAAGCTGAACTGTCCCCAGGCTGTCAGATTGGACCAGCTAAAAACTCCGAGCCAGTGATGCTGGGCAGGCTTTGGGGACAGGATGGGACAGGACTGAGAATGAGAAGAGGGGCTGTCCTGTCTGCTGTAACCAGCAGGTTCCAGGTCGGAGGGGAATTCTGGATCATCTTCGAGGGGCCCTGAAACCTCTGCTGGGGATGAGGCTTGGGCTGCCTATGGGTATCAAGGACACTTAAACACTGGGTTTTACAGAGAAGTTCCTTGGGGAGGGAGGGGGAGGGGGGGGAGGGGGGAGGGAGGAAACTAATAGTCATAGCGCAGGTCAATGGGGTAGGCGTTGGGTGAAACTTTGGGTTTGAATCAAGCTCTGAATTTATAAGCTGTGTGATTTTAGCGGGTGATTTAAGCGCTTGGGCCTCAGTCTCTTTACCTGTACATCGAGATTAACTGAAGATTTATCTCATACTGTTCTAACAATGAAAGGAAATGGCATCTACAGTGCACTTATCATGACTGTCTCTGCTCGTAAAAAGAAAAGAATTTAGCCCTCTAGTAATCATGGAGCCTTATTACATCCTGAGTACTACAGTAAGTATTTCTTGAGCTCTCATTGCACACCCACGCCAACCTTATGGGCGGGACTGGCTACCTAATCTGTGGGGCCCAGGGCACAAGGAAAATATTGAGCCTCTATTCAAAATTAAAAATTCCAAGAAGGTGACAGCAGAGCATTAAACCAAGTGCAGGGCCCTGGGCAACTGCACAAGTCATGCCCACAAAGCCAGACGTACTTACAGAGCAGATACCATTCTATTCCTCGCCTTTATTTTGGTCCACCCGTGAAAACTAAGGACCAGAGGCATTAACAGTCAATAACAGCAGCATTTTTATGTACCCTCGATCATCTCTCAGAACTTTGGGACTGAATTAACATGGCGTTTTTGTCTACCCACCGCCCCCCCCCCCCGCCCTCCAAGCTGGAGTGACACTGATTTAGGGGTTACCATGTGTCAGGCACTCGATACACCTTATGTTATTACCTCAACAATCCTACAAAGCACATGTCATAGACTCAATTTACAAAGGAGGAAACTAAGGTCCAGAGAGGTTAAGACACCTAGCCCAAGGCTATCAGCCAGGAATGGGTGTTTCTAGAGCTTAACCTTAATATCAAACCCATAACCCCCATCTTAACCCTTATGTTGGTCCTTTAACCTGCACACATTTACAAAACACAGTAAGTGGGCAACAACAGGCCTGTGATCCATGCCAAGTATGAACCACAAACAGGCACCCATGACGATCCAGTTAACAAAAAGTTACAGATCTGCACACAACCTGGCCATGAGGATGCTCCTCAAGTAGCGAGAAGAAATCATTTAATAATACGAGTGATTAAACCCGCATAAATCCACACAAAAGAATTCTGTGCAATCACATACAAAGGTGTTATACAGAATATGTAATTACACAGAAAGAGCTGATCTATTTGTGAAAAACCATATCAAACAATGTGTCTGTGAGTGTGCAAGTGTATGAGCTTACGTGAATCGTGTCATATATATACACAGATCTATATAGGACGTACATGTATACATAAATGAGTATGCATGTGTATAAACACAGGTACACATATGCATTACATAACACACAGGTTAGGATGCAAAGGCCATTCCTAAGTACATTTTGTACCCTCGTGCCCTTTCTCCTGGAATACATTTGCCTGGGCAGTTGTACCAGGAGAAGTCTGCAGGGTAGCTGGGAACTCCCCAGCAGCTTGCTGTCTGCAGGGGCCACCTCGCCCCTCCTTCTGGGGATGGGCAGCCTCAAAGGGGCCTTGAACCGTGTGTCACCTGTGACATCCGTTGCCCCTTCACATGCAGAGCCTTTCAGGGTCTCAACAAAACTCCTGCTTCCCCCCTTGTAACAACAGGCTACCGTATTTCATCAGTTCTAAGATGCCCTTTATTAGATGCGCCATTATTTCGTTACCTCTAAGGAAGGGCAAAAAAAGCTGCCAATTAAACGATGCATGGTGCTTTCTTTCCCACTTCAAACTTTTAATTTATTGTTTTTGAAAGAACTCCTTTAGATGTAGACAAAATTCTATTATCTATCACTATTGTGCGTATTTAGGAAGGAATATATAAGTGAAGTGAATCGGTTAAGACTGTTCCAAAACGTTTTCACATTTAGAATCCAATGGCACTCATTGCTTTCCAACTCTGAATCATCCCGTGTTCGTGATTTTCCACACAAGAGCGGGCTGTGTTTCAGGGGTGCGTTGGTCATGCAGCATTTCTTAAACAACCCACAGAAGAACTGCAAGACAGAAGCCAGCTTTGCAACCTTCCGGAGCCCGCTTGCTTCTGACTCCCACTTTGGGAATGTGGCTGAGCAAATCTGGTCACTCCTCCCCAAGCCCCTCTGCACGACTAGTTGCATCCAAAAAGTGCTTCACTTCTGTCTGCAGGGTTTTCCTTCAAGCTGCTGGATGCCAGTCCTGAAGTTTTGGTGCTGCTCTTTTGATGTTTGCTCATGCTTAGGAGATGACAGCCATGTCATGCCTGCCACCTGGCTGACAGCAACAATCAACTGTAAAATATCCCAACTTCAAGTATGTCAAAAGGTAAGAGGAAAAAGCGTGCCCTAGCTCTGAGGAATTACTGTGATATTCATCCCCCATTGATACGGATGTCACATCCTTGGATTTCTCTCTCTTTGTGGTATTTTTCTTCCTCTGGCTGGTTGCCACAGCACATTTCACATCTTACATGACACATTTTCCATTACAATCAGGCCCACCACAGAATGCATGTGTATTCCATGTGTACCTAGGACATATCCCGCCATGACATATTTTTACACTGCTTTAAAGTCACCATCTGTGGTAAAGTAGCAGGATACAAAATTAATTCACAGAAATCTTTTGCATTCCTATACACTAATGATGAAAAATCTGAAAGCGAAATTAAGAAAACACTCCCATTTACCACTGCAACAAAAAGAATAAAATATCTAGAAATAAACCTACCTCAGGAGACAAAAGACCTGTATGCAGAAAACTACAAGACACTGATGAAAGAAATTAAAGATGATACAAACAGAGGGAGAAATATACCACGTTCTTGGATTGGAAGAATCAACATTGTGAAAATGACTATAGTACCCAAAGCAACCTACAGATTCAATGCAATCCCTATCAAACTACCACTGGCATTTTTCACAGAACTAGAACAAAAAAGTTCACAATTTGTATGGAAACACAAAAGACCCCGAATAGCCAAAGGAATCTTGAGAAAGAAAAACGGAGCTGGAGGAATCAGGCTCCCTGACTTCAGACTATACTACAAAGCTACAGTCATCAAGACAGTATGGTACTGGCACAAAAACAGAAATATAGATCAATGGAACAGGATAGAAAGCCCAGAGATAAACCCACGCACATATGGTCACCTTATCTTTGATAAGGGAGGCAAGAATATACAATGGAGAAAAGACAGCCTCTTCAATAAGTGGTGCTAGGAAAACTGGACAGCTACATGTAAAAGAATGAAATTAGAACACTCCCTATCACCATACACAAAAATAAACTCAAAATGGATTAAAGACCTAAATGTAAGGCCAGACACTATCAAACTCTTAGAGGAAAACATAGGCAGTACACTCTATAACATAAATCACAGCAAGATTCTTTTTGACCCACCTCCTAGAGAAATGGAAATAAAAACAAAAATAAACAAAAGGGACTTAATTAAACTTAAGAGCTTTTGCACAGCAAAGGAAACCATAAACAAGACAAAAAAACAACCCTCAGAATGGGAGAAAATATTTGCAAATGAAGCAACTGACAAAGGATTAACCTCCAAAATTTACAAGCAGCTCATGTGGCTCAATATCAAAAAACTAAACAACCCAATCCAAAAATGGGCAGAAGACCAAAACAGACATTTCTCCAAAGAAGATATACAAATGCCAGCAAACAAATGAAAGAATGCTCAACATCACTAATCATTAGAGAAATGAAAATCAAAACTACAATGAGATATCATCTCACATCAGTCAGAATGGCCATCATCAAAGAATTTACAAACAATAAATGCTGGAGAGGGTGTGGAGAAAAGGGAACCCTCTTGCACTGTTGGTGGGAATGTAAACTGATACAGCCGCTATGGAGAACAGTATGGAGGTTCCTTAGAAAACTAAAAATAGAACTACCATACGACCCAGCAATCCCACTACTGGGCATATACCCTGAGAAAACCATAATTCAAAAAGAGTCATGTACCACAATGTTCATTGCAGCTCTATTTACAATAGCCATCAACAGATGAATGGATAAAGAAGATGTGGCACATATATACAATGGAATATTACTCACCCATAAAAAGAAACGAAATTGAGTTATTTGTAGTGAGGTGGATGGACCTAGAGTCTGTCATACAGAGTGAAGTAAGTCACAAAGAGAAAAACAAATACCGTATGCTAACACCTATATATGGAACCTAAAAAAAGAAAAAGAAAAAAAAAAATGGTCATGAAGAACCTGGGGCAAGATGGGAATAAAGACACAGCCCTACTAGAGAATGGACTTGAGGATACAGGGATGGGGAAGGGTAAGCTGGGACAAAGTGAGAGAGTGGCATGGACATCTATACACTACCAAATGTAAAATAGATAGCTACTGGGAAGCAGCCGCATAGCACAGGGAGATCAGCTCAGTGCTTTGTGACCACCTAGAGGGGTGGGATGGGGAGGGTGGGAGGGAAGGAGATGCAAGAGGGAAGAGGTATGGGGAATATGTGTATGTATAACTGATTCACTTTGTTATAAAGCAGAAACTAACACACCATTTTAAAGCAATTATACTCCAATAAAGATGTTAAAAAAAAATCACCATCTGCATCCTAGTTGTAGGTTTCCTTCTTACCAACATTTTCAATACTCACTCCTGTTGTATTTGTCAGACCTGATGGAGTTATTGATGTTAAAAAACAACAGCAACAACAAAAAAACTCAAGAACTAAGTACAAATAGAACAAATAGGTGGCTGATGAACGAAAAATGAGATGCTAAAATATAATGGGACACATACCTGTTGGTTTTCTGAGGGAAAGACACACTTATTAGTGTATCTTTTTGTGTAATACTCATGAAAGTTTGCACAGTCTATCTTAGCTCAGGCTGTCATATCAAAATACCACAGAATGAGGGATTTAAAACAACAAAAAATTATTTTTCATAGCCTGGAGTCTGGGAAGTCTAAGATCAAGATGCCAGCAGATTCACTGCCTGGTGAGGGCTCTCTTCCCAGCTTGCAGACTGCTGCCTTCTTGCTGCATCTCACAAGGCCTTTCCTCTGTGCTCTTGTGGAGAGAGAAATCGAGCTTTCTGGTATCTCTTCTTATCAGGAAACTAATCCTATCAAATCAGGGCCCACTCTTATGACCTCATTTAACCTTAATTACTTCTGTAAAGGCCCTATCTCCAAATTCAGTACATTGGAGTTAGGGCTTCAACATACGAATGTGAGGGGAGAGATACATACATTCAGTCCATAATATGCTGTTATATGTATACATGTTTATATATGTACATACACTCAAAGTCATGAAAATATTATACAGTATTATCTGACGGTTTTCTTTTTAATTTATCTACATTCATGAATATTTCTACCATTGAACACGGATTACTTTCATTTTAAAAATACTCTAAAATTTGTTAGTTTTTGAGAACCCAGTTATTAAACTATGTCTTAAAAAATTATTGAAAGGAGCTTAACTGCCCCTTCTTACTCCAATAGTTTGAGGGAATGCTAAAATCATTGGAAAGGGCCACCCCAGGCAGAGGCTTGGCTCCAATGCAGGGGATGCTGAAGCACACTGCTTCCCAATGGGCCAGCACAGATATTTTGTTCTCAGAAGCAGAGTGGCCCAGCAACTTGGGGACTCAAACATTTCTTAGGATCCGTCCAGCATTCAAATAACATGGACTGGTTAGCGTTACTTCACTAGTGCTGGCCTGCCCTGCTGGAAGCATCGCTCAAGTCAGCACTTTGGAATCTTGAGCCTCGAAAGCGATTTTACTTATAATACAGTATAAGCAACACACACAAATTTTAGAGTCTGCAAAACGTGGGAGCCGGAATTTGTTAGGTTCCTTTCAGCAATAAAATCCAATGATTTTCTGACCCCAAACTTGTAGGATTCATGGACAATTCTGGCATACTTTACTCCACTGCTCATACCTGGGCAGCTCATAAACATGTATATATGACGACTGCCCCTTTCCAAGGCACATCTCCTAGGGATGCTGGCCTATTAAAAACGTGGACCTTAATGGGATCAATATCCAAAATGGGAGCAAGCACACATCTAAGGTCCCATGTCCACCTGCAAAATGAAAATTCTGGACACTCTCCTACACCCTCCTTATTTATCTGCCATGCTTGGATATATTTTAGCTTTTTCTCTTTGATGATGCTATTTGGATATATGTATGTTAGAAACATCTGCGTGATGACACAAGTAATACCAGCTACACTTAAATATGTTCATTATTTTTAAAACCTCAGTTACACTTTAGAGCCTAGCATAGCACTGATCACAGTAAAGGCTCTAAATAAGTATTTGCGGGAAGAATGAATACAGAACATTCTGACCTGCTTTACACAATCACCTTTTGTGATCATTGAAACTTTACAAAATAATACAACATAGCTTTCAATCTTTAGAAAAAGATAAAACTTAGGTCCACGGCACATAAAAACAATCTTGGACACGCATTACATATTTTGGATTCAGTTAACTTTTTATCATTTCACAGATACCTTCCTGTAAAACAACAAGCACGTGGGTGCAGACAAACCATTGAAAACCCCATGATATTTTACAATCCTAAGAACTAAATTATATTATGTCTCTCCTCTACTGAGTAAGCATGCCAACCAGAAACCTAGAAATGTGTTTTATACTAAAATCCAATTTAAAGTGTGCTGGCCCGCCGCATGTAAAAAAAACAAAAAACTGGACCTCTTTTTGTACCTTCATTTTTATCCTGAATTTTGAGGCTTTCCTTCAAGGAAGCATAACTGAATGCTCCTAACTGAAGGGAGAGGGGTGGAGGTACACCCGGAGTTCGGGTGTGCACCACAAATGGTACCTGGGAGGAAAGGCCTGGTAACCACTGCCCACGCAAAACCAAAGGCAGGTGGTCAAGAGTCTTTTAAGGACTCTGGAGAGTACAGGTTTGCTAAAGAAAAAAAAAAAGAGGGTAGGACATATCCTTGACACTTAAGTGTCTGGGCAGCTAATAAGAATACATTTCCAGACATGGTTACATCTGGCTAGGAACAAGAAGAGGCATATTCTCTAGAGAAAGGATGCTGGAGTAACCTGCTGTGTCAAGAAATGCCAGGACACCAGAGATGGGGCGGGAGGATTGAGCATCTTCTTCCGGCTGCTCTCCTCTCTAGTTCTGGGCAGAAACCAGCTTCAAGGGAAGGGGATGGAGGTGAGCACAGCACTGTGAAGACACACAACCGTCCCATCCCAGTTAAGAGTCTCTGAGTCACAGAGGGATTGAGCCGTCCTAGGAGGGGACAAGCCAGAGGAAGAGAGGCCTTCTGGGACCTTCCAGGAAGCCTCTCAGTAGAGCAGAGTGCGTCCCCGAACCCAGGTCTGTGTCGCTCCAGAGTACATGGACGTGAGCCCCACCATCCTGGGCTAGGGGAGAGCTTTGAGCACCTTGGGGATGCAAGGCGGGGAGAAAACAGGGAGTAGAAGCAGGAACCCAGATCCCAGGGAGGGATACGTATGTACTGCGCTTGGGAGGAGGCTGAGTACCAGGCTTCCTGCGGACACTGAGACGGTGCTTCCCAAGGTTCCTCAAAATTGCCTGCTGGGGAACACAAAATGCTTCCTCCTTCTAATAAATTTTCCTTCTGCTTCTTTGTGGTCAGCTTGCCAATGAGTAGTGCCAGCCAATAAGGGGATTATCCCAGGTTTTGGGGTATCCAACCAATGGAATTCACACAACTAACACATGAGCTCCTGCAGGTGTAGGCACCAGGGGTTAGGGATTCAAAATATAAAAAAGAGACCCCTCCGCTTAGAGCTCACGCATTAGCAGGGGAGAATGAGGAAGGCAGAATGGGTGGAAATGGAGCTACATTCAGGGGTAAGGAACAAAGAGTGGGGTCAGAGCGAATCTGAAAAGGATCTTCTTTTCATTGTTTTTTTTTTTTTTTTTTGCGGTACGCGGGCCTCTCACTGCTGTGGCCTCTCCCGTTGCGGAGCACAGGCTCCGGACGCGCAGGCTCCGGACGCGCAGGCTCAGCGGCCATGGCTCACGGGCCCAGCCGCTCCGCGGCATGTGGGATCCTCCCGGACCGGGGCACAAACCCGTGTCCCCTGCATCGGCAGGCGGACTCTCAACCACTGCGCCACCAGGGAAGCCCCCTTTTCATTGTTTTTAAAATTTTTTTTAAATTTTTTTATTGAAGTATAGTTGATTTACAGTGTTTCAGGTGTACACCAAAGTGATTCAGGTTTTTTTTGATGTCTAATCTTATTTGTTATGCTTAAAAGTTTTGTTCTGTTTTGTTTTTTTAATTTTTGGCTGTGTTGGGTCTTCGTTTCTGTGCGAGGGCTTTCTCTAGTTGCGGCGAGCGGGAGCCACTCTTCATCGCAGTGCGCGGGCCTCTCACTGTCGCAGTCTCTCTTGTTGTGGAGCACAAGCTCCAGACACGCAGGCTCAGTAGTTGTGGCACACGGGCTTAGTTGCTCCGCGGCATGTGGGATCTTCCCAGACCAGGGCTCGAACCCGTGTCCCCTGCATTGGCAGGCAGATTCTCAACCACTGCACCACCAGGGAAGCCCACAAGTTATATATATATATATATATATATACACACATATATATATATACATATATATATATATACATACACATATATATATATATATAAAATTTTTTTTCAGAATCTTTTCCATTATAGGTTATTACAAGATATTGAATATAGTTCCCTGTGCTGTACAGGACCTTGTTGTTTATCTATTTTATATATAGTAGTGTATATATGTTAATCTCAAATTCCTGATTTATCCCTCTCCCCCACTTCCCCTTTGGTAACCATAAGTTTGTTTTCTATGTCTGTGAATCTGTTTTGTAAATAAGTCTATTTGTGTCTTTTTTTAGATTTCACATGTAAGTGATATTTTCTTTCTCTGCCTGATTTACTTCACTTAGTATGATAATCTCTAGGTCCATCCATGTTGCTACAAATGGCATTATTTCATTCTTTCTTATGGCTGCGTGATATCCATTGTATATATGTACCACGTCTTCTTAATCCATTCATTTGTCGATGGGCACTTAGGTTGCTTCCGTGTCTTGGCTACTGGAATAGTGCTGGTATGAACTCTGGGGTGCATGTATCTTTTTTTGAATTAGAGTTTTCATCTTTTCCGGATATATCCCCAGGAGTGGGATTGCTGGGTCATATGGTAGTTCTATTTTTAGTTTTTTAAGGAACCTCCATACTGTTCTCTGTAGTGGCTGTATCAATTGACATTCCCACCAACAGTGCAAGAGGGTTCCCTTCTCTCCACACCCTCTCCAGCATTTATTGTGTGAACAGTTTATCCATTCTACTCTCCATGGCACTTGGACAGTTTCCAGCTTGGGCTCTTACAAACAGTGCTGCTATGCACATTCTTGTCCTTTGGTGTAAACAGCGGTAAACACTTTGTTAGGTATATACCTAGGAGTGAAACTGCTGGGTCAAATCCTTTTTCGAAGTAGTTTTTCCAATTTCCACTCCCATCAGCAGAATATGGAAAGGCAAAATACCCATGCATGAAATGAGAAGTCACATTCCAGAAGAGGAATGTAAAGTCATCTACCTAGAAAAATTTTATATGAATTAATTCTTTAAATGTTTAGAACTCTCAGTATGTGAAAGCAAGTTATCAAAATGAGGATTTTCAGTGTTCAATATACATCCTTTAAAAAACTGAATAATCTCTCCTCTTTCTTGCCCTTAGCGGGGAAAAGAAAACTTTGTCAGGTTATATGAGAGGAGGTTTGGAAGCCTTACATTTCAAGATGATTTATCCTGATAGAAAGTCTAAGGTCACAAATGAAATGAAATTAATAAAGTCGGCCAAGCCACTGGTGATCACTAACGGTCATACGAACAGTCAAAGGAGATGGCTCTCCCAAAGCCAAGGCTGGCTGCCTGATGTACAGTGCAGGAGGAGAATATTCTGGTTTGGGTTAAAAAAAAAAAAGAAGAAGAAGAAGAAATGTGGAATGACCGAGACCTAAATACATATGGGTTGGAGTCTTTCATTAAAAAATTCTCCCTGTCTTAATTTGTCCTTAAAATCTCAAAGTAGCAAAAACCAAGCTTGCATATATAAGCTATTACAGAACTGGATATTAAATAAAGTTCTGTCTGGTTTATGTGGATCTCAAGGAAGGTTCACATTTAAATTTCGACATGGGATTGCACTCATCAGCCACAGAGAAGTAGCATGCCCCCAAAACAACTTTAAAATTGTAAAATTGAGATCTTATGATAAAGGAGTCACATGGAAACTGGAATACAAATAGAGATATTAAACAAAATTGCCAAAATCTGTCAACTCTACAACAGTTTAATGTATAGAATAAGGGGTAAAAAGTGTTCATTTACATAAAACATATAAGGTTTCCATATTCATATGCCTAACGCTTTTTCTTCCCCAGTAAAAATCTGGGGAAAGGCATTCATTTGTAGAGTGAACAACGCAGGTCAGCAAAAAGGATATGCCTGCATATCTCCAATCTCTTTGCCTAAGCAAATGGAATTGAGAAATTTTATAAAAGGCCACAGTAGTCCCGATGACAGGACGGCCATGAAAAAGTTCACATATAGTTATATTTGAAAGCTAAGACATTTTATTTTGCCTCTGATCTAGGCCCTATTGTAAGCACTACAAATATTAACTCATTAACCCTCATTCCAATCCTGTGAGGGTCCTGCAATTACCCTAATTCACAAATAAAGCAACTGAAGCACAGAAAGCATTTTACAGTTAAGTTTTTGCCCTAATAAACTTCAGTGAATCCTATCTACCTCTCTCAAAGCATATTTGACTTTGATATATTTAAAGGATGTATGACATTATGTTGCTTCCTTACACTAAGATCAATTCTTCAGGGACCCTATGGGCAGACGGCTCCAGCTTTATGTGCCCAACTTTTTACTCAGAATGTTTTGGGGGATAGGGGCTTTAGAGTCTAAAGATCATTTATGTATAGCAACTGCGCAGAAAGACTGATTTTTTTTAAAAAAAGAAGATGTAGGGATTCCTTCTCTTGATGATTTTGTTCAGCTGTGTGGAATCCATTTTCTTAGGTCTGCATAGTAGGTTTAGAATGCCTCCATGCTAAGTTTCTGACCTCTCCCAACCTGGAATAAATAATACATCCGTTTATATTCATTTTCAAAATGAGGCTCTAGAAGTGGCGAGGTTCAGTTATAAGGGCTAATGTATTCAGAGTCTTCCCGGAGCCAGGGAGTGCTCCTAGGGCAGCCACATATAAGTTCTGCCCTGAAAGCCTGGGCAGTGCCAATCTCATGCTCTAAAATTCTCCTGGCTTCTTCATGATGCTGGTGTGATCAATGGAACCTATAGTAAACATGAAAAATGTCAACAACCACTCTAGCCTGCCGTCTTTTTTAATTCAAGATTTTGAAACTCAAATGCAGTTTTGCAAAGGGGGGTTAAATGGGGAGAGAGGTGGGGCTGGAGTGGATTTGTCCCTGACTCAGCCATCAGGCAAAGCAGAGTAGTGGTGAAGTTGTCTCCCTGTGACTGCAGCCAGGCTCCCGGGCTTAACAACCTGCTCAAGGTTAAGGGCCACGTCGAAGTGGCAGGCCAGCGCCATTTTTACTCACTAGCACATATGACCCTTCCCAATGATAGCATCTTGTCTTAAAAGCAGGTTCAGGCTTAAGAAATATACTTCTTGGGAGATAACTCTTGAGCGTGAAAAATCCCAGAGAGCCAAGAGGTACAATGCTGTCCCCCTTGAAACCTTTCCAAGCTCAGCACTAGGGAAACGGCAGACAAATCAAACCAGACTTGGTGTAGAAGGCTGCAGGCAGTTCCAAAGACACCGCAAGAAATCACCTAAGATAATGTTGCACTTGTGTGTATCAAATGTGCATTTGAAACCCACTTTCATCTCTTCTGTACATTGCCCTTGATGATAAACAGCTGCGGACTTGGATTATCTACAAGGACAGACGTACATTATTTGAAGGTTTGATGATACCAGCACATCTTAACCTAATCAAATCAGAGTTTATAAATATGTCCAGGCAGAATGGAGGGGGAAGCCATTACTCTCACACCTCGGGGCTTACAGAGGTCCCCCCTAGAGGGAGACCCATTTCTAGCTGTCACCCGAAGTAAACGCGGGCGTGATTTCCTGGAAGCTGCAGCATCAGAGCAGTAAACGCTGCCGAGAAACGCCCACAAACCAGACCGCTTTCCCTCCTATCTGGGCATCGACTCCATCAAAACATTCTGTCCAGCTTGGTGGACCCCCTTAAATATTTTATTTCAATCACCCTGGAAACGTTAAAAAAAAAAAAAAAAAAAGCCCAGCGAGAAAAAAAGCAAGGCTTAGTCGTGACTCGTAGCATCATCAACTCTCCCTGACTGCTGGGGCAGAAGTGCATGGCCCCTGACCCCTCCATCGCACACCTGCCACATTCCATGTGAACAAGTCAAAACCTCAAGCCTGCGTGATTAATCGCCCAGCCCAAGAATCTACAGAACAAAGTTCACATTACCCAGAGAGCCGTCTGAAGGGCCCTCTGAGGTCAGGATGCAAGACCAAACAAAAGTAACGCGCCTGCACATCCATCATCTTGTAATCTGCTTCCAGTTCTGTAATCCCCGAACGTCTGGACTGTGCATACCAAGAACATTCCTGTCCGACGTGGATCAACACGATTCATGTACGAAGGGCTCTGAACCCTCCCCACCTCTAAGAAAATCATTAACCATTTCTACAAGTCAAACAGCCCTGGGACTGCAGTCGGCTGCTCAAACAAGTCTCTAGGGACCTGGAAGTTTTCATGATTCTATCCTAAATGTCTCTTCAGACATCATGAAAATGAAATTTGATTTGACCTAAGAATAAGGAATACATTGTTAACTTTCTGGTGACGTACTAATTCATTTAGATTATGTAAAGGATACAACAGCTCTCATTGCACAAAAGTGGTTCACAATTAGTTCAAGGGAACTGATGTTCCCCCAAAATGAACTGGTTGGATTAGATGCACCTAAAATTATAAGATACATATTGTATTTTATGTTATCGTGAGATTACTTTTCACTATGACCTCCGAACGTGTAATGAATATTTCAAGGCAAGTATTCCTACACATTTCCCTCAGGAAGAAAGGAGATTCAGAGACATTCATTGTGTGAGAGACCTGAGGTCACACAGCTCTTGTTTGGGCTGGGCTGAGAGCAGCCCACATCACCCTGTGTTTTCCTCTCATAATTGATATTATTTTTAAGATTTTATGCTATAAACCTCCCAGTTCTCTGAAATCCATTACATAAAGATTTCACCACAAGGTTATTTTATGCTCCCAGCCCCCTAATGCTCTCCAATACTTCACCACAAAGATTCACATCACAGATCATGTGAATATTATTACTGGATTTCTTCATTCCAAAGCACACATTCCTAGATTCCTGATGGAACAGGAAGTTGGACAACCAGGATATTTTATGTTTTGGTCATTTACACTCCTGTTGTCTGAGGAGAAAAGTTTTAGGTATAATTTCCATATAGAGAAGCCTATACGGTTTAGGAGTGAGGATGACAAAGAATGGGGACAGTGTTCTCACCTTTTAGAAATTCAGATATTAAGACTCTATTCTGGGGGCTAACAGTGTCCATTGATTGTGCAAGAGTAACACCAAAATACACATTAATTTTAGGACCATTAGGAGTGATTCTGAAATAAACATAAAGGGACAATATCACTGAGGTGTGAAGACCAGTAGAATTTGAAGTGGCAAGACTCTGATTCACCCAACAATAACCAAATGAGTATTACGTGCCACAAAAACTTCCACATATATTATTTCATTTCATCTTTGCACCTGCCTTCTGGGGTTTTCTGTGCCCATTACTGACAGTGAAGCTGGGGATCAGTGAAGGGCCTTGTAGAAATCTCAGACGCAGTCATGTGACAAGGCTGAGCTCTGAAGCCACATGCATCTTATTCCAGCCGTCCCAAAACAGACCACTGATACTGGAATCTGAATCTGAACAATGTCAGCATTCCCCTCCCCCTCCTTAAAAGTTAATGTTTTAAGCTCTTGGTATCATTCTTGCCACGTGAAAATGTGAAAGTATTTCAAAATAAAAAAAGTGGATCTGCTATTACTCATTGCCTTTAGCAGGAAAACAGGAAATGGTTTTTACTAAGGGTCACGGAGGTGATGGGACAGGGAGGGGCTGAGGCATGGGAGGCAAAGGCCTGGTGCCACTGTGAGAGGTTTCAGGGGAAGCAGGGGAGGTGCTGTGTGGTAATGACCCAGACATCAATACGAACACTGGCCCCTTTGGTCGACACACCCTGATTCAATACGAGCTCTGTGCTAGGTACTGACAACGTGAGGTCCCTAAGGTAAGGGGCCTGCCCTCCGGGACTCAGTCTGGAAGGGAACACGGGACTTGGAAAAAGCAATACAATACCACATGCTGACAGCCACGCTGTGGGCTTCCACAGGGCGCTGTGTGAGCACCGGGGACTGGCCCCCTGCGAGGGGTAGGGGACATGTCCTAGAGGAAGTGACATTTCTTTTGGGGTCTCAAAGTATGAGGAGGAGTTTTCCCGGCAGAGACAAAGGGAAGGGCTCTCCAGGCAGAGCATATTTCCAAAGGCATGGAGATCGGAGAGATCACGGTGTGTCCTGGAAATGGAAGACGGTTCTCCGTGGCTGCAGCCCCGGATGCACTGTGTCCCTGGTGAGGGCAACGAAGAAATGATGCTGGAGAGGCGGGCGGGACGCCCAATTCTGGGTCTGCCTTCTGTACACTGTGGGGAGCCAGAGGTTTTTAGGGAAGAGAGTGACAAGATCTATGTGATGATCACGTGGTGGTGGGGGGGGCTTTGTGGAAGATGGACTGGAGAGAGTCAGCCAGGGGGCAGCGAGGCTGGCTGTTATGAACTCTACTTGGAAGGACCCTCGCAGCTCTGAGGTCCTCGGTGGCCCTCTGGTCTAGCTCTCTACTTTATAAGGGACAGACCAAGGTCTGGAAAGGTTAAGAGACTTGTAACAAAGCTACCCAGCTGGTGACTAAGGATGGGGGCAGGATGAGGTCCTGCCGGCTGCTGCCAGTCCCTTCCCCCTGCCTGGATGGCCAAAGAAAGTGAAAGGCTCTAACATCTGGGCCCCCGGAGGGGCTTCAAGTTTACCTGCTTGAAAATAGCAACAGATAGGTTGGAAAATAACCGTAGTCAAAGAGTGAAGAAACATTTTTACCTTGGCTTTGGACTCCTGTTGTCTTATGGACCAGGTGAGTACCAAAAGCAACACAGCTTAGCTACCGAGTAAAACCAACACAACACAGTCAAGGGAATTGAGGGAAGTGCACGACTTCTTGCTAAATCAACCGAAGTCATCAAATCCTGACTGTTCCCACATGCTGGAATTCAGAGACGTGAGCGAAGTCCTTTTGGAGTAGGCTGGATCAGTTCTTTCCTAAGAGCAGACGGTCACTATCTTAGCCTTGTCGTCTAAAAAGAAAGCCAGTTGGCAAGAAAACAGTTCACCCACAGAACTACTATTCACAGCTAGTGCCGAAAGATGCCCACTGCAAAGCAATCCTGTATGATCATCACCGTTGCATGGAATGTGAGGGCAGGGAATATACCCTGTTCTTCAGAAAGCTCAAATTTTCGAAGAAGCAAAAATTCTCAAGATCTGAAAAACCAAAGAGCCCTCCTAGAGCCCTCTCATAATTTCACTCCAAAGAGGGAGATCTAACATGGAGAATTTATTTTCAGGGTAGACACAGATTTTCTGACACCTGCAATTCTCCCAAAGGGCCCCTGAGACTTCATATCGGAGCAGGAAGTCCTGGTGTGTCATCAGACTCTGGGGGCTGCTCACCCGAGATTCAGACTCGTCTGAACCCCTCTGGTTGAGTTAAAGTAGTGGCAGGCCTGGGGAAGACGTATCAGCATTCTTTACCACCACATTTCGTATTGTACATACCAAGCCATTAAAGGAAACAGAGCATGCCATGTCTTTGATCGGTCACAGATGGGAGAAAACCAGCCACAATAATAAATTCACGGAGGTGGAGTGTGTCGTCACACACGGAGCCAGGATGTGTGACCCAGGAGGCGTGTATGGGGGGTGTTAACGCCATATGTCGTTTTACTGCTGTGGGCCTGCTCCCAGGTCAATAGCAACATGTTCCTCCAAAACAGCCCCGACGCCATCCCTGACGCGGCGGCGCTCTGCCAGACCTACGTGACTCTTACCAGGTACTGAAGTCGCTGGCGCTCAGTCTCAGGGGTGAATTCCGAAGACATGGGGATGATCTCTCCATTTCTGATGATTATGGCCCTGAAATGGTGAAAATGCATGTCAGCAGCCAATCTCATAAGTACCTCGATTCTGTCCTAACTCCACAGCTTAGTTCAGAATACACCTGAAACTCTCAGAGGATACTTTTTCCTCTGACCTGCACAGCAAAGCTCAGTGTTACCAACTCCCCACATTGTAAGTATCTTTAAGAGCATGACATTCTCGTTAGCTCATGAATCTGTGCCGTCCAATATGGCGGCAACCAGCCCCATGTGGGTACTGAGCATTTGAATCACGGTGAGTGCAAGCTGAGAAACTGAATTTTTAATTTTATTTAATTTTAATTCATTTAGCCTGAAGTTAAGCAGTCACAGCGGGCTAGTGTAGTAGATAGACAGTGCAGCTCCAGATCTCCGTTACTCAAAGTGTCTGTGAGCCAGCAGCCTGTTAGAAATGCAGACTCTCGGGTTCCACCGCAGACTTCCTGTATTGGAATCTGCATTGTCGTAGGATGCCCAGGGAATTCAGAGGCACGTTAAAAATCTAAGAACGCCGGACCTAGGCTCCTCAGTTTCTAGGGTAATAGCCTGGGTCCAGGAAAACCACTCTTATCTCATCTTAAAGCTCAGGAAATTCACATACTCTCCAAAGTGTGCCCGACAGCTACTGCCGACTCTGGGACTTTTGAGAGAACAGAGTTCCCCAAAGCAGGCGTCTAAAAGAGCAGTTGCCGGATTGATAACTGTGCAGCAGCCTTCCCTAAGCCTGTTCTCGGTGGAGCCTCCTGTGCTCAGACCTTGTTCCGCAGTGGTCCCTGCAGCCGCCGGCCAGCTATCGATCAGTTGTGGCGGAAGGCTGCCATTTCTACGACAAATCCAAGTGGCTAGGGGAGCTGCATTCTACTCGAACCACAAAGCTCCTGGTATCAGGGAGCCAGAGACCTGGGGACCCAGCACACTTCTCTGTGAAGAGCCACAAGCACGGGGAATACCATCACTGAGCTCAGCTCTGGCTGGATGCCTCATTGACATGGGGAGGCTGCATTTTTTGTGCCAAGAAGCCCCGGGCACCCCTCCCTCCCACCGCAGAGGCAGGCAGCCCCCGACTTGGCAACAATCCCTATAAACGGCTGCAGCTGCTAAACCCCCTCCCCTGCTAACCCCCCGCCACCCATGCCCAGTTGCTGCTGTCATAGAAACTAGGGGAGGGGGGCAGGCAAGGGAGGAGATGACCATAAAAATCTTGGGGGCATTAGAGAATTTATGGATCTAGGAGAAAAATGGTGGAACTGTAAGAAAACGGGAAAGTTTTGCGGGGACTGACCCTGGGAAGAGGGCGGCTCTTGCTGTAATACGCGTATCACTTCTTTTATTATGCCGCCCAAAATAGGACAGATTCAAGATTCCTTCTTATAAACCCAGAGTCACTTGTAAAATGCAACCCACCTCCCCCAACCCCAGGAAAGGTGATATCCGCCATTCACAAGTCAGTGTGAGTTAACGGAAATCGTCTTTGTCCTACTTATCGGCTGAGAAGAACTGTAGTAAGAGTAGGGGTTTTGATAGAGGCTGGAGAAACCTGGAGAACTTGAAAGGAGGGGTCAGGAAGGTCAAGCTTAGGGCCTAATCTTAAAGTAGCGAGAAGGGCCCAGAGAATGTGGGGCACTAGAGCAAAAGGCATTATGCAGTAAATTCCCACAGCAATCTTCTGTTTCAAAATTTTGCTAAAAGCTAGTCCTAATTCTTTTCCCTCCCTTTTCCTACATGGCCCCTGAATTCCAGCTTCCAGGCTCAGACTAAGAAAGGTGGGTATCCGGGAGGGACATAAAAGATCGCGGTAAGAGGAGGAAGGAAGGGACGGTGGAAGATGGGGTGTCAGGCAGCGTGGGCCTGTGGGGAGCGGCCAACCAGACTATGCAAGAGCCTCCTCCAGGACCTAAGTGTCAGGAGGTCAGGGGCCTGGTCTGTTTTGTTCACTCTCATATTCCAGGTGCTTGGTATCTTGCCTGCCACCTAGCAGGAGCCCCATGAATATTAATTGAATATAAGAACAGATGAGGGCTTCCCTGGTGGCGCAGTGGTTGAGAGTCCGCCTGCCGATGCAGGGGACGCAGGTTCGTGCCCCGGTCCGGGAAGATCCCACATGCCGCGGAGCGGCTGGGCCGGTGAGCCATGGCCGCTGAGCCTGTGCGTCCGGAGCCTGTGCTCCGCAACGGGAGAGGCCACAACAGTGAGAGGCCCGCGTACCACAAAAAAAAAAAAAAAAAAAAAAAAAAACAGATGAGAGAACTTAGGAGAAGCTTTGCCTTGAGTCTGAGAGGAAGAGAGCAGAACTAGGGAGGCAGCGGACGTTCGCTTACACAAGGAGAGTTAGGTGGTTTTCACAGAGCCGAGAGGGGCCTTCGCCTGGAATCGCACCTGCTCCCTCAGCCATCTTTTCCTCTTCTCCTGACCAGGTGAGTCCATCCATCACTTCCAACCCCGGAGTCTTTCCTACATCAGTTATTCCCTCTGTATTCCCAACCTCTCTCTCTGCTGGCTTGGCTACCACACTCAAAACACTTTGTGTTTAAAATCAAACAAAACAGAAACCAAAATGAAAACCAAACAAACAATACTCTCCTAATCTGAAACCCACTTTCAGGGTCTTTTCCCCTTTCTTTCCCCCTAAACCAAGGTTTACACACTCATTACACATTAATGTACACATTAATCTACATTCAGGGGCTCTACTTCCTCACCTCCCACCGATCCCTCAAATACAGGTAAATTCATTTCTTGCCTTCTCTCTACCTGACTGCTCTCACCAGTCCCCAAATGGCCTCTTTGCTGCTACACCCCGTGACCATGCCCTCATTCCCACCTTCCTAGGCAGCATTTGTTGGTCCCTCCCAACCCCAGCTTCTGAGGCATTGCTTCTCCTGGTCTCCCTCCCACCTCCCAGGACACTCCTCTCAGACTCCTCTGGGGTTGTGGGCTGCCATTCCGCCTCTCTACCCCCTCCCTGGGCACTCGCTTCCCAACCCTGTAACCCCCAAGATTTGGTTTAGAGCCCTCTCCTACATGCTCTGTTAGCCTGGTGCTCCCAATATGGAACGCAACCTGTTTTGTTACTCATTGCTTAACTGTCCGCCTTCCGAGCTGGCCTGTCAGCTCCTGAGGCGAGAGCCATGTCCGTCCTGCTCACGCTGAGGCCCCACGACTGTGCACAGAGCCAGGCAGTTACAAGCAGTACTGGCTACAGAATTTCTAGGGTCTGGGCCAAATAAAAATGCAGGCCCTCCTGTTCAAAAGTTAATGAGAATTGCAAGACTGTGACAGCAGAGCATTAAGGCAAATGTGGCGGCCCGCACAGGTCACAACTCCATGAAGCGGGCCCTGACTGTACGCCCTTAATGTTTACTGGATGAATCGATGGCTTCAACCATGACACATGCCGATGATTCCAAGTATCCTTTCCGGCCCACACGTCTCTGCTGTGCTCCGGCCTGGAACAGCCAACTGCCAACAAATATTCACTTGGATACTCACTGGCATCTCACACTCGACGTGTTTCAGACTTAATGATCCTGCCCCACCACACCCCCAAATCTGTCCTTCCAGCAGTCCCTGCCTCAGGGAACAGCATCCCTTTCCACCGGGGGGCGGAGGGGTATCCCAGAAGCCATCTCACTTTTCTCCCTCTACACATCCAAACAGGCAGCAAACCTGTAGAGTTTATCCCCTCGGTAGCAGGAGAATCTGTCCCTTTCCTTGGTTTCTTCTTTTAGTGCCTGGGTTCAGGCCACATCAGAGCTTGTCTGCCTGACTCAGGAGCTCTGCTCCCCAGGGTCACCAAGATGATTTAAAAGCATTACTTGCATCACGTCAGATCCCCTACTGCAAGCCCCTAGGTGCCTTCCCAGCATTTCCACTTTCCTTCATTATCTGGGTTTTGCCTATATTTCTGGTTTCAGTCTCACACTTGCTATTCCTTGTACTCTGCCTCTCCCTTCTTCTGGCCAACTGATTCCTCTCTGAGAGTCAGCCCAGGAGAATGCCCTCCTGGTCTACCTTCGACGCCCTTTCTCTGTGACCCCGTAGGGTCACGTGCCTGGTGTACCACAGCCCTTACCAGTCTCACTGAGATGGCCGGCCTCTGTGGCTGTCTCTAGCTACCTGAGGATGTCTTCTGGGCAGAGCCTAAGCCCTGGTTTCTGAATCTCCAGCACTCAGTGTGTGGCCTGTGACAGACACGCAATAACTGTTTGCTGAGGGATAAGCGACTAAATGGATGAAGAGTGAACTGGACTTGGGTGGATGAACAGACGTGTCCAGAAGCGAAGGTCCCAAATAAGACTTCTCTTAATAACATGATCTGTAACTGTCTGTCTACCTCCTGAGCCCTCAAAAACCCACATGCCTTTTCATTGGTTTTACAAAAAGACAAGGGACCTAAAAGGATGCTGTTCTGGCTGAATCAACGCTGAAAAGTGACTCAAACGACAAGGGAAAACTAGGCAGGGCCCCTGTCCTTAGTGGGCAGGGGAGGGAGAATGCAGTCACCACTATGTTTACTCTGTTTTTTCATTTCAAATTCGTACACGACGAGGTATCAGCATTCAACTCCAGTGTTCACTGCTGGGGTAACCCTACCTAATTACTTTCATAAATAGATCCTTATATCTAAGTCCACTATGTACAGAACATTCTTCACTTCTGTTTGAACTACCGAGTTTTGCCTTTATGAGACACCCATGGATTAAAGAATGACAGCAAGTCTGGCAGCCAAACTTTCCAGTCCCTGCATCATGATGCCTCTTCCTATGCGATTCCCGGCTTCCTTTTGATCTTTCTCTCTTTCATCCCTCTGATCTAGGGATCAATTTGTCAGAGAGCCGGTCTCCAATCTGGAGTAGGGCAGTGAGAGGAAGGGGTTTCAAAGGGAACAGAGTGCATGTGAAGAAGGCTGACAAATCCTGTACTAAACAACCAGTAAAGTAGAGAAATGCCTTTAAAGGTACACTCTCTCATCACAGGATCCTTATAGACTTCATATCTTCTACTTCATTATTTTATGAAATGTTTTTACTAAACGAGGATAAAAAAGCTATATAGCAGCGAAAGTCAAGGAGAGTTAGGCGCATGCCCTGACCTTTCTTCTGGGGCCTCAGGTCCAGACCTGTGGATATGACTGTGGTCAGGATGACACTTCATTCACCTACTCAGTGTCTGGCCAGAGACTAGGTGAGGGAGCCACCAGGGGTTGGGTGATTTCGTCAACTAGCCACCACTTCCCACCTGGCACCCCATACCATACAGAGGGAGTGGTTCCTAAGCATATTCTGCAAAGTTAAGGCTAGCCTTTCATTCACAGAGACTAACTGAAATATACATGCTTTAACTTCTTACCCAGTCTAATAGACGGGGCAGTATTTGTAACACGGCGAATGATAAGGTTTAATGTGTTTTTGTGAGTCAACTGCAAGGATGGGAAAAGAGGAGGTAAAGCAAAGACACTGATAGTTTTCAAACCCTCCCCCCCATATGAGGCACATGACACGATAAGGGCAACTTATTCCTAACCGATGAGAAATTTGAGTTCAGAGAACAGGTGCTAGAAAATTCTGCTACTTATATCCTTGAATGTCACAATTTGGAGTCAAAAAGAATTACGTTTTGTTCCCCAAGCTGGTCAAAACGTAAACTGGTCAAGAGAAAACTAAAGGGCCAAACAGGATGCTCATTTCAGAGTCTCTCAATTTTGCACTTTCTCTTAAGGAGATCACACTAACTCCTGTTAAATCCCGTCTCAAAGCAGGAGTGATACCTTCCAAAGGCATCTGACAAACAAGCAAAAGAAAAAAAAACAATAAAAGATGTGATTAGGCAACCAACCAGAAGGGAAAATGCAAACGTTCAATAAACATATGAAAAGAAGCTCTACCTCACTGGTCCAGGAAGAGGCAAATTAAAGTAAAAGTAATGTAATTTTTGCTCATCACAGTGGCAAACATCTATTGAAAACATTAACAATACATAATAGTTCTCATAGGGTGAGGGGAAAAAGTCATTCTCATAATTAAAGGGAACATAGACTGTTATACTTTTGAAATCTCTTAAAATTGTAACTACATAAAAAAATGGTTCAGCCACCCTACTGTGGGGAATATATCCTAAAGAAATAAAGGGTTCATTACAGGGCTTCCCTGGTGGCGCAGTGGTTGAGAGTCCGCCTGCCGATGAAGGGGACATGGGTTCGTGCCCCGGTCCGGGAAGATCCCACATGCTGCGGAGCAGCTGGGCCCGTGAGCCATGGCCGCTGAGCCTGTGCGTCCGGAGCCTGTGTTTCGCAACGAGAGAGGCCGCAACAGTGACAGGCCCAAGTACCGCAAAAACAAAAAAAGAAAAGAAAAGCACGTTGCAGAGTAATATGGGGAATAATCCCATTTTTATAAAAACAGAAACTATATATAGATACCCTATATACATGAAGTATCTGATTCCAGGCCAAAATCCTGTGTGTGCTCCGCTCCTTCAGGCTCTGCAAAGGCTCTACTGGGCAGGCCTGCCGGGAAGCTGCCCTCCCCACCCCTGGTGCCCAGCCAGGGCTCTGCAGTCTCTGAGGGGAGCTGCAGGCCAGGGCTCCCTCTCCCCACCCCACCATGGGTCACATTTACATACCTTTCTGCCTACCCAGCCTAGGCACCTCCACCAGGAGTCCTGGCTAAGATACTTTTCCCCACTCTGACTCAGTACTTTTCCACTCCTAGTCCTTTCCCTTTTCCACCACCTACCTGCCATCCCACCCCCATCCCCTGGTCCAAAGGCACAGCCTTTTGTTCAGAGCTCCTCAACACCGAGAAGATTCCTCCTGCCCTGCTACATGTCATCACCTGACCCTGGCCCGGTGCCCTCGTGTGGGGAAAACGGAACACTTTGCTTTCTCTTTGCCTCTTGCCTGCACTATCAGAGAGTGAATAAGGCTATCACTGTACTAACTGGACACCTGGACACCTGGCTGTCTGACAATATAAGTTATGTTTGAATGAGTAGGGAGAAAGGCATGGAAGTGGGAGAGAAAGTTAATGTTCCTTTACATATCTTTGTATCATTGGACTTACAGGAATCGTGAAACATTCCTTTTGTAAATTCTGAAGAGGAATTTATTTGCCCGGATTTGGCCACATATTCACAAAAGGCCCGGAACCCTACTAAATGCTAATTCATCTTTGTAGCACTACCAGTCTTCGTGAACCCTGTGGGACCCAAGCATTAAGTGACACAGAATTCTTCCTGGGCCCCAAACGTCTCTCAGAGCTCAGGTGTGACTGCAAAGCTCTCCTGTAGCTGCATCAGAAGCCACTAACCAAGAAGCCAGTGGCAGAATTTTGTTATAAAAATGAGAACTGGTTAAGACCAAAAATGTCTGTACCTTCTTCTATCACTTGTGTTCTAAAAGGAGACCCACAGAAGTAGGTGCAGAACAGCCAACCATGCTCACAAATGAAAACGACAGAAAGACGTTCTGAATGAAGAATGAATGGGGTGACTCGGGGATTCATCAGCCCCTCCTCTGGATGGTTAGATTCCATTTATTTTAGGCGTACAGAAGGGTCTGTACATACGGAATCCTCCCCCTCCTGCCACAGCCTGGGCATTGTGAACTACTCTGACACACACGTTTCTCTGAGGACCTAAGAACTTGAAACTATGCCTCTTAGACACGGACAGTATGCATCCTTGTAATGCCTTTTCATTGGCCACAGGGAAATTTTCAGTGTGTTAAATCAGTGACACTTTGATAAAACGAAAACAAAACAAAACATCCCCCGCTGCCCCACCTCAATGGCTGCACCCACTGCCCCTGGGCTGCCTACCACCACACGACTTCCAGATTTCAAGGCCGAGGCAGCCACCCAGGGGTTTGGATGTGGCCGTGGGATGGGAGCGGCACTTCCCCTTAGAGATCACCGTTGGAAGTAAGTGGAAGAGGAAGAAGCAAACAGCCAGCTACACTTCCTACCGCTTGGAAGACATTCCCTCTTTCCAGGGCAAGCAGAACTCAACATATACTGGTGAGTGTTGTGGGCAATGTGCTGTAGCTTATGTTCACGGCTACACTCTGGAATGGTCTCACTGTGTACAACACGCTCTTGGAGTGTTTCAGAGAGTCCCGCCCTAGCCCCAGGATGCTAGTAGCTTTGAATAGTAGCGGCTCATTCACACCCCCTCCTTTCTAACCTTCAGTGAAATGAGATGATGTTGCCTCGGTGCGCTGCACAGCTCTTACGTCATCGGCTGTGACTATCAAGAAAGCTTCAGATTCAAGCAAAGGAGCAACACATTGAAGTCTGAAGAGGAAGAGGAAGTCTGGAGAATGATGGAGGACAAATGCAGGAGAACCCCAGCCAGCACTTCCTTTCCGTGAGCCTCCGGAAGCTTAAAAGCCCGAGCTCTGCCCAGTGCACTTCAGAGCAGACCACCTGTCAGCCCTCCTGCCTCCTCAAGGTAAAAACTGTGGCCTGAAGACCAAACAAAATACGAAAATTCACAAATGATTTTGCAAAGAGGTACTATGTAAACTTGGTATAAGGACAATTAAGGAGCATATAGGTTTTCAGCCTCAATAAAAGGTCCAAGTGGCACAAAGAATGGGGAAAAATTAATATATATCCCTTATACACATAGATTTATAGTTATAGATGTAGATTATATACAATGTAGATATATTTACGTATAAAAAATCCACATATAAATCTCCATTTATAAACATTATATATATATTCATATATAGATGAAAATCTCCAAGCTTAACAATAAAGGTAGAATCTCTCTGCAGAGCTGAAATGGAAAAGAACTTCAAAATCGCCAGGCTGCTGGACTTGAGAGGCAGTTAACAGTTTCCAGCAGGCCAGTCTCCACGGAGGGAGAGGTTAAGTAAGACAAAAGTCGGGGCTCAAGCTCACTCCTGAAGGCAGCATCCAAACCAGTTGGCTTCACTTTGCCACACCCCTTGGTTTCTTCTCTCTGCAGCATAGGAACCGCTGGCCGGCAAAGCCAAGTGCTCTGCAGCTAATGTTTGCAAGAGTCCAGGTAGCACAGAATTTCATTCCCATCGCAAACAGTTAAGCAGCCAGCGAGTCCTGCAGCATGGAAACCGCCCACATGTGTAGTAAAGGGGACGTGAGTGTACAACATACAGGAGGAATCTTTCTGGGCTGTTGTAAGTTCTGCCGGTTTACACGGGAGGTTGTAATGGGAAAGACAAAGCACTACTGTGGGGCAACGGCCGAGGTCAGGCCCTCTCCCTGCTCAGCAAGTCCACAGCCCTGGGCTTCCCTGGTGGCGCAGTGGTTGAGAGTCCGCCTGCCGATGCAGGGGACACGGGTTCGTGCCCTGGTCCGGGAAAATCCCACATACCGCGGAGCGGCTGGGCCTGTGAGCCATGGCCGCTGAGCCTGCGCTCCACAACGGGAGAGCCCACAACAGTGAGAGGCCCGCGTACAGCAAAAAAAAAAAAAAAAAAAAAGAAAGTCCACAGCCCTGAGGGGTACCCATCCATGTGCCCCATCACTGGTAGTGAGGTGGTGTGGCAGCAATGGCACTGGCTTGGGAACCAGAACTTGCAGATGCCAGCCCCACTTTAGGTTAATCGCTAGCTCTAGGCCTTGGTGTCCTTGCCAATAAAAAGAAGGGGTAGGACAAGGCACCTCCCAGGTCTAAATTTCAGTGATTCTGAAAATAAGCCAAATATCTGCAGAGTGGAGAAATACGGACAAATCACGACAGCTACTACTTTCCCTCTCAGAAGGAGGTGATCCCCCAAATATAAACCAATACAGAAGCGCCAGGATGGGAGAAGTCACCCTTAGTGCTTCTTTTAAACCATAAAGGACAGGAGCCCATTATCAAGCAAGCCCCCCAATGTACTTTCCCTGCTGTCACCAGTCCCCTTGGAATGCAAACAAAAAGCATCTCTGACCTGATTCCATTACACACTTTTTCAGCTGAAAGTGATTCGAAACGCAACATTAAACTGCACACTTTCCAGAATGGAGGAGAAAACCTGGTACAAGGTGACAAAGAGCAACCATTCGGAAAACCCGTTTTGACAGCGCATATCCATTCCAAAGTACCGGGAGGAGGCATCCATTTTGTCAAAAAGCATCAGACCTTGTGAATCCTCTTCAGATGCAGCAGAAGCATCTGTCTCCTTCAAAAGTACTAGAAATGTGTCGATGGAAAAGAAAGCGGGTCAGCTGATGGAGGAAGCTGGGGTTACCACCATCAGACGACATCCAGGCTGTTGATGCTAATTAGAGGGGTCAAAAAATAGCTGAAGGGAAAAAAATAACCCCAGGAGCCTGGAATTAGCTTTGGTGTGTTTTTAGTCATTCCATTTCCAGAATGGATACTAAAGAAAAAGGTTGCAAATACGATGATTCATTTAGCAGAACCTCAAATACGCAAGTGTATCAGCAAAAATATTCACCAAAAAATGGTCAGGAAAAAAAATTCAGATCTTTCAGGAGCAGCAAAAATAAATGACCGCTCGCAGAGCAATAACTGAGTCAGATGTTCCTGTTTTCCTCGCAAGCAGCCCAGTCTGTATTCATACCACCCAGAATAATTTCTCAATGTCATAATTCAGCCACTTTCTACAAACATCTTGCTATACCAGCAACATTCATGAAACCACGTGTACCCGCACAATATTTTCCACACCAGGTAGAAGCCTTACAGTCATGAAAGAAAACTTTTTGAGGTGCTTATTTCTAAAAATAATGCTAAGGGGTCCATGTGTATATTAACGGTGGGGTTGTTTATTCTTGTTTTAAAAAATATATTCCACATTCCATAAAATTCACCCCTGTAAAGTGTACAATTCAGGTTTTAGTATATTCACAAGGGTGTGCGGCCATCGCCACTAATTCCGAAACATTTTCATCACCTCAAAAAGAACTGCTCGCCATACTCATTAGCAGTCACTCCCCATTCCCCCCGCCTCCCCCCAACCCATGTCAACCACCAATCTGTTTTCTGTCTCTATAGATTTGCCTGTTCTGGATATCTCACATAAATGAGATCCTATAATATATGGCCTTTTGTGCCTGGTTTCTTCCACTTGAAATAACGTTTTCAAGGTTCATCGTGTTACAGCAGGCGTCAGTACCTCATTCCTTTTTATGGCGGAATGAATATTCTGCTGTAAGGATACACCACATTTTGTTTATCCATTCATTGGTGGATGGACATTTAGGTTGTTTCCACTCTTTGGCTATTGTGAATAACATCATTGTCAACATTCATGTACAAGTTTTTATGGGAATATATATTCTCAGTCCTCTTGGCTATCTACCTAGGAGTGGGACTGCTGGGTCGCACGGTAACTCCATGTTTAACATTTTGAGGAACTGCCAATCAGTTTTTGAAAGTGGGGGCACCATTTTGCATTCCCAACTGGTGAATTTTAAAACTTTCTTTTAAAGGATCGCAGAGTTCAAACTAAATTTATTGCTGAAAATCCCACAGTGGTTTCTTATTTTGCACAGTTTCAAAAGCACTTAGTTGGCAAAGTTTTGCCTGTGTGCTTCGATCTCAATGCACATATTGAACATTTAGTGGTTCCTTTTCCATTTGTGGTCAGAGGGTGTATATTCTGTTCTTCTCAAGTGCAGGATCAATACCTATAACCTACAGCACTCTACGGTCCCCCAGCACAAATGTACACAAACACTTCTCAAGCCCCAAAATGAGCACATTTTTCTCCTCCTAGCAAGTAGCCAGACTGGATGACTACTGGATGATTGGATGAGCCTCCCCTCCCCTTCTTCCCCTCCCCTTCTTCCCCTCCCCTTCTTCCCCTCCCCTTCTTCCCCTCCCCTTCTTCCCCTCCCCTCCCCTTCTTCCCCTCCCCTCCCCTTCTTCCCCTCCCCTCCCCTTCTTCCCCTCCCCTCCCCTTCTTCCCCTCCCCTCCCCTTCTTCCCCTCCCCTCCCCTTCTTCCCCTCCCCTCCCCTCCCCTTCTTCCCCTCCTCTCTCCTCCCCTCCTCCCCCTCCCCTCCCTCCCCTCCTCCCCTCCCCTCCCCTTCCCCCTCCCCTCCCCTCCCCCCTCCCCTCCCCTTCCCCCCTCCCCTTCCCTTCCCCCCTCCCCTCCCCTTCCCTTCCCCCCTCCCCTTCCCCCCTCCCCTCCCCTTCCCTTCCCCCCTCCCCTTCCCTTCCCCCCTCCCCTTCCCTTCCCCCCTCCCCTCCCCTTCCCTTCCCCCCTCCCCTTCCCTTTCTTTTAAATAACTGATGATGACAATAGCTCACTGTTTGTGTGCCAAGGCAGGTAGTACATGCAGAGTCCAGGAAGCAACCTCTTTACCAGTGCTCCATATTAGTTACAATTGGACACAGGTGTGTCCAGTTCCAACCACTATATTTTAATAGGGCAATGCCATGGAGCAACTGAACTGAGTTCCAAGGAAAGAAATAAAAACAATGTAAGGGACGGAAAATAGATGCTTTGAAGGAGGTTAAAGCAATTATGGTATTTTAGCCTGAAGGAAAAAATGAGCAGTGATTTGATCACAATCTCCTTCACGCAATTTGAAGCCATTTTATTGAAAGAATGGTGACTGACCAGTTTCTTCATGCTCAGAGCAACACAAACAAGAGGAAATTCTATTTAATCAAATCAGTAAGATTCTATGGTTGGAAACAAGAAAAGAATTTCCTAATCTTCACATTATACATTGACCGAAGCCAATTCCAATGGGTCTCCGTCCCTGAAATTCTTCCAAAGGACATAAGGGAGCTTTGTCTATATTTGCCTGCCAAGAATCTTGAGGCATCCTTTATTGTTGTTTCTTTATGATGCTATAAATCAGGAACTACATCTGTGGTGTGAGGGCAAAGCCGGATCCACAAACATTCACTTCAGACTGTGTACTGTATAATGTACTTAGAAAGTCTTACAACCTATACCATGGAAGTAAACAGGTCATCCTCAGTGCCACATGCCCCTGCCCAAAATAAACTACGACACGACTTCACCTGGCAGGGCAGGTGGCTTATCTGTGGCCCAATGGTTAGATAACAGGCTGGATGCCTCGCCTGCAGGGCTTCCTGGCTCTACCAGCCGATGGTTACCCCATGTCAGGTCTTCACACAGAAACGCTTGGGAAACCCATCTCTCATCCACTGAACATAACCATCATTTGGGTTTGGGGAGCCAGTTGAGGTGTAGTGGAAAGGAATCAGGGCTCAGAGTTCAAAGTCTAGCTCAAGCTATGAACTAGCCATGCTAGGAGCCACTCTGACACTCAATTTTCCCCATTTGAAAAAGGGTAAAACCTCCTTCTTCAGATTAAATGAGTTTATGTGCAAAAGGACTTTAAGCATGACTTATTAAGCAGAGCTGATTGAATCATTAAGGGAAACATACATATCTACAAGTCAAAGTAGAACAGTCGTTACTCGGAACTTTGTTATTTTTTACAATAACTGTCCACAATTGTGATCCTAAAGAACTGTATGAAGGAAAAATAAAAAACAAAAAACAGTGTATCTAGTGACCTCACTTAGGCTTTAATGATGAAATGGTATGCTGACTTCCCATTGTCATTTCTAGTCATGTGTTCAGGTACCCCCAGAACTCCATGGAAAAGAAGGGAGATTGACAGGGTAGTAATGGAGCATTCCTGCTTCTCTTGATCACTAGCTTTAAAACCCCACCCTGTCCATTAATATTAATGCCATAATCTCCTTCAGATTTTTCCAAGCATATCTGTAATTTAAGATTTCATTTTGACAAACAGATATACTAAAGGTTCCCATGCCAAATCCCCTTTCCCTGCAAAAATTCCACTGAGCCCATAATTTACCTGACGTCATTACAATTGTCCAAATGAAAAGTGAGAGTCTGGACTATGTCTGTGGAAACAGAAAAGTCTCAGAGGTACAATATATTAAACTTTTAAAATTATGTGTGTATTTATTAAATGTATATAATCTAAAAATATATTCTCCCAAGTAAAGGAGATGAAAAGGTCTTAGAATCTGTTGAAATGCCCAGGTTGGACAATGGAGGGTGATGATGCTATAGCAACAGGAGAGACGGGAAGAGAAACCCATCTGGAGGAGAAGACACTGCCTTTTGATTTGGACATGTTGAATTCAGCACACGTGCCTGATGCCCAGGGAGAAGGGCTAATGAGTCCACAGCTGGAAGTGTGGGTATGGTGCACAGGAATGAAGTCAGTGCTAGAAAAAGAGGTGGGAACAGTTATGTTTATATGGTAGTTAAAACTATGGAACTGAAACAAGTATTCCAGGGAATGTATATAGAACGTGGGGATACATATTAAGCAAGAACATAGAAAATGGGTCCATTCCCTCATTTACCTGTTGAACTCACTTCACAGAGTCAATCGATGAACTGAAGTTGCCC
Source organism: Lagenorhynchus albirostris (assembly GCF_949774975.1). Classification (NCBI taxonomy): domain Eukaryota; kingdom Metazoa; phylum Chordata; class Mammalia; order Artiodactyla; family Delphinidae; genus Lagenorhynchus; species Lagenorhynchus albirostris. The sequence continues at coordinate 53,421,572 of NC_083105.1, read as the reverse complement.
CCTACAGTGTTTTCCATGGAACACTCTTCTGAGTGATAACAGGAAACCATCAAAAAAACGCATGCTCAGAAGAGTTTGGGAAACACTTTTCTTTGTCACAGGACTTTTCGGAGCCTTTAGTATAGTAAAATGTGTCACTGTTCTCTAAGACTAGGTAACTCTGCAATAATTCCCAAATCTGACTAGGGGAGGAAGATTTCTTAACCGCTCTTCACTTTTCTACCAAGTGTAGGTCAAATTCAGGGATGGATGCCCGTGACTGAGCTATAGCCTAGGGACACAGTGGGTTTCACTCTAGGGAGCTGCACCATCTACTCCCAAAAACCTTCTCAGATGAAAAATCAGGGCTGTTCTCTCTCCCTGATTCCATTTTCTTTTTCGAGGCACTTCCTTCACAAAGCTTCAGAGGTAAAGGGGGCTGAGACCAGGGCGGGGGCTGCCTGGAAGAAAACCAAGCTCTCTCCCCCTCTCTCCCGGCCCCTTGGTTTTCTCCATTCTAACTCTTCTCTTAAATAATTTGCCAGGTATGAGAGCTCAAGGTGTGCTCCTGCTACCCTGGCTTCAACTAGTTCTCATTAGAAGTTTGGGGGCTTTCTTGTTCTGGTTCACATTTTATTTTTGTATTTGCTGCTTCTCTGGAACGACTCTCCCTCATCACCGGGACTGGGGAAAAGAGGCAGACAGACTCTTCTGGGTCCTGATTCCAGCTTAAACAAAAGAAGACCCCAATATGTTCCAGTCTGGCTCGTGAAGGGACTGCATGGGGATTTAAGGCCAAAACGTGTTACTTATATAATGTGTTCCTCTGCCTTATCCTCTGTCCATACATATAGCTCCCTGTTCAACTTTTGGGGATTGGCAGGCAGGGTCCAGATAGGACCTGTGAATTAGAGTTTTCAGGGCTCAGCTCTACAGCTTCTAATTCCTCCCCTGGGACCTTCCGGAAATCGAGTTGAGCTTTAATTCACCTCTGCAGAATGTCATTGCCCCTCTACAGCTTACCTAGTAGGTCTTATTTCACACATAGGAATCTCTCTGACATGCAAGGTAAAGAAATGTATTTTGGACCTTATATTTTTCCCATTTTGCAAACACTCAGACCATTCATTAGTATGGTGTTAATTTAAGACCCTATTACTTCTGATGGGAAGTTGGCCAAGAACGGACAGTAACACCCACCAATCAAAACTGTTCACAAACTTAAAACCCAGAATAGACTTATACCTATGGAACATGGTGAAGACAACAGAAGTGACCTTCCTTAGTTATATTTGAAAAATCGAGGTGATTGAGGAAGAGACTAATTGGCTTCTGGAAACTAGAGGTGTAAAGCTGATGGATGACAAAGGAGGAGAAGTACCAATTTATTTCTATTTTACTTGTCAGGCGGAAGGAGAAAATAAAGACAAGTTTAAAAAAACAAAAAACTAAGGCCCAAGACAGATGAAAATATTACAGAAGAGAACTCTGCTGCAATAAATGGGATGGAGTCTTCTGGCTTCAGGAGATTACATCCCAGGGCCCTAAAAGTACTTGAAGATGAGGCTGTCACAGTTCTGTCAGGAATCTGGGAGGAACAGCAGTGAAAGAAGATGTGACCAAAGATTAGAGACAGGCAACTCAGGTTCCCTTTTCAACAAAGGAAACAATGGATTCTGTAAACTAACAAGGAGGGACCTGATATCAACCTGGAGGAAGATTCTAGAGTAGGTCGTTAAAGGGAAGGCTCGTGAGGGCTAATAAAGGAAAGCAGCGGTCACTGGTGGTCTGCCTGAGTCCACTAAGAGGAAAGCCTGTCCCTTCCCAAGCCCTCTTCCTCCATCCCTTTTTTTTTCCCCAGGTAAAAGACATGCCACAGGCAGAGTATCTATCTATTTGGACTTTAGAAACCACCAAAATTGTTCATGATCTTTTGGTTGACCATGAAGGATAGGAACAGTTTAAGTAAAAAGAGGTAAATCAAAAGTGGTTGAGGGGCTTCCCTGATGGCGCAGTGGTTGAGAGTCCGCCTGCCGATGCAGTGGACACAGGTTCGCGCCCCGGTCCGGGAAGACCCCACATGCGGCGGAGCAGCTGGGCCCGTGAGCCTGCGCGTCCGGAGCCTGCACTCCGCAACGGGAGAGGCCACAACAGTGAGAGGCCCGCGTACCGCAAAAACAAATAATAATAATAATAATGAAAAGTGGTTGAAATAGCTGCAAAATTAAAGAGTTTCAGTCCAACAGACGGTCATCGTGATTTGGCTCTGTGGCATGACTGACAGGAAAGTGAGGGTGGGCTCAGCGATGCTGTCCTGACAAGGGGGGTGGCCATCGCTCCACACAGCACGGGTCAGCTCAGTGCTGGGTGATGCCACGTGTGAACACGGCAATTCCACAGAAGAGGGTCAGGGCCAGAGACCTGGGGCTGAGGGGCTCTAACCAGCTCTCTGAAGACCATGTGAAGGAAACCAGGGATGTTTCCTCTGAAGAAGAGAAGATTTGTGGATGGTCGCAATAGGTGCCTTTGAGTATCTGAAGGACCATCAAGTGAGAGAGTGAGTGATCATGTCTATGTGATAGGAATATGCCTTTCTTTTCTTAATCTTACTTATTTGTATTTTTAAAAACTGTATACCAGTAACATCTACTGCTTATGTAACAGTAACAAGTTTGCTGTTTGTTTTGTTTTGACAAACTGTTTCATAAAGTAAACATGTGCATATAAATATACAAAATAAGTTCCTGCACGAGAGGACTGTCATAAACGAAAAGGAGGTGCCAGGCCGGGGAGTTCTAAGATGCCACTGAGCTGGTAACCCTGGGATGTGGTTGTGAAAAGGTGAAGAGTATTTACTGAGAAATTTAAGAAAAGAGTAGGAGGGGGGATGAGAGGAGGGAGGGCAACTGAATCTCGGAGAAGCTGACTGACAGAGCTAGGAACAGCACAGGAAAGGCTAGGAACCCATGGAAGCATCTCTGCCAGGAACCGCAGCTACGAGCGGGAGAGAGAAACCAGGATTTCTTGCCACAAACCAATTGGACCTGGTTAAGCTGACTGAAGAGGTGGCTGTGATGTCAGTCAAGATACCCCCAAAGCCAAAGAGTATCTCCAAGGGCTCAGAGAAGAGAAATCTCCTTCTTCCAGAGTTCCCAGGGAGCACTCAATGCCATAATTGGTCCAGTTGGAAAATGAGATTGGGGGAAGGTGGGTGACCAGCAAGAGGAATACCAAAGGCGAAGCCCAGAAGAGAGACCTGTGGTCCAAGGCGGGGGTGGGGGGGGAGGGCAGGGGGAGGATGGGCACTGTCTGGTTCTTTTATTGGCAACTGAGTCATTCCAACTGCCTTGCGGGGGGGGGGGGGGCGGGGGGGGTGTCTCAGCCACATGACCTGTTATCCCCACTCTGCCTCACGCTCTGGTTATGAATCTGAATTATCTGAGTACAAACAGTACTCAAGAGACAGGAGAAGAACATCACCAACACAATCAGGACCGTGACTTTCCATAGATAAACCAGTTCCCGTTTTCAATGGGCTCAGTAGTGCCAAAAGCCAAAACTTAGCTTCCATGAACGTCTAGGGATGCCATTCCCATTTGCGACACAAAGATGGACGGGAAATAGTTATACTGTGGGCTAACACACTGGAAAAAATTAAAATCTTCAGGTGAATACAAAAATGTCTTAAGCTCTAGACTAGCTACTTAGAGTTTACCTTCTTCCTCCAACTGTAAAATAAAAATAAACCAGTTCACCCTTGTAGATCTCACAGGAGTGAAGAAAACAAATTAATGAAGAGGTCAATTCACCGGAAGAAAAACACACCCTAGTAAATCCACCAGAAATGTGTCACTACAGATATGCTATCTTCCAATGTTCTTCTGGGGAAAAAGTTCAAGTTGTAAGCTTGTTCTTCTAATAAATAACCCCACTGGAGAGGCTCTCCCTACGGTGACACCACTCCACAAAACACTCAGGGCAAACAAGCCGTCAGATTCCGATCTCTATGGACCTATTCAAATGTACACTTCCAATGTTTAGCATCAGTCAGCAAGGCACACACTCCACAGAACAAGAGGCTCCTAGGGCACAATCGTCCGGTTCCCAGCGGCTCTTGGTCCCATTCACAACCACCGCTCAGAGGAGAAAGGCAGATGGAGGCTTTCCGCATGCAAATCTTTGCAGCCTCAGCCTGGTGCAATTTAGGAGTGGGGTTAAGAAGCGATTAGAGGATTAATAGAGGCGTTTGTTATAATGTGAAACATGAGTCTGCTGCTCAAAAGGCTAAACTGTAGTGCTCCAAGCTAAGTGCTTAAAACTGCCCCAGGATCCTCAGGTCATGTATCCTAATCACGGATCACATTCTTTCAATCGCACATGACAAAGTTAACACTTTCCCATGTTTGGCTGGGATCACTCACAGTCGCTCGCTTGTAGCTGTGAGATCTCTTTCATGAGAATCAACACCTCCATTTGGTTTCCACATGGATGATTCTTGGAAGTTACAAAGTCTTTGAAGGGCATCTATGTTTGCCTTGAGGTCTGGTGGCGTCAGAGTTCGCGTCAACTTCACAGATGAAAACTATCTGAGCGTGATTCATCCACGCCTACAGCACTCTCACCAAAGGGAGGTCCCTGCATGTGTGGGGTTTCTGTATTTATACGGCTTATGTGTTTATGTGTAGTTAAAACAGTACTTGCCAGTTTCTGAGGTCTAAGGAATTTAAAGATGATCTATAATGCACGATCATCGGAGAATGAAATGTGGGAGAATTCATTGGGACCGTTAACCCAAAAAACTCAGTTTCTTGACCGAATCAATGTTTGTTCTATCTTGGCAGTAGGACGTCAGCTTTGCCAAAGCTTCAAACTTCTTATCTTTCTCCCCACACTTTTACTTATACCTTTAAACCATGGAGAACAGCAAGGGGCATTTGACCCAAGAGAGGTTTCACAGCCAGGAACCACCTGGCCCCTGAGTGGGTTTCTCTTCTCCATGAAAGGTTGTGGATGGAGAGGCCACGTCCCGGAATGACTTAAAAAAAATTGCTTTTCCTATAAAAGATGGTAAAACAGCTGAAAGACCTAGAGTCATTCTGAGGGGTAAGCACTGAGTCTCAGGTTGAAGATTAGGTTCTAACCAGAAGCCAGTCTGACTCTGCTAGATCACAAAACTTAAGCTGTGCTGCATGGTGTGCTATGGAGATGCACGTGTGAGCTTGAGTCAAGGGCTGGGCACTGAATCCAGGCAGAGTGAACACTCCCGAGGGGAACCTGACTTCAGATCACCTGCCTCTTGTGTTGAGGACTGCCGCTTGGCCGTGAGTCTAATTGTTCACTACTTGACAAAGCAGGTGGGAGTACATCAGAAATTGCTACAACCTCTTGAGAGCCTCCAGCTCAGTTCTTGCTCAGCAACTCCTCTCTCCGGGGGGGATCATCAGAGAGAACAGGTGTCAAACACAGAAAGTTGAAATCACTAACGTGACTCCAAAACTTACTGCAGCTCCTTAAACACTTCCCAGAGGTGCATAGTGCAGAAATGCGATACATGACGTTTCTTCACGGAAATTTTTTGAGCTTAGAAATCCTCATAGGACAGTCATTTCATTTTAGGGATGAAGAACCCAAGATCTAGGGAAGTTAGTGGTTCAGCCAGACTCTTTCTTGAATATGCTGTGCTTCCTCCTGCCCACGGAGGTCTGTTATTTCCCACCTAAACTGCTGGTCGTTCGGTTGTTTTGAACATTTAGGGACGCCACTGATGCATTCAGCTTCCCTCTAGCAAAGGTGAGGGTTCTTCCCCATCTGAGATCCCTGCCTTAATCCAGCTGCTACCTTTCTTTCCTGCTCTTCCTTTCTTGCTCCATGCCAGGGGCGACCACCCCTCTCACTTCTCTCCTTTGAAAAATTTGATAATACAAAAAATGTCGAACTCTGGTGAATTCCTCCCCAGACAATTACCAGGGACAAAAATAGTGAAATGAGAACAAGTGGGAGTGACCCAGAAGGAAAGAGAGAGTGTGCACCTGGAGAGATCACTTACTCTGGAACCGGTATGTTGAGAGGTACCATCTGGGGACAGCCAAGTCCCTCGGCTTGTGTCCTACATTGCCGAGAGGGGAAAACGAGCACTGGAAATGTAGGTACGCCCTCAATTCCAGAGAGGAGATCGGGGCTGCCAACGCCAGGGAGAGCCAAACCGCCAATCTGTGGCAAATGCGTCTCACCCACGGGTCCGAGCTACAGTGAACACCAACCCTCTGGACATATGGAGGGCTCAGCTTCCAAAGTGGCTGGACATTTTTAATCATAAAAAATGGACCTAAATCAAAACCTTGTGACCTTGAGCGTAATGGGAGCCCCAGTAACACCGTACTTGTACTGATCAAATTCGAACTTCCCGGACCTTTCTTCCTCTCCCTTATTTTCTTTCTTTGGGCAAATATTCCCTGAGTGCCTACCCTACGTGGGGCCCGCGGATCCGGCAGAGGACCCGAGGGAACAGTCACTGCTGCACGGAGCTTTCAGCCCTGGGAGGAGCAGTGATCTGAGTAGGAAGATGGGGGCCTCAGACAGGGAGGCCCGAAGGACTGGCAGGGGGATCCAACTGCAAAGCCGGGGGAAAAGCAGTGCGGGCAAAAGCAAGTGTGTGCGCAAAGACCGTGGCGGGGATGCCTGGTGTGTGCAGGGGCTGGATGAAGCTCAGTGAGGAAGACGAGACAGGCCTGGAGGGCTAGCAAGGTGGGCTGGGCCGTCAGAGGACGGGGCGGGCTGTCGGAAGAGTTCAAACGAGATCAACAATAAGCTCTGCAGGGCTCAGAGCAGAGGATTTCTCTTTCACAAAGGTCATTCTTGGGTGCGGAAAGTGGACGGTGCAGGACAGAGCTGGAAGAGGGAAACAGGAGTCTGTCGCTGAAGCTTCCGTGAAAGAAGGGCCAGTCCTGCCTGAAGGTGGGCAATGGAACAACACAGAAGAGATGTACTCCCGGTGTCATGTGAAGCCAGAACCACAGGACAGGGGTCAGACGGGATGGGAGCCGGGGACGGTGCGGGGAGCCCATGATCACTGGGACCGAGGCGGGTGCTGCCCCGCAACTAGCCGTCTCCTTCACGCTGCAGGTCCCACCATTTAGTGTCACCCCTGGACTAAGCGTATCTACTTGCCCCGGCTCCTTTAAAGAATATGATAAAGCCCACAACGGTATCAACAGCGTCATGGTCTTTGAAAACAACAATACTATTTATAAGCAATTTTTTGGAACAACTGAGCGGAATTGAGCCTGCTTCTGGCAGAGCTTTGAGGGGATACAAAGAGAAGATTTGATTCCTGCCACAAATGAGCTCTGGCCTATTAGGGGAGAGAAGGAGAGAACTGCAATTATGCTGCGGTGTGGAAAGAGAAGAGCAGAGAGAAGGGGAGACCCTGGGGTCCCGGGCACACACAAGGACACCATAAACAGGTCGCTGCCTAGGAAGGCACAGGGAACACGGGAAAGACCTCAAGGAAGAGGGGACGTCTAAGCTGAGTCTTGTAGAAGACATTCCGGGGGGCTGCTCAACAGATAAGGAGGGAAGCAGGGGCAGCTATGAAGACAAGGGGCAGAGGACGGCTTGGTTCAGGGAGGGGTAAGCGTACGCTCTGGTGTTGCTGGGGCTTGGGGTGCGGGGCTAAGAAGCGGCAGGAGATGAAGGTGCAGAGAGGCTGACAAAGAAGCCCAAGGAATCTGGACTTGATTCTGAGGACGGGAAGTCACTGGTGGGCTTTCAAAAGGGACGTGGGGTGGCCACGGGTGTCTGTGGTCTTGGGGACTGGCTGACTGGCTGGGCACCAGTGAAGAAGAGAACCCTGTAAGGAGCGCTGGTGAGGCTCCTTTATGGAGCCCACAAAAGATGCTGTTGGCTCCGGACAGGAAGTGGTAGCAGATGTGGGAGGGGAGAAGGGACGAGAGAGAGAGCAGGCACCGTTAGGCTATCCTAGGGTCCTAGTTTAAGTAATGGGCTGCTTGGTGACACCATCAAACTGGGAGCACAGGAAAGGGACACCACTTTGGAAAAGAAAATTCCTCTAGTTTTGGACACTTTTTAAGTGTCAACAGGTTTACGGCGACATCTCATTTATTCAGACTTTACCTTGTTCTAGAAAGGATTTAAACAGAGGTTACATAAATACACACAAGGTTAAAAAAAATAAATAAATATATGTGGAAAATAAAACTGGGGAAGATCAGAGGAAGCTAGGAATTAAGTGAATACCAAAAGCATGTGCTGTAAGGCTCTTAACTGTCCGAAAAACGGCTGCAAATGTTTCATGACAGGCAGCAACGAAACCACCACAACTGGTCTACTCACCTCAGGGTCCCCAAAAAACCCTCCTCTCCCCCTTAACCCCAGTTCTTTCCCTAAAGAGTACATTAGAGAAAAGTGCCCAGTGGTACGTAGGAAAGAGGACACTGTGTGATGAAATGGACAAGTCCCTCAGCAGGACCCCTGCAGTAAATCCAGCAACACGTTTCCCAGAGCTGTTCCTAACCTTCTCCAAGCTCATGGCATCAGAAAAAGCTGTTCAGAAAACCATTTCAGGTGGCCCCATATGTGAGGGTCAGCCTCAATCCAGGGACGAACTTGGGAATTTCTAGAGGGATGTTAGGACTGGCAATTCTCCCTACACACTGTTTCTCTCAACAGAATCTTTCAAAACACTGAGAAGTATGGTTACCCTGGCCGACAGATACCTGGAGAGCCGTTACCCTACGTGCCAAGCCAGAGGCTCAGAAAATGGGTTATGCTTGGGGATGTGGTGGGAAGACGAGTGACAAAGTCTGAGGACAGTTAGAAGGCCGACCCTGCCACTGCCTCCCCGGAAGCCCCCTGACGTTGTGCAGAGAAGAGGGTGCAGTGAGATGACCAGAGGCGGGATGCCATGGGGCCCGAGATGGGGGAGACAGGTCTGGTGTGGGCTTATATATCTGGACAACATCAGAGTAAGTGGGAGACGCAGGTGCATGAGAGGACTCAGGGATGGGGTATGGAGAAGCTGGAGGGAGAGGAAACCCTGGGGTGTGGGCTGCTTTTTAGGGGGCAGGCGTGAAGAGGAACCAGCAGTGAAGGAGGGAGAGAGGAAACGAGAGGGTGAAATGCTGGAAACCATCAGAGAGACTGTTTCCAGGAGGGAAAGGTTGAGTGTGTATTTACGGCAGCTGCCGTCAGTCCCTTGGCAAGTCAGCGGGTGTTTTAGTTAAGGAAATACTAGCTGTTGTAACAGATAAACCCTCCAAGTCTCAGCGGCTTAGTGCCGCGCATGTTTATTTCACCTGTGAAACATACAGTCCAGGTAGCAGCTTGGAGGTGGGGGAGGGGCCTCATAGGGAATCAGGCTGCCAGGTGTTCCACCTGCTCCGGCTCACTGCCGAGGTCACCCTCGTTTGTCAGCAACCAGTCCGCAGAACAGGGAAGAGAGGATGGGTGTGCCTAACAGTTTCCTGGGACTCGCATAAACTGCCCCAAACCTGATGCCTAAAATAACAGAAATCTACTCACTTACAGCCCTGGAGGCTAAAAGTCTGAAATAAGGTGTCAGCAGGGCCATGCTTCTTCTGAAGGCTCTAGGGGAGGACCTTTCCTTGCCTCTTCCTAGCATTCCTTGGTGTTTCTTAGCTTGTCAGTTTAACCCCAATCTTGGTCTCCATCTTCACCTGTCACCCTCCCACCATCTCTGTCTTCACATGGCCTTCTTATAAGAACACGAGCCCTTGGATTTATGGCCCACCCTAATCCAGTAAGATTTCATCTTAACTTCTACCTTCATTACATCTGCAAAGACCCCATTTCCAACTAAGGTCACATTCACAGATATGAGGGTTAGGGTTTGGACATACCTTTGGGGAGGGACACAATTAAGCCATTACAGTGTGTAAGAGGTTTTTATGGGTCAGGCCTCACCTCCGCTCACACCTCCTTGGCTGAAACTTAAAGTCACATAGCCACACCTACGCTCCCATACAGCAGTGGGGGAGGGCAGTCAATGCCCTGTGCCTGGAACAAGAGGGAGAGGGTCTGGGGAGCAGCTAGCTTGCTCTCCCATACAGCAGGGTGAGTAAGGTGGGGAAGGAAACTGTATTCCAGGGACATGGCGGGGACAGAGTCGAGGCTGTCCTGAGAGGAGAGGTGGAGCCAGGGGACGCCCATCTCGTGGGAGGATCTTGGACATGAAGGGAACTGACTGGAGGGGGACAGAGCAGTGAGGGGAAGCTTGTGTAAGACGAGACAGCTGTGAGCATGTTTTCAGGCAGAGGGGAAGAAGCCAGAAGGAAGGAGGCCAATGAAGACAGGGACGGTAGAAAGGATGGGTAGAGTCGGCTTCCCGAGGAGATGGGACCAAGAACACTAGTGGAAGAAATCAGTATATCCCTGCGCTAAACACAGCAAAGGGTAAACTCCTATGAAAAACCAAACGACGAAAGAAAAGATAGCTGGGCTTCGTCTGGCTTTGTCACCCTGCTACTCGATTTCCTTGAAGCCTCACCTGGGACACACTCATTTTGCGCAGCTCCTCGTACATTTTCAGGTAAGCATACTACACACTATGCACAACTATGCTAGGAAACCCATGAGCGCTATCGCTCTCTCCCAAGCACTACTGGACCTCTCTAGTGCCGTAAGTCTGACAGTTCTTATAGAAATGTTGGGTCAACCGGAAGGCTGCCCGTTGGCAATGTAGTTAAAAGCATAATCAATGCCTTGGCGTAAGAAACCACAGAGGCTCTGCAGGAGGGCAGTGTTTAGCTCTTCCTGGTGTGGCACTGTCACCTCCCAAAGGCTCTGGCCTCCAGACTGGCACTATTTGGGGATAAGGAGGCTGTCTGCAGATCCCAAGCTCAGGAAAAGCTAAAATGCATGTATGTGGGTGTTCCCATGTGGAACACCACTGCAGCCTTTCAAGTAGCAAATCATGATGGCCGTGACATGTACGGGAGGCCGGATGCAACATCCCACGAGACGCCACTCAGTCCTGAAGCAGAGGGCAAGAGGGTACCGCTGCCCACTCACCAGCACAGCCAACCTTGTGGCCTAAACAAACTCAGCCTGCTTGAGAGGCTGCTCGTAAGCTGAATAATTAAATATCCCTTCTGCAACACAGCACGAAGGTTGGTTTGTTGGGTCCATTTTATTTGACATTTATTCAATGTCTTCTACAGGTAAAAGCAGCGCATGAAAAGTATGGTGTTGAAAGCACAGTACTGCATGGTGGTTTTCAACAACTCAATGGAAAACCCAAAGGGACGGTTGACGGGGGAGAAAAATCAGGTTAACAATAATAATTATCATTACAGTAATAAGAACAAACATTTATTGAACGTGTACTAGATGCCAGGAACTCTGCTTAGCATTTTACACACTTATGATCGTTCTACCAACCTTATTAGAGATAAGGTCTTTTATTATCTCCATTTCACTGTTAAGGGAGCAAAGGCACAGAGAGGTTGGGAACTTTGTTCAAGGTCACACAGCAGTATGATAAGTGGCAGAGCTAGGACCAGAACCCAGCCAGGCTGTCTCCAGAGTCTGTTCTATTAAACACTATATATAGCCTGCTCTACCATACATGTTCTTATCTCTTTTATTCATTGGGCTTGTGTTAGACTTTACCTAAATGAAGAGTATGAAAAGTGCATAATACAGTCTAGCTATTTTTTTAGATGACCTACTAACATTGAGAGCCGGAGCAGCCCGTTTGGAAGAGGGACCATATGTCCTTGAAATACTGGTGGCAATTATCATTATGACCTGCCAGCTCAGATTCACAAAGAATGAGGCAGAGAGGGGAGGAAAAAAACAATACATAAACTCTGACACAGAAAAGGACCAAAATGGGGGGTGGGGGGATGGGGAGCCAGTAGAGAGATGAAATCAGTGTGAAAATTAATTGCATGAATCCAATTTTTGCAGGCAGGCCGCGTGGCCCACGGTAGGGAATGAGTTCCCCCTCTGCAACCTCAAAAGCCTCTTGCTTGCCTGGAAGAGAAAAGCTAAGCATCCAAGCGCTGAACGCCAAGCTCAGCCCGAGGCAGAGGGTCAGGCAGGCTCGGGGTCTAGCAGCTCGACTGAGGGCACGTGAGGGCTTCTGTGCCACTGAGCTCCCCGGGAAGCATGACCTTGACTTCACAGCTGAGTCTTGCAAGAAAAAAAAAAGTGTTTGTCTGTCAAATGCTTAAGAGCCTGGAGGCTTTTTAAACGGCTTTGCTGAAAAAGGACTTTTCTGTGTTACTTAGAGACAACTATTGCTTGCCAAAAACACTAGGATAAAAAAAAAAAATCATAAAACTTGAGAGCTGGAAAGAATATTACAGGCTGCCTAGTGTGCCCCCAAACTACCTAGAGCATCATTTAAACTTGATAGACACCCCCCAACCCCACCCAACACTGGTCTTATAAGAGGATGCTGGCTCGAATTGTTCTAGATCTAATTTGGTAAGAACAGAGTTCTCGAGTCCAGCGCTAATACTTGGCAGCAGTATTGACTAAGATGCGTCTTACTCCACAGTGGAGTCCTAAAACACCTCGGGAACGCTATCCAAAAAGTCCGTAACTCACACTTTTAAATCAAAAGTTAACGCAGCCCTTTCATATTCATGTCTATACTGCAGTGCAAAAAGTATTTTACCTTGCGCCATTTTAAAATTATAAACTGAGATATATTAAAGAGGCAAACACTATTTACAGTATGAGTAGTAACAGCAATAAGAAAGTATTGAAAATCAATATTAATAACTAACATCTATTAAATGCTTTCCATACGGCAGACAGGCACTTGTCTAAACACTTCAAAAGCAATCAATCAGCATGTAATGTTTAATGCTTTTGCAGTCATTATATGTTTTACTTCTTTATTTTATTGATTACCAGTCTCCCCCTACCCCTACCCTGCCCCTCCTCCAAATGCAAGCTCCACGAGGACAGACGTTTTCGTCCCATCATTAACTAACTAAGTATCTAGTTCCTTGAATAGTGCCTGGAGAACAGTGGACATGCAAATACTTTTTGAATTAATTAATTCATTGAATCCTCACAGGACTCTGTGAGATAGGGATTGTTATAATTCCTATTTTACAGATGAGGTAACACACCCAGAATGGTTAAATAACTTGTTCAAGATCACACAGGAAGTGATGGAGCTGGAATTCAAACTCAGGCTGCCTGGCTCCAAACTCTGCCCTTATAACCAATATCTAGCGTTTCTGACTCTTCTGTTTTAACACACGCAATAGCTAACATGAACTGAGTGCTTACTAGGTACCGGCACATAAGATGAATGTCTTATGTGCACTCTCTCATTTAATATAACAGTTCCACGAAGGGGGTTATTATTATTTTAATCACATAGATGAGCCAACTTCGTCTTAGAGGAATCCTATACTTTGCCCTACGTCAGACTGTAAGTTGTGCAACTGGAATCCCAACTCCAGCCCACGTGAGCTCCAAGCGCGCATGCTTAATCACCAGGCCATTCTGTGTCCTGAATCGTCCTCCAGCCAGAGACCCACACGTACCTTTGAGGTATGGGTCTGCTTAGCCACTCTCCGAAAATCTTATTTTAGATTTACATCTAATGTTCCATTTCATATTATCATTTTTTTTCATAACCCACATCAATCTGGGGTTATTCACACAAACGATGACAGAGTCAAAGAGCAGTGCCACCCATCTGAGGCACGAAGCTGGCCTGAATCAGAGCCTGAACGCAAACCATACCAAGCTGTGACCCGAGGAGAAAACGCCCCGCTCCCTCGGGAGGAAGGGGCGCTGGCTGCTCCTTGAGATCTGTGATGCCATGGACACCTAAAGAGGGATTCTGGAAAAGTGTTTCCCTTGGGGGCAGGGGACCAGAGGGATGAGTCAAAGGGAACCTGGATGGGTGGGAAGAGTAAAGGGTGGAAACATGAAACCCAGTCAGCTTGACCGGCTCTGCTAGCAGAGTGGCAGGCAGTGTCAGAAGTGGTGGTGGTGGGCTTCCGTGGTGGCGCAGTGGTTAAGAATCCACCTGCAATGCAGGGGACACAGGTTCGAGCCCTGGTCCGGGAAGATCCCACATGCCACAGAGCAACTAAACCTGTGTGCCACAACTACTGAGCCTGCGCTCTAGAGCCGTGAGCCACAGCTACTGAGCCCGTGTGCCACAACTACCGAAGCACACGGGAGCCCGTGGAGCGGCTGGGCCCGTGAGCCACGGCCGGTGAGCCTGCGCGTCTGGAGCCTGTGCTCCGCAACAGGAGAGGCCACAACAGTGAGAGGCCTGTGTAACGCAAAGAAAAAAAATAAATAAAAATCAAAAATACAACAAAGGGACACAGGAGAGTCAGCTTCTGGTTTGGAGGGCACGATGCAACACTAAGGGAAAGGTGGTGCCCACTGTTTAGGTCCACAGGCTGCCGCTAGGCTGTGAGCTGCTAGTTCAGAGTAAGAGGCAAGTTAAGCTTTGAGAAATGCTCAGTGTTAATATCCGGGTGGCAGACATGGCGCTAGACCCAGGAATCAGGGCCTCTGAGGGCCTGAAGGACGTGGAGGTCAGCACTGGACAGTCTCAAAGCTACCAGGAGCCCGGGATCTGGGGGGACCCCTGCAGGACTGTTCTCAGGGTTCCCATCAGGGCTGGCAGAGGTGGCAAGTGAAAAGCTTCTTTGAGTCGTCTCATCTGTCTTCTGGCATCTAAGCCAACAAGACAGGGGGAAAATGGATCAGGGCCTCAGGGGTACAGGGAGCTGCCTGGCCAGGTCAGGCGCTGGCTGGATGTTAATTTAACGGTCACAGATTTCAGAGCTGGAAGACACCTCTGAGATCAGAGGTGTCTTAACAAGATCTTTTTAACGGCTTGTTTTCAAAGCAGGGAGCTGAGGCTCTGAGAGTCATGTGAATTTTCAACCATTCCACACTCTGGGAAAGGGCTGGAGCTTCTCTTCCTGCCTCTGGGCTCCCAGCCCAGCGCTCTCTCTCCTACTGCCTCACTGAAGCAACCCAGGGCGACACGGGACACTTGTGCTCTTTCATCTCAATAATGCTTGAAAATTTCAACCAACAAGAAAACGAAGTAATCTTCACAACTCCCTAAGATAGCTAGTGGCTCAGCAAACTGCTAATGGAGAGGAATAGTAGGGCAGGAGTATTATTTGATTTTAGAAAGGGCTGATCTTGCTGAGTAGAAACTAAAAAGAATCTTGGAAGGGAAGAGGTGGGGTCGCACAAAACCTGGGTTCTAATTCTATCCCTGCTGCCAGCTACCTGTGGGAACTTGAGAAGGGCAACTTGTCTGGGCCTCATTTTCCTTACCAGCAAAAAAGAAGATTTTGACTAGACCAGTGGTTCCCAGAGTGGTCACACCAGAATCACCTGGAGTGCTTTTTTTTTTTTTTTTTTTTTTTGCGGTACGCGGGCCTCTCACTGTTGTGGCCTCTCCCGTTGCGGAGCACAGGCTCCAGACGCGCAGGCTCAGCGGCCATGGCTCACGGGCCCAGCCACTCCGCGGCATGTGGGATCCTCCCGGACCGGGGCACGAACCCGCGTCCCCTGCATCTGCAGGCGGACTCTCAACCACTGCGCCACCAGGGAAGCCCTGGAGTGCTTTTAAAATAAAGACTCCCAGCCCCACCTTCAGTGATTCTGGTTCAGTAAGCCTGAAAATAGAGGACTGACCATTTTTATTAAAAAACAAACAAATAAATAAATCTCCCACGTGGGTACACGGATTGGGTCCATGTACTCTCGGCATTGGATCGACAGAGACAGGGAGATACACATATATGTGATTAAAATGTGATTACGGCAATTGCAGAATTTAAGTAGTAGGGATACAGGAGTGCACCGTGAGACTCTCAACTTTTCTGTGTGTTTTTAAATTTTCACAATAAAATGTTGAAAACAGAGCAAATAAAAAAGTGGAAAAATTCCCCAGGTGATTCTGATGTGCAAGCAAGTCTGGCATTTCTGGTCCAGGTCACCAACCTTCAGACCAAGTTTAGGTGGCTTTCGTGTCCCACAGAGCAGCCCCGAGCACCACCTTGGGAAAGAGGAGCCAGTGTAAGCGCTCAACCTGGTCCCAGATGTCGGTTGGAATGGCTCCCACCTTTAGCTGTTTTTATAAATTGGGAATGTGCATGAGATTCTACTAGAAAACAGACACACAACGGTTCCATTGCTTTTTTACGAAAGTGTATATACCACTCTAGAAGACAGTCTTTAAGGCCTTGCGTAGATTCAACTGTTTATGAATTTACAGAATTACTTAGGGTTTCATGTGCAAGATGGAATGAAGGTTTTAAAACTAGAGCCAGGGAGGGCTTCCCTGGTGGTGCAGTGGTTGCGAGTCCGCCTGCCGATGCAGGGGACACGGGTTCATGCCCCGGTTCGGGAAGATCCCACATGCCGCGGAGCGGCTGGGCCCGTGAGCCATGGCCGCTGAGACTGCGCGTCCGGAGCCTGTGCTCCGCAACAGGAGAGGCCACAACAGTGAGAGGCCCGCGTACTGCAAAAAAAAAAAAAAAAACACTAGAGCCAGGGAAATGGCTCAGTTATTTGAAGAGTCAAACTAGAAACCGGGTTCGTTGACAGTGCCTGGGCCCTGCCGGCACCTCCCTGCTTCACCCCTACCCATCTCTTACTCTGTACATTTCTCTCCCATCCTCATCTACTAAAAGGCACATTCCTGGCTCAAAGGCCTTTGCTATTTTGTCCGCCAGCACGCATTCCCCCAATATCTGCTCAGCTCCTGCCTTACCTCCTTCAGACCTTTACTCAAAAGCCTTTTCCTCAGTGATGCTTTCACTGGTTTCCCATCTGAAACTACAACCCCACCTGTAACTACTGAGCCCTTCTCCTGTCCTATTTTTTCTCTCTAGCAATCATCACCATCTAGCGTACTCAACATTTCACTATTCGCCTTGCTTACTACCTGTTTTGCCGACGAGTCTGTAAGCCCCATGAGGGCAGGGGGTTTTGTTTATGCCTACGACAGTGCAGGCACCACGAAGAGGTGGGGACTCAACACAGATCTGGTGAATGAAGGAATGCCCACCTGCCGTACTCGGTCCCTGTGCCTTACACACGGTATCTCTGACCTGCATGGGGTCCTGAAGAGTTGGAACCAGCCCCTTCCACAGCAGGAAAGCTGAGATGTTGTCTGAAAGGGTGAGGTCTGGCTCTTGTAAACCCCAGTATCCCAGGCTCATCCCACTTCACCATGCGGTATCACCACAACACCAGCTCTCTTCCAGGGGATGACACCTCCCTTCCTCCCTTCCCGCCACTAACAGCCAAACCACCTTTGGTCCTGGGGAGTCTGCGGACTTGCTCACACAAGCGAGGGCAAAGTTGAAGGTTAAATGCCCATCTTGTCCAGTGAACTCCCCGGAGCCAACTAACTACCAGATAACCATACACTGCACCCCAAGAGGGACTGCTCAGTGAATAGAAACACCCTGTCATGACACATGAAAGATGTACATATGCCATTTCCTACTGATAACAGTTCAATGAGGCTCACAGTTAACAAAAACGAGTAGTGTCCCACTACAAACATCCGTACTACAAATGACCCCATCGCCAACCAAGTTTTCAAGCACTATTCACAACCACGACAGGGACCCCATGGAATAATAAAACAAGTGGGTCCACCTGCATAGCTCCGTAGCAACGGATTTTGACCTGTGAAGTACCCTCATGTCATTGTCATTCTTGAAGTCAAAGAACATAATCCCATGTGTGCTAGTTTCCCCCTTTAACCCAAGGCAGCCTCCACTCATTAAAGCTGAGGGCTTATCCCAACACCTGCACTTACCCTTCACACTGCATTACTTTGGGTCTCTGACTGTATAATACACACACAATGAATTGGACAAGTTTAACATAAATAAACTTAAGATGGATTGAGACATATTTATAAATGATCCATCTATAGTCATTATTTCGACTCTATTAAGGATAACATCAAGAAGAGGAGATGTGCCCAAATAAAACACTGAAGAACTGCAGGTTTACAGCAGAAAAGAGGCTACACTCTTAAACTGAACTGGTATGTCACTTAAAAACCTCAACAACATAACTAAGAATTTAAAAATAACCTCAAAGGAACAGAAGGTGTTAAGACAGCACTACAGTCATATCCTACCTGCTTAATACAACCTTTCTTCTTTAGCATGAAATGAGTACTGCTTTCTATGATGAACTTTCTAAAGACAAATATTTGGTATGCTGTTTACTTGTAGGCTTTTTTATGATTCAAATGTGTTTTTCTGCAAGATGAAAGTGGATCTTAGTGAGACAGCTATTTCTTCACTGCCTGACAATTTAAGCTGAACTTACTGCAGCTCTTTTAAAACTGACAATGACAGAATTAAAGTAACAAAAGAGATCATTGGTTTGGGGGCTTTAAAGATGACATCCACGCTTCATCAGGTCCATGGGAAAAAAAAGTAACAACGATGAATAAAGACACCATCACTTATTAAACCTAATGTGAGTTCCCTTCTCAATGCCCAGTGGCTGAAACTTCCAAAATGTTGATCAAAAAAAATTCCCTTGGGCCTGAAGACGTAATTTATAGACTACTACATTTCCCAGGAGTCTTGTTTCTCAGGATGGCCATGAACCTGAATTCTAGCCAGCGGGAAGCATGCAGATGTGATGTGTGCCTCTTCTAGGCCGGGGCCATTAAAACCTTTCCTGAGGGGTCCCTCCATGCTCTTGCTGGGGAGATGCCCCCAGTGACCTTGGAAGCCAAGTGTAAAGATGACAGACCTCCTTCATCCTAGGTGCCTGCATGCCTGAAAGAGACAAAGCCACTGCTTTTCTAGGCCAGTGAATTTGAGGGCCTATTGTTTCCGCACTCAGCCTACCAGATAGCCCATCATACAGCAGGAAATATTTGTACCTTTCCTTATACAAAGCATGAGATTAAACTCTTATAAAAAGAAGGAAAAATGAAAACAGTCACAGTATTTTTTAGATACTCCTAAAGTCAAAGAAACCGAGTGCTTAATGGGGACCCTGAAAAATCAAATTATTTAGTCCCACATCCTTGCCAGGTAGCTATACAGTGAGCACACATACTTCTCTAAGAGAGAACCTACTGTTTTCTGTGTCAGCTCACTGCCTCTCTGGACAGCTCTCGCTGAGCTCGTATTGAGTACGCTAACGATAACAGCAGTTCAGTGTTACAACGAGCCGTTACTGCGGCCCCGGCCCTGTGCTAAGAGCCTTCCGCTCACCTGCTCATCTAATCCTCACCTGGGAAGTGGATACTCTCACCATCTTCATTTACAGATGATAAAACTGAGGCAAAGAAAACATGAGATTGGCCAAGATCATGTACAACTAGAAGTAGTAGAGCCAAGATTCAACCCAGGCAGCCTGCTCTTAACCACCACCCTGTCCTCCTGTGGCTGTCACCTCTGTCCCAGACTCATGGAGAGCAAGCCTTACCACTCCGCCCCATATCTGACAAATACCTAAGGATCTCTTTCACAGCAACACAAGTTATCTTTTCACACGGCTGAAAACACTCTAGATTGTTTGAGTTTTGCTTGATTTTTCTTTTTTTTTCAATTTTACTGAAGTATAGTTGATTTACAATGTGTGTTAATTTGTTTGAGTTTTTCTCATTCCTCCCAACATGGTTCCAACCCCCTTCACCACTCAGGTTTCTCTTTGGACGGCTACTGCTCATTCATGCCCCGGCTGAACTGTGTCACCTAGAGAGGAACGTCATGTGTAAGATGAGACTAATAATAGTACTTCCCCCACAGGGTTGGTGTGAGGATGAGCTAGGTTATTCAGGTAAAGCCCTAGAAACTAGAAACAGTGCTTAGGACAAAGTAAGCCAACCCAAACCATTAGTTATTACTTGCTTTACACTGCAAATGCTGCAGCCTATGATTACATTAGGTTCTAGTGTCTACATCACACTACTGACCAGACTGAATTTACTGTCCACTTAAATACATTTTTAAGTGTTTTGTCTTTTTTGTTTTGTTTTGTTTTGTTTTTTACCATTGATAAGCTTCAATCCTTGATTCTGCTATTCTGCTAGATGACCCCGCCCCACCCTCAAAAGATGTTACACTTTACCTTGACTGTGGTTAAACTTCCCCCGGTTAGGTTTAGTTCACCTTCCCAGGCACTAAAGGTATTTTTGAATCTTGCTAGTTCATCTTTCTTGGTTTTACATCATCAGCAAATTAGATGGTTAGGTGTTGAAAATTTTGGTGTAGGCTAGAATGGCCCACAGATAAAGCCTTGGGGCTCTCCACTAGAAAGTTCCTTCCTGTCACTGAGCCACTGTTTCCTATCTTAGCAGCCAGGGATAGATAAGGTCACTCTCTTGACCACAATCATCTCATGCCAATGTTTGTTAAGTGCAAAGACTCCATTTCCACCAAGTCCATGAGACTCCCCAGCCCAGCCCCTCAGTGGGCTAGGAGCAAAGGGGGGTTGCTAAGAGCATACTTGGTTGGGAGAGGGAACCACAGCAAGAACTACACTCTCCCAGGGGCCCAACAAGGGACCAAAAGTCCACACAGGAGCACATGTGACCCATTTCAGATAAGGGAGCTATAGCCTGCTGCACAGTGGGATGGGGGCTTCAGAACCTCCCAGCAGTCAGCGGGCGTCTGAGATGAAGAGCTAGATCATGCAAGAAATCCTTACCCCAGCTCCCACTTTTCGAAGAAATGGACCTGCGTTCTACCATATGAGGATGGCAAGAAGGAATCTGCAGACAGCTCACAGTGGTGCAGGCGGGGCCCCTCCACCTGTGTGGGACAGCACTGCGGCGGAAACATCGCCACAGAAGCTCCCCTGCGTGTGGCATGTGGCTGCAGTGGAGGCTGATAGATGCTTGACAGTGTTCGAAGTTTGATGCTTTAGGCTCAGGCCAGGAACAGCTATGATTTTTATACCCTGAGGACAGACTGGCTCCTTCCTGGCTCCTCAGACTTTAAAGCAGTGGTTCTTCCATACAGCAAAATCACCTGGAGGGTTGCTCTACCACAGAGCGCTGGGTCCCATCCCTGGGTTTCTGATCTAGTAGGTCAGGGGTAGAGCCCTAGGATTTGCTTTTCTAACAAAAATTTACCTTTTTAACAGTTGCTACTGCTGCTGGTTTGGGGACCACACTTTGAGAACCACTGATTTAGGGCAAGGGGTGTCAGAAAGAAGGTTGAAAAAAATCCAAGGGGAAGAGAAAAGGAGGAAATCGAGAGAGAGAAGGGCCTCTATAGTGCCCTCTGCGTTGACAGCGAGTGGCTTGATAGGAAAAGTAAAGACTGTTTTGAGCCATCACGGGGTCTCCACATCTTTGCATGTATTTGTAATCATCTGATAGCAATATTTTCTTTCTGCTAGTCGCTTCTGCAGGTTATGGGTATAGCTAAGGGATTATGTAAATATATACTAAAAAGATGGGCGAGGTGGGGGTACATGAAAAAAAGGGCCAAACAACACCTCAACTTTCATAGTAGAGAATGGTGGTAAATTATGGTTTCTTTCTGTTCCATTTTTCAGACATTTGTCAAAGAAAGTGAGAGTTGTGGTGAACTTAATGTAGTCGATGGAGGAAGATGAAATCTATTCTGAACTCAGAGGAAGGCTACTATCAAAGAAACAGCTCCCTGGCAGGTGTGGACAGATGAACCACTTGTTAGCAATAAGCAGGTTCAGAAAGGTTCTCTGCTGGCCACTGATATCCATGCTCATAAAAAGAAATGAACTGTTTTTTGCATTTCCTTGGGTTGGAAGCAGTTACACAGTTTCATTATCTTACCACTAGTAAAGGGGCGAAGTGTGAGATGTGTAATTGGTTTTCAATCTAGAAGTGTAAGTCTTGTTTAATACCTAGCTCCTATCCGCAAGAAAATTCAGACTTGGCCAGAGGAATTCACCTGTGAATGCATATGGAAAGCTTTAACTTACATGAGGGTAAATTCTGAAAAACTGAAAACGAGGAAAAGTGAAATAAAAGAAAACCATCCTGGCTGGTAGTACTGGCTTTGTTTCAAGGATGATCTGTGGACCGCTTTTTATACAGAGCTGCTTCACAGACACATTGAACCTTTGCAGCCTTTTCCTAGGAGAATCCTCAAAAAGATGGCCCTGTATTCCATGGACTCCTGTCACTCATCTTGAAAAAGTCTACATACCCTTGGCTGACAGAGAAATGGTAAGCAAGACAAAATGGGGGTCCGAATTCATGGCAGTTATCATTTATAAGACAGAATTCCAGAAGATCCAGAAAATGCTAATGTTATTCTGATTACCATCAAAATGAAAATGCAAAATTTAACAGGTTCTCAGAGAACCCTGGGACCTTTGGAAGGGAATGGCAGCCCTCAGTTTGAGGAAGGGCCATTGCCTATATCATAACTGAATAAATTGGACCACCCAAAGCTTACATGCTTCATGACTGGAGTGCATTTAAAATAGCTTCTAAATGCAACCATCCCCTCAGCTACACCCCATAAACCATTTTATGTGAGATTAGAGATGCCATTGATCATAAGGTATGTCATTACTTTACATGCAAACAGTAAAGAAAAAATGTTAGTTAGAAACTGTTCACTTTGGAGACATTCAAATGTGAAAAACAAAAACACCGCGTGAGTCTCAGCATGGATGGGACATCCCAGGGTACAGGGCATTGACTGAGAACTTGGTGCTCTGACTTTCATTCGTGAGAGGGATGGCAGCCCTGTTCCTTAGTAGCTGTGGGACCTTGGGCAAATCCCTTCACCTCAATGTGCTTCAGTACATTTACCTGATATGAACAATGCCTACTTCTCACTAAATTGCTGAGAGAACTAAATATGATTGTCTTCTAGAGTATTTAACATGTACCTAGCACTTATTATCTGTCTTATCGCTGCTGTTACTTCAATCTGGCAAGAGCGGAATCATGAACTTAACAAATCTTAAATGGTCTTCTTTACTCTAAAGGAGTTCACCTAGTCTCAGTTGCCAAACCTTTAGACACTGTTTGAAATAAGTGGTAATGGCTTTGCCTCCTCAGTGCCTTAGCGCTCCAGAAATAAAATGAAATTATCTTCCAAAATGCAGTCAAAGCACCTTCTTAAACTGAAGAATCACTCAGGGCCCGAAGGAGTGGATGACTCAAATACAACGGGTGACAGTTTACACATTGTGCTGCAGGACATCTGCATGCCACCAGTTCATTTTTGCTTGAAGTGAAAAAGCCGCCCACCATCTGCTTCTTGCCTAGTCCCTTATGATCCCCTAGGTGTTGAGTTGGCTGCTTTCGACTGGGAAAAATAAAGCAACTGGCTGCATGAAGTAGTTCTCTCACGACCCTCTGTGGCTGGTTACCTCGGGTGCGGAGGGGAGGGCAAGGCTGTCCCAGGCCGTACCACCTGGCATCACTATGGACCATCCCACACCGAGGGTGGTCCTTGACTCAGTAAGCCACATAGACCATCAGGAAGCTTCTTGTGAAGACAACCCCCAAGCACACGTGCCCCTGATGGTAAATCAGATGACTCACAGCTCATGAAGCAGCTTAAAAAACAGTTCCGAGATTGGTTCAAGATGGTGGAATAGAAGGACGTGCTCTCACTCCCTTTTGAGAGAGCACCAGAATCACAGCTAACTGCTGAAGGATCATCGACAGGAAGACCCTGGAACTCACCAAAAAAGATACCCCACATCCAAAGACAAAGGAGAAGCCACAATGAGACGGTAGGAGGGGTGCAATCACAATAAAATCAAATCCCATAACTGCTGGGTGGGTGACTCACAAACTGGAGAACACTTATACCACAGAAGTCCACCCACTGGAGTAAAGGTTCTGAGCCCCACGTCAGGCTTTCCAACCTGGGGGTCCGGCAACGGGAGGAGGAATTCCTAGAGAATCAGACTTTGAAGGCTAGCGGGATTTCATTGCAGGACTTCGACATTGCAGGACTGGGGGAAACAGAGACTCCACTCTTGGAGGGCACACACAAAGTAGTGTGTGCATCGGGACCCAGGGGAAGGAGCAGTGACCTCAAGGGAGACTGAACCAGACCTACCTGTTAGTGTTGGAGGGTCTCCTGCAGACCCGGGTGGTGGCTGTGTCTCACCGTGAGGACAAGGACACTGGCAGCAGAAGTTCTGGGAAGTACTCCTTGCCGAGAGCCCTCCCAGAGTCTGCCATTACCCCACCAAAGAGCCTGGGTAGGCTCCAGTGTTGGGTCACCTCAGGCCAAACAACCAACAGGGAGAGAACTCAGCCCAGCCATCAGCAGACAAGGGGATTAAAGTTTTACTGAGCTCCGCCCACCAGAGCAACACCCAGCTCTACCCACCACCAGTCCCTCCCATCAGGAAACTTGCACAAGCCTCTTAGATAGCCTCATCTACCAGAGGGCAGACAGCAGAAGCAAGAAGAAATACAATCCTGCAGCCTGTGGAACAAAAGCCACATTCACAGAAAGATAGATAAGATGGAAAGGCAGAGGGTTATGTACCAGATGAAGGAACAAGATAAAACCCCAGAAAAACAACTAAATGAATTGGAGATAGGCAACCTTCCAGAAAAAGAATTCAGAATAATGATAGTGAAGATGATCCAGGACCTCAGAAAAAGAATGGAAGCAAAGATCGAGAAGACGCAAGAAATGTTTAACAAAGATGGAGAAGAATTAAAGAACAAACAAACAAAGATGAATAATACAATAACTGCAATGAAAAATACACTAGAAGGAATCAACAGCAGAATAACTGAGGCAGAAGAACGGATAAGTGACCTAGAAGACAGAATGGTGGAATTCACTGCTGAAGAACAGAATAAAGAAAAAAGAATGAAAAGAAACGAAGACAGCCTAAGAGACCTCTGGGACAACATTAACAACATTTGCATTATAGGTGTTCCCAAAGGAGAAGAGAGAAAGGACCAGAGAAATTATTTAAAGAGATTATAGTCTAAAACTTCCCTAACCTGGGAAAGGAAATAGCCACCCAAGTCCAGGAAGTGCAGAGACTCCCAGGCAGGATAAACCCAAGGAGAAACACACCAAAACACACAGTAATCAAACTGACAAAAATTAAAGACAACGAAAAATTACTGAAAGCAACAAGGGAAAAACGACAAATAACACACAAGTGAACTCCCAGAAGGTTAACAGCTGATTTCTCACCAGAAACTCTACATGCCAGAAGGGAGTGGCATGACATATTTAAAGTGATGAAAGGGAAGAACCTACAACCAAGATTACTCTACCTGGCAAGGATCACATTCAGATTCGATGGAGAAATCAAAAGTTTACAGACAAGCAAAAGCTAAGAGAATTCAGCACCATCAAACCAGCTCTACAATAAATGCTAAAGGAACTTCTCTGAGTGGGAAACACAAGAGGAGAAAAAGATCTACAAAAACAAACCCATAACAATTAAGAAAATGGTAATAGGAACATATATATCGATAATTACCTTAAACATGAATGGATTAAATGCTCCAACCAAAGGACAATGGCTCACTGAATACATACAAAAACAACACCCATCTATATGCTGTCTACAAGAGACTCACATCAGACCTAGGGACACATACAGACTGAAAGTGAGGGGATGGAAAAAGATATTCCATGCAAATGGAAATCAAAAGAAAGCTGGAGTAGCAATTCTCACATCAGACAAAATAGACTTTAAAACAAAGACTATTAGAAGAAACAAAGAAGGACACTACATAATGATCAAAGGATCAATCCAAGAAGAAGATATAACAATTTTAAATATCTATGCACCCAACATAGGAACACCTCAATACATAAGGCAACTGCTAACAGCTATAAAGGAGAAAATCGACAGTAACACAATAATAGTGGGGGACTTTAACACCTCCCTTACACCAATGGACAGATCATCAAAACAGAAAATTAATAAGGAAACACAAGCTTTAAATGACAAAATAGACCAGAAAGATTTAATTGATATTTATAGGACATTCCATCCAAAAACAGCAGATTACATTTTCTTCTCAAGTGTGCACAGAACATTCTCCAGGACAGATCACATCTTGGGTCACAAATCAAGCCTCAGTAAATTTAAGAAAACTGAAATCATATCAAGTATCTTTTCTGACCGCAATGCAATGAGATTAGAAATCAATTACAGGGAAAAACATGCAAAACACACAAACACATGGAGGCTAAACAATACATTACTAAATAACCAAGAGATCACTGAAGAAATCAAAGAGGAAATCAAAAAATACCTAGAGACAAATGACAATGAAAACACAATGATCCAAAACCTATGGGATGCAGCAAAAGCAGTTCTAAGAGGGAAGTTTATAGCAATACAATGCTACCTCAAGAAACAAGAAAACTCTCAAATAAACAATCTAACCTTACACCTAAAGGAACTAGAGAAAGAAGAACAAAAACCCAAAGTTAGCAGAAGGAAAGAAATCATAAAGATCAGAGCAGAAATAAATGAAATAGAAACAAAGAAAACAATAGCAAAGATCAATAAAACTAAAAGCTGGTTCTTTGAGAAGATAAACAAAATTGATAAACCATTACCTAGACTCATCAACAGAAGGAGGGAGAGGACTTAAATCAATAGAATTAGAAATGAAAATGGAGAACTTACAACAGACACCACAGAAATACAAAGCGTCCTAAGAGGCTACTACAAGCAACTCTATGCCAATAAAATGGACAACCTGGAAGAAATGGAGAAATTCTTAGAAAGGTATAACCTTCCAAGAGTGAACCAGGAAGAAATAGAAAATATGAACAGATCAATCACAAGTAATGAAACTGAAACTGTAATTAAAAATCTTCCAACAAACAAAAGGCCAGGACCAGATAGCTTCACAGGTGAATTCTATAAAACATTTAGAGAGGAGCTAACACACATCTTCTCAAACTCTTCCAAAAAACTGCAGAGGAAGGAACACTCCCAAACTCATTCTATGAGGCCACCATCACCCTGATAGCAAAACCTGATAAAGATACTACAAAAAAAGAAAATTACAGACCAATATCACTGATGAACATAGATGCAAAAATCCTCAACAAAATACTAGCCAACAGAATCCAACAACACATTAAAAGGATCATACACCATGATCAAGTGGGATTTATCCCAGGGATGCAAGGATTCTTCAATATACACAAATCAATCAATGTGATACACCATATAAACAAATTGAAGAATAAAAACTATACGATCATCTGAATAGATGCAGAAAAAGCTTTTGACAAAATTCAACACCAATTTACGATAAAAACTCTCCAGAAAGTGGGCACAGAGGGAACCTACCTCAACATAATAAAAGCTATATACGACAAACCCACAGTAAATATCATACTCAATGGTGAAAAACTGAAAGCATTTCCTCTAAGATCAGGAACAAGACAAAGATGTCCATTCTCGCCACTCTCATTCAACATAGTTTTGGAAGTCCTAGCCACAGCAGTCAGAGAAGAAAAAGGAACACAAATTGGAAAAGAAGAAGTAAAACTGTGACTGTTTGCAGATGGCATGATACTATACATAGATAATCCTAAGATGCCACCAGAAATCTACTAGAGTGAATCAATGAATTTGGTAAAGTGGCAGGATACAAAATTAATGCACAGAAATCTCTTGCATTCCTATACAGTGATGATGAAAAATCTGAAAGAGGAATTAAGGAAAGAACCCCATTTACCACTGCAACAAAAAGAATAAAATACCTAGGAATAAACCTACCTAGGGAGACAAAAGACCTGTATGTAGAAAACTGTAAGACACTGATGAAAGAAATTAAAGATGATACAAACAGATGGAGAGCTATATCATGCTCTTGGATTGGAAGAATCAATACTGTGAAAATGACTATACTACCCAAAGCAATCTAAAGATTCAATGCAATCCCTATCAAATTACCAGTGGCCTTTTTTACAGAACTAGAAGAAAAAAATCTTAAAATTTGTATGGAGACACAAAAGACCCCGAATAGCCAAAGCAGTCTTGAGGGAAAAAAACGGAGCTGTAGGAATCAGACTCCCTGACTTCAGACTATACTACAAAACTACAGTAAGCAAGACAATATGGTACTGGCACAAAAACAGAAATACAGATCAATGGAATAGGATAGAAAGCCCAGAGATAAGCCCATGCACCTATGGTCAACTAATCTATGACAAAGGAGGCAAGGATATACAATGGAGAAAGGATAGTCTCTTCAATAAGTGGTGCTGGGAAAACTGAACAGCTACATGCAAAAGAATGCAATTAGAACACTCCCTAACACCATACATAAAAATAAGCTCCAAATGGAGTAGAGACCTAAATGTAAGACTGGACACTATAAAACTCTTAGAGGAAAACAAAGGAAGAACACTCTTTGACATAAATCACAGCAAGATCTTTTTTGGTCCACCTCCTAGAGTAATGGAAATGAAAACAAAAATAAACAAATGGGACCTAATGAAACTTAAAAGCTTTTGCAAAGCAAAGGAAACTACAAACAAGACGAAAAGACAACCCTCAGATGGGAGAAAATATTCGCAAACAAATCAACGGACAAAGGATTAATTTCCAAATTATATAAACAGTGCATGCAGCTCAACATTAAGAAAAACAACCAAATCCAAAAATGGGCAGAAGAACCTAAATAGACATCTCTCCAAAGAAGACATACAGATGGCCAAGAAGCACGTGAAAAGCTGCTCAACATCACTCATTATTAGAGAAATGCAAATCAAAACTACAATGAGGTAGCACCTCACACCAGTTAGAATGGGCATCATCAGAAAATCTACAAACAACAAATGCTGGAGAGGGTGTGGAGAAAAGGGAACCCTCTTGCACTGTTGGTGGGAATGTAAATTGATACAGCCACTATGGAGGACAGTATGAAGGGTCCTTAAAATACTAAAAATAGAATTACCATATGACCCAGCAATCCCACTACTCGGCATATGCCCAGAGAAAACCATAATTCAAGAAGACACATGCACATCAATGTTCATTGCAGCACTACTTACAATAGCCAGGACATGGAAGCAACCTAAATGCCCATCGACAGATGAATGGATAAAGAAGGTGTGGTACATATATATAAAGGAATATTACTCAGCCATAGAAAGGAATGAAATTGGGTCATTTGTAGAGATATGGGTGCATCTAGAGACTGTCATACAAAGTGAAGTAAGTTAGAAAGAGAAAAACAAGTATCGTATATTAACGCATATATGTGGAACCTAGAAAAGTGGTACAGATGAACTGGTTTGCAGGGCAGAAATAGAGACACAGTTGTAGAGAACAAACGTATGGACACCAAGTGGGGGCAAGTGGCGGGGGGTGGGGGGGGATGAACTGGGAGTTTGGGATTGACATATATACACTGATATGTATAAAATGGATAACTAATAAGAGCCTGCTGTATAAAACAATAAAAATTTAAAAAAAAAAAAAACAGTTCCTGACCACCAGTAGTTTCCAAATCAAACCAGTGCAAAGGTTCTTTTTTCCTAAGTGTAAATAATTATGGGGTAGTGATCCTATGACAAAGATTCGCTTCACTCTCAAAATTGTCAAGATTTAAAGCAAACAGATGGGCAGCCAATATCTGACAGTAAAGAAGAAAAATTAGCAATTAATCAGGGCTCTGTTGTCAGAATTCTCTGCTGGCCTGACCATTTGTTTAAACTGAGCCCTTGGATTCACGACTACTTGTCCATAAGTCATAATGGACCTACATTTACGTAGGTCTGATAAAAAATCACTTAGCTGCTGTTTCTTGGGAAGAACTGAATATATTTGTAAACACAAACACCTATGTTATTAGTATATAAACTAGGCAGTGATCCTACATAAGGTGATATCAAATATGTATTGTTCATACAAGAGCTGAAAATACACTAACTCATAAGCGTCCTACAAGTTTTTTGGACAGTGCACACAATACAAACTCATATTGCTCTTACGTTTCTACATGACATATGACCCATAAGTGAACAGCAAACCCAACCCGTCAGCAGTGAAACCCCAAATTCATATCTGGATACTGGGGCCAGAATACTACAAATGTCATTAAGCTGATTAGGTTCTAGAGATGCTGTTTTCTCATAAAATAATCTGTGTAGTTGGTGGGGAGGGGGGTGTGCTTTACAGCTTTAATAAGGACAAAAGCACCTGTTCAGCTTTTCAAATTAGGAATAGCATGTAAAACATCATACTTCTGTGGACACTTAGAAACACAGGAACTTCAGTTACTTGACAATTTCAAAAACTGACTCTAAGAAAGATAAAATAACCAAAAGACCAACCTTTAGAGCACCACTTTACTTTCCCCAAGTGTCACACCTCATAGTGACAATCTTTAGAATGCCAGAATGTTTAGAAATTAATATTTAGTCCAATATCACCATTTTTATAGATGAGGAAATCAAGATCTGGCCTAGGCACTGGCACTTAAAAGGGGGGGGGGGGTGGGACGCAAGGTCCTGAACAGGGCACTGAGCTTCTGGGAAGTAGGGCTGAAGCCCTGGCTGGCTGGGGAGGCAGCTCTGTCAGGGAGCTCAGAGCTTTGAAGGAAACTGTGCTCAAAAACGCGGACAGGGCGTTGGGGAGGAGTTGCTTCTCTGAAAGGCATAATCCAACATAAAGAGATTCTGGGCATGGAAGTTGGGTTACCTTCCGAGCCTGGGGTCCTCTGGTGAAAGATGCTTCCCTGGGACGAGGGGCGGGAACAAAGCACTCGGTCACCACCTTCATCACTGGAAGGGCCAGGGAAGCAAACTCTTTTCGAAAAACACGGAACCAGACATCAAGACTAAAGGTGAATATGAGTGCAAAAGCTGTATCATCGATTCGGTTTTACACAGAACAGAAAGGAATCATCCCCTGACTTGCACATCTGTCTCCAGCAAACTCAAGATCCAGAAGTGAACAAGGGCTCAGAGGCCGGCTCCTCAGTGTGTACCTTACAAGGCCCTGGGAGATGATGATTCCTATTTTCAAGATGCTCCAACCCTGGGGAGGGCACGAGGGGCAGCAGATGTGCTGGTGATTTTCTGCTTGCCCCCCACCCTGGAGATGCAATCTTGGCCTGTGTCTGTGCCCTGGCTGACCAACCTCTCTGACCCTCATTCCAGCCAGGCTCATCCAATGGGAGGCCCTGGTAGGAGAAAGCGGGATAGGAAGAAGGAGAAGTCGGAGTATTTCCTCCCATTCTCTCCTGTGGCCCCTGCCTAGGGGCCCTCATCTGTGGCCCCCTCTCCTGGGCTTAGCTGTAGCATTTCCTCCCTGGACCCTGCAGGCCTAGGGGGCTTCACTGCCCTCCTGGTCTCAATGCTCCTAGCCGGTCCCCTTTCACTCCTTCATTCAGTTGATCCATGTGAGTTGGAGTCTGTCTCCTGCCAGGACCACTAGGGAATAGAAGCCATGAAATAAACATGGCATCTTATACTCACTTCCACTTACTTGGAAAAATTTTATATTGAAACTGAGAGAGCAGAACAGAAATCCACATAAACCTTAAAAATAAACAGACCTTCCAAAATCTTCAAACTCCAAATACTGCTGCGTTGGCAGGTCACAGTCCTTTGGTCTCCAGGATCTTTAGTGGCAAGACAGGGAGAGGACGCTTAACTAGGTTGACTGGAAACTCCCTCAGGCTCTCCTGCTCTCTGGAATTCACTGATTGCCTGAGGGAGTCAGGGAAGGGGAGGGTCCGACCTCAGGAGAGGGCTAGACCAAGCAGAGATGTTGAGAAGAGGCACGTGACCCAGAGGAAGAAGCTGGAGGAATGACAGCATCTTTAGACCACAGCCCGTGTAGGGAAATCACTCATCCTCTGAGGACATCACGATTAGAGTCCAGTACTTTGACTGCTTTCAGAATAGAGTCGGCCTTTGGCAAAAAGTCCTGCTAGAAGGCCAACGTATTTTGTTACTCAAGGGGCGGAGAAATGTATAATCCATGTTACAACACTTTTCACAAAGTCTGTGAAAATTAATTTAATATCGACTAAATAACAGATGTGGCCATACCTAAAGTGAGCACGTATCAGTCATTTAAAAGAAGATTAAAACACAAGTCTATCTGATTTCTGGTAATACTGGATAAAGTAAGGGTTAACCACCATCTCTTGCCCCAAATTCCTCTCAGTTGAACCCAGAAGAGAGGAAAATGCAGGCTGTAGGGGCACATGCGTAAAAGGAGACACTCCTGGGCTTCTGGGAGGGGACACAGGGCAAAGTTACCGAGTAGAAAACGAACTAGCTGGAGAGTCCTCCCCGGGCCCCTCCAAACACCCATTTCATTCAAATCCCTTTCCTCCCTCCTCGTCTCTCTCAAATATTATGTCCCTGCTAATAAGCTTTCATCGAAAATCAGGTTCTGAAGTCAAAAAACATTTGGACACTACTGGTTTAGGTTAAACACAAGTGTGTATATATATATATATATATATATATATATACACACACACACACACACACACACACACACACACACGTGAACTGCTACTACAGACAAGTAAGGAGAAGACCACCCATATCTTTTAATACCTTCCTGATGAGTCTTCTTAAATGCACTCTTATCCAGATATACAAGGCTTATCTTTCTCAATATCTAATCCCAAGCAGGATTATTTTATTTCTAAGCATTTAACTTTTTTAAAAAGATTAAAAAATTAAAGGAAGGCATTGAACTTTAGGAAGAACCAGAGGGCTCATCTGCTTACCTGCTGTCCCCAGCATTTGCTACGTACAGCTTCCCCAAAAGGCAAATCACGATGAGGGCTGTGCAACCACCAGATATACTGTATGAACTCCTCTCTCGTTCGATTTGTAGATCCTGGAGAAGAAGACAAAGTTAGTACTGGACTGTACAGGAACAAAGACTGTCTTAGCCTTGCTCCCTCGACACAGCCCTAAGATCTGAGTACGACTCGAAGAAGGGACAAGAAAATCTTTAGTACTGGCTTTCTATCAACTGACAAGCATTTCTGGAGAGGACACTGGCATAAAACGGTCGCCTACCAGACCATGTGCGGACCAGAGACAGGAAACAAGGGAAGGCAAACAGATCTAATCAGACAAAAATGAGAAGAATTAAACCAATTGTATTTAATACATATCATGGCTTACGGAAAATTCAGTCTTTGTATGGACAGCCTGAGCTGCTGTGGAAAACAGATGAGAGGCTAATAATGTCGAGTGCTTGGACCTGATCAATGTTTTTAACCCCAAAGTCTCCAGTAAATAAATTCCTTTACAGCTAGACGAGACAGGTGACTTGAAGGACTGTGTCCTCAATTCAACTTGGCAGGAGTCCACCCCCGTCTTACTGATCAAAGATAGAAGCTTCTGAACTCTGAACTAACGTCCTCTTCCCAAGGCCACTAATTCACAAGAGGGACACACACGCATAGTATCAGCCAGCCGTCAGTGAGCACTTCCTCTGTGTCAGGCAGTGCGAGAAGCACTTTACATATAGAATCGCATCTCATCCTCACAACTGTAACATTCACCTCACTGTTCAGATGCAGACAAGTGGGGAACTTGCCCATATTTACCCTGCTGGAGTCTGGATTCCAATTGGGGTCTCCTCCTCTAAAGCCTAGTATCTATTACCTGCCACCTAATGAGGTCTCTCCAAGGAAATTAAAAATAGAACCACATTCCTGTGGACAGAGATGCATCATCCTCCAGACAGATGTCTGTGTGAAACGCTGTGTCAGTGACAGAAGCCAGGGTTCCTTGACCTCAGACAAATGAGAGTCGTTAGGAAAATAAACCGAATGCTGGCCAAAATAATGGCAAATGTTCTCATCGCCATCTATTGTTGGGGCCAAGGAAGAAAGGACGAGGGTGGGGTACAGAAGAGCAGGAAACGGTGCTCTGGCTGATTCTGAGGCTGCTGTCGGCTGACCCAGGGCCAGGGCCCGTTTGTGATGCTTAGAAACCCACAGAATTAGAACTCAGCTGCTTCAGCCAGCCTCCTGATGGGAAGCGGAGATAATTCAGTAATCCAGCATTTATCGGCAGCTGCCGTGCTCCAGAGGCCAGAGGCGGTAACACAAAGTCAGAGAAATCACCAAGGAGAAGCTGGAAACAGGAGAAGAGCCCGAGCTTTGAAAACAGATTAAGAACACAGTATCGGTCAAAATGTAAGGAGGGGAAAAGTACGAAGACAAGACCTGGGAGAAACTAACACACTGGGAATGAACTGAGTAAAGGTTAAGGGCCGGTGGAGGGGGGGGGGGAGGGGGGGCGGGGAAGCTGAGGAACCATCGGGAGGGGTAAGAATGAGTGTACTATATGGGACGTGATGGTTTAGAAGCAGGTGAAGAAAAATTCCAAAAAGGGGTTGAGTGAATGACAACATCAAGTATTGCAGACGGGTCAAGCACGAGGACCACCCCCAAAGACCACAATGAATTTTAAAAATTTATTTACAATCTCTGTATAAATTAGCTTAAAGGGGCTGTCATGAGGATTAAATTAGACGGCGTAGATGAGGGGCTTCGGAGACCAGCTAGATTCTCCCCACAGCCTGGATCCCATGACTGAGAGCAGAGACCTTTCTTGCTCAGTGCTAGAGCCTCAACACCCATGTTGGGCCAAGTAAAACGTGATTTAATAAATATCTATTCAATGGGCAAATAAAGAAATACATTATAAAACGCCTGGGTTTCCAATTATCTCCCCACCATTTTACCTCTGCCTTAACACGAGACATGTGTCCCACCATTCATAAGTGAAAAGCTTACAACATGCATAAACACTCACTGAGATAATAATTAAGCAGGAACCCAGGCTTCCAATAACACGCAGTCAATTGACAGGAATGAATGAATGGTTCTTAGAACCCAAGCAGGGATGGCAGGAGGCTGGAGGGTGACACGGGAGGAGGGACACACGTCAGCAGGGAAAGACCGTCACAAGAAAATGAAAGACGGGAAAGAAAACATCAGGACGTCAGAAGTTCCGTCTGTTGAACCTCCAAACAGTGCATCAAAACAGAACCAACAACCCTATTCACAAAGGAGTTTGCGGGTAGGTTTATGCAATTTTTTTGCATTTAAATAAATAAAATAAAGTTGATATTATGATAGATATATATTTCATCACATTAATACAGAAACTGGTATATAAAGCCCACACTCAATACTAACATTTTTAATACACTGGAAAGAACTGCTCTAGCTACAGAAACTATCCTTTCACATCCAGAATCACTATTTGTTTGAATACCTAAAGTCTGAATGAAAGGCAGTTTTGAGTAAAAATCCTTTAAGCACCCAACTGCTTACGGACTGGAGTGTGAATGATGCTTGACAGACTTAAACCATTGGTGCGATCCAAAAAGTAGAGTCCACGTGAAAGAGCCGCCCACGTCAAAGAATTCCTCTGGGACTCAGACAAACAAGTTTATTCTGCATCGTAGGTGCCTTACTTATCATGGTTTACATCACCAGAAAATCTGATTATAAAATTATTTCATCTTTTAAAAAAATATCAAGATAGAGTGTTTGACAAAGCTTTTCTGCTACAGCAGAGTTCACATTTGCCTTTCATTTGGGGGAAACATTCCAGTTAGCCTGCCCATTGAATGCCTTGTTATGACATTAATAGCGTGAGTCAGTATTTTTTTCTAATTGATTTCATCATTTCTTTCATCTTTTCCTACCTTCCCTCTGCAGTTCCCCCAGCATAAGGAATGCAAATTTGGCAACATTTCCACATAAACAGTGGACCAAAGTCTAGCTATTTTTTATACAAGAAACTCTGCTAACAGGCTCATGCTTTCATCACCTCCCGCCTCTGCGTGCTAATAGACATATGCATGTGCGCTCAGACGCACACTTTAATTACATGTGTGCTCTCTGGGATCACAGTGAAAGGATTTGAAAGATGTGTTTCCACAGACTTCATCCGCCCTGTAGGATTCACTGACATGAAAATACGCTCTTTTATTTCTTCTTCTAAAACTGGGTGTAACTAGAACATATTCTAAAAATAATTGCTTCCCCCTCCCCTCCCTAGAAGACAAAATAGCACATTTTTTTCCTACACCACCTACTCCTCTTTAAAAGATGCTTCACAAAATCTTAGTACTAAAAGGAACATTAAAGGACCATCTGGGTGGTCCTTCTACTACCAGATCAAACGTGATAAATGAAGTCAATAAAGATATATTTACTGTTGAATTAACTACCTAATTTCTTCCAACTCTTAACTTTTCCAGTTAGCTTAAGCTTCTCACACTCTACATTTAAAAAAAATTTAAAAATGTACCCCTCAAGAAGTTTGGGTACTTTTTTCAAAAGATTAAGGAAATCATGAAAAACTGCCCACTGCTTGTGCTAAACAGAGACCGATTTAGAATATCTCCCCCATTTTAGCTGCCACGAACCTCAAGACATAAGTCTAGAATAAATTACCAGCAAAACACATGCACATACTATCATTCCTTTTCCAGTATGATCTAAAAGGATCAACTTAAGTGACTCAGAAGATTCCATTAACAAGATAATTGATTTATCTGTTCAATCAAGAGTCCCTCTCAAGGCTGCTTTCTACCTAGCAGAACTGATTTATCCTGTGTTGCATCTGTCTAAATATTACATTTAAGCAAGGATTATCTCTAAATCAAAGAATGGATCCAATTTTTAAGACTTGGGATTGTATTTTGCTCCTTTTTGTTGCAAGGAAGAATGAGAGCAGTGAAGGGAAAAAAGAATGTGTGTGAAAGGAGACTAATTCAGCAGGAAAGAATTGCAAGAAAGAAAATATATTTTTCGGGATCACTGTAATTTGGTTCTAAAGTCCCACAGATGACGCAGTTCCAGGATCATTGTTTGTTTCCTACCAATTTCAGGTCGCAAAAGGAAAGCAATATCAAACACCAGATGGCAGCGAGTGTTGGGCGGTTTCAATAGGACCTGGCACCTCCCCCTAGCTGGGTTAAAACATGGTTATGAGCACATTGCTAATAGCGTCAGTCACAAATAATAAGATTCTGCATGGTTTTAGTATCTGGGCCTGATTTCGGTTTATTCTGAGAAGCCAATCTGTCAGCCAGGCAACGGGGAAGGGACAAACCAGCGCTGCCTAATATCGCCACCTGCTGGCTGTTGGTGGAATCACATGCTCATTCCTTCTCGGAAGAACTTCCTGTTCTACTAAAAACAAAGACAAAACAAAAGCAAAAACAAAAAGCCTCTAGCTTAAATACAGACAGACCAATAGGTCCACTTACCATTACTATTCTAATTCTCAAAACCATTAAAATTTATAAACTATAAATTAGCTTTGCATTCGTCCTCCTTTTTCTCCATCGTGTCACCATATGGTTTTTACCGACAAAGCCAAGCTGTGTGGTATTTCCAACCATTTACTCAGTGACAGTAAGATGTATGCTGGTTTTACAAGTTAAAATGTTGCCATTTTTCTCCCTTCATAACAATCAAACCTCCAAAACATTCTTCACTGTAGCGAGGAATCTATACCCACACTGAAAAGGAAATAGGACAGAATTTTGAGATCCTCCTGCCTGTGTCTATAACTCAATTCCTGTAGGTAAAAAAGGTCATCACTGCTGACTTGCTTCTGATTCCTAGGAGGGCAAAGGTCTCCTGCAACTATACCAACAATGGAAGTGACTTCTTACATGACTCCCCTGTTTTTGGAGGGTATGGAAGTAGGAAGGAGACTGACATCAGGACTTAGAAGACATTTATCTTCTTCGTATCTGTCATCTTGAGCCAAGCGACCACCTAAACCTAACAGGTGACAAAACTTAGCTGCAGAAGTAGGCATTGTTACAAAGTGTAGTTGGGAAGCAGAAATGAAGTCAGTCAGAAAGTTCCTGAGATCCTGGTCCTCTTGGAAGCGAGGGTTCATTTTCCACGGTGGACACAGGAGGAGCTGGCCATGCAGCCTTCACTCCGAAGGGAGATCCAAGATGAGATACAATACGGGACCACAGGGCAGACCCACTTCTGCCAGCATGGATCAGAGGCCCGTGGTCAGAGGTCACCTCCTCACAAGCCACGTACTGTGCCAGACAACCCCAGGATCAAAGAGAAGAGGAAAAACAGTGCCTTCAAAGAGGCTCACAGTATTTGATGAAACTTACCATCTCCTCTGGTCCACAGCGTTTCCCCCCCACTTCTGTTAGTCTTTATTTTTCGATGGGTACCTACTTTTTCCTAGAAATAGGTACTATTTATTCTGGTCTGCTGTTTCTGAATCTTTTTATCCAATTTTCTCTTTCAGATAGATATGAACATTTCACTTAATGTCACTCAGAACATTAAAACAAATGAGATACTATCTATCTCTGTGTTCGTATAATGTGACGACAAATACCCCCAGATACAAAATCCAATGTTTTCCTTCTAGACCCCCATGGTGTCTAGAAGAATGCTGGTTATAAAATATAAGCAATTGAGGGCTTCCCTGGTGGTGCAGTGGTGGAGAGTCCGCCTGCCGATGCAGGGGACATGGGCTTGTGCCCCGGTCCGGGAAGATCCCACATGCCGCGGAGCGGCTGGGCCCGTGAGCCATGGCCGCTGAGCCTGTGCGTCCGGAGCCTGTGCTCCACAACGGGAGAGGCCACAACAGTGAGAGGCCCGCGTACCGCAAAAAAAAAAAAAAAATATATATATATATATATATATATATATATATATATATATATATATAAGTAATTGAGAAGGGCACTGGTGGGAGGTGGGGAGAGAGGAATGACCTCTGATTCTACTTTGCTGAACTGTCGTAAATAAGGCAAAACCCCAAACGAAAGGCAAGTTTTGCCTTTAAAGATATTATGTTACATTCCGAATCTCAGGAGGGATAGCTGCCAATATGTCATCAGTGTGGCAAATTTGAGGCTTAGATGCTAGGCATGGGGAATTTTTAGGGATTGAAAGTGCAGGAGAAAGCAGGAGAGCCACAAAGCTGAAATGACTGAATCTTATTCAATATTGAGTTTTCCTACTACAGGGGATCAGAATGGCATAAAACCTGCAATACCTAAAGAACACCTAGAAAGTTAGAAAGTAGCTGGCTGTTGTGAGGAAAAAAATTAAGAATGGCCGGGAGATTCCAAACCTGCTCCCCTCGGAAAGGTCTAAAGGAGGAACCACCAAGGTCAGGCCAACAGAATAAGGAAATCAGCTGTGTGTTGAGCATTTCAAACCAAAGTTTACCTTTAAACGCTGACTCTCAAAACCTAATAGCGAGAAAGGGTGGAAAGAAAAAGTATTTTTTATGAGTTGACAATGGCCTTCCGTAGTAGTATGCTGTATAATTTCTCTGTTGTAAGTTCTGAAGCTCAACCCAAGCTATTTAATGGCTAAGTCAGGCACTTTTCTGTGACGCTGGAGTAGATTTTTCCTGAAGTCCCTGATGAAGCAAAGAAAAAAACTAGAGCATCTCTATAATTAGGGTAAACATATGACATCATCCAGACAGGGACACTTTTGAGAGTAAAAGGGGACAGTATTAATAACTATTCTGGGCCAACAGGCATCAGCTGGCTCAGTCCCCAGCCGTGCAGGAGGCAGGGCCACACTGCCAAGAACCAGGAGAACCAAGGAATGATGAGTATTCTCCCTTAATAAGTCCAAGCACATGGTGCAAAGCCCAGGTAGCAGGCACGCTGGGGGCTAGACAGACAATCTGGGAAAAACGTTAAGTGTGAAGAAGAAGCTATAGGGTGGGGTGGATTAGAAAACAACAGAATGGCTTACGGCCCAAAATCCATATTACAGCACAGCAAGTCATCCACAGGCTGGTTACAGATGGCCTCTCCAAGTCCCCTTACAGCATCCCTGCCCTTGAAATCTGCATCTAACCATGGTGGACGTCAGCTCGCTGCCTTCGGCCCATCTGGGTTCTCTCCGTGATGTGGGTCTTCACACAAACGGCTGTCTCTGCCCAGAGCACTCTCCCAGCTCCCACGTTCTGTCTGCTTTCTCCCTACTCTCTGACAGCACTGCTTCTCCAGGGAACCCTACTTCATCTCTTTATCAGATTCCTACCTACTCTGCATTTCTTCTCTCGAGGCCCTTCCCATTTATAGTTTATCTGTTTAATATCTGTCTTTGCCTAGTTTCTTCCATGCTTTTTTCCCAGCTAGCCCTGGCTTAGAGTTAGTTCTCAACCAATATTTATGGATTGAATGAATTACACAAGAAAGCGAAGTGATCTTTTCGCTGGCAACCAAGTGTCCAAGAAAGATTTCTGGTAATGAATCAGCTAGTGAAAAGTTATTAAAAATTTAAAAAACAAGAGTGGGGCTCTTTACTAAGTATGTTTCTGAATGAGCCTCTCAAGTACAGTAGGTGCTAGGAACCCTGCACCATTAATGGGCAGAAACAGTCTGAGATCGCTGTGGAGGCTTGACTCAATGTGACATTGGCCTCTAGTGGATGAAGTGGAGAATACAGCAGTGCGAAGTAAAAGATACCTCATAGTACTAGCAATTACCGAAGGAAATAAAAAAGCCAAAATTTCTTCTGCTTTTTTCACTTCTATCATGTAAACTGACTTCTTCTCCCATTAGGGGGAAGGTCCACTGTCAAATTGTTACCTCAATTCAATATTTAGCTTTCTGAGAATCTATGTTTAGAAACAGCTATTCGCATCAGAGCCTCCATGATAGAGGGAGATTTTTATACCAAGCCCAAGGAGGAGTCCATTTTTCTAACCTTGATTCCTTTTTTTCCTAAATAATCTTTTCTTGCCTCCTGGTGTTTTTCTTGGGATTGAAGGCTACCAGATACTCCTGACATGGAGGTGCATTTTAAACCACCTGCTACTCAAAAGGGTAAATATGTGACAAGGAGAGAAACGCTGGAACCAAAGAAGAAATGAGCTAAAGTGAGGAGAGACTGCAAATTAGAGGCATGAGTATATGAACAATTCTCTGCCTTGTAAACAAATCAGATGATGCTGTTTAATATTATTTACTTTTCTCCTCTCATTAGCACTCAACCTGACATCGTGAGATCCTGGAATGTGCACGGGGTGTACATTCAATTCCGCAGAGATGCATCTAGCTGCTCCTGCTCTACCTAAGAGCTTGTCATCACTTTTTAATCTCCAAGTTATAAGGACACTACTGCCCACTCACCTTACTCTAGTCCTTATAACATCTCTACATATCTCCTGCTGTATCTGCATACAGGATGCTGCTCAGGAGAGAAAATCTTTGGAACCCAAATAGTTGCCTCAGTATAAGTGAGCTCAAGGGGGTGGCACAGAAGAGACCTTCCATGTGCATTCTCACCAGGCAGAGGGACAAGCAGGGGACACCGGGAGGGCAGCTTAGTGTGTTCTCAGGAGGGAGGCTGAATCCCCTGATCAGATATATTCAAATTTAAATGTACAAACAAATCCACGTTCCCAAGTAAAACAAAGAATTCTTGGATACTGGCTCCCACTTGCTTTAAGCAGTGGGAACCACACTGCCAATCATGGGAAAACAGCTGTTCTCAGATTAGATCTGTACAGCAAGCGTACTTCTGAACACTTTACTAAAAGCTCCATTTCCCCAAACACCTGGAATTCGTGTACATACGTGTAAAACAGATGGCAACCGAGCTCACAGTTTCAATTAAGTTCAATCCTACCAGCTGGCATCCCTAAGAGTTGGCAGAAAGAGAAGCAATACACGTCCATTTAATAAGCCTATCACCTCACTCACTATCCCGCTTCCATCTTCTTTTACACCTTTGCCGGCACTGGAGGCTAGAACTCTCTTGCTGCCCACTTCTTTTGAGAATGGAAGCCCTGCTATAAAAGGAGAAGACGGAGGGGACCATGCAGCAAGTGGACAGGTCAGAGACATGCCCTTCCAGGGAACTTTCTAAGAAACAAGTATGTGGCTTAAGTGACCACCCGGGCCCCTGCTGCCCTAGAGTCTTCAGTGATACCTACCATTTCCTTGAATGCGCTTTCAAGAGCCCCGATGACGAGGCACTCGTGCGGGATCTTCTTCTCGGTGAAGAAGCGCGTGGGCGGGGTGCTGGGGGAGCCGGGGGCGCCCACCCCTCCGCGGAGCGAGGCCGCGCGGGTCAGAGTCCGGCTGTTCGCGGGTGTGTGGTCGGGCTCCTCGCCCAGGCAGGTGGGCGGCAGCACGGCCGAGTTCTTCAGGATCTCCACGATGTCCTGCAGCTGCTCCGTGACGTGGTGCTGCAGCAGGCGGGATGCCACCACAGCAGCCCCGGACCCCGCGTGACCGTCAAACAGCGACCAGTAGTGGCAGGAAATGCCTTCTGATTCCTGCGGGAGGAGGGCGACAAGGAAGAGTGAGAAACGCAGTGGCCACTGCCCCAGGGTGAGGGCGTGACACCTCCAGGGGTCAGCGCGTCCATCTGGTTGTCTGTCTGCAAACAACGGGGTCAAAACCGAGCAAAACACTTAGGGAAGGGTCCCCAGATTCATCGCTGATGTTACCACCACCCCAGGGAGAAAGTGGTCCCTGCCTGTCCACCCAGGGCAGGAGTCCAAGTCACCACCCCCTCAGTTGGGGTGAGATCTACTTTAATTTGATGTGCAGAAGTGAGAGGTAAAACTCCATGCAAACAGGTAGGTCTTTACAGTTTTAACAGCTAACCCCTCACCTCCCTTCTGCTGCAACCCCCAAGCAGGTTTGACCTGGAGTCTCTGGAAGAAGTTAGGTCTTTTTTACAGATTCTTCAAGGGGAGATAAATAGACCCATTTTCACCTCATAGGGCTTTTATACTCTCAGATAATTGCCCCATCTGCTTATGTCTACATCCTGAATTTGTAGAACATGTTTTTCCCTTGAACACCCAGTCTAGTCCACCCTTCACAAGATGCAGTCAACTCAAATCTCCTCTTCATGTTTCCTACTCCCCTCAGTTTTCCAGCTGTCACTCAGCATCTTGGCTTCCTCTTCCTACCCTAAAGCTACGTGCAGCCCATGTTCCCTCATCTACCACAGATCTTGTACCTGCTGGTTGATTCTGAGACTATTTCAAGATGAACACTTTTAAAAACCATGTTTGAATCACATATGCCTAAGATGTTAGTAGCTATAGGGGGGAAAAAAAAGCAGCTCAATTATGGTGTAGCTAGAGGGATAAGATATTAAATACTGAGATTAAATAGGTAAGGTGCATATAACATCCACTACTGACAACTAGGCTTATCTAGCCTGCAGCAATAAATGTTGAATTCTTTTTTTTTAGTTGAAGCCATTATATAAAGTTCTTTTGGTCTATCTTACTTTTTTAATTGAAAGTATTTGACCTATAACATTGTATAAATTTAAGGTGTACAACATGCTTATTTGATACATTTATATATTGTGATATAGTTGTCATCATAGCAATAGCTAGCATCTCTATAATTGTGGTTTTTTGTGGTTAGAATAATTAAGATCTAATCTCCTATCAAGTTTGATTATTATAATACAATATTGTTGTCTATGTTATGTTTACTGTACTGTGCATTATATCTCTAGGACTTTTTTACTACTCCTTGCAAGTTTGTCCTTTTACCCAACATTTCTCCTTATCCCCCCCACCCTCCAGTCCCTGGTAACCACCATTTTGGTCCATCTTAGAATGATGCTGGAAGATACTGTGTACTTAGGGTGACATATGCCATTACTCTATTTATGCCCTTTAAAACTTTGTTTTTACTCGATTCTGTGCTAGATGCTTAGAGATAAAATAGTCTTTTTTTTGTTTTTTTGTCAACAAATATTTACTGAGCACTCTTTCTGTGACAGGCACAAAAGTAGGCAGTGGGGATGAAAGACTAGATGAAAGATACAGAGACAGGGTCTGATTTTAAGAATCCAGTGGAGGAGACAGACACTGATCAAATAATCACACAAGTAAATGTAAGATCATAATTCTGGTGAGGGGACAAAGTGCTGTGAGGCCAGCCTGCAAAGGGGCATATTGGAGGCTTCCTGAGCACATGAGGACCAGGCTGAGGACCACTGGAAATTCACAAGATAAAGAGGGGAAAGGAGGGAACACCAGGCAGCAGCAACAGCAGGTGCAAAGGTTCCATGGTAGAAGGTGTGTGATGGTCAAGAGGAGACTGGACCATGGCCATGTGGCTGAATAGGGGACAGAGGCAGGAAAGGAGGGAGATGACATGAGACTGGAGAAGGAGGTAGTAGTTGGACCACTCAGTCCTTCCAAGACTTATGAAGGATCTTGGCTTTAGCTTAAGAGTAACAGAAAGCCATTGATTGAAGTGGGAGTTAGAAAATTGATTTGTATTTTTAAAAGATTTGTATTTTTAAATCATTTTTATTTGTATTTTTAAAAGATCATTCAAGCTAAAGGTGAGAAGATGGCGGTGGGAAGACGCAGAGTTCGCGTCACCCCACAACTGCCAGATGCTGGTGGGGAACCCCGATGCCCAAGGAGATGGGAAGAACCCCCAATCGAACCGGTAGGACATGGGGGGACTGAAGGGGGAGGAGAAGTGGAGGCTGGACAGGACTGGTGCCCCTGAGGTGTGTCTGAGAGCGGGGAGGGGTTCTGG
The DNA here is from genome assembly GCF_949774975.1 of Lagenorhynchus albirostris. Lineage (NCBI taxonomy): Eukaryota > Metazoa > Chordata > Mammalia > Artiodactyla > Delphinidae > Lagenorhynchus > Lagenorhynchus albirostris. The sequence continues at coordinate 53,377,067 of NC_083105.1, read as the reverse complement.
GAGCCCTCCAGTGCCTGGAGGGACCCTCACGGGCTTGGATCAGGGTGGAGCGGACCCAGCGTTTCCCCTGCCCAACTGGCTGGGGAAGTCTGCCCAACTCTCAGGCCGGGTCCTGTGCCCTCAGAAGTCCCCTCTGGACCGGGTCCTGGGGGCATAGCAGAGAGGCCGGGAGAGAACAGGAGAGGCAGGTGGAGGGGCCCTCTGGGACCCAAGGAGCAGGAGAGGAGCAGAGGACGTTTGCCCCACCCACTTGGGCCCAGGGAGCCTGCTGAGCTCCTAGGCTGGTCCCCCGCCCTCCAAAGCCCCCTCCAGGCCGCATAGGCCCTGGGGGCATAAGAGGGAGGCCAGGAAGACCAGGAGAGATAGGTGGGAGGGGACCTCTGGGACCGGAGGAGCAGGAGACGAAGGCATTTGCCCCACCCACTCGAGCCCAGGAAGCCTGCTGGGCTCCCAGGTGAGGTCCCCTGCCCTCTGAGACCAGAGGCAGGAGGCAAGCCTGGGCCCCTTCTGTTGAGGCTAAGCCCCACCCCCACAGTTCCCAGGGCCTTTTCCAGCCCTGTGGGTCCTAAGCATAGGCCCCGCCCACCACCCAAATCTCTCCCTTGCTTAGGCCCCGCCCTCCACAGCCAAGGCCTTTTCCACCTCATTTTTTTTTTTTCTCCTCCTCTTTTTTACTACTGTGGTTCTGTTTTACCTTCCGGTTGTTATTTCATCTACATTTTTATTTTTATATTTTTTCTAACATATCTGTCAGTTTCCTCATCTAACTTTATTTTTTACTTTGTTATTGTTCTCCTTTTTTTTTTCTCTTTTGCCACCCTGTGCAGCTTGCGGCATCTTGGTTCATGAGCCAGGGGTTGGGCCAAAGCTCCTGCGGTGGGAGCTCTAAGTCTGAACCACTGGACTAACAGACCCCAGGGAATATTCATCGGAGTGAGGTCTCCCAGAGGTCCTCATCTCAGCACCAAGACCCAGTTCTAACCAATAGCCTACAAACTCCAGTATTGGAAGCCTCAGGCCCAACAGCCAGTAAGATAGGGACACAATCCCACTCATTAAAAAACGTAAAAAAAAAAAAAAAAAAAAGGGACAGCAAAAAAACATGTCACCAGTTGAAGGAGCAAGGTAAAAACCTATAAGACCAAATAAATGAAGAGGAAATATGCAATCTACCTGAAAAAGAATTCAGAGTAATGATGGTAAAGATGATCCAGAATGTTGGAAATAGAATGGAGGCATGGATTGAGAAAATACAAGAAATGTTTAACAAAGATCTAGAAGAACTAAAGAACAAACAAACAGAGATGAACCACACAATAACTGAAATGAAAAACATACTAGAAGGAATCAATAACAGAATAACTGGGGCAGAAGAACGAATAAGTGACCTGGAAGACAAAATGGTGGAAATAACTGCTGAGGAGCAGTTATAAAGGAAAAAGAATGAAAAGAATTGAAGACAATCTCAGAGACCTCTGGGACAACACTAAATGCACCAACATTCGAATTATAGGGGTCCCAGAAGAAGAAGAGAAAAAGAAAGGGTCGGAGAACCTGCTGTATAGAAAATTTTTTTTTTATAGTTTTTATTTATTTATTTTTATTGCAGTACGCGGGCCTTGCACCACCAGGGAAGCCCATGCTGTATAGAAAATTTTTAATGTAAATTTAAAAAAAAGAAAAAGAAAAAGAAAGGGTCTGAGAAAATATTTGAACAGATTACAGTGGAAAACTTCCCTAACATGGCAAAAGAAATAGTCACCCAAGTCCAGGGAGCACAGACAGTCCCATACAGGATAAAACACACCAAGACACATATTAATCAAACTAACAAAAATTAAGTTCAAAGAAAAAATATTAAAAGCAGCAAGGGAAAAACAAAAAATAACATACAAAGGAATCCCCATAAGGTTATAAGCTGATTTTTCAGAAGAAACTCTGCAGGCCAGAAGGGAGTGGCAGGATATACTTAAAGTGATGAAAGAGAAAAACCTACACCCAAGATTACTCTGCCCAGCAAGGATCTCATTCAGATTTGATGGAGAACTCAAAAGCTTTTCAGACAAGCGAAAGCTAAGAAAATTCAGCACCACCAAACCAGATTTACAATAACTGCTAAAGAAACTTCTCTAGGCAGGAAACACAAGAGAAGAAAAAGACCCACAAAAACAAACCCAAAACAATTAAGAAAATGGTAATATGAACATACATATCGATAATAACCTTGAAAGTAAATGGATTAAATGCCCCAACCAAAAGACACAGACTGGCTGAATGGACAAAAAAACAAGACCCATATATATGCCGTCTACAAGAAACCCACTTCAGACCTAGGGACACATACAGACTGAAAGTGAAGGGATGGAAAAAGATATTCCATGCAAATGGAAATCAAAAGAAAGCTGGAGTAGCAATACCTGTATCAGATAAAATAGACTTTAAAATAAAGACTGTTAACAAGAGATAAGGAAGGACACTACACAGTGATCAAGGGATCAATCCAAGAAAAAGATATAACAATTATAAATGTTTATACACCTAACATAGGAGCACCTCAATACATAAGGCAAATGCTAACAACCATGAAATGGGGAATCAACAGTAACACAGTAATAGTAGGGGACATTAATACCCCACTTACACCAATGGACAGATCATCCAAACAGAAAATAAACAAGGAAACACAAGCTTTAAATGACACAATAGACCAGATAGATTTAACTGATATTTATAGAACATTCCACCCAAAAGTGGCAGAGTACACTTTCTTCTCAAGTGCACATGGAACATTCTCCAGGATGGATCACATCTTGGGTCACAAATCAAGCCTCAGAAAATTTAAGAAAATTGAAATCATATCCAGCATCTTTTCTGACCACAACGCTATGAGACTGGAAAACAATTATAGGAAAAAAACTGTAAAAACCACAAATACATGGAGCCTACACAGTGCACTACTAAATAACCAAGAGATCACTGAAGAAATCAAAGAAGAAATAAAAAAATACATAGAAACAAATGACAACGAAAACTCAATGACCTAAAACCTATGGGATGCAGCAAAAGCAGTTTTAAGATGGAAGCTATAGCAATTCAATCTCACCTCAAGAAACAAGAAAAATCTCAAATAAACAATCTAACACTACACCTAAAGCAACTAGAGAAAGAGAACAAAGAAAACCCAAAGTTAGAAGGAAAGAAATCATAAAGATCAGAGAAGAAATAAATGAAATAGAAATGAAGAAAACAATAGCAAAGATCAATAATACTAAAATCTAGTTCTTTGAGAAAATAAACAAAATTGACAAACTCTTATCCAGATTCATCAAGAAAAAAAGGGAAAGGACATAAACCAATAAAATTAGAAATGAAAACAGAGAAATCACAACTGACACCACAGAAATACAAAGGATTATAAGAGACTACTACAAACAACTATATGCCAATAAAATTGACAACCACGAACAAATGGACAAATTCTTTGAAAGGTACAATTTTCCAAGACAGAACTAGGAAGAATTAGAAAATATAAACAGACCTATCACAAGTAATGAAATTGAAACGGTAAGTAAAAATCTTCCAACAAACAAAACTCCAGGACCAGATGGCTTCACAGGCGAATTCTAACAAACATTTAGAGAAGAGCTAACACCAATCCTTCTCAAACTCTTCCAAAAAACTGCAGAGGGAAGAACACTCCCAAATTCATTCTACGAAGCCACCACCACCCTGATACCAAAACCAGACAAAGATATCACAAAAAAAAGAAAATTATAGACCAATATCACTTATGAACATAGATGCCAAAATCCTGAATAAAATACTAGCAAACAGAATCCAACAACATATTAAAAGGATCATACACCATGATCAAGTCGGATTTATCCCAGGGATGCAAAGATTCTTCAATATACACAAATCAATCAATGTGATACACCACATTAACAAATTAAGGAATAAAAACCATATGATCATCTCAAGAGATGCAGAAAAAGCTTCTGACAAAATTCAACACCCACTTATGATAAAAACTCTCCAGAAAGTGGGCTTAGAGGGAACCTACCTCAACATAATAAAGGCCATATATGACAAACCCACAACAAGCATCATACTCAATGGTGAAAAACAAAGCATTTCCACTAAGATCAGGAACAAGACAAGGATATCCACTCTCGCCACTCTTACTCAACATAGTTTTGGAAGTCCTAGCCATGGCAATCAGAGAAGAAAAAGAAACAAAAGGGATACAAATTGGAAAAGAAGAAGTAAAACTGTCACTGTTTGTAGATGAGATGATACTATACATAGAAAATCGTACTAAAGGCCATATATGACAAACCCACAACAAGCATCATTCTCAATGGTGAAAACTGAAGGCATTTCCACTAAGATCAGGAACAAGACAAGGATGCCCACTCTCGTCACTCTTATTCAACATAGTTTTGGAAGTCCTAGCCACAGCAATCAGAGAAGAAAAAGAAATAAAAGGAATACAAATTGGAACAGAAGAAGTAAAACTGTCAGTGTTTGCAGACGACATGATACTATACACAGAAAATCCTAAAGATGCCACCAAAAAACTACTAGAACTAATCAATGAATTTGGTAAGATTGCAGGATACAAAATTAATGCACAGAAATCTCTGGCATTCCTCTACACTAACAAGGAAAAATGAGAAAGAGAAATTAAGGAAACAATCCCATTTGCCATCACAACAAAAAGAATAAAATACCTAGGAATAAGCCTATCTAAGGAGGCGAAAGACCTGTACTCAGAAAACTATAAAACACTGATGAGAGAAATCAAAGGTGACACAGATAGAGAAATATACCAATCAATATGGTGAAGAATCAATATGGTGAAAATGACTATACTACCCAAAGCAATCTACAGATTCAACGCAATCCCTATCAAACTACCAATGGCATTTTTCACAGAATTAGAACAAAAATTTTACAATTCATATGGAAACACAAAAGACCTCAAATAGCCAAAGCAATCTTGAGAAAGAAAAATGGACCTGGACAAATCAGGCTCCCCAACTTCAAACTGTATTACAAAGCTACAGTAATCAAGACACTATGGTAGTGGCACAAAAACAGAAATATAAATCAATGGTACGGGATAGAAAGCCCAGAGATAAACCCACGCACATATGGTCACCTAATTTATGATGACGGAAGAAGGAACATACAATGGAGAAAGACAGCCTCTTCAATAAATGGTGCTGGGAAAACTGAACAGCTACATGTAAAAGAATGAAATTAGAACACTACCCAACACCATACACAAATATAAACTCAAAATGGATTAAAGACCTAAATACAAGACGGGACACTAAAACTCGTAGAGGAAAACACAGGAAAAACACTCTTTGACATAAACCACAGCAAGATCTTTTCTGACCCATCTCCTAGAGTAATGGACATAAAAACAAAAATAAACAAATGGGACCTAATTAACTTTAAAGCTTTTGCACAGCAAAGGAAACCATTAACAAGATGAAAAGACAACCCTCAGGATGGGAGAAAATATTTGCAAATTAAACAGCGGACAAAGGGTTAATCTCCAAAATATATAAACAGCTCATGGAGCTCAATACCAAAAAAACAAACAATTCAATTAAAAAATGGGCAGAAGACCTAAATAGACATTTCACCAGAGAAGACATACAGATGGCCAAAGGCATATGAAAAGATGCTCAACATCACTAATTATCAGAGAAATGCAAATCAAAACTACAATGAAAATGGTCAGAATGGCCATTATGTATAAACAATAAATGCTGAAAAGGGAACCCTCCTGCACTGCTGGTGGGAATGTAAACTGATACAACCACTACAGAGAAGAGTATGGAGGTTCCTTAAAAAACTAAAAATAGAAATACCATATCCCACTACTGGGCATATACCCTGAGAAAATCATAATTCAAAGAGAGTCATGTACCGGGCTTCCCTGGTGGCGCAGTGGTTGAGAGTCTGCCTGCCAATGCAGGGAACACGGGTTCATGACCCAGTCCGGGAAGATCCCACATGCTGCGGAGCAGCTGGGCCTGTAAGCCATGGTCGCTGAGCCTGCGCGTCCGGAGCCTGTGCTCCACAACGGGAGAGGCCCGCGTACCGCAAAAAAAAAAAAATAAATAAATAAAAGAGCCATGTACCACAATGGTCCTTGCAGCTCTATTTACAATAGCCAGGACATGGAAGCAACCTAAGTGTCCATCATCAGATGAATGGATAAAGAAGATGTGACACATATATACAATGGAATATTGCTCAACCATAAAAGGAAACGAAATTGAGTTATTTGTAGTGAGGTGGATGGACCTAGAGTCTGTCATACGGAGTGAAGTTAAGTCAGAAACAGGAAAACAAATACCGTATGCTAACAGTTATATATGGAATCTTAAAAAAAAAAAATGGTTCTGAAGAAGCTAGGGGCAGGAGAGCAATAAAGACGCAGGCATAGAGAATGGACTTGAGGACACAGGGAGGGGGAAAGGTAAGCTGGGACGAAGTGAGAGAGTGGCATGGACATACATACACTACCAAATGTAAAATAGCTAGTGGGAAGCAGCTGCATAGCACAGGGAGATCAGCTCGGTGCTTTGTGACCAGCTAGAGGGGTGGGATAGGGAGGGTAGGAGGGAGACACAAGAGAGAGGGGATATGGGGATATATGTATGCATATGGCTCATTCACTTTGTTGCACAACAGAAGCTAACACAATATTGTGAAGCAATTATACTCCAATAAAGATTAAAAAAAAAAGGTCATTCAAGATACGTTGCGAGGATTAGGACGGAATAAAGGGTGAAAGTGAGGATGTCAGTTAGGAGGTAACTACCACCCTAATAAGACAATCAAATCCAGGCAGGAAGAAACACTTATAAATGACTAAAAGCACCATAAAGAGAAGGAACAAGCACATTATCTCAGAGGAAAGTTAAGTGGAAAAAACAATGACCAAAGGATTAGAAGATCTGGATTCAAATGGCATCTTCAATACCAATCAGCTAATTGAGAGACAGAGCAAGGAGAGGAAGGCAGTCCAGGCCCTGGACCCTGTCTGGGTCACTCTAGAGCTGGACGTCCCTGTTGCTTAACACCTCTGTGCCATGGTTTCCTAGCAACTACAAGGCAGGTGATAGCTACCTTATGGCAGAGGTACTGGGAAGGTTGAGTGGTAATTTATGCCTAGTCAGCAGCTAAGTAACACATTTGGAGCAACTGGGCGCGCGTGCACGCGTGTGTGTGTATGCGTGTGTGCTGCGTGTGCACTGCTGTGTGCGCATGCGTGCATGTGTGCGCGCGTGTGTGCATGCATGCGTGCTGCGTGCACATTGCTGTGTGTATGTGTGTGCGTGTGTGTATGCGTGTATGCATGTGCATGCGCACGTGCGTGCGTGTGTGTGTGCGTGTGTGGCATTGGGGGTGCTGCTATCATTACCATCACAATATGATCTCAGGTAAGTTATTTTCTGGGCTTCAGCTCTTCACCAAAGTGGCGGGGGTGAGGGAACTTCTTTACAAGACTCTGATGCCTCTGCTAATCCTACAAGTTCAAGGTTTAAGAAGGATAGACCAGTGTGGGCTGGGGAAGTGGGGGAGAGGTGGACCTTGAAGACAGGACAAGTAGAATTTGGATGGACTGAGAGGTGGTATGGCAGCCCAGGAGAGGGAAGCACCAGGAGGCTCAGGTGATGGGGCTGATTCTGGTAGCTGCTCATCCAGGGTCTATCCTCCTTCCTCCTCACTACTGATTCTGTTTGGGACAGCAACATATCCACCAAACATACACCCCAGACTCCCTCGCAGCTCTGTGTGGTCCCATAGCCTCAACTCTGGCCAATGAGCTGCAAGAAGAAGTGTCCTGGGTGGACACTTCCAGGAAACTTACAGATTTCTTGACAAAAAGGACAAATCAATGGGCCTGGTCTTTCCCCCTTTCTTCCTGCCTGGGTCACAGTAGTGACTCCTGGAGGTAGCATAACCCTCTTGCCAAAAAGGCTGAAAGGTGCAGCCCAGGGTGTGGGGCAGGAGGTCAGCAGGGTGTGGGGCAGGAGGTCAGCAGGGTGTGGGGCAGGAGGTCAGCAGGAGCCTGGGCCCTTGAGGTCTGGCTCGGGATGCTGCACAGGCCCTGGAAAAGCTGTCACATGGGCTTCGTGACCTTTCGATGAGCCACTGTTGTGACATTCTGTAACAAGAGCTGGGCACGTGGAGAAGCATGGGTACATGGTATCCTGGGACTTGTGGCATACGTGGCAGGAAGAAGGAGCCCACATAAGTAAGGCACAGGCACAGAAAAGAATCTGAAGTCGGTAGAAGTGGATATCCACTGGGAATAAACCTGAACCCCCAGGAAAATGTTCTTAATTCAGGGCATCTGTGGATATAATTCACATGAATCCATCTTTATTTCCACAGACCTCTGAAATTTGTCATTTCCCCATATTGAGAATGTAAGGCAACACCACACAGCGGTATTAGCAGTATCTGTGACCTGGTCACCAATAGAAATAGCATCGTCCATCTGCACATTTTGAATTATCATTTATGCTCATCACTACTTTGCAAGGACTGCCAACCCCACTGCTAGCTCCTGTTACTTACTGCATTAGTAAAGTACATACTGCCATATTACATCCCCACAAATAGGGGAAAGGGGCAAAAGGAAAGGATTCCTTGCTCATCATATCCAATTCCCCAAAGGGCCCAAGGCCACCTGAGTGAAACCTATGCACACAGTCCTTCTATACCTGATTAAATTAAAAGCCAGCAAACACCTTTGAGGAAGCAGCAGCAGGGGCAGGTGAGAGACGGGATAGCAGCAGTCATGTCAGTGTCTGGGCACAGATTCTGTGACACCAAACTTTATCATGTTTCCAGAGTCATGATTTGAATCAAAGAAGATCAAGTCCCATGAAATAACGAGCCACACTGCCGTGGAACGCTACATTTAAAAAAAAGCAACTCTGTAATATTTCTGACAAGTAATCCAACCATTTCCTTCACCAACGCAGAGCATTCTGCAGCTACCGAAACCACCACCAGCTGACAAAATATCTGGGGAATTTTTAAACAGTCACGAGGCAGCTTGTTTGAGGGACTTCTGACGTGGGGCTCAGAAGGGCTCAACATTCTCCTTTTGAGAACACCTCTGCACAGGGCTATAAAGTCTGGTACAGCACATTTTTAAAATGCAATTAATCATTTTCACAGCTAAAACTTGTAAGACATAATGTTTTCCACAAAGAAAGTTGCTTTCCACAAATCAAGTGTAGGCTGAAAAACTCCAGCACAGGTTGATGCAGGGGCCAAGCCCAGACCCATTAAAAGCAGTGTCTCTGAAGGTGGCACCCCACCATTCGTCTTCTTTAACGCTTCCCAGGGGGTTCTAACGAGCAGTCACAGTTGAGAACCCCTGGTCTAATGGAAAGGGGGCTGCTAAGCCATCAGGAGACCTACATTCTAGTCCCAAATCTGCCATGGGTTCACTGTATGACCTTGGATGAGTCACTTACATTTCCCTAAACTGATCAGACCCGTGGTATCCAAACCGTGTTCCTTAGTTCTAAATAGGTACCTTAGGAAAGAGGAAGGTTAGTGGCTGTTGAAGTGATGAGTCCCTATGACTATTATTCCAACCAGAGCAGCACAGTTTCATCAGTTATGAACATCAAGGTTTTGCAAAAGATTGTGGATAAAAGAATTTGACAGCTTAAAATAAAATTTTGAAAGCCTTTGAACTAGATAAAACCAAGCCCATCAAGAGATTTCAAAATCTTCACTGTCCTCCTATGGCAGGAACTTCAAGTGAGTGATATACTACGTGGGGAAATAACGACAAAGCCGGCTCTCCCCACACTCAGATGCCAGCTCAGCTATTAGAGTCTAAAAGACCACAAGGCACAGACACAGCCAGTTACGGGCCTAGAGCACCCTTCCCATCACTGGACAGGCGATATTCTAAATGCTTTACAAATATTCGCTCATTTAATCCTTCCTACAATCCTATGAGTAACCACCCTATGAGGTGGGGTTACTATCGCCATTTTACAGGAGGAAAATGAGGAACGGAGAGGGTAACCACTCCAGGTTACCATCTCTTAAGCGACGCAGCTGGGATCAGAGTCCATGCTCTAACACCCCCACACTCCGCCCAGCCCTGGAGGGAAAGCTTGCCCTGATGGACACCTGGCTCACGAATCCACTTCTACACTCTGGAACCTGAGTTTTTCAAAAAAACACAAAATCTGATCACTGTCTTTTACCAGCCTAACAACCTGCCCTGCAAGCTGACTCAAGGCTATGAGCCCGGGTTTGCAGGCTCTGGTTCTCTCTCCACATTCCATCTCTTACCCCAAATCCCACCCATGCAAAACTACAAGGCTTGCAGCTCACAGCAAACCACGACTACCCCTCCCCGTCCACCTCCCCCCCACCTTTTATTTATTTTTTGTTTGTTTGTTTTTTTGCGGTACGCGGGCCTCCCACTGTTGTGGCCTCTCCTGTTGCGGAGCAACAGGCTCCGGATGCGCAGGCTCAGCGGCCATGGCTCACGGGCGCAGCCACTCCGCGGCATGTGGGATCTTCCCGGACCGGGGCACGAACCCGTGTCCCCTGCATCGGTAGGAGGACTCTCAACCACTACGCCACCAGGGAAGCCCTACCGTTTTTTCTGTTTGTTTGGCGGGTTTTTTTCCACCTGTCTTTTAGTAATCCCCTTAACTGTCACCTCCTCCTGGAAGCTCCCACTGCCCCCGGTGCCCACCCTGACTGCAGCATTCATCATGTTGTCTGTGACTGTCTGTCCACGTGCTTGGGCAATGGTGGATTGAAAGAAAGAATATTCTGCGAAAAGGGAGAAACTAATAGGCAATGTAGGTGAAAAGAGAAATATATATATATGGAGGCCCATGTGGACAGTGACCTGATTAAGGCCGACCTTGAGGGTTAGGTTCCGGTCAGGGTGAGGTTCTGGAGTCCAGCAAGGCCGACCAGGAGCCCCAGTTTGCTGCCTTGGGGCATGAGGAGTACCTCCACCCCTGAAAGTGCTGAGAGCCGGGCTGAGGGAGCACTGATGCCAACATGTTCTGCAGGTGCACCGCGAAAAGGAAGCACCAGAATTTAAGGGGCTCACAGAGGTCTGTCCTGAGGCAAAGAGAGCCTCGGTCAGGGTAGTACCACTGGGCCAGGAGAGAGGACTTCATGAGACATTTCAAGGAAAAATATGAGGTTGGAGTGAGCTGTATGGTATTTGAAATGGGACCTAGACATTAACAGAGAATTCAGGTCCACTTTTGAAAGTATCATGATCAAACAGGACGTGTCATACATTTATTCCGAAACGGATACAAGGACCTGATTCTCCCTCACCCTCTTCTTTACTCGAAACGGCGCCATCAGCTGCTCTCAGATAAGAGTGCATGGTTTGACGCATAAAGTCAGATCTGAGAAACTTGAGGAATGAGCACCTCCTCAATGTCACACCAGCATCGAGGGACTACGCTGACGTCAGGGGTCTGAGCTGGGAATAAGGCAGCTGGGGATCTACCAGAGAGGACTGACAAATCCCAAGCTACACGAACACAGTGCTTTTAAAGCATCGCAAATCTGCAATTTTATTGCAAATACACCTGTATTCCGTCATGGCATAGAACCTTCAATCACCCCCTACTGCTCTTAAAGTCCTTTTCCGTCTTCTAGATGCTCACGTGGGCTCAGGGGCTCTGCATGATCTAGCTGCTGCTCCTCTCTTGCTCCTTGTCAGTGGTCGGGGATGCTCTCGTCCTCTCTCTTCTAACTCTGTCTCACCTGTAAGACTGTAAGTGTCATGTTTTCCTTCTGCCTTCATTTTTGGCCCTCTGCTTGGAGAACTGCGTACCCTTCAGTTTTCAGTGGAAGCATCACCTCCTCACCAAGCCTGCCTGGACCATCTCAGCCCCTGTACGTCCCCTACAACAGTGTTTATCCCACTGGTGTGGAATTGCCGGACGTGTCTGTATCGGCCTACTTGGACACTCACGTGTGTCTCATTCACTATGGTACTCCAGGGCGTCCCTGGTATAGAATTACTCAGTAACTACTAAAAGCTCAATAACTACTAAATATACAAAGAAAGGAAGGGAGAAAATGTATTTTTTCATTCGTATTTATTTTTTCAAAGCAGTACAGCAGTTTAAGAAATAAGAATTTTGGGACTTCCCTGGTGGCGCAGTGGTTAAGAATCCGCCTGCCAGTGCAGGGGACACAGGTTTGAGCCCTGGTCCGGGAAGATCCCACATGCCGCGGAGCAACTAAGCCCGTGTGCCACAACTACTGAGCCTGTGCTCTAGAGCCCGTGAGCCTCAACTACTGAGCCTGCGCTCTGGAGCCTACGAGCCACAACTACTGAGCCCACGTGCCACAACTACTGAAGCCCGCACGCCTAGAGCCCGTGCTCTGCAACAAGAGAAGTCACCCAATGAGAAGTCCGGGAACCTCAACGAAGAGTAGCCCCTGCTGGCCACAACTAGAAAAGAGCCCGCGCACAGCAACAAAGACCCAAGGCAGCCAAAAATATAAATAAATAAATAAATAAAAATTAAAAAAAAAAAGTTTTCCAGTTGCATTCTAAGTTATTTCCTTTACCAAAAAAAAAAAGATAGCCTTCTACGTAATTTATAATACATACACATTCCCACCCCTTTTCAGGAATACATCTGCAATAAGACTAAGGAATATTCCAGAAGGTAACAAATTGGTAGTTCAAAGTTCATAGTTTCTCTTTTAGGATTTCACTAAAGTAGGCTCAATGTTATAGCCTCCTTTCTCTAAAGTTCTAGAAACTGCTTTTTAATCATATTGCTTATTTTCTTTTTCCCATTTTCATGATCATATATTATACCAGAACTTAGTAAGCTTTAACTGGGGAGGGTTCCTTGGGCCTTTAAAGAAGATTGCACCAAACAGAAATGTATCCACCGAACAAGCTAAAATAAGTTTGAAGGCAAGCAGCTTGTGTCCATGCAGCTTCAGTTGTAATTCCACCACAGCTAAGCAAGGACATCGAAAAGCCGTAGCCTCGGTTTTAGCCCTATTGAAACAGGAGCCACATCACATGCCCCTCAGCTCTGGGGGACCCACAGGCAAAACAGCCTTCGTGAGCCATGCAGCAGACAATGAGGCAGCCCCTCTTCCAGCATGCTGACAAAGAAGGGGAGATGCTAGAGAAAACCTCCAATGTTTCCTGTGGAGCCGGACAGAAGTGTTGAGATGTAAGGTAGGACACACAAAGAATACCAGAGAATGAGGTTTGACGCACTGGTACCAGCTCAAAGAAACCAGGCTTTGCATCTCATACCCACCACACAAGCGCTCAGTTTGCAAGCCCGCTTCACCGCTCTCCCTTCCAGATGAGCACTTTCCACAAGAGAGCACGCAAAGTCGAGGGGGAGCTTAAAACGCTCAGTCGGCGTGTAAGAGGAGAACGTCAGAATTAGAAATTCTTTCATATGGTTTCACTTAATGTGGAAGAAGAAAATTAACCTTAGCTAGTATTTCTCATACAGGCTGACACTGGCGCCCTCACGGGGTCGGTAAGTCTCCAGGACATGATGGAGCACGGGTGCCCTGGCGCTTCTATTAGCTCTGGCTTATTGCGACCTATTCCTGGGTACATGTGCTCCCAACGGAGTGGTCTTGCACATTATATTATGAAGTTTTTAACTCAATTATCCCTCACAAAATAGAGCACAGGTTTCTAAGAATCCCTGCAAAGAAATTGCTGATAGAAAACATAAGCAAAAAAGAACATGTCACACCTGGTACTTCCCACTCCAAGCAATGACAACTAGTCATATCTGACAAATAATAATAACCATTCTAGCCAGAAGTATCTGATGTGCTCAAGGAGACAGCTGAAATATGGAATTATACTTGCTATTGTTAATGATGAATTGTGCCTTGAGATATAAGCTAATGGAAACAAGAAGTCTCTGCTCTTAGCAAGGCAGTAAATGGGTTACTGCATGAAAAACACAGAGAACAATGGCTGGCATATAATCAACACCATGTAACTGTTAGCTGTTATATTTTTAAAAATTGCCTTTTCATCTTTATTGTCTTTATATTATATTTTAAATCCTTAACATGTGTTTGTAATTGTTAAATGTATACTAGATGGATGGTCAGTAGTATGGCTATATATCAATAAATGAACACATATATTAAGGGTATATACTCAAAAAAAAAACTGTCTCTAACTGATGGATTGGAGATGGCTACTCTAGAAACAGCTGTCTTACAGGAAAAAGTGGTGTCATCCTCCTGGTTGCCTTCCCTGAAGACACAGGTTCACCGCTAATTTTACCCTCAACTTCCACTCCCTGTCCCAACCCACCAGGTATTCAGATAACCTGAGGACAGCATGAAAGGAATATCACAAATATGGAAATCCCACTTTGAGTTAAACCCTTTGGTCAATTTTACAAAAGGCTCAGTATGAACATGGTATGCACTTGCCTGCCTCCTTTCTTGCCCAAGAAGAGGGATTACTTATTTTCCACTGGGGAAACAGAGAGCGGACATCCTCCTCTGATCCCCACTATAAGCTACTATATGACTTGATTTCCACCAAGTTTCTGGCCAGGCTTCAGGGTATCACAGCAAGGATGACGATGCAGAATTAGAGTATCTGTTTTTAGGCATTTCATCCACAGAGCTTTCAACCACCAGTTCATGTGATCTCACAGCAACACAGTATGAGGCAGAAGAATAAATTAGCTGATGATGAAGCTGAGACGTGGAGAAACTTCGTGACAAGTCCTTCCCTGGGCCCACATTCTACTGCTGTCCACTTGGAATCATGCCCATAACGCATAGTTTGTTTGTTCTTAACATACTTCTCTTTCTGACTAAATTATTCCAATATTTTGTTCCCTAATGAGAAAGAGCTCTTATTCTCATATACGTAAAAGAGCACTGCTTCCTTCTCAGGATCTGATAATACTAAACACAGATTTCTTTGGTTCGATTCTTCCACTTCATGAGACAATAAGATGTAGGATAAGTATGTTTGTTTTTTGTTTTCAAATGGCAATTTAGTTCCATATGTAAAACACTATTAAATAAAAATTTCTGAGAGACGGGAAGTATAAAGGTGGCTAAAGATCATTTTGGCTAAGTTGTGTTATGGTTTATTCTAGACTCAAAAATTAGCTCGGGAATGTTCTCAAACTATTATTCTATACCTCAAAAGCTTCTCCTTAAATTAGTTTACAGTAGAAACACAAGTAATGCGAAATAATATTGAAATGCAGCTGCAAACCCCACTGTTAGAATAACAACAGATAATATTAATTGAGCATTTACTACATGCCAAACACTATTCTAAGCATTTTTCGTATTTTTTAAAATTAATTAATTTATTTATTTGGGCTGCTGTTGGGTCTTCGTTGCTGTGCACAGGCTTTCTCTAGTTGCAGCGAGTAGGGGCTACTTTCTGTTGCGGTGCACGGGCTTCTCATTGCAGTGGCTTCTCTTGTTGCAGAGCACAGGCTCTTGGCACGCAGGCTTCAGCAGTTGTGGCACGTGGGCTCTAGAGCGCAGGCTCAGTAGTTGTGGTGCACAGGTTTAGTTGCTCCACAGCATGTGGGATCTTCCTGGACCAGGGCTCAAACCCCTGTCCCCTGCACTGGCAGGCGGATTCTTAACCACTGCGCCACCAGGGAAGTCCCACTTTTCATATTTTTAACTCATTCAATTCTAATAATCTTATGAAGTAGTAACTATTACCCCCAATTAGCAGATAAGGAAACTGAGGCGTCGAGAGGTCATCTAACTTTCACAAGGTAACGTCTAGTGAGTGGCAGAGCTGGGATTCAAACTCAAGGCACTCATTGTTGTTCAATCAGAAGGCTTTTTCTACTTGCCACGGTTTCAGGCAAACAATGGTCTTCAATAATTTAGCAAGAAAAAAATGGCCTGTAAGGACAATAAGATGATGAACAATTTCATTTCCATTGTGTTCTTCACCTGAATCGGTCAGAGCTGTTATCCAGTTTCTGAGTCGACAGGGGAGACTGCTAAATAACTCCTAATTCAAAACAGAAATCCTAATGGGAATGAGGAAAATTTTAGCATCAAATTATATTGAAATTATACATCTCAACATTAGGAGTTGTTCTTCCTTCATTTCATACTTTTCCAAGGAGATTTTCCTGCCATATTTCCCAGCTGCTAAAGGATAAAGAGGCAGCATGTTACCAGTGTGTATAGGCTCGGAGGCCAGACTGCCTGGGTTGAACCCAAGCTCCACACTTTCCAGTTCTGTGCCTCGGTTTCCTCACTGGTAGAATAAAGATAGAATAGTACATACTTATGTATTATGAGGTTAAAGGAATTAATATTGGCAAAGCATTAAGAGCAGTGCTGTGTCTGGCACATGAATGTCGAATATTGGGTTTTAAAAAAATAAGAAGAAGAAGAAAAGAAAATCTCCAGAGCTTACTGCTCTTGCCAATGTTCTTCCCACCTGAAGCTCTGGGGAAATCAGATTACAAGTGAAACAAGGAGAAATTTCCATCTCAGCGCCATTTACTTTCCTTTAGCCTTAAGATTTGCCACAGTGGGAAAATCTACTGAGGAACCAAGTTTGAGTTGCATTCTCAGCAGCTACGTACATCTTGGTCAAACCTGGTCTTCAGAGCGAATCAACACCCACCGAGGAGGGAACTGTAAAGTTATTCTAACTGACATCAGCCTGAACAATTCCTAGGTGTAAAGTCATTCTTCTTAATCACTGGCAAGAGTTCTAATCCCTGGAACCAAGAGATAAGAGTTTTGAGAGAAACCACTGCATGCCTGCTTCAAAAAAATCTAAGTAGATAAATGGAAAGGTTATGTTTTTCTTGACATGCTCAGAACAAAGACCTTAGTTGAGAGGGAAAATTTAGAGTAATAAACACAATAAGAGAAATAAAAGGCCGCTCCTATTGTTATAGCTGACGTCGCTGCAGGAAGCAGACAGCCAAACGTGGCCAAATGCCCCAGAAGGGATGCCACCATGGAACCACGAGAAACCTTCATTTAATGTTCTGGCGGTGGCGGGGGGGGGAGAGGGGGGAGGCGGGTGACTGACTCCTTCTTACAGAAAACAGATAAAAAGAACAGCAAATCTTCACTCCAGAGAGTTGAAATAGCCCCTTCTCATTTCCTTTTTACCTCTCCCCACCCCAGTTTGATCCTATTTGCCTGGAATTCCCACAGTGCTGCCCTATCCTCCGCTGAGAAAGATAATCAGCTTTCCTCTTCCCTGCTGATGAACTTGGCCGTGATGTGGACACAGCCATCTCCTGTTATTGTAATTAGACACTGAACTAACAGATACTGAAACCACATACTTTGATTTGTTTTGACTGTAACAACATAAGGGGGCTCTGAAGGGAATAAGACTTAGAATGCGTGTGTCCACAAGATTCGTCTTAAGCCAGAAATAATCTCTTTCAAAACAGGGAGTCAGACGTGGGCGGAGAATGTCCTGGTTATTGCCACAGTGCCCTATCTCCCACTCACACATCTTACATAAGATCTTCTTAATACCAAGGTTATAAGATGCCGTTAAGAGTGAACTCTCTTTCTCCCTCCCCAGAGAAGCAATATACTATGGTCCTCTTTTTATCCCATTCCTAGAATGACTAGGTACCTGGGAACTGAAAAACAAAAGCTCTTGGAAAAGCTGTTTCACTTGGGGTGGCAATCAGTACAATAAATAAAGACTTCTTAACACCTTTCATATTAAAGGAAAGAAAACCTAGTAATGGTGATTAGTTCCCACAAGTCATGATCAGGTGAATTGAAAAGGCTTCAGTAGGAGGAAGGCAGGAGGATGCTGGGGGAGAGGGTGTTGCCCTCAACAAGCTTACAGCATTTTCCCTAAGGGACGATTCTATGACAATGTCTTTCAGAAACGCTGGCATTCTAGATTCTCTTCTTTCCTAGCTATACACCCTATGTCCCCAAACAAATAATCAGACGCGTAGGAATGTTGAGAGGATTGCACATTGCCACGGAGTATCGATTTCCTACCTGCCTGACTGTGGGCTAAAGGTTCTTCGGACACCAACTACCCAATGTGATGCCGGCACAGGAAAAGTCCACCCCCAACTTGTCACAGAAAACATCCTTCTCTCCTTCATAGCCACTCCATACCCAGAGGTCTCAAAACTTCTCTTCCTTATTCCTCGAAAGAGAAATGTTTCTTTCTTTATTTCACTAATTATATCACTAAACTCTAAATTAAAAAGAAGAAACTAGACCCATTGCCGAGTATTTTTTAAGGGAGAATACAATCAGTAATTCACCATATCCCACTGCGTTTCTTCAGGCTAAAAAACTATAGCACAGAACACCCTGGAACTCTTCTCTTTGTTTTCCTTTTAAGTTTTATGACTTCTCTCGAACATGGCTTCTTCTGTTCCTGAGAATTTCCTCTATATGTGGATGGAACCTGAAATTAATTTGTATTTTCTTTCTTATAAGAAGGCGCTGCTGTCAAGAGCTCACCCAAATACAGGAAACAACGCTCCTTCGGCAAATGCCTCGTGGAAGCTACGAGAAGCAGAACAGAGTGCATGTTATTTTATCCACCAAAATCTTTTTTAAGTTTGTTTTAAAACAGGAGGATTAATTTGACTCCTTTGGCTACACAATTACTTGTACTAATAGGATAAAATAATTCTCTGTAAGTTGGCATGACGGGTGGCTTAAAGCTGACAGGTACATACTGCTATATTTAAAATGGTTAACCAACAAGGACCTACTGTAGAGCACAGGGAACGCTGCTCAATATTCTGTAACAACCTCAACGGGAAAAGAATTTGAAAAAGAATAGATACATATATATGTATCACTGAATCACTTTGCTGTACACCTGAAACTAACACAACACTGCTAATCAACTGTACTCCAATATAAAATAAAAAGCTTAGAAAAATTTAAAGTTGTGTTATAATCTTTATACCAATCAATAATTATCTGTAGTGATAAATAATCATCTCACTGCTACCCAACTACCTACGTTATCAAACACAAAGTTAGCCTCCTGCTGAATTGAATTCCTTGCACATCACTGATCTTTCTTTCTTTCTTTTTTTTTTTGGTCATGCTGCGTGGCAAGTGGGATCTTGGTTCCCCTACCAGGGATCGAACCTGCGCCCCCTGCAGCGGAAGTGCGGAGTCTTAACCACTGGACCGCCAAGGAAGTCCCTCCCATGTTTCTAACATATAAAAATATTCCTGTGATAATTCCTCTTTTCATGGTGAATCTCATGTGATCTTACAGGAAACTTTAGGCTTTCTTCAATCTCCAAGTAAGACGAAGGTGATATTATACGTGAAAGAAGTCTTGTGGAAATATTTATTTTGACTGTACAAAGTTTGTTGGGGATGAAGAGGTCGAAAAGGAGGGAGAAATTCATCACATGTATTCTGGAGAGAGTCCATGCATCTTCCTTTCACCATCCTTCGTGCCTGTCAACTCTCTATTTGCAAATGAAATAATGATGCCATGATTTATCCCGTTGCTGCATTTCTTGCTTATAATAGTATTTGCCACTTTTTCATCCTTACCTTTCTTGGCCTCTCTGTGGCCCGCAGCATTGCTACTTCTGCTTCTGACAACTCCCCTCTCTTCTTGGAATTCCTTTGGGCTTGTAACTCCTGAATTCTAAGCCCCCCCTAGACTTGCCCTGAGCTCCAATCCCTCAGCTCTAACTTCCTACAAAACACTCCCCCCTGCAAAGTTAGCATCCTCAAAACTCAAGTTGCCATTTCCGCCCATCTCCTCACCTTGAACCTGTGCCTGCCCCAGGGGTCCACTTTCAAGGACCAGCACCCAGTGGCTGAAACCTGGCATCTCCCACTCTCCCCTGCCCCACATGGTTGGTCACCTGGTCACCTCAACAGTACCTCTCACATCATCTCTTCCGAGCCTGCCCCTTGCTCTAATCACTGCCTTATTTCGAGCTTTCATCAGTTCTCACCCAGATTTCTGCACGAGCCAGACTCCTAGGTGTCCCAGCCTCTAGGTGTGCTCCCCTCGTCTTCCAAGTCAGCCTCCCCACTGTTGTGAGTCCGTTATGCCTTTGTCTAAAGTCACTAGTTACAATTCCAGCTTTAGGGCATTCAGTGGCCCTCACGTGTGACACCTGCTTGCTGTTCCTGCCTCATTCCCCTCCAAGTGACTACACGTGCTCCCAAACGTGGGAAGACATGCCCCACGCACTCTCACGCCAGCCTGTCTCCGCATTTGCACGTTCCCTCTGTCAGGAGCTCCCCTTTCTCTTATTTGCTTGGTTAATTCCGACAGCTCAAATGTCACTTCTCCAGGGAGCCTTCCCTCACCTGACCCAGCCTATCCCCTCCACTGTTCCCCAAACCACCAGGGGCCAATCTGAGCGTCCACACAACCTGGACTTTTTCTGTTTCTCCTAAAACTCACTCCACTGTAGTACTGCTGCTTATCGACCCTTCCTCCCCTCCCCAACTCTGCTCGAGGGGGCGGGAACTGTACTGAGTTCATCTCCTCAGCCCCAAGGCCCAGCGTGCAGACTCAGAGCTCAGCACACACTTGCTGGGTGAAGGAAGAGAATCACAGGGGGAAAGGGGGGACCACCTTACTTGTCTCCTGCGGGTGTTTTCTTGCCCTGGGCCCTATGCTGTCACTGCCCTTTCCTCAGTGTCACCATATCTGAGTTAAGGGATGTCTTTAGATGGCAAAAATCACCGGCCTCTTTTAAGCAGTATATCCAGTGACCTCTGCTAGCAAACTGTTCATTCAGCGTAGCAGCCAAAGTCCCGATAACGGCCTTGAGGTCCTGCCACTTTGTCTCACTCTCTATAACCTTTCTGACAATGTCACCTGCAACCCAGGCTTTCCTATGTCTGCTCCAGACGCATGGGCTTCCTGGCAGATCCTTTGAGAAACTGCAAGCCTGTTCCTGCCTCAGGGTTCTCACAGTTGCCTAGGATGTCAGAATGTTCTTCCTCCCAACAGCTGCCCTTTCAGGTCTTTGCCCCCGTGTTACAGTCTGACACCTCCTTTAACCACCCTGAGCTTCACGCTTCCTATTATTACTGCTTCCCTACTTTGTTTTTCTCCGTAGTGTTTATCTGCCATGCTATCTATTTTGTTTGTCGCTGTCAAAGAACGCAAGCTCCCTGTAGGGAGGGATGGTTGTCTGTTTTATTCCCTGCTGAATCCTCAACATCCAATTCCTGGAACACAGCTCGCACTCGGTGAGTCACCTGGCACCCTAGGTTATGCTTTTCCAGCTTTTAGAAAGCAGCACAAACAACAACAACGAAACAGACAACCTGATTTTAAAATGGGCAAAGGACCTGAACAGACATTTCTTTAAAGAAGATATATCTGGCCAATAAGAAGCACATGAAAAGATGTTCAACATCGCTAATCGTGGGAAATACATACCTACAATGAGGTACCACTTCACACTCATTAGGGCGGCTATTATTTTAGAAAAACAGAAATTAACAAGTGTTGGCAAAAACGTGCGGAAATTGGAACCCTTGTGTACTGCTGGCAGGAATGTAAAATGGTGCAGCTGTTGTGCAAGACAGCATGGTGGTTCCTCAAAATATTGAACAGAATTACCGTTATCACCCAACAATTCCACTCTGGGTGTATATTCAAAAGAATCGAAAGCAGGGACTCAGACAGGTATTCAAACACCCATGTTCATAGTGGTAATATTCACAATAGACAATGAAAGCAAGTGTCCATCGACGGATGAATGGATAAACAAAATGGTATGTACGCACACAACAGAATATTTATTATTCAGCCTTAAAAAGGAATAAGATTATGACGCATTCTACAACATGGATAATCTTTGAAGACATTACGGTAAGTGATATATGCCAACTACAAAAAGACAAATATTATATGATTCCACTTATAGGAGGCCCCTAGAGCAGTCAAATTCACTGGGACAGGAAATAGAATGGTAGTTGCCAGGGACGGGGCACGGGGAGGGGAAGGGGGAGAGAAGGAAGGAGTAGTTAGTGTTTAATGGGTACAGAGTTGCAGTTTGGGAAGATGAAAAGGTTCAGCAGATGTATGATACTGACGGTTGCACAACAGTATGAATGTATTTGATACCACTGCACCATACACTTAAAAATGGTTAAAATGGTAACTTTTATTTTATGTATAATTTCCCACAACTAAAAGGAAAAAGGCAGCACAGCGCTTGCCTTAAACTCTAATAAGTAGCCTAATATATAAGGCAGGTAGAAGTGAAGCTGCTGTGGCCAAAGCAGGAATGCAGGGGGAGAGGTGCCGGCTCTGCATGGCATGTCCTTGCTGCCTCCTAGTGGCTCATGGACCCCACAGAGGTTCAGAGCCATTACAAAGGAGGGCCCTGGCTCCATTCTAAAGGGCTTATGCACTGGTTTCACTGTTCTTAAGGAAAGGTAAAAAGTTACTCCTGGTTCCACTTCTAGGAGGAACTTAGCAACAAGGGAAAATGCCATCACCCACAGGCCTTCAGCCAAATGTCAACACTGACTTAGTTTTACAGAAATCACTTTATATCCAGTGGCAGAGGAGACCTGCCAGGGGAAAGAGCAACATTAAGTCACTGGCACCCATACCCAATTATCACTAATGTCTCACATTTCCTGAGCCCTTTTCCATAAAAACTCAATCCTCTAAGTCCATCAAGAAGGTACGAAAGACATTGTGTGATCTCCAGTTTACAAATGAATGAAAACCCAGTGGGCGTTATCTGCAGAGGATTACAGAAGTAGAACTGACTTTAGAATAATAATCACTAGCATTGATCAAGGATTTATTAATGATGACACTGGCTCAAGACTTTACATGGACTGTTGGATTTCTTACTTGCAACTAGCCTCTTCCACCATATTTGGTAGTTACCATTATTATCCTTCCTTTTTAGAGAAGAGAAAGGGTGAGGCTCAAAGAATAAATAACTATCCCCAAATTCAACAGCTGTAAGCAATGGACTGTTCTGAAACGTCTTACTCCAGAGACCATGCACTTAACCAGTATTATTTTGTCCTGCCCATCTGGGTCCCTGACTCTCGCTTTTTGGGAGAGGCCTAATCAGTGCTTCCTTCAGCCTTGAAAGCAAGCACAACTGATGAATCTCCACAGGTCACTGTGTTTTCTAACCCTAAGTTGAACTAATGCTACCAAAATAAATCAGTACTCTTATTCCCTAAGCGTAAATGCAATAAGACACTATCACTTAGACTAAGAAGAGATTCCTAGATCCTTTACAATCCTATAGAAATTTACATACAAAAGTATCCTAAGACCATCAGAATAAACAGTCACATGGGGTCATCCCATTTAATGTCTCTTTTCTGTAGGACTAAATCTGCCGATGGACAGAGAGCTGATTGTTCCCTATACTTTTCTGAGAGCTTCTTCAGAACTTTCCGAGGATGTCTGCTTTGTTCTCCAGAAATTGGAAAGAGGAGAAATGCTCTGTGGTTTGTCAATAGGGCATCCGGTCTGCAGGGCTGCCCCAGAGGATGCAAGGGCTTTGGGCCAGTTGAAACAAACATTAATTTGGAAGACATTCAAGCAAGGCTCCAACTGGGCAACTCTAAGGGGCAGGCAAGGGGAGGAGAGGGGCAGAGTCGTGCGTAGCAGGGCTGCAAGCCGATGGCTAGAGTTCCTCCTACTGCTTCTGAGAGACTTCCAGGGACTATCTCCTTCACAAAAACCTTGAAGTAGCTTCTTAAAAACCACCAAACATATATACTAATTCTTGCAGCAAAATTCATATATGATATGGGCGTTTTCTTTACTTTAAAGGTTTAGAACCTAAACACCAGCTGCTCCATTTATTTGTTTGTTTGTTTACTTTGGCCGTGCTGCTCGGCTTGCGGGATCCTAGCTCCCCAACCCAGGATGGAACCCGAGCCCCCAGCAGTGGAAGCTCAGAGTTCTAACCACTGCACCGCCAGGGAATTCAACACCAGCTCTTCCTAACTCCATGTGTCACCTTCGCTGTGACGGTGTGATACCCTGAGCACAGACCTGCCACTCCACTAACCCTGGGGACATGGCTTTTCTCTCTTCCATTCCGAACATCCCACAACGGGGCCACAGCGTGCATGTTCCTCTCACCCGAGAACAGGGGATGAAGGAGGGTCTTACCGAGTTCTCCTTCAGCTGCAGCCCCTCCCCGTTGGGAAGTGAGGACCGTCTCTTAGCTGAGTTCCTGTTTGGGGTTGAGGTAATGGCCCCTGCTTTCTTCTTCACGGTGAGCACCTCACAGCTGGCTTGGTCTTCATTGTGTGTGCTCTTCCCGGCGTTGATAACCCTGGAGGAGAAGCCAGAAAAGCCGGTCAGACAGAGTGATGTCTGGAGAGCTGAGAGCCAGTCCCTCAGGTCAGCCCAGACAGGCTTCACAAATGGCACAAGCGAACGCCCTACTTAACGCACAGGACCTTACAGGCTTGGTGGAGTCAATGGATTTTTTTTTTAATGTAATTCTACCAGCGTATGTTAAAACATGTGCTAAAGCAATATGCTGAGGTCAGCTCACCTTCGCAGGTGTCTGATAGACGGGATCAACCCCACCAATCCACTTCCAGTCAAAACACTCGAGACAATCACTCTTTTTGCCAATTACACTGAAGACAGATGGCTGGCTCAGGGAATCCCGTTGCCTTTCTCCAAGTGATAGAGCAAAACCACCATCAATCTTATCAAAGAACAAGGCAGTCATTTACAGCACACTGTAAAATCCAAGAGAACAGAGAACTGTATTTCATGACTGCCATGACCACTTTTACTTTACACACGGAGCAGTGAACGGATCAAAGGTTTATTCTTTTAAAATTATCTTCACTCCTTTATCTTTTCTCATGTAGAATAACACTCCTCACGTTGCATCATCACAACAGACTATAGGGCATGCTGATTTGTACGTGTGGCCCTATGATCTCATGGCATGTCGATATTCTTTGGCCTAATTACTAATGTTTTGAGCACAGGAATGCCTCAGAAAAACATGCTACATCATTCATAGACCTTCTTCTGTATCAGGTGACCGCAGAATGAACTCCTGGGTTTCGGTACCATTTTCTTATTAAGTAGTTAAGTGGCAGCTAAATTAGTTTTCCTGAAAGAGAGCTCTCCTTGATGTGCCATTGACTGTGTTTTTTCCCCAAAATTTCAACAGTGTCACAGTAGGTGACAGAGTGAGTGTGGAGGATACAGACTCAGTGGCAAGGAAAGAAAGATGCTTTTTTTTTCAAAATAAGGTAAGACAGATGGAAAACCACTTTAAAAGTGTGGTATATACACCACTCAGTCTTGTTGTACTCCCTCCTAACAATTAATTAGAAGATGATCATTTTCAAATGACTTTTTATAAAGAATTTTAAATTCTGAAATAATTATAAACTCAGAGTGAACTGCAAAAATAGTATAGAGAATCTCATGTACCCTTCACCCAACTTCCCCCAAAAGCAACATTTTATATCACTCAAGTACAACATCAAAACAAGCAACTGACACTGATCCAGCGCTGTCAACCAGACTGCAGACCTTATTCAAATGTCACCATTTTTTATATCAAATGGCTTTCAGTACTAAAAACCGTATACACGCTACAATCAAACAGGAAACAGAGCAAACTGAGATCTGAGTGCTGTAAGACTTCAGGGAGTGTGTTTTGAACAGTCTTCTACCAAACCTTGGGATTCTATGGAGGTGTTTCAGATGTTTTAACATTTACTTTAAATTTATTTTTTAAATGTATAAGCATTTTGGAAAAAACTGCAATAATTTAAAAGTTGATTCCCATCTGTTACATGTGAACAAATACATGCTAGTCTATATATTTTGGGCAGCTTTGGCATTATAATCCTTCTATCTTTTCTCTTTGACCAGTATCACTTGATTGGAAGAAGATCTGTTTAAAAAAATACCATTTGAGGGATTTCCCTGGTGGCGCAGTGGTTAAGAATCTGCCTGCCAATGCCGGGGACGCGGGTTCAAGCCCTGGTCTGGGAGGATCCCAAATGCCGCGGAGCAGATAGGCCCGTGCGCCACAACTACTGAGCCCGTGTGTCACAACTACTTAAGTCCACGTGCCTAGAGCCCGTGCTCCGCAACAAGAGAAGCCACCGCAATGAGAAGCCTGCGCACCGCATCAGAGAGTAGCCCTCGCTCGCCACAACTAGAGAAAGCCCGCGCTCAGCAACAAAGACCCAATGCAGCCAAAAAGAAATAAAAAAAAAAAATTTTGCAATTACTTATCTATATGTAATAGGAAAAAGATCATAAAAGTCATCTACTATCTCCGCTATTTCAAATTTCTGTTCACTGAAACTGCTTTATCATTCTTCCTGAGTTTATTATAAATTTCAACTTAACCATATTTTTATAAATGGAAGTCTTTAACTCATTTTACACACGACAGTTTTGTGTAAGATTCTTTTTTTTTTTTAAAGTAGATTGTTGCTTACAGAATATGAAGACCATTGTCCTCGTGGTGGGGGTCCCTCGTAGGAGGCAGGGGTCCCTGCTGATCTCTGTGAGGTCAAATCTGCCTCCACACCCTCTCAGGGATGAAGGGAGGAAAAGGTCAAGGTCTAGTTTTCGGCCCCACCTTCACTCTCTCCTCTAAGGAGGAGGCGTTTTCACAAGGTTTAAGAATACAATGCTGAGAACCTACTGTAGAGCACAGGGAACTCCACTCAATGCTCTGTGGTGACCTAAATGGGAAGGAAATCCAAAAAAGAGGGGACAGATGTATACGTATAGCTGATTCACTTTGCTATACAGCAGAAACTAACATCACTGTAAAGCAACTGTACTCCAATAAAAAAAAAATTAAAAAAGAATACAGTGCAATTCTTGACGACACGATGAAGACACACACTACCTGCATAAGACCATTAATACCACTATGCTTGCTGCCCAAGCTAAGTAAGTTATCCCAAGTTCCACAGCCAGGAAGGAGCGCTGCTGGGATTCAGAGTGAGGCCTCCTTTGACCCCCAGCCCAACCTCTTCCTATTATACACGGGGATTTGCATCAGTCGGTGGGAGGACCAGCTGGACTGTGTGGGGAAGCACGGAATAAGCAGATTAGGCAAGCTCAGGTCCGTGCCTGAGAGAAAGGGGATTCTCTCCCTGCTTCTCTAACTACTGGAGAAGGCACCCAGAGGAAGGATGAAGGATGGATGGTTCAGATCTGCCTGTCTCTAGAGGAGCCCACGTTTAGTCCAGGTGTTTGCAGCTGGAGCTCCTAATACAGAACATGCATTTGTCTGGAGTTTCCCTTTCACATGGATTTTTGGAGAATCAAACCCGGCAGAGGAAGGAGATTTAAAATACCACCTGCCTCTTCTCTGTCACTGATAGTGACTTCCAAGCAACACGTTTGGGGCGGATGGTTCGCTGGATGGTGATGTTACACCCCCGTGGTCACCCACTAACATCTTCCCTAGGGAAAGCCAAAGTGGAGGCTCGGCTAGGAAAACAAGTTCGTGACAACCGTCCCTTCCGTACCGTCCTCTGAACAAGATCGGGGCTTCTATTTCTGGAACTCGGCATCACCCTGACCATTGGGACCAAAAAAAAATACCTGACTAAAGCATAACTTTAACAAAAAAAAGCATCACTGATCTCCGAAAGCTGCATGCCAGGTTGACTCATCTGCCACTGCTATTTTCCAACAGTCAACAAAGCTACGATAATTACATAAATCACGAATCACTGTCCCTTGAATGTGCTGTATATCTCCTATCTCTCTTGGGGGATATTAAATTCCAAAGTTGACCTAACTTCAGCAAGAGACCCTAGAATCTTTATTGTATGCATGAGAAACCCAGGGCCCAGGAATACTGTGGCTTACACAAGGTCACACAGCTAAATACAGCACAGTCCCAGCTCTTTCTGCTTCAGCTCTCAGTTGTTTAATTTTTCTATTGTGTGTCTATTCTTACCGGCACTTGGTTGAGAAGGCTGTCCAGCAATGACTCATCAAAGCCAGGGAACCGTGAAGAACAATCAAGGGTACACTTCCTTTGCCATTTCAAGCGAATACAGCTTGTGAATGACACTGACGAAATATCACAAAGTCAGAAACGTCAACCTAGAGGGAAGACAGCAGCCCCAGCCCTGGAAGTCCGTTTGGTCAGATATCTGATTATTACCCAGATGATAGTCATTTTAATGAAAGCCATTGCCTTTTTAAAACACACAACTGCTATCCAATATTTCATATTATTTCAAATTCCTGACTCTGTACAGCTTTAGTAGAAAGACCTGATTCTTCTCAATTTATTTTGGCTTTAAAAAGCTTGACCTGGGGCTTCCCTGGTGGCGCAGTGGTTGGGAGTCCGCCTGCCGATGCAAGGTACACAGGTTCGTGCCCCAGTCCGGGAAGATCCCACATGCCGCGGAACAGCTGGGCCCGTGAGCCATGGCCGCTGAGGCTGCGCGTCCGGAGCCTGTGCTCCGCAATGGGAGAGGCCACAGCGGTGAGAGGCCCGCATACCGCAAAAAACAAACAAATAAATAAAAAGCTTGACCTCTATCAACTTAAATATTTCATTTTGTTCTTCAAAGGCAAATGCTTTGTTTACTAAATATAAATAAAACCTCCAATTCCTCTAAAAGTAAACTGAGAAAAACTGTTTTCTGAGTTCAGAAGCATCATTCTGTCAATAGGTTCAATTTTTTTTTTATGTGAGCAACTCTATCATTCCCTTCTTATCACAGGCTCCAGCAAAAAGCACTATCTTGAGATCAACAGGAATGACTTCAAGATGTCCTTTCTTTAAGCAATACCCACCCATGATGCTTATTTTGAAGACTTAAAGACAAAATGTTGGTGGACCACAAATCATCATCTCTTTGGTGTCATTATTTTCCAATTTCCTACAAAGGAGGAGAACATCTTCCTTGAAATTAAACTGGAAGTAATAAAGCACAATGGTTAAGACATGGGCTATCTCCCCAGAACTTAGCACACAGCAGGTGTTCAACAAACATCTGCTGAAACAATGAATGAAACCAGACAGAAATCAACTCTGCTACTTCCTAGATGTAGGGTAATAACAGTATCTTACACTTGTTGAGAACTAATTATGTGCCAGGGACTGTTGTTAGCATTTTACATGTAGTAATTAACTCATGTAATCCTCTGTGGACTCTACCAGTTGGCCACTACTGTTCTCCTCTTTTTAAAGTCACAACTACTGGACAGCAGTGTTTGGTCAAGTTGCTTAACTTCTGCAAACCTCAGTTTCTTAGTAGTACTTCTCAGATTAAATTCTGGGAGTTGCTAAAATATGTGTTCGGGAGAGGGGATATTAGTCACCTAAATTAAAGAACTGGGAAATTCTGAAGTTAGGGTTAAAATTCAAGTGGGAGAATTGTGAGACGATGAAAGGGAAGGTTAACTACTATGTCTTCAATATGGAAAGTTTACATCCAGTTCTTTCTTCCCTTAGAAGATCGGGATATGTTTGCCCTAGGAGAGAGACACGTGACAAAGTTAAATTCAATTATGGACTGTGTTAACCTACCAGCCTACCCTCAACTGGACAAAACACCTAGATTTTTCCCCCCTTGTAAAAACAGGTAAATACAGAATTTTAAGGTCTTGGAAGTCCAAAATCCTATGTGTGTATCAGGTACAACTGGAAGCTATGACCTGAACACCAAGCATGAATGTGACCATGAGATTTGTAGCAGTAGAAGACCCTATTTAAAAAGAGCAAGTGATTCATTCTCTGCTACTATCACACACTTTGGAAACCTGTTTTCCTTCTTTCTGTTTGTAAAATATTCTAGTCACAAATTTTTAAAAAATCAACTCCACCTGAATTTCAGCAGAAAAATCCTGGTTTTAATGGCAACTGTTAAATTATCAAGTTACCTGCCTTCTCATCTGCTCAAAACCTTGACCTTAAGGACATTCACCTGATAATATAACACACAGAGCAGGTTCCTATCACTAAATTCAGACGAGTAACTATTCTCAAGTAGTGAGCCCCTGTCACAACAGCCACTCCAGAGGACTGACAATGGAAACATTTTCAAAAGGATTTACAGGACAGTCAATCCACAAAGGATAGTCACAGTTGATAATGTTTTGGAAAGATTCCCACATGTCACAAGTGTCAAGTCATTCATTACCAACCCCTCCCCCTTGGCAACTCAGCAGAAGAACCAACAGAGACAATGGTCAGGTAGACCAAGTTCAAACTTGCTGTCTGTTCTCGGGCACAGGAAGTTTACTTTCTGTCTCTAAAATGCGGATGATAACTGTCACTTCCGATAGAATTAAATGCCCTAGCATAACGAGTATTTAACAGTACACAGTAAGTACTCAATATTATTACTTAATAATAATATATCCAACACAAGCTAGCTGCCTCTTGTGTTGGGCCCAGAGGACTTTTATCAAGTTATGTGAGTTTGAGGGGAACGTCTTCTTCCCTCTTCTTTCTGTCAGTGTCCCTCTGCCAGCCTCAAGGACACAGGGTCACATCCAGAGCCTACAAGAGGCACCGCATGACACTTCCCTGAACACGGACCTTGAGCAAGGCCACCTGCTCCTCTGAGCCTTCTTCTCAAAGTGGTTGCAACACACAAGCCACCCACGCGACAGTGTTCTGTACACAGGAAAGCGCCACACCATTAGGAGCGTGCTACTTCTAGGTTCCCACCTAGATCTGCCCAACGAGGCCATCTCTCCCCAGGCTCCTGATCTCAGAAGCTCAGGTCCCAGACCCACAGAAAAAGACCAAAGAGAGAATTTGGTTGGGTTTGATCTCTCTTTTTTTTGGGGGGGGGGTATTACTCTATTGCTTTGTTTTTAAAGGAAATAAAAGCCTGGACAGTTTAGACTAAAAAGTTTACACGAAGTGTTAATACCGCTAAACAGGCAGTAATCACACTGAGTAAGAAGGAGCAAGCATTTTAGAAAGGCCATCAGGTGAACTGAGTTGTTGCTGATTCACATACAATTGAAAAGCAGGCAGCAAAAGGCCCTAGGGGGAAGGGTGGGAAATCGATCATTTACGGGAGACCAAATATAGCAATCAATTATTAAAATTCTCTTTTCTAGGTAACCCCACAGGCAATGTTTCATGTGATTCTCTGAAGTGGTTACTGACCACCCAGACAGGCTGGAACATAAGGACAACTTAATTCCTAGCTCCAAGGGCGTTAATAACCTCTCATTCTTGGTGTACTAGAAAACCAGGGCTCTGACTAGGAACAAAAGCCTTCGCTAACAGCCGTCAGCAAAAACAGCCAGAACCTCCATCAAGAATGGATGTTCCTGGGCTTCCCTGGTGGCGCAGTGGTTGAGAGTCCGCCTGCCGATGCAGGGGACGTGGGTTCGTGCCCCGGTCCGGGAGGATCCCGCATGCCGTGGAGCGGCTGGGCCCGTGAGCCATGGCCGCTGAGCCTGTGCGTCCGGAGCCTGTGCTCCACAACGGGAGAGGCCACAACAGTGAGAGGCCCGCGTACTGCAAAAAAAAAAAAAAAAAAAAAAGGAATGGATGTTCCTGATGGAGGTTCTCCCAGCCACCTCCGGGGAGGAGGCAGAACAGGAGGTCACCCCAGCCCATTCAGTTAACGGCCCAGCGGGTGTCACCAGGGAGGAGAAAGGATGGAAAGCCATGGAACTCTCTGTGGTGTCTGGCTTTCACACCTTGGAAGATGGCTAAGCACCAACAGGTGGAGGAGGCAGAGTGTCAAGGCGGCAGGATGAACGCAGGCTGAGAACAGAGCACACACGTGCAAGGCCTTCTCCCATCACGCAGACTTGCACGCTCTGGTTCCCAGGCCCTGTCCGTGGCTAATGAAGAGATGTGACCAATCGGGGTCTGCTAACTGGGGTCTCAAGGGCCACATCCAGCCGACAGACAGGTTGGTATTTTAAAAGGTGTGCCCACAAGGTATTTCTTTAGAAGGTGAATTTGTAGTTGCCCATATTGAAAAACCGGGTGCTTCCCTGGTGGTGCAGTAGTTAAGAGTCTGCCTGCCAATGCAGGGGACATGGGTTCGAGCCCTGGTCTGGGAAGATCCCACATGCCATGGAGCAACTAAGCCTGTGCACCACAGCTACTGAGCCTGTGCTCTAGAGCACGTGAGCCACAACTACTGAGCCCATGTGCCACAACTACTGAGCCCACGTACCACAACTACTGAAGCCTGTACGCCTGGAGCCCATGCTCCACAAGCGAAGCCACAACAATGAGAAGCCCGCACACTGCAACGAAGAGTAGCCCCCACTCGCCACAACTAGAGAAAGCCTGCACGCAGCAACGAAGACCCAATGCAGCCATTAATTAATTAATTAAAAGAAAAACTGGGATATTTATATTAAAAATTTAGTTTTCCCATTTCTCTTGGAAAATAATACCTTCAGCAACACCTGTCACACTCTTAGGCAACAATGATCAGAGATGGGGCATTTCCTCGCTAGCTCACCCCAGACCTCACTCTGTCCACTTCTGCCATTAAGTCACCAGCCTGGCCCCAAAGGCACTGGATTCTGCAACCCTGTAATCAGATCTCTGTGACTTCATAAATAAACCAAGAAAGTTATTAGATACGTAGTACATCTTGATTGAAATAATGACTTTAAAATATTGTGTAGCCAAGAGGGATAAAGCAAGAAGACTACGGCATGGCTTCTACCCCCAAGGAGCCCATAGTCATCTACACAGTAGAGACGCCTTCCTATAAATAACTGAGTTGTTCCGACTGATGCTATACCCAAGATATATGTCACAAGAGACCTGAAAATGCAGAGGAGGAGACAATTCTGCAAAAGAAGAGTCACGGAAAGTGTCACAGCTAAGGTGGCACCTGAGCTCAGCCTCATGGAATAAAGGAGGAAATCAAGAATCAGAGAAAAAGCAAGGCAAGACCCTCCAGGCATAGGAATAACCTCTGAAAACAGAGTGATGTGAACTTTATAAAGAGGGGTGGGTGTGACTTAAGTATAGGCTTGGCGAGGGAGCTACGTCAGAACTAGACCGTGAAATTCTATAGGAACTTTATCCTATAGAGCCTATGACCCATGGGAAGAATCTAAGATGCTTTAAAGAAGGGTCTCATATGATAAAAACTGTTTAGGAAAATAACAGTAATGGCCTGATGGAGGATGGATTATAGAGGATAAATGACAAAAGTGAAGAGCATCACTTTTGTCACACAAGAGTGTCACCAAAGTGTCACTTTTATAACAGTCCAGGTGACAAAGAGGTCATGAATCAAGCAGTGGCTCTGGATGGAAGCGAACAGAAGGCTTCAGAGGAGGTGAGAGAACTGAGAATTCCTAGTTAAGACCTGCTGGACACGGGTAGTGGAAGAGAGAGGAGCAAAGAGGGTGCTGCTCAGGTGTCCCCTGGCAGGGTGAGCGAACGAAGTACTCCAATGATGAAGGGAGATGAGAAGGTGAAACAAGGCTTGGGGTGGGGAGCTCTGGAGGAGATAATGAAATTGGTTTCAGGAGAGTGAACAGAAAGTGCTTGGTACCAGAAATTACAAAGGCAGTGGCAGCCAACTAGGGGTTGGCAAACTGTGGCTTTTGGGTGAAATTCGGGCCACTGCTTGGTTTTGTATGGCCCCCAAGCCGAGAACGTTTATTACATTTCTAAGTAGTTGGGGAAAAAAATCAAAAGAATATTATGTGACATGTGAAATTTACATGAAATTCACATTTCCATGTCCATAAATAAAGTTTTATTGGAACACAGCCACATTCATTCATTTACGTATTGTTTATTGTGGGCCTCCAGGTACAATGGCAGTTAGCAATTTCCACAGAGACTGTCTGCCCGCCAAGCCTATAGTATTTTACTACCTATACCTTTACAGAAAATGTGCTGAGCCCTGAAATAAACCATTAGACTGAACGCTCTGAAATTGTTTTTATAGGTCAAAAACAGTCCAATACTGACAATTTCATATCACTACACATAATATATGAGTGAAACAAAGAGAGAGATGTATGTTTGGATAGAATTTAATGTGCATCTTGGTGTTACTTATAACGTTAGCTTTGGATATACTTCGCTGCTAGCATTTGGGGGCCATCGTTAGCTCCTAGCTCCCTCACCAGTGTAATTAGATAACTGAAGATTAAAATACGAACACTATAGATCAAAAGAAGATATAGTATTGTCCCAAAGATCTCCCTACATAAATATCAATGTTTTCTTCTTCACATTGGCTGTTTAGAAATGAACTTTTAAAATAGTAAAGGTAAAAACCAGAAAGCTGCCATTGGGCACTTCCTTTCAATTAGTCTCTGGGTCCTCTAAGCAAAACCATTGATAACACTAAAGACCAACTTCCACATTTAAATCAGGAAGTCTGCACTCTGTCAGATGCTGGAGCAATTCCCATACAAGGCCACAGTGCAGCTCTGTGGGGGTCAAGTGAAATCAAAATAAAGGCCTACCTAAAAGGGATGTTGAGTTTGGAAGTTTTGAATTAAATAGAGCAGAAAAGTAACTTTTTTGCAGGTTTAGAACAGTGCTACTTGCACATAGCTGTTAGCCCCTATTGGCAATTAAAAAAAAGCAATGTGCTTGAGGCCACTACATTGCTAAAGATAAGGTTTTCTTTATTGATTTGACCAGGTGTATCAGTACTATCAGCAATGTTAGAGAAATGTATTTTTCAAGACAAAGTAAAAGTCGATTTGAAGCATGTAACCTAAAAAAACTGAACTTTAAAAAGCCAGAAACTAATGAAATGAAACCAAAAGATAAAAGGACGCTAATCTCAACAGACATCAAATAAAATACATAAATTTTTAATCAGCAGTTTCCTCAAAAACCCAGATACAATCTTTGGTTTTTCCCTTGCTCTGGGATAAAGAAAGTTCTGGGCCATCTAGGGCTCTGATATTTTCCTTTTTAACCTTAAAGCAACACAAGACGAATAATTTTATACGGAAGAAGACTGTTTGGTGGTAAGAACACTCTAAATTGGGATTTCTGAGTTCCTGGTTTAGAAAAGATCTTTAAAAATGTGCTCTGTCCTTCATTGGAGAGGTGAAGGCCACTCGTCCACTTTCCTCAAACACGCCGGCTGTGCCCCTAAACACACAACAGAGCAGGATGCACCTGGTGGGGCGCAGGCAGGCAGATTTCTGCTGGAAATCTGGGAGGCAGTTGGGTAAAGCCCTTAAGACCAGAGAGACTCTGGAACCGATTCCCCAGGTCTAAAGGCTGGGTCAGCCCAAAAGTAGCGGCAGGACTTTCAGTAAAAGCTACTTCATCTCCCTGTGCCTCTGTTTCTTATCGGTAAGACAGGAACGATGAGCAGTACTTTCCTCACAGGGTACTTGTCTGACTGTTGGAAAACAGAACCGTTTAAAGTGCTTTCCATCTAACAACTGAGTGAATGCTTGTAACCCTAAACACTAGACAGGTGCGTCATGATCCTCCATTTTATTGATCCCACCAGTATCATACGGAAAAAGACTCAGTTAAAGGTCCTAGACGAGCCCTTCTGGCATTTTCTCAGAGTCACTGAGGTTTTAAACGATGTATTGTGTTCACACAAGCGACGCTCTTGTAGTTAGTTGCACAACGGCCTATAAACAGAACACAGGTACTGCAGGAAGGAATTGTGACATGTCATATGGGTTCAGCACTCCAACATCTTTTGTTCTGAGCAAGTACATTATTACTACAAATGTACATTAAGAACAATAATTCATTTTCCCCTCATTACTTCAGTCGTTTTTAAAAACACAGTTATTTTAACTAAAAATAATCTGCTTTGGAAAATCTTCACCCTTGTGTTAACTAACCTGTAGAGAAAGTCTGTTTTGTTTCCAGATTAAAGCCTGAACAACAACAAAATAGTCCTTTGAAAGCTGATTTTTATCTGATCCAACATTTCTACCTTTGTGCCCAGACCCATGACACAGCTCAGTTAATAAACCAAGACTCCCTAATTTATAAGGAAAAGAACATGCTAGTTTAACCCTTGAGGCCCTAGAAGGGCCAAATCTGGGTTCCATTTTAGGAAAACTGATCTCCCCA
The DNA here is from genome assembly GCF_949774975.1 of Lagenorhynchus albirostris. Lineage (NCBI taxonomy): Eukaryota > Metazoa > Chordata > Mammalia > Artiodactyla > Delphinidae > Lagenorhynchus > Lagenorhynchus albirostris. The sequence goes on along the minus strand of NC_083105.1, from coordinate 53,340,981 downwards.
CCCTCAAAAAGCTAGAAAGTACCACGAGACTTTGCTATGGCCTTGAAGGAGACAAATGCACTGACAAGAACGTCAACTGTTTAAAACTGGATGCCCAATACCACCCCATTATTTCAATTAGTTAAAGATAGATATGCTTCCTAATGCTGGATGTTGACTTTGGTTATGTTCTCCCACATCTCAAGTCACACAGCAGGGAGCAGGCACTCAATAAGTTAGTTGAATGAACAAAGGAACTCATATTCTCTCCATAACATCAATGGGGCACTAGAATAATGAATGAGTTCTAAACCTGCCTATTTGTTTCTAAAAGCTTAAAATATTTTTACGGGGGTGGGGGGGGACCTTCCCTGGCGGTCCAGTGGTTATTAACGGACTCTGCACTTTCAATGCCGAGGGCATGGGTTTGATCCCTGCTTGGGGAAATAAGATCCCGCAAGCTGCAGGCAACAGCCACAAAATATATATATGTTTTCTTCATGAGGTGTCCCCTCAAATCAATTCAAGGAAAATAAATCTATTTTCCAAAGAAAAAAGTTATTTACTTATGAGTGCTCATGAGAGCAAGACATGTGAAGGGAGCCCCGAACATCTCCAGCAGAGAAGTGGTTGATAAACCAGAGCACCTAGGGCACCTCTAGGTAGAATCTTAATCTGAGCTCTACTGCTGGGCTCCCCTCATACCCAAGTGATTGCTGTGATGAGAAAACCTTTTGAGAAAAATAACTTTTGCTTTTCTGAGTTGCTGCCTGGGCATTTTACAGTATGGTAACCCTGCTCACATCCAGTCTGGACATTTAGATGAGGACTTGAGTTTAGGATGCCCATCATAGTTCCCACTTCGCTTGTCCCAGGGCAGTTTTGAAATTAACCACTTAGAGTTAAGCCCAAGGAAAGTGGATATACGAGTGGATATATGTATATGCGTAACTGATTCACTGTGTCTTATACCAGAAACTAACACAACATTGTAAATCAACTCCACCCCAATAAAAATGTCTTAAACAGTCAGTTCCTCCACCCCAACCACTTTTTTTTTTTGCGGGGGTGGGGGTGGGGTACGCGGGCCTCTCACAGTTGTGGCCTCTCCCGTTGTGGAGCACAGGCTCCGGACGCGCGGGCTCAGCGGCCATGGCTCACGGGCCCAGCCGCTCCGCGGCATGTGGGATCTTCCCGGACCGGGGCACGAACCCGTGTCCCCTGCATCGGCAGGCGGCTCAACCACTGCACCACCAGGGAAGCCCCCACCCCAACCACTTTATGAGTACAGTTGGCCCTCCTTATCTGCGGATGTGAAACCTACAAATACTGAGGGTAGGCTGTATTCACTGTACAACGTCATTTTCCATCAGGGACGAGCATCCACAGAGCTTGGAATCCGTGGAGGCTCCTGGAACGAATCCCCCAGGGATATCCAGGAGTGACTGTCATAGATGCCTGCTACCTTGCTCTATCTCCTGCTTGCTGCTGACCCGGGACAGAGAGCTGCCCTTCCCCCGGCTCATGGCACCCCCTCGATTCTGGAATCTGTAAATTACTAATCTTGTGACTGTACTTCCTTTGTATGGGTGTATTAAAACTGTGTCTTCCATCAAAACGACCTGTGGGTTTCACTTCTCCAAAATGGGATTTGGATGCCGAGGGAGCCACTGGCCAGCCCCGTGTGGGTGGCTTTTGCCACCTCCTTCAGCTGGTCACAATCTGCATATTCTTTTTTTTAATTACTAATTTATTTATTTATTTATTTTTGGCTGCTTTGGGTCTTCGTTGCTGTGCGCGGCTTTCTCTAGTTGCGGTGAGCGGGGTCCGCTCTTCGTTGCTGTGCACGGACTTCTCATTGAGGTGGCTTCTCTTGTTGCGGAGCACGGGCTCTAGGCACGCAGGCTTCAGCAGTTGCGGCACGTGGGCTCAGTAGTTGTGGCTCGTGGGCTCTAGAGCGCAGGCTCAGTCGTTGCGGTGCACAGGCTTAGCTGCTCCGCAGTATGTGGGATCTTCCTGCACCAGGGAAGCCCAATCTGCATATTCTTAATTCAGCACACTAGCTTGGCTTCTCAGCTCACTCGCTCTGTTAACAGGGACAGCCTACACCAAGCTGGCCTTGGCCAGGATGGCCGAGCAGGAGGGAAATTCCAGAGGCCCAAGGGGGAGCCGGAGGCAGCAGAAAGGCAATTCTGACACTATCAGAAGCTGCCCAGCAATGCAATGAGTTACGTCAGAAAGCAGGAGTCCCTTTCACTGGAAACGTCCAAAAGGCGGTGGATCACCTTTCGGAGGTACTCTGAGGATCTCTGCTTGAAAGGGAATTTCTAAGAATTCTTTTCTACTGCTGAGTCTGTATCTGTCCCTGTTCCCACCTCCAGTTAATGGGAAATCTTAAACTGCTTTCTGAGCCAAAATTAATTTATTATGGAACATGGTTTACAGCCATTCTAAGATAATCCTCTGATACCCAGTAAACCATATTTGACATATAGCAAGTCTCTATACAATAGGAATGTAATTAACTGAAACTTCCTCCCCCCACTGGTCCTTATGTGGGCATGAGCAAGTGAGCCTCAAAGGCTGCTGTTCCCTGGGACTCCCATTTGGTTTTTCTTCCTACCAGGCTTGCTCTGGGAGATCTCTATTCCCAAGGCTCCCCTGAAGATGGAAACAGTAAGCACTGCCACATTCATACCTACAGTACTGATCTCTGGGGTATCTGACGTGCATTTCTGTTTTTGTTTTTGTTATTTTGCGGTAAGCGGGCCTCTCACTGCCGTGGCCTCTCCCGTTGCGGAGCACAGGCTCCGGACGCGCAGGCCCAGCGGCCATGGCTCAAGGGCCCAGTCGCTCCGCGGCATGTGGGATCCTCCCAGACCGGGGCACGAACCCGTGTCCCCTGCATCGGCAGGTGGACTCCCAACTACTGCACCACCAGGGAAGCCCCTGATGTGCATTTCTGAATGCCTTCAGGATACCTGCATCTGCATCTTGCATACATTCAAGCTGACCAAACCTGCATGAATTTTCTGCTTCTTTCTGCTGTCTACCTCTGTCTCAAATACCATCCTTGTGGTGCTCCTGTCTTAGTGGACCAAGAATTCCGAAGAATGTGCCTGTCCTCCTAGCTTCTTACTCTCACCCACATCTAGTCCCTCAGCCTGTAGATTCTACCTCACAGCTATGACTTAGATCCCCCAACTCCCATGCCTGGTTAAGGAACTGATAGCATCCTCTGGGCACCACTGCAGAAACCTCCCAACCGGTTGGCCCTCCCCCAGTAAATCCTGCAGAGCATGCCAAGACTTACAGTTCTCAACCATGAATATGGCCATGTCTCTCTCATGCTCCAGGTCCTTCAAATGGACTCTGAAGATTTCAGGGTAAAATATAAACTCCTTAGTTTGCCACACAAGGGTCTTCATGGTTGGCCCCATCCAGATCCTCAGCTTTCCCATCTGCTCTCCTCACGTCTTATTCTCAGCCATAAAAGTCATCCTGTGGCTTACAGAAAGCAGTGTTGCTGCATGCCACAATTTCCTCCCACATGCCTTTTCCTCCACCTGGAATGATCTATCTTCCTTTTGCCTGACAAATCTCCACCCCACCCCCAGCCTTCAACACTCAGTTTAAGGACCACATCACCCTAAGGCTGCTTCACATGCATTTCTATATTGTAGTTCTTAAACACTGCAGTGTAGCCATTAAGTAGTGCAGTGGTTAAAATGAAGGAAATTACCAGAAACTTGGGCTAGTTTCCTAGCTCTGCCACTTACTAGTTGTGTGAATTGGGTAAGTTAATTAACCTTCCTAAAACTCAGTTCTCTAACTATAAAATTGGGCTACTTTGAGGACTTGAGAGAATGAATAAATGTAAAGTGCTTGGCAAAGACCTGACAGAGACATGTCTTACCTGTCCAGACCCACCTTCTTCTAGACATTGTCTTTCCTTCCTACCCTCCTCCATCCCCCTCATAGAACTGTTCCCTGGCCACACATGATTGGTCTAGGGATGGCCACTTGACTGTAGGTGAGCCAATTAGGGCCCTTCCATGAAAAATGAAAGAAAAAAGGTAGAGGAGATAGAGCGAAGAGAGACAGAGACAGAGAGAGAGACAAAGGAGAAATGAAGCATTATGTAACAGTACATATTAGAAATAAAGAGAATATCGGGACTTCCCTGGTGGTGCAGTAGTTAAGGATCCATCTGCCAGTGCAGGGGACATGGGTTCAAGCCCTGGTCCAGGAAGATCCCACATGCCACGGAGCAACTAAGCCCGTGCGCCACAACTACTGAGCCTGTGCTCTAGAGCCCACGAGCCAAAACTACTGAGCCCGCGTGCCACAACTACTGAAGCCCGCGCACCTAGAGCCCATGCTCTGCAGCAAGAGAAGCCACCACAATGAGAAGCCCGTGCACCACAATGAAGAGTAGCCCCTGCTCAGCGCAACTAGAGAAAGCCTGCGTGTAGCAATGAAGACCCAATGCAGCCAAAAAATTAATTTTTTTAAAAAAGAATATCAGTGGAGTTTGAGTCCCTAGACCAAGACTCCCTATACCTAGCTGGTCCCAAGACTCATTTATCCCTCAAATATTGGGGTAACCCCAATATCCTATAGCAAATTCCCCTTGGGTGGCTGTCAATTGCCAGTTAAGGAGTCTAACACACCCAGCACTCATACACACTCACTTGTACTATTATTATAGTAATAATTAAGTACTATGAAGGTAGAGGTAGAATCTTATTTGATTTTGTATTCTCAGAGACTACTGTATTGTCTCATATACAGCAGGTAGTCAAACAGCTAGAATGAAATATTTGTTGACTTAAGGGAAGAAATAGTAACTTGGGGTTAAAATTCTTATCACAAGCTCAAGGATCTCTAGATACCTATCCTAAGCAGTAAAAGAGAAACTAAAAAAAATTAAGATAAAAAACAGCAAAAATTTGACAGTTATGACCAAAAAGAGACATTGAGATACAATTCTGGGAACCTCTGGTCAGGCATATTTAGTCTCTGAATATCTTTAACTTGTTATCCATTGAGCTAACTCAATGTTTATTGAGAAGACTTTTTTTTTTAAAGCTGCATTCTATGAATAAATGCTAAACTAATGTAGATAACTATTCCTGACGTTTACCATCAGGAGACAGCAGGATGTTCAATTATAAGAAATTTAGCAAATGAGAACTGATCACCACTCCCAACCATGACCCTGGGACACAGAGGTACTTACATAAGTCTCAAAAATTGTTGGAAATTCCACAGACTCGAAATGAGGTAACTGTTTACCTTCCTTACTGCATTTCAATCTAGAGATTAAAATAGATCTCATTGTTGCAGAATCCTGGCTGTAGTAAGAAACAGGCTCCAAATGGCTGAGAATGAATTTTAATAGCGGAACCAGGAGCCTGAGAGGAAATCAGGAGGAAGAACTTTTCTTCATAAAAAGGGCCATGAGGGTAATTTTCATTTCATTACCTTTCTAAATTGCATAATTTCATAAGCTGGTTGTAACATATCCTTTCTGCATTGACATGAAATATGAATTAATCAGTAAATAATAAAAGCAGTACACAATTCTCACATTCTACGTTTTCAAAATACTTTCTAACTTATTACTGCATTCCTAAAGGGCTACAGTTCAAAAGTGTGTGAATAAGACAACTGATTGACTCAATATACGTTTTTCTCGTTTGTTTGTTTTTGCGGTACGCGGGCCTCTCACTGGTGTGGCCTCTCCCGTTGTGGAGCACAGGCTCCGGACGTGCAGGTTCAGCGGCCATGGCTCACGGGCCCAGCCGCTCCACGGCATGTGGGATCTTCCCGGACCAGGGCACGAACCCGTGTCCCCTGTAGCGGCAGGCGGACTCTCAACCACTTCGCCACCAGGGAAGCCCCCAATATACGTTTTGACCAAAACAACATTAGACCCATTTACAGGCTTACCTGGAAATTTTACTAAACGATAAGGCACAATACTGAATGACCACAAATACAATTTATGACACTGTTTCCATGGAAAAGTACATTTAGAATACCAATCTGTGTTGTTTATAATGGTTTTCAAACTTTTGTGTGCCTACAAGTCACCTGGAGGACTTCTGAAAACATGGGTCCCACAGCAAGAGATTCTGAATCAGTAGATATAGGGTAGGACCAAGAAAAGTTCCCAAGTCGGGGCGATGTTTCTGGTTTACTGATGACACTGAGTAGCACTGGCCTAGATAAAACACAGTTGCTTTGAGTTGGCCAGGGACTAGAGTCCCTCCAGTGAGGGAATGAGGCACCCTCAGCCTCATGCCACTAAGCTAGAGAATAGTATGCTAGTTCATAAGCCTCTGGTGCTGGTTAGTACTGCTAAGACGCTCAAGAAGCTTCCAGAGATGGAAAGGAAGAACCCAGTGAGGCACGGACTTACGATGGCAGCAACATAAACTTGACGGGAAAGGGGTCAGTCACTGCGTGTGGCAGGAGCTTGACTAGGGCAGTGGGGACTCCCCATGAAGGAGATGAGAATGAGTCCTGGGAGGGCTCTATGGGGTCACTAGCTGCAGAGGAAGAGAGTTTGAGTACCAAGCCTGGGACTCATTCATGTTGGCAATAAAAAAGAAATGGGAAGAGGGGGGAGGGAGAGGGAAAGGCAAGACACAGGAAGACTGTTTCCAATGGTGGAAGTGGCTGCAAAACAAAGGGGTGGAGGCCATACTGATCGTTTAGCATATCCAGTCTGGGAGGTCAATTACCATCTGGGCCAACTATCCTCCTATCAAAGATAATTATACACTGTCTCTAATCCAAGTTATTAACTACAAGATACTTTCTACTATTAAGAAAAATGACTAGGGACCTCCCTGGTGGTGCAGTGGTTAAGAATCCGCCTGCCAATGCAGGGGACATGGGTTCGATCCCTGGTCCGGGAAGATCCCACAGGCCCGTGCGCCACAACTACGGAGCGCGCATGCCACAACTACTGAAACCCGCGCGCCTAGAGCCCGAGCTCTGCAACAAAAGAAGTCACCGCACTGAGAAGACCGTGCACCGCAACGAAGCGTAATCCCGGTTCGCCGTAACTAGAGAAAGCCCATGCATGGCAACGAAGACCCAATGCAGCCAAAAGTTAATTAATTAATTAATTAATAACAATTAAAAAACAGTGACGCTCAGGGAAAAAAAGAAAAATGACTAATATAACACTTGTTAAGACTTTATAATTTAACTGTACATTATCTCTTTTGAGCCTCCCAAAAATAAGATAGATGGGAGAGGTATTATTTGTCCCATTTAATAAAAATTGAATCCAGAAAGTTGACTAACCCAGGTTCAGACAGCTATCAAGAGATAAATCCAGACTCAGATCCCCACCCGATTCTAAAGTCTAAACCTCACCACTCCCTACACTGCAGAGAAAGGAAGCTGAGAAAGTCTGCAGATTCAGAAGAAAAATTCAAGGTCAGCTGATGTCACAGAAGCCAAGGAGGTGAGGATTTAAGAAGGCAGTCAGGTGCCAGGAAAAGTTTAAGTATCTACTAAATCTGGCAATTAAGAGGTTATTCGTGACCACTGGTAAGGACTATAAACTCCAAAGTACTAAAATCCTCTCCCCTCCCAGAGAAAGGAGAGTTTTAAGGTAATGCAATACACTGAGAGTGAATGGACTAGTTCCAGGGAAGTTCTTCACTTGTCGGCTTGTTTTTATGAATAAGCTGGGAAAAGAACTTAAAATATCATCCATACTGCTCCATAAATAGACTTTAGCTCTAATCCAAAGGGGATCTGCTTAAACAACTGCTCTAAAGTCTCCCACAAATTCCTAAATACGTAAATAACAATGTATAGAGTAACTGACCAATAACTGACACCTTTTCAATTGGCTCCAAACTCCAACACTGTATGGACATTCCAAAAATGTAATGTATGTGTTTTTGTAGTCAAAGATTTACTGATAATTTACACTTTTAAACTCTCATATTATTCTTTAAAAACTCTGATAACTTCTGGTAAACAGAGATGTTAATGATCGTTTCATGAACAAAAGGTTTTTTCGCTGCTTTTTAAAAAAATCTATATCATTACTGTGATCTCCAGGATACAGAAATGGGAAAAAGCAATATTATACTGTCTTTTTTAATACGAAAAGAGAAAATAAGAACACACATAAATAAAAGCACTGAAAGAATAAACTAGAAACTAATAAAAACAGATACCTAGGGAGTTATGTGTGGGAGGGATGGCGTGAAGAAAGGAATGGAACCTAGACTGTTTAAAGTACATATATCTTTTTTAAAAAATAATTTTGACTTTTGAAAATTAAATCAAAAATGAAAAATAAACAAAAAATACCCTCATACCCCATAGTTGAAAACAAATTCAAACTAACTACTAATTCGGTAATCTAATCATATGGGTTGTTAAAAGTCGCTTTGGAACAACTGTGGGGATATAATCTAAAGAGGAAAAAGGACAAAAAAATATTAAAATTCGCTCAGTGGTTTTACTGTTAGCAGAAATATTGGTATTGAAAATTTGAAACTATGTATTATTAGGATATAGGAAACATTACATGTTATTTATTAAGACCTAAGATTTTTAATATGAGGCAATAAATAAATTAAATCCAAGTTAAGAAAAACCTTATAATGTTACATTTGAGTTGGAAATAACAATAGAATTTCAATTGTCGAAACACATATATTTCATAACTCTGTCTACTTGCAAAGGTATGGAAGCAATGATACTGCAGGAGAGTAAGCACTCTGTGCACCCAGACATTGGCTTCTAAACCCCTTTCCCACTGAAAGAAACCTGGCCTCTTTGGGTAAATGGATGGTTGCTAATAGGAGACAATGAAAGTACACGGTGAATCAGAGGTAGCTTTTTGGACTAGAAAGCACAGAAGCACTTAATAGGGGGCTTCCCTGGTGGCGCAGTGGTTGAGAGTCCGCCTGCCGATGCAGGGGACACGGGTTCGTGCCCCGGTCCGGGAAGATTGCACATGCCGCGGAGCGGCTGGGCCCATGAGCCATGGCTGCTGAGCCTGCATGGCCGGAGCCTGTGCTCCGCAACGGGAGAGGCCACAACAGTGAGAGGCCTGCATACCACAAAAAAAAAAAAAAAAAAAAAAAAAGAAAGATAACTAATAAGGACCCACTGTATATACCACAGGGAACTCTACTCAATATTCTGTAATGGCCTATATGGGAAAAGAATCTAAAAAAGAGTGGAAATATGTATATGTATAACAGGTTCACTTTGCTGTACACCTGAAACTAACACAACAATGTAAATCAACTATACCCCCAATAAAAATTAATAAAAACAAAAACAAAACAACAGCAAAAAACAAAGCTACATCGTACATTCAGATAACACAGATAGAAACAGTTCTGTGATTTTCTTCCCTAAGTATTAAGCACAACACATCTTAATGGATAGATTTAACTACACTTATCAACAGTCTTTGTAGAATCTTTCCTATAGCATTTACCAAGGCACTATTTTTATTCCAGCGTTTGGATCACATCAAATGTTTTATGGTAGTTAAAATAATTTAAGGAGTGAGGAGAGACAAACTATGTTTCATATGTGAAGTCACATTATATATCATAAAATTAGTGATGTTTTAAACAAAGTGCCATTTATTTCATAAGCATGAGAGGTAATGATTATCTAAAGCAGTGTTTCTCAATCTTTTCACTACTGCTTCCCTAAGGAGAACAGCTAAATTTAAATTCTTCCTAACAAGAAAAATTGAGTACTAAAAATTGAGTACTTTGGAGGGCCACAAACCATTGTAATATCTGAAATATTTTTGCCTCCCAAGAACCCATCTTTATCACCCCCATGGAGAATGCATGCTGTAAAAGATTAACCAGTGAGTTTTAATACTAAAAACGCTCAAAGTTTTGGCAAGAGGAACAACACTTAATAAAGTAAATTAACATGTTCCATTTAATAAATTGAAGTGGTACAGTGATGGAATCCCTGAACATTTTCAAAGCTCTCCCACTTTCTTCAAGGCCTCCTTAAATACATTCTCCCAGGGGCTTCCCTGGTGGTGCAGTGGTTAAGAATCCGCCTGCCAATGCAGGGGACACGGGTTCGAGCCCTGGTCCGGGAAGATCCCACATGCTACGGAGCAACTAAGCCCGTGCGCCACAACTACTGAGCCTGCAAGCCACAACTACTGAGCCCATGTGCCACAACTACTGAAGCCCACGCGCCTAGAGTCCGTGCTCCGCAACAAGAGAAGCCACTGCAATGAGAAGCCCGTGCACAGCAACAAGGAGTAGCCTCCGCTCACTGCAGCTAGAGAAAGCCCACACACAGCAACGAAGACCCAATGCAGCCAAAAATAAAATAAATTTTAAAAAAACAAAAAACACTCTCCCAGCTCTTCTCTCAATTAGCCCCAGAGAATCTCTCTCATTGGGATGTTCCATTGATTTTTTTCTGACTCCTTCAGGGGCTACCAGGAACCATCTTTATTATAATTACATACTCAGGGATCTTTTTACCCTATTAAACTGACCAGAGCCCAATGAGTAAGAACTCAGTACTATTCATCTTTGTGCTGCCCACAGGGTGTGACTCAGAGATTGGTATTTAGGTACAAACAAATAGATGTTATGGTTATTAGAGGCACCAGTGGAGATTGGCAACCCCTTTTTCCTGGGGTTTCTTGCACAACTGGCTGCCTCGTGCTGATTTATCAGCCCTGGCATGGGTAACTGTGAAGTTGATAAGCTTTTTTGTTATTGTTCTTCATTTGTTTTTCATAACTGACTACACAGCCCTTATAGGGCTGGCATTTCAGCACCCACCTGAAGATACGTAATCTCCCTCCCCCACTGCCCCTCTCCCCATCGCCATTCCGATGGTTTCTAGACGGGTCTGCTCACGCTTTAAAAGCTGGCCCCTAATTTTGCTGGTCTTATTTGGCTCTGCGTCTATTACTCAATGGAAAGGAAAAGAGAAATGCTGTTAATCTAAATCTTCCTAAGATCTTAAATAAAGGGATAAGAGTATTAATACTATATACATACTTCAATATTTATTGAGAGTTTTATTGCCCAGAAATAACACCTTTATAACTTAAGTGCTTTGATAAAATAGAGGAGCTTTCAGTACCCCTCACCCTCTGCCTGATAGGGAAGATGAGCAGTAAAGGGGTACAAAAAAAATGTTTTGTCCTTAATAGAATTTCAAGGAGAATATAGTTTAAAGGCCAGTTTAAGGCTTTTATGTCTTCCTTAACTCAAATCTTCACACATAAAATGGTACCATTAATTTTTCATTATTTGCCTCAAATTATCTACAAACTAGCTAAAATCCTATAAAATCAAAAGCTAAGTTAGTAGCAACAAGCTGATAATTACCATAGTGGGAAATACACCCCTGAAAGGGATAATGGAGGTGTCACTTAAGGAAGTGACTTAATTAGGAAACATGCCTCCAGAAAGCATGTGATCTTCAATTCCAGCTCCTCATCAACATTCATCCAGAAAATGTGGGGGAAAGCGTGTATAAAAAGCAAGGTCAGGGCTTCCCTGGTGGCGCAGTGGTTGAGAGTCCGCCTGCGGATACAGGGGACACGGGTTCATGCCCCGGTCTGGGAGGATCCCACATGCCGTGGAGCAGCTGGGCCCGTGAGCCATGGCCGCTGAGCCTGCGCTCCACAACGGGAGAGGCCACAACAGTGAGAGACCCACGTACAGCAAAAAAAAAAAAAAAAAAAAGGCAAGGTCAGTTCTCCAAACATAGGCAGGTCACAATTCCACAACCAGCTACGGAGTCAGTCATGTATTCAAATTTCTATCCCTCTTCCTGCTCCAGAGGTACACCAAGACACTCAAACTTCTATTTTCAAAATGAACCCTGCAGCGACTTGTATTTTAAACAGGGTGATGCATTACCTTTAATAACAGCACTGGCCACATTTAAGAGGAAGTTCACCGCCTCAGCAAATGACAGAAAATGATTCTGTCACAACGGCAGCTAGTCATCCAAGCCCTGAATAGCTGCTCACTCACATCAGTGAGCAAAGGAATGGTCTCACTCCCCTTCCAAATTAGCAGTGCTCGTGGCCTTATGCAACAATTGCAGATGCAAAGCCTTCAACACTGCATTTAAAAAATCTGAAGTTAGGAAGTATATCACCTGAATAAAGAGGAGCAAAGCTATCACCTGACGCCCAAGGCTCTGGGGGCCTTCTTTCTGGCCAGGATTTCTCAATAGGCTTCTCTTTTATTTCTTAAATGACATTCAAAAGTCACAAGCACAGATTTAAAAATAACAGAGATCTGCATAAACACAAGAGGTGGAAAGAGTGTGAGGATGTGTGTTGGTCCTTTGGGGAGGTGGGGCAGGAGTGTGGAAAGGAACCAGCAATTGAAACCTTTGAAAGCATTCCTTACAAGGCTAAAAACCTTGATAAACATTCAGTATAAAAAATAAGAAACTAACAAAACAGGCACACACTTCAATGTCAATTAAATTGATGATGGTGGGAAACTGTTAGCTGGGCCTCTGGAAGTGATTTGGATGAACTGTTTCAACTTTCAGATGAGGAAACTGAATTACAGAAAATTGTCCAATTTGTTAAAGATCACATGACCCTAACCCTGATTATGAAGTGTTGAATCCCTGTCTAACGCTATACCTACAACTCACTGTTGAGAGGTCTGTCAGGCCTCACGCTCCTTTGAAACGTAAACGTTAGATTTACAACAAAGCCATAAGCCCTGCTTCTAAAGGATTATGTTCCAACACTCCTGTCTCCAATTCACAGCAGCCTGAATTGTTGCTACGTTTCCCGGCCAGGACACCAACAGGTATGAACCTAGAGGTGGGAAAACAGAACCGTACCACCTCTGGTTATCTAGTGTTTCATCATTTACCCAGTCCTTCCACATACATCATCTCAATTAACCCTCCAACTCCCTGCAAAACTGGAAGAGTAGGCACGACACCTCTATTTTTTCCACATAAGAAAACTGAGTCTCAGGTCTACCTAATCACAACAAAATGCAACATGAAGGAGATATGGGGATATATGTATACATATAGCCAATTCACTGTGTTATAAAGCAGAAACTAACACACCATTGTAAAGCAATTATACTCCAATAAAGATGTTTTTTAAAAAAAAAAGCAACATGAGTAAGATGACATTGGAAACTTACTAAGACAGGCGGTGAGGTTTGTGAAGAACAATACCAATTTAAAAATCGAACTAGGGACTTCCCTGGCAGTCCAGTGGTTAAGACTCCGTGCTTCCACTGCAGGGCAGGGGGGATGGGTTCCATCCCTGGTTGGGCAACTAGGATTCTGCATGCTGTGCAGCGCAGCCAAAAAAAAAAACAAACAAACTAGACTAGGTTAAAATCCCACCTTACCCCACCTTGCAAAAGAAGCTATGAGCCTCATTTCTCATCTCTCTCCTCTGTGAATTGGGGCTACTAGAACCACCTTCCTCCCAGGCTTTTATAAGGATTAGACAGAACTTCTGCAAAGCACCTGGGCCAGTAGCATCTTGCATGGAATTCAGGCTGTCATTAGGAAGCCCTAAAATGAAACATTTGCTGCTTCTCCTTCTCCACTTGTGAAATTGTTTCTGGCTGTATTGACTTCGTGACTTTTTTTTTTTTTCCTAACTTCTAATGAAATGGGTGAACTCCGAAATGGAAATTATAAGACTTCAAAAGATTTTTTTCCCCCACCGCCCGCCCCTGTGACTACTTTTTATGAGTAGTTTTCTCCTCCCAGGGCATTACAGACTTTGTGTATTCAAATACAGGTCTTTTTACTCTCCATCTCACTCTGAAGAGTAGCTATTTTAATTCCAGAAGAGAAACCATATGGTTGTAGCAGAAGAGGCAGATGAGGAAGTGAACCCTCACTGCTAAGACTTCCTGGAAGGAAGGTCTCATTTTCCTTAGAGCAGGGCACAGACCCAAATGCTTCCCGGGCCAGAATCGTGCATCTAGGGCACAGTGGTGCTTGCCGCAAACTGAAGAGCATGTGTCCTGCTAAAGGCGGGCAGCCTGAGCCCAGCCCCAGCTGATTATGGGAATATGGCTCAGTATTGCCAAGTCTTCTGGCATTTTAAGAGAAGCCAAGAATCTATGTTACGGAAATTTTCTAGATTTTGAAAACACCGTGTGGGCCAAATAAAATACACTTATTAGCAAGTGGGCTCCATGGGTCACCAACGTTTCTGATTGTTGCCTCAAAGCCTTCTGAGGTACAGCAAACTACAGAGAAACTCTGCTCTGGAGTTTTCTACCTGGAAAGGTGGTCAGAAATTAAAGATCATGAAACGCCTAGAGAGTGGGCTGCTGAGATAAAAAGAATGAAAACTTAATGAGAATCCACTGGAAATTAGGCAGATCAGGAAATCAGGGGATGTAAGACGGTTGCTGGCCACACATGCTGCCCCCAGAAGAGGCACAGGCTCTTGTGGTCAGAGGGTGACAGTGATGAGAAGGCAGTGAGAGTTTTTCATTGGAAGATAACAACCTTTGAGAGAGGTTTTTTGCACAAAAGCACAGACATAAGGGCTTCTGACCATATACAACATAAATAAACGTGAATGAGAGTGGCAAACTGGTGTGAAAACTTCTGAGCCTTACACCCAAGACTTCGAGGCTTTCAGATACCTGAATGATGATGATCTTCAGGCCTCTAACAAAGACTTTTTTTTTTTTCTTTTTTTTTTTTTTTGCGGTACACGGGCCTCTCACTGTTGTGGCCTCTCCCGTTGCGGAGCACAGGCTCCGGACGCGCAGGCTCAGCGGCCATGGCTCACGGGCCCAGCCGCTCCGCGGCAGGTGGGATCTTCCCGGACCGGGGCATGAACCCGCATCCCCTGCATCGGCAGGCGGACTCTCAACCACTGCACCACCAGGGAAGCCCTAACAAAGACTTTTTGAATGAAACCACTCACGCCTTTTAAAATATTTCTGTGAGGGCAAAACTGCAAGGAACCTGGAATAAAAAGAAAAGTAAAAAGCCTAGCAAGCTTGATGTACAGGTTTCATAAATATGTACAGACAGCTACCTTCCCTTATGAAATAAATCTACTGGTAATAAAGAAAGTCAGCCACATCAGGATTTTCTGTAGAACCATTTGACCCAAGAAAAAGTCAAAAGTGTGCTGAGAAAAACCATTCGTCAGAGACTTCCATCATTCTCTCCTATATAAAAGGCAGAGGTATAGTAAAGCACCAGTTTATCCTTTATTGTTAATTTAACACACACCATTTCAATCTTTTGAAAGTGCTTTAGTGAAAATCCAGTAGTTTTCTTAATGAAGATATTTTGTTCTGCAAGGTAGAAGTGTCATACAACCCTAAGAATTACTCGAAGTACTTTAAATTCATTGAGATTACATTATACAAAATGGGTTCCACCCACAGAGCTGTTTAAATAAAGATAATTATAACTCCAACCACTCTGTTATTCACATATGTGTACTGCATAACCCAAATACTCCTATTCAGAGATACTCATTTAAAAGGAGAAGGGGTTTCTAATTCTATGGCTAAATTGCTAATCAGATGCGTTCGGTTTCTCAGAGACAAATACTCAACTGATTCACTTTCATACTTGAGGAAATGTATCCATTACATGAACATTCTCTGAAAGAAAACACGTGTAAATGATATTGTTATTCTCTATACACCTAAATATGGAAATTTTTAGATTTGCTTGTTAAGTAAAAATTAATCTGGCACTAGAGGATTACTGCTACTGTTGGTACAGTTGTTCTGAGTCATAGCTTCAGTCAAAATGAATGAAAAAGGAGAACTAAGGACCAAGATTTGGGGAAAGAAACAGCTGTAATTTTAAAGCCGGAAAAGAGTTCCGGGATATTTTTTCTTTGGACAGAGAAAGGAAAGAGAGTCAACAGACGATGACAAGGTCATTGCCTCATCAGCCAACAGAATTCACGGATCCTAAAATACAATCCCAAAGCTTTTCTCCCTATTGAAGCCCCTGATAAAAACTGACAAAACAATACACCTAACTGTGGGACACAGGGTCTTTTCTCACTCCATTCATACGCATCAACGTTATAATCTCATTTTCCACACTCGTCTGCCTGGGGACATTTGGCGAGGTCTGGAGACATTTTGGTTGTAACAGCCAGGGAAAGGAATACTGCTGGCATCTAATGGGAGAGGCCTGAGATGCTGTTAAACATTCTACAGTGCACAGGACAGTTCCCTAAACAAATAACTATCCCACCCAAAATGTCAATAGTGCCAAGGTTCATAAACCCTGGTCTAGAAGCAATAAGAGGTGGGCATTTCTTCTACAGAGCAAGTTTGCATTAAGAAAGTTGGATATGGCATTTCTTTTGAAGCATGTTACACAATTTGTAGAACAAGGACCAATATGGTTTTTGTTTTGTTTTGTTTCATTTTTTAAAATCAGGAACAGGCATTACACTTGAAGAAATAAGGTAATGCAAACCTAGAGTGGCTGGCCACTCAAGTGACAGTCTCATGTACACAACTAGGATTTGCTCTAAACACCTGGTTTTGTCTGGTCATACATGCCACTCAGAACTTGTTCAATGATTCTTCTTGTCAGTTTAGATCGACCAATTTATTTTTACATTGCAATAACAAAATACACTTGGAATTATATAAAACCTTTTTATCTTACTGAAATTCATGTAGGAAAATTAATTTTGAAGGTTAAAACCTCTTTAGCCTTTGACCCTCTTCTTTTCCTATTGAGAAACAATTTCTCAAAACAAAGTAACCTTTCTTAAAACCAAAATCATCATGCAATAGTGGAACAGATTTATGTACCCTGGTGCAATACAGGTAAAATAATTTTGTGTTGTACTGAGAAATAGGTTTTGAATGTGCAACTCAAGAAAGTTCAGCTAACAAGAAAAGGTGCATATTGTAGTCAACTATCACCCCTACAGGACCTTTGAAAATAATTTCTAAGTCTAAAAAGCCTCAGTAGAATATTTTAAGATGATTTTTTTTTTTTTTTTTTGCGGTACGCAGGCCTCTCACTGTTGTGGCCTCTGCCGTTGCAGAGCACAGGCTCCAGATGCGCAGGCTCAGCGGCCATGGCTCACGGGCCCAGCCGCTCCGCGGCATGTGGGATCTTCCCGGACCGGGGCACGAACCCGCGTCCCCTGCATCGGCAGGCGGACTCTCAACCACTGCGCCACCAGGAAAGGCCTAAGATGATTTTTTAAAAAGCTAAGCTTTAAGATGATAATTTGAACACTCTTAACAGGAAATCATAAACTTTCATAGTACAAAGTATTTGGCAACATGGTGATCATCTTTCAGAAAAATGCCCACTCCTCATTCAGGTGAAATGACTGTTCTCTCAGCAGAGGGGAAGAACGGCCCGCCAAATCTTATGGATGATGACTTCTCCTTTTGTTCATTTTCTTCAGTTAAGATTGCCTGTCACTAGGGAGGGACTCTGAAGAAGCCCCTTCTGGCAAGGTGACATCATCTCAGTTTATTTAGAAGCCTGAGAAGGGTCTGGTCCCAGCCCTTCACAAAGACTTCACCCAACCTAATTTGCTCCCCAGAATGACTCCTCTGCCAAAGCCAGCTGGCCTCCACCCGTCCCACAAACTGCCCCCCGAGACCCCTGTATTATTCATGCAGCTCCTCTCCCTCATTCCTCCCACTTACAGAGCCTTCCCCTCCTCTGTTGCTCTAGTCCAATCCCACACGCCCTTTAGGGTTCAGCTTGTGTTTTAACCTGCCTCCTTCCAAACCTTCCCACGTGAATCTCCCCCTCGTTGGAATTCCTCCTGCATCCCTCTAGATCACTTAACCTGGAACTTTATCATTTCTTTCCTCTCTGGTTGTTAAAGACCTCACTTCTAATAGCTATCTCTCTCCAGTTGCAGATAAAAATGAAAAAACACATTTTTCAAACTCCCTATAAAGTACAGCGGAAAACCTAAATTGTTCTTGACCAGGAGTAACTGTCTCATATATAAGGAATGGAAGAGGGGTGGACTAGGGTAGTCACAGTCACTACTGGGCCACAGCTTATTTTATAAATCTTCTAAACTTCCTACTCAGCACGAGAACTTTTTTTCATTAAGTATTTAAGTAGGCCAAAGACTGTGGTGAATTCCCTTCCAAGCTGCCTAGTTATCATATCAGATGAGAGGACCGGGTGTCACTGAAATACGGGAGTGCTTAGAGGAAAAGCCATAAGAGCCCAGAGTAAAGCCTTTTCTCTACTTTCTTCTTCTGTCCCTTGCTCTCAGCAAGCCTCCCGACCCTGTCCTTTGGATGTTCCCCTATCCCACTGGGATGTAAATCACCTGCCTCATCCCGTCCCTCCAGCACCCTAGTTTGTAGCTCTGACCTTGGTACTTCCTGACATGCACACTTCACACCTCTGACGGCTTTAAAATTTGTCCACAAATCCCTCAATACCCCTTACTCTGAAAAGTGGGTGCCTAATTCCCTCCCTCCTGAATGTGAGCAAGGCTTAATGGCTTTATTCTAAACTAGAAAGTATGGTGGAAATAATGGCATATGAATCTATAATAAAAGGCATCAAAGCTAACTCCTTGCCCTTTCTTTTGGATCATATGTTCTGGGGAAGCCACCCGCCACGTATTGAGGACATGTGGCAAAGAACTGAGGATTCCTGCTAAAAACCTGCACTAATTTGCCAGCCATGTGAGTGAGCATCTTAGAAATGGATCCTCCAGCCCCAGCCAAGCCCAATAACTTTGGTATCAGCTAATGTCTGCATGACAATCTCATGAGAGACTCAGCCAGGACCACCCGTATAAGCTGCTCCCAGATTCCTGACCCACAGAAACTGTGCGAGATAATACATGTTTGTTTTAAGCCACTAAGATTAGTGTAACTTGTTGCCCAGCGATAAATAACACAGTACTCTTCTCCTTTCTCTATTCCGTCCCTTAGAATGGAGTCCGAGATTCTCACCCTTAAGGGCCAGTCTTAACCAGTATTTCCCTGCTCTGCTCTCCCAACTCGCCCTCCTGTCTCAGGCTTGCACAGAAGGTCGTCATTCCATAAATGTTGATTCAAGAAATACCTCCAATTCCAGCCTTGCCTGTGGCTCATTCACAACCCAGAAAAATGCACCAAAAGACTGAGTTGATCCTCAGATGCTCTCAGCACTTAAGGAAGCACAGGGTAATTTGTAACCTGCCTCCTGATTACGAAGGGTTTATTATTCATATAGGCTCGATTTGGAGCATTAAATTCGGCTAAGACTTTCCATCTGTCTGTGCTAATTTAATGCTAAGTCCTTGCTTTCATGCCTTTATCCTCCACAGTGCTCAGATCAGATAATCAAGTCATTTATTACACACTATGAGTAGTGAAAAATCTGTTATGCCAGATCAAGGGCCCTTCAAACTTATGACCCTTAAACTTACCCCTTTGATTCTTTTGCCCTCTTATCTGCCTTGCTCCTGAGCTTAGAACATTTTGTGACATCATCACAGCTGACACAATTACTTTAAACCAGCTTCTCTTTCGGGAAAAGTCTTCAGAGTACATTTGGAAAGCAAACGTGCTCGTGGAATTTGCCTATGATGTCCAAAGGGCAGTGTCACAAGCAAAACGAAATGCACTGCTTCTCCCTGGGCTCCAACCAGCTGGTGTAATGTGCCCATATTAGGTTCCGGGCTCATTCCAGTGGGCTGGTTCTGTTTTCATTTTGCCATAAGGGTTTCAGTTTCTCACCGCTTCTAACAAGGAATAATAGGACTGTGGGAGTCCAACAAGGTCAAGAGCAGCTTAGGCAACCACAAGTGCCAAGTGCATGATCACCCCTTGAACTTTGGCTTGACCTAAACCTGTAGTGCGGCAGTGTGGTACCAAGCGCCTGAAAGTAGAGGGTGTTTTTGTTGTTGTTCTTTTTTTGCCTTAATACCATGAACAGCTCAAGGTCAATAAAATTTCTTGTAAGCCAGCTATATGAGACCATGGGTCTCTCTGCTCAATTTATGTTCCCTCAACAGAAACTAGAAATTAACGCAATCGTGATTTATTCCCTCTAAGGACCACGTAACATCTGACTTTGCAGAACACGTGGGTCCCAATCCGGTGCCCATTTCCTGCCACTGCCCCCAGCAAGGCTCCTCCTGCCTCGCTGACCAGGCTGACCTCTCACCGCTCTGGCAGTGAAGGGGAACCCAGGCTAACGAGCGACTGTCACACCTCCGTCACCCCTGTCCCCAAATAAAAAATCCACAGCTGAATTTTAAAAACTAAGTTGACGTCCACTCAACACCAACTTATTGACTGTTGTCAAATGTTTACTGTTTCTGTAGTGACTAATCTCAGCAGATAATGAGCTTGAAATTTAACTTTTACTTTTAAACACTATTTGCACTTCCATTCAAAAACATTACCATATACAGTGCAAATATTACCAGAAAAAGATGCGATACTGGAGCTACGGGAAAGGTAAATGGGGAAAAGAATGGCTCCAGAGAAGACACAAAGTAACAGCAGCAGACACTTCAATATGCATGAGCGCCCGCACCGGACAAACACTGTGCAGAGCGCTTTTCATCACGGACCGCCCGCAACGTCCAATGAATTCCTGAGGATACCCCATTTCTCACTTACAGAGCCGAGGCTCCCTGAGCTTGTAAAACTTGCGCAGTATCACACAGGGGAAAACAGCAAGGCTTGCATCAAGCCAGATGTGAATGCCTCCCAGCCCCAGTCTTTTTTTTTTAAACAATCAACCATTTATTGAACATGTTAGACTTCTGAATTAAAGGAACATCAAAGAGTCTGAGGAAGCTGACTTTGTTGGCAGCTTGAAACACTATACAGCTCAGATTCAGTGCCTTTACAGAGGAGTTTCTAGATTGGGATATTTAGGAAATTCACATGTGTCAGTCCCAGTCTTAACCACTCACTGTATCCTAATCACCTACTACAGCTGCAAAGTCCACATGGTCACACAGAGCAATGTGACCCGTGACCCCGGCTGCACCTCGAAGTGCACCAATTTTATCCATGCCTTCACCACCACATCATATTTGGCTGTAGATATTAAAAACGAGGGTATAAAGCATAGTGAAATGAAAATAACCATCTTCCTAGTGTTTCTCCTGTACCTTTGTTTTCACAGTATTTACATCTTACTGCCTATTTTTAGTACATTACAAATAATGTTTTGGAGGTGTTACTAAAGTCATGTTTTTAAAATGTTACTTTCAACCGTGGTAATAAGACATTTATTTTGAGATTCATGCCAAAATTTGTTCTAAATGCTTTACACATACTAACTCGTTTAATCCTCATAACGCAAAAGGACGTGGAATGTCAATGGTCCCATTTCATACATGTGCAAACCGAGGCACAGACAAGCTGAGTAACTTGTGCAAGGTCACAGAGTAAGAGGCAGGATGTGAATGCAGGCGATGTGAGTCCAGAGTCCACATCTCTTTTTTTTTTGAATTTTTGAATTTTATTTTATTTATTTTTAATACAGCAGGTTCTTATTAGTTATCTATTTTAGACCTATTAGCATATATATGTCAATCCCAATCTCCCAATTCATCCCACCACCACCACCACCCCCCAGCCACTTTCCCCCCTTGGTGTTCATACGTTTGTTCTCCAGAGTCCACATCTTAACCACCATACCACAACTCCTCTCTGCTGCCCGTTTAGACAGCAGGGTCTAAATGTCCACCCTTACCACCCTCCAAACAACCAACACATGAAAAATCTCCCTGAGGATACTCTACCTTAAAACTGAAATGTGACAGAATGGGTCTCCTGCTCTAAATCCTTTCAATCATCTCCCAGCATGCTTGAAAGTCCATTCACCCGGCCTAACACCCCTGTATGAGCTGACCCCTGCCTCCATCACCAGCTTCAAGAGTGTCCGTCTGATTCTAGTCTCTGGTCTTTTTTTCAGTTCTTCAAACATACCAAGATCTTTTTATTTTACTTCAGGCCTTTCAACACTCCACACCGTTTGTGCGGACTCCTGAACCACTCTCGCCCCGATTCTTCTCTGGGCTGGCTTCTGCTCGACTTTACAAGTCACCTTGTACTGCCTCAGAGTGAGAGGCCTTCCCAACCCTTCATGGAGAGACAGGACCATGATGGATGCCCTGAACACCCAGCACACTGGGCCCAGCACATTGTGGGGACTCAGGGAGTACGTGTTCAATAAATATTTGAGGGGTTACTTTCTCCCAGAAACTACAAAAGCATTGAGAAAGTTGGGGGAAAAAAACAAACAAACAAAGAGCCCACGTGGTGCTGTGAGATAAATGCTATGACAGAAACACGGCCAGGCGTTGTGAAGGGAGACGGAAAGGACAAAACCAAGATTGGAGATGCCTTCAGTCAGGCGGTCATCCAGAGACGCAGGCGATCTTGAACTCCAATCTGAAGAATCCCAGACTTGTGAGAGGGAAGAAGCCAAGGCCTTGCAGGCCACCTTCAGGGGTCTGGCCACTGGCCTAGGATCTGGGGAGCCCTGAAAGGCTTTTCAGCAGATTTCGCTGCAGACAATGTAGAAGAGAGATGAGAGGCAGGTTGCAGGTAGGGGAGACCAGTGAATAGGCCATTTCAGTTTTTCAGGAGACATGGGAGGAGAACCTGTAACCACAAAACCAGCCCTAAACTGGCCCTACCCTGCTTCTAACAATATACTGAGTTGTTTTCCAGAGACAACAGAAGAAAGCCACAAGTCATGCACAAAACATGCATAGCGGAGAAGATTTTGACCTCAAACGACACCTGGAACCAAAGTTTCTCCACCCATGAACCAAAGGACCAGTACATGACCAGAACCTGAACCCCGGAATCCTTTCAGAAGCCAAGAGTCCGCTGTCCAGAAAGATCTGGTGCTGAAGCCCCTTTACCACACCTTACCATAAAGGGCCAAGTTCCAGAGCCCTCCAGTGGAAACCTGCCCTGCCTGCGCTTCTGCAGACCAACCCACCTCCCCAACTCTTAAAAGCCTGACAGCAAACAGAATCCAACAGCACATTAAAAGGATCATACACCATGATCAAGTGGGGTTTATTCCAGGAATGCAAGGATTCTTCAATATACGCAAATCTATCAATGTGATAAACCATATTAACAAATTGAAGGAGATAAACCATATGATCATCTCAACAGATGCAGAGAAAGCTTTTGACAAAATTCAACACCCATTTATGATAAAAACCCTGCAGAAAGTAGGCATAGAGGGAACTTTCCTCAACATAATAAAGGCCATATATGACAAGCCCACAGCAAACATCATCCTCAATGGTGAAAAACTGAAAGCATTTCCACTAAGATCAGGAACAAGACAAGGTTGCCCACTCTCACCACTCTTATTCAACATAGTTTTGGAAGTTTTAGCCACAGCAATCAGAGAAGAAAAGGAAATAAAAGGAATCCAAATCGGAAAAGAAGAAGCAAAGCTGTCACTGTTTGCAGATGACATGATACCATACATAGAGAACCCTAAGATGCTACCAGAAAACTACTAGAGCTAATCAATGAATTTGGTAAAGTGGCAGGATACAAAATTAATGCACAGAAATCTCTGGCATTCCTATATACTAATGATGAAAAATCTGAAAGTGAAATCAAGAAAACACTCCCATTTACCATTGCAACAAAAAGAATAAAATATCTAGGAATAAACCTACCTAAGGAGACGAAAGACCTGTATGCAGAAAATTATAAGACACTGATGAAAGAAATTAAAGATGATACAAATAGATGGAGAGATATACCATGTTCTTGGATTGGAAGAATCAACATTGTGAAAATGACTCTACTACCCAAAGCAATCTATAGATTCAATGCAATCCCTATCAAACTACCACTGGCATTTTTCACAGAACTAGAACAAAAAATTTCACAATTTGTATGGAAACACAAAAGACCCCGAATAGCCAAAGCAATCTTGAGAACGAAAGAAGGAACTGGAGGAATCAGGCTCCCTGACTTCAGACTATACTACAAAGCTACAGTTATCAAGACGGTATGGTACTGGCACAAAAACAGAAACATAGATCAATGGAACAGGATAGAAAGCCCAGAGATAAACCCATGCACATATGGACACCTTATCTTTGATAAAGGTGGCAGTAATGTACAGTGGAGAAAAGACAGCCTCTTCAATAAGTGGTGCTGGGAAAACTGGACAGGTACATGTAAAAGTATGAGATTAGATCACTCCCTAACACCATACACAAAAATAAGCTCAAAATGGATTAAAGACCTAAATGTAAGGCCAGAAACTATCAAACTCTTAGAGGAAAACATAGGCAGAACACTCTATGACATAAATCACAGCAAGATCCTTTCTGACCCACCTCCTAGAGTAATGGAAATAAAAACAAAAATAAACAAATGGGACCTAATGAAACTTGAAAGCTTTTGCACAGCAAAGGAAACCATAAACAAGACCAAAAGACAACCCTCAGAATGGGAGAAAATATTTGCAAATGAAGCAACCGACAAAGGATTAATCTCCAAAATTTACAAGCAGCTCATGCAGCTCAATAACAAGAAAACAAACAACCCAATCCAAAAATGGGCAGAAGACCTAAATAGACATTTCTCCAAAGAAGATATACAGAGTGCCAACAAACACATGAAAGAATGCTCAACATCATTAATCATTAGAGAAATGCAAATCAAAACTACAATGAGATGTAATCTCACACCAGTCAGAATGGCCATCATCAAAAAATCTAGAAACAATAAATGCTGGAGAGGGTGTGGAGAAAAGGGAACCCTCTTACACTGTTGGTGGGAATGTAAATTGATACAGCCACTGTGGAGAACAGTATGGAGGTTCCTTAAAAAGCTACAAATAGAACTACCATATGACCCAGCAATCCCACTACTGGGCATATACCCTGAGAAAACCATAATTCAAAAAGAGTCCTGTACCAAAATGTTCATTGCAGCTCTATTTACAATAGCCCGGAGATGGAAACAACCTAAGTGTCCATCATCGGATGAATGGATAAAGAAGATGTGGCACATATATACAATGGAATATTACTCAGCCATAAAAAGAGACGAAATTGAGCTATTTGTAATGAGGTGGATAGACCTAGAGTCTGTCATACAGAGTGAAGTAAGTCAGAAAGAGAGAGACAAATACCGTATGCTAACACATATATATGGAATTTAAAAAAAAAATGTCATGAAAAACCTAGGGGTGAAACAGGAATAAAGACACAGACTTACTAGAGAATGGACTTGAGGTTATGGGGAGGGGGAAGGGTAAACGGTGACAAAGCGATAAAGAGGCATGGACATATATACACTACCAAACGTAAGGTAAATAGCTAGTGGGAAGCAGCCGCATAGCACAGGGAGATCAGCTCGGTGCTTTGTGACCGCCTGGAGGGGTGGGATAGGGAGGGTGGGAGGGAGGGAGACGCAAGCGGGAAGAGATATGGGAATATATGTATGTATATAACTGATTCATTTTGTTGTGAAGCTGAAGCTAACATACCATTGTAAAGCAATTATACTCCAATAAAGATGTTAAAAAAAAAAAAAGAATACTATATAGGAAAAAAAAAAAAAAAGCCTGACTGAACCCCAGATCAGGGAGGCAGATTTTGAAAACAAGCCCCTAAAACCAAGTTCTCCTGCCGAGTTTATGATTAACTTCTCTATGCAAAACTTTATTCTCTTTCTTGTATTGTGGGGATTGAAACTGAGCAGGACCCTGTGAGGCCTTCCCGGGTACAAAAGGCCCTCTGTGTCCCGTTTCTTGTTTGCAGAAAAAGGCTTCAGTCTCTTAGGCCTTCCCTGAGTTCCAAAGAGCAGACTCAAGCAGTTATTAATTAGGGAAGTGAGGGAATGCACTAACAAAAGAAAAGCAATCAAGAAACAATCATTCAGCTATAAAACAGAGTCCTAGCTTCTCCTCAAGGGATATACCTAACAATCTAACATGTATCATTGAGTTTCCTGTAGGAACTAAGACCTCACCCAGGTGGAGGATAGCCACAAGCAGGTAGACTCCAGACTGGCTGGAACCAGAAGGTTGATGATTAGGATTCCTGAACCACCACCCTGTTACCTCACCACCAACCAATCAGAAGTCATGCATCCTGCAACCCTCACCCCAAATGCTGTCTTTAAAAGCCCTTCCCTTCCCAGGGAGTCTGGGCCTTTTGAGCACCAGCTGCCCGGTTCCCCTTGCTTGGTGCCTGCAATAAACACTGTACTTTCCTTCACCACAACCCGTTGTCAGTAAATTGGCTTTGCTGCATGGTGGGCGAGAAGACCCAAGTTCGTTCAGTAACAGTTTGAGAGCCCTGCCTCCTGTCTCCTTGCCAGCTGACCTCCCAATAAAGCCTTTTCTTTTCTCAAAAGCCGGTGCCGTAGTATTAACTTCTCTGAGCGTTGAGAACTGAGCCTTTTGCTCAGTAACAAGCCTAAAGCCAGGTAGTGACAGAGGGAATGGAAAAAGAATGGCTTTGATACAATGGAGGAAGAATCTACAGGACATACTAACAGATTAAATGTACTTAGTGGGTGACAAGATTTCTAGGTTCCTGGCTTTGGTAACTGGACAGCATGATTCTGTTCACATTAGGGGTAGGAACATGGGAGGATGATAGGGTGTTTCCTAGGCTGGGGAACACTCAGGAGCTTAATGTCAGTGTTAGAACATATGGGCAAAAGATTCGAATAGACATTCTCCAAGTAAGTATACAAATAGCCAATAAGCACCTGAAGAAGTGCTCAACATTTAGTCATTAGGGAAATGCAAATCAAACCCACAATGAGATACCGCTTCACTCCAACTAGAATGGCTATAATCAAAAAGACAGAAAATACCAAGTGTTGACAAGGAGGTGGAGACACTAGAACCATCATACATTGGTGTTGGGAATGTAAAATGGCGCAGTCAGTTTGGAAAACACTTTGGCGGTTCCTGAAAAGGTTAAACAGAGTTACCGTAAGACCCAGCAATTCCACTCCTAAGTATGTATCCAAGAGAACTGAGAATATACGTTCATGCAAAAACTTGTATATAAATGTTCATAACAGAATTATTCATAATAACCCCAAAAGAGAAACAACCCAAATGCCTATCAACTGATGAATGGATAAACAAAACGTGGTATACCATACCACACAATATTAGCCACAAAAAGGAAGAAATGATATAAACTACAACATGGAGGAACCTAGCAAACATTATGCTGAGTGAAGGAGGTCAGACATAAAAGACCACCTGTTGTATGATGCCATTTATATGAAACGTCCAGGATAGGCACATCCACAGAAACAGCAAATAGATGAGTGGTTGCCACGGGCTGGGGAAGGGAGAATAAGGAATCATGCTAATGGAATAGGGTTTCTTTTGGGGGTGATGAAGAGTTACTGGAATTAAACAATTGTAATGGTTGCACAACCATATGAATATACTGAAAACTAATGAGTTGTCCATTTTAAAGGGATGAACTGTATGGTATGTGAATTATATGTCAATTTAACAACAACAACAAACGAACTTAAGGATGACATAGGGCAGAACTGTGGCATCTGTAACTTTCACTGTGAGGCAGAGAATTTAAATATTAATTTCCAGGATTTGCAAAATCATGCTATAAGCTCTTACTAAGCTTTTACACTTAGATCTATGGAAATAAATGAAGCATTTAGTTTCTTGCCAAATGTTTCTCCATCAACTTACACGCAGCTTTTGCAATCTCATCAGAATTTTTGAGCTGAAGTATAAACATGTTAATTGGAAGAACACAACTTCAATGATTTTCTGCTCTAGCCTAAAAATTCACATACCTAAGGAAGCCATTTTAATTCATAATAAGAGACAGAAGTACTACAATGTCAAAACAACGTGAGGGCATGGTACCATCAACAGAGGAGTTCCGAGAGAAGTAAGAAGTGTCCATGGTTCTAGAAGATGCATTAAAGTCTGTCCTTAACTCCTAAGTCTCTAAGATACAACACCAGCCAGAGGGGTAACAGGATGGCACACGTTCTGGATTCTAAGATCTGATTTTAATATTTTAATTCCTCTGAAATCAAGACGAATTTTACATATGACATAGATTGAATGTGATGGTATCTTTGATGTTAAAACACTATCATTGGGACTTCCCTGGTGGTGCAGTGGTTAAGACTCCGCGCTCCCAAAGCAGAGGGCCCGGGTTCGATCCCTGGTCAGGGAACTAGATCCCACACGGCGCAACTAAAAGATCCTGTGTGCCACAACTAAGACCCGGTGCAGCCAAATAAATAAATAAATAAAATTATAAAAAGAAACCACTATCATTAAATTTTTGGTACTGTTCAAAATCAATCGATGTCAATAGGTAGTCTACTCAAACAGTGTTAGCTGGAGGCATATTTCCCAGCTCAATCTCTCTATCAGATCTCTTATGCCCTACATGCATGATTTCTCTGGCTGAAAAAAAAAAAAATTTGTTACATTTGCAGTGAGAGTTGCTCTCTTGCTACTAAATGTTCATCAAAATATACTGCCTGTAGACCGATCAGAATGTATGGAAATTCTCCTCCCAAAGGGGTCTACAAATCCGCATGTAGTAGTTAACTGCATTCCTAAGTACCCTGACTGCCAATTAAATTATTCAAGGAAAATGTATTACCAAGAAATCTACCTATAAAGTATGAGCAAAGGAGGTGCTTTAAGGCAGTTATTGAACGAATTCTTCTACAGTTTTGAATTTTAACACTACTTTCTGCATATAATACCTTATATATTTCCAAAGCATGTCTACATACATTATTTCATTCAATCTTTCCCAATAACCCTCTAGGAAATAAGAACAGTAATATTTTTCTTGCCAATCTATTTTATGGTAAGGAAACAGAAACGGGTTAAATATGTTTCTTAGGGGGCTTCCCTGGTGGCGCAGTGGTTGAGAGTTCGCCTGCCAATGCAGGGGACACGGGTTCGTGCCCCGGTCCGGGAAGATCCCACATGCCGCAGAGCGACTGGGCCTGTGAGCCATGGCTGCTGAGCCTGCGCGTCCGGAGCCTGTGCTCCGCAACGGGAGAGGCCACAACAGTGAGAGGCCCGCGTACGGCAAAAAAAAAAAAAAAAAAAATATGTTTCTTAGGTCACAGACCTGGTCAGCGGCAGGGTTAGGACTATATCTCAAAACATCTCTCTCTGAGTTGAGTACCTTTTCATTATGGCATGTGGCCTCCAAGTGGAAATGGTATGCAAATTGGTAAGACTAGGCATCAGGGCCCTTTGTACATCCAACACGTGCTCTACCAAAGGAACCCTCAGCACAGGCTCCTGGCTGAATGTGCCCAGGCAGCTCTGCACATCTTCCTCAACTACACGCGAACATGCACACCTCCTGCGCCTGGCATCTGCTCTGTCCCCAGGTTTCCACAGCTCCAGTCCTTCAGTTCCGTTTATCCTCTGTTAGTCACTCGCAAGCCAATGACAAAGGACAAAAAGGTACTTTACCATGCAGTTCCCAAAAAGGTTCACCTACACAATGACTCATCTGATCCCTACAACATCTCCCCAAGGTAGGTAGGTCAAGACCATGATTCCCAACTTAAACAAAAGGCAACTGGAACACAAGGAGGTCAAGAGATTAGACAGAGCTGCGAAATGGCAGAACGAGGTCTAGAATCCACATCTCCTTATTGCAATGCCGCAGCCTTTTCCCTTCTACCACATTTTCTAGGACGACATAGCACTAACCCATTCATCTACAGATTCATTCAACAAATAACTATTTAGAGGCACAGTACGTATCAGGATGTGTAAACGGTTGTGGGGGGCTAGAGCAGAAGACAGAACAAACATGGTCTCTAGCCCCATAAACTTGACAGTTTGTGAGGACACAGATTTAAGGACATAATTACAAACTATGATAATGACTCAGAAGGAGATTAATCAAGATCTCTGAGCGAATTTAACAAAGAGCCCATACTTAGATGGGAACGTTAGAGAAAATGTCTTTGAAGAAGTGACCTTTAGGCTGAAGCATGAAGTCAGCCAGGTGACGAGGGAGAGAGAAGAGTGGTTCCAGCAGAGGGAAACAGGTGCAAAGGCCCTGAGGCAGAAAACACCTCGGAAAAGGGGCCATGTGCTAGGAGATAGAGCTGAAGAGATATTTCAGAGGCAGATCATGGCCTCAATGTAGACTGTAAAAAATTGAGGGTTTTATTCAAATGTAAGAGGCACTCTCTGAAGGGTTTTAATGCTGCGATCTGCCTTGCATTTTCAGAAGATCACTTTGGCTGCTGTCCAGTCTAGACAATGAACTGAGGGGAAACAAGAATGAAAGTGAGGAGACCATTTAGATCATGGCAAGATGGTGGCTGGTATAGGGTAGTAGCAGCATAGACAAGAGTGACTGTGAAAAGATAAAGAAATTTGACTAGGCAAATCCAAAGGACCAGGGAACTGGATGTGTGAAAGTCCAAGCATGCACCTTTAACATCTTATCCTCAAATAAATATTAAAAGCAGGACATGAACCTGAAGTGAAGAGATAGTCAAGTTCTCTAGCTGGTTATGGCAGCTGGTTACCTTTAATATAGTGAACTGTCTCCATATTACTTTGAGCCAAATATAGAAGGCACTCCCCAAACACTGCTGCAACAGACTTTCTAGGCTGCTACCAAGACTTGGGACCTGAGAAACTGGGACACAGCTGACTGCAGACTGCTGAGACCCTTTCCCAAGGTCAGAGATTATTCCCTATTTAGGAAAGTCCAAGACCAAATTGAAAAACATTCTCATCCACCTAGGCGTCCTTTCAAATGTCTTTTTCTTTCAAAGAAAATTCAGATGACATTATCTTAAGAACAGCATGAACACATTTATATAGCTTCTGTGCTTTATGTTAATTTAAGAATGAAAAATAAACTTTCTTGCCATTTTCAGTCCCAAGACTGAATTGTATAACACTTGAACACTCACCCTTGGATTTCTACACCGTGAGAACTGAGGAGTGGAAAGAACATACAGGAAGGAGCATGGGGAGAATCACAAAAACTCACAGCCAAATCACAGCTATTCTCACATCTGTCTTCTGCAAAAAGGCAAGGGTCCTATTGCCGCGGCCCAGTTCCCACAGGCACTGCCCTCAGGGCTGTGATGGCCATTCGGCACCCAAGCATTTGTGTGACCCTCTTTTATTTATACACAGATTCAAGCCTGGAAGGTGTCTTGTTTCTTGCTTAGAGGCACAATTTTGGGTAATATAGCCAGTGAAAGGCAAAGCTTAGGATGGAAGTTCTCGGACAACACAGACATGACTCTAGAGCATGAGATGCTAAAACAAAAGAGTGCTCATGAAGTCTAGAAACTGATTGCGCAATCTCCAAAAAACCCTAATGAGAAGAAAAGTGAGTGTTGCTATGGAAACCAATAACGCTGCTCAGATTTTAAGAGATCACACTAAAAGTTAGGAAGGCACAGAACCAAAAGCAAATAGCTTGAAGGAAAAGCACTTAGGGTGAATGCAGGAGGATGACATGGGGAATCCCAAACGCCAGCATGAACAGGAAGGAGACTGAAGAAATTTTACAGACAACAAAATTAAGCTTCTAGGAGTCGGCTCTTTTGTTAAAAAAAATCATGAATATTTTTATACAGCAACTCAAGGAAGGGGTATTTCTGGTGCTTGGTGTTAATGGAATTATATTTGGCTTCTTTAAAGAAAACTTTCTTTAGACAGAAAAAAGTAAACGAACATTAGGAAGGCAGAATGAAAGTTCAAGATGAATAAAAAGATTGTAAAAGAGCTGGTTCAAAATGGGTTCAAGTCACCTGGTATGGTTCTATCCTTTATTCCAACAACTTGGAAACCGTGTTGTTTCCACAGTAGGATCAGTTAGAGGAAGAAATCAGGGAGAGAACTGGGCTTCACTAGACCTCTGAGAAGGTTCTCATGATGTTCTTATTGATTAGATGGTAAATTGGGATAGAACAATTTGAAGAATTAATAATGAGCATGTCCAAAGCCTGTTGATGGGTCCCCAGCTTGTGGGGCACAGGTGGAGGGCTAACTCATTCTTCACTCAGCCTGATGAACATAATCTTCAACTTTAATAGCAACACAGAAGGCAAGGTTATCATATATGTGGTTGGGAAAAAGCAGGGATGAGAGTGAATTTCCTGTGCCACTGAATCAGGATTCAATCATTTTTACAAGCTGGAGAAATAAAACAGGGATCAATAAAAGGTCTAAACTTGGGTTGTCAAAAACAGTACAAACACAGGAAGGAGAGCAAAAACTTAGGAGATGCTGGTTAAATAATCAAAAAACAAAACAAAACCACCTCTACAGGTTTTAGCAGACAAGTAAGCTCAATACACTAGCACTAAAACCACTGGTGTGGCCTTAGGCTCCACTAACAGAAACAACAGCTTAGGACGATGAAGGTGGCTATCCATGATCTTGCTCTACTGAAAGCAAATCAGGCCATTTGCTGAATGATGCAGTCAGTGCCTTATGTCACTGCCACAGGCTGAATATTTGTGTCTCCCCACCACCCAGTTCATATGTGGAAAACCTAACCCCCAAGGGGGTGGTATTTGGAGGCAGGGCCTGTGGGAGGCAAATAAGTCATTAGGGTGGAGCCCTCATGAATGGAATTAGTGCCCTTGTAAAAGGGATCCCAAGAGCTGTCTAGTCCCTTCCTCCATGTGAGGACAGAGCAAAAGACGGTCATCTATGAACCAGGAAGTGGGACCCTACCAGACACAGAATCTGCTGGAGCCTTGGACTTCCCGGCCTCCCGAAGTGTGAGAAATAAATGTTTGATGTTTAAGCCACCCAGTAAGTGGCATTTTTGTTACAGCAGCCCACCCATAAAACAGCCACCCATGAAAGGAGGAAAAAAAAACTCATATATGGAGACAAGCAAACAAGATGGTGAAAAGACTGAAAACCATGTTCCACCAGGATGTTCAACTCAAGAAAATGAAAATACAGGTAGGCAGGAGAGCTGTCTTGGAATGACATGCTGTCACATGGGAGGAGTGTGCATAACACCCCACCTGAATGTCTCCAACAAGTAGAACTGGACCCAAGAGCAGAATCACCTATCCAAGATGCAGTGGGGTTGCCCCAGGGTCTGAGTGCACCCTGTTGGAGGATTCAATGGAGGCTGCATGCCACTGAACAGAAATAATGTAGAAAGCCTGGCTAGATGTGGACACCCTTAGCAGTCCCTTGCAAACCCGACATTCTGTTACAGAAGTTCAATGACTAGTTCCTAAGTGGCGCCCAGTTGCCCACAGGCACCGAGTCAGATGATGTAACCACCACCTACCATTTTTTTTTTAGCACACACTCACATGCTATGGCTTTCCTTTAGCACAGTACCAGGTCAAGCTCGAGTCAACCCTTACGCCAGCCTGAGTAAGAGTTTCCGTTCTTTCTGCTTCTACAAACATGCTGTTGCCCAGTTTATTTCTCGCAGTCTCTTATCTCAGAAATGGGCGTATGGTGTTCCCTAACCTAGACTATGTATATTTTGCTCTGATTAGAAATACAGTCTATGCTCAGTCTGAGATAGCCATTCTGGAGGCGTATTCTTAGCCAAATCTTTTTAAATCTTGGCAGTGTCTTCCTCCGGGGACTTATGCTGTGTCAGCAGCCTGCTATTACAGGATATTCTTGTGGCTGTTGTGTCCATGGATGCACTGGGCTTCCTGGTTAACGAACACAGACCAGGAGATACTATTAGCGCATCTTCATGCAGTGAAGCACTTTTTACAGAGAATGGCTGCCTCTCACCTAGGAAGCGGCCAATGCTCTCCTCCGCAGCTTCTATCACTAATCGAGCTACTTTTCAGCCTCATCCCTCACTACTGAGCTGTCCTTTGATTTTTCTTTCATGAACTCTGACACCCTCCCCGTGCCGACTTTGGTCATGCCTGACAGTCTGAAATGCCCCTTGCCCTCCACCCTGTTGAGGGGCCAGGCTCACAAGCTATCTCCTCTTACTAACGCACCCCACCTGTTTCTGTTCTCCCCTTGCATGTGTTCCAGTAGAATTAACGCTTCTCTGGCAGAGCTCTGTCCTGTCTCATGCCACAGCTGCATTTCCAGCCCCTCAACCAGGACTTGGACCAGAGCAAGTGCTCCATAAATATTTATTGCACACACACAAAAAAACTTTCCAACTGCTTATGTCCCCTAGATGATAAGCTCCCAGAGGACAGAAAGCATTTTGTTCCAAGGTACCATATGTAATAGTAACTACATCAGTTCCGCTTCCCATGTGCACAGCACTCTGCTAAACACGTAAATGGGCTGTCTCCCCTTGATTACTCCCAACTACTCCATCTCTCTCTCTATATGATTATTTCCTTTTTGAGATGAAGCAACGGAGTCTTGGGGAGGTTAAGGAATTTGCCCAAGGTCATGCTACTGGTAAGTGGCCCAGCAGAGGTTCAGTCCCAGACCACCTGAGATCTTAAAGCACTATCTGCTGCTACAACTTATACTGCCACCCCAAGGGAGGGGAGAGTTCATACACACACTTGCAGAGTGAAACCACACAGAACGCATGAGAATGGTTAATACAGGTTAGCTCTGTTAGATATTAAGTTCCCAGTTGAGACCATACATCGATTACTATTGTTTTGTCTTTGCAGGGATACTAGCTCAGATATTCTAAATAAAGAACGAGGAAGGAAAGAGTAGGTCTGATGCATTAAATTTTAATGTCTAAAACTAAATTTCATTTACTTTCCAGCACCTATTTTCTTTTAAAACATATTATCTAGGCTAAAAGGAGAAAAATGTTCTTGAGCCCCATCAGGGTGTCACGTGCAGGTGAGACGGAAAGATACTCTATTCAGGGCTCTATCAGAGGGGGAAACCTCAAGAGGAAATAATAGACCATGGTTTGATTGCTCGTTATGGAAGAGCTGGTTTCAATCTGATGCTTTTTTGCTTATTTTAGCTTCTACTCAAAGCTAAAGTTGCTTTAACACTTGATGCTTTTTGGTTTTTAAACTGTTTTGAGGAACCCAAGTGTTCCTAAGAAGGGTCTCAGGGGATGGTGGTGGCTGGTGGGTGGAGGACAGAGTTTGAAAAAAGATTTGCTTTGAAGTAATGGTTCTGCTGTCTAAAACAAAACACTGAAAACCATTACTTTAAAGGTATCTGATAAAAATATTTTCTCTTATTCAAATCACCTGTGATGGCAAGTGGGTTCTGTTCTCTTGGTGTCGAATCTTTCATACACAAGTTGATTTTCATTACATAGGCTTGATCCTGTCCATTAGTACCAGTGCCTTGCCCCCTTGGGGCGGGGCACGGAGGGAAAATGGCCTGTTCAAATGGGTCACTTTTTAGGAGGAAGTGATTTACTGTTTTCTCTCCCTGTCCTCCTCAAGAAGCTCTTCTCTCCCTCTATCTAAAATAGATATAAACGCTATGATTAAACCAGAGGTTCAACCCTGGCTGTACACTAGAATATTCTATGACACTTAAAAATAGTATTGCTGACCAGGCTCCTGTGCAGATCAACTAAATTGGAATCTCTGGGGAGGCGGTTCCCTTCATCAGCATTTCTTTTTTTTTTTTTAACATCTTTATTGGAGTATAATTGCTTTACAATGGTGTGTTAGTTTCTGCTTTATAACAAAGTGAATCAACTATACTTATATATATTTCCATATTTCCTCTCTCTTGCGTCTCCCTCCCACCCTCCCTATCCCACCCCTCTAGGTGGTCACAAAGCACTAAGCTGATCTCCCTGTGCTATGCGGCTGCTTCCCACTAGCTATTTTACATTTGGTAGTGTATATATGTCCATGCCACTCTCTTACTTCGTCCCAGCTTACCCTTCCCCCTCCCTGTGTCCTCAAATCCATTCTCTACACCTGTCTTTATTCCTCTCCTGCCCCTAGGTTCTTCAGAACCTTTTTTTTTTAGATTCCATATATACCTGTTAGCATACGGTATTTGTTTTTCTCTTTCTGACTTACTTCACTCTGTATGACAGACTCTAGGTCCATCCACCACACTACAAATAACTCAATTTCGTTTCTTTCTATGGCTGAGTAATATTCCATTGTACATATGTGCCACATCTTCTTATCCATTCATCTGTCGATGGACACTTAGATTGCTTCCATGTCCAGGCTATTGCAAATAGTGCTGCAATGAACACTGTGGTACATGACTCTTTTTGAATTATGGTTTTCTCAGGGTATATGCCCAGTGATGCGATTGCTGAGTCAGATGGTAGTTCTATTGTTAACTTTTTAAGGAAGCTCCATACTGTTCTCCATAGTGGCTATATGAATTTACATTCCCACCAACAGTACAAGAGGGTTCCCTTTTCTCCACACCCTCTCCAGCATTTATTGTTTGTAGATTTTTTGATGATGGCCATTCTGACTGGTGTGAGGTGATATCTCACTGTAGTTTTGATTTGCATTCCTCTAATGATTAGTGATGTTGGGCATTCTTTCACGTGTTTGTGGCAATCTGTATCTCTTCTTTGGAGAAATGTCTATTTAGGTCTTCTGCCCATTTCTGGATTGGGTTGTTTTTTTGATATTGAGATGCATAAGCTGCTTGTAAATTCTGCAGATTAATCCTTTGTCAGTTGCTTCATTTGCAAATATTATCTCCCATT
The DNA here is from genome assembly GCF_949774975.1 of Lagenorhynchus albirostris. Taxonomy (NCBI): domain Eukaryota; kingdom Metazoa; phylum Chordata; class Mammalia; order Artiodactyla; family Delphinidae; genus Lagenorhynchus; species Lagenorhynchus albirostris. The sequence continues at coordinate 53,304,362 of NC_083105.1, read as the reverse complement.
CTGAGGGTTATCTTTTCATCTTCTCTATGCTTTCCTTTGCTGTGCAAAAGCTTTTAAGTTTCACTAGGTCCCATTTGTTTATTTTTGTTTTTATTTCCATTTCTCTAGGAGGTGGGTCAAAAAGGACCTTGCTGTGATTTATGTCATACAGTGTTCTGCCTATGTTTTCCTCTAAGAGTTTGATAGTGTCTGGCCTTACATTTAGGTTTTTAATCTAATCCATTTTGAATTTATTTTGTGTATGGTGTTAGGGAGTGTTCTAATTTCATTCTTTTACATGTAGCTGTCCAGTTTTCCCAGCACCACTTATTGAAGAGGCTGCCTTTCCTCCATTCTATATTCTTGCCTCCTTTATCAAAAACAAGGTGACCATAGGTGCGTGGGTTTATCTCTGGTCTTTCTATCCTGTTCCATTGATCTATACTTCTGTTTTTGTGCCAGTACCATACTATCTTGATTACTGTAGCTTTGTAGTATAGTCTGAAGTCCGGGAACCTGATTCCTCCAGCTCCGTTTTTCTTTCTCAAGATTGCTGTGGCTATTAGGGGTCTTTTGCGTTTCCATACAAATTGTGAAATTTTTTGTTCTAGTCCTGTGAAAAATGTCATTGGTAATTTGATAGGGATTGCACTGAATCTGTAGATTGCTTTGGGTAGTACAGTCATTTTCACAAGGTTGATTCTTCCAATCCAAGAACATGGTATATCTCTCCATCTGTTTGTATCACCTTTAATTTCTTTCATCAGTGTCTTATAGTTTTCTGCATATGGGTCTCTTGTCTCCTTAGGTAGGTTTATTCCTAGGTATTTTATTCTTTTTATTGCAATGGTAACTGGGAGTGTTTCCTTAATTTCTCTTTCAGGTTTTTCATCATTAGTGTATAGGAATGCAAGAGATTTCTGTGCAATAATTTTGTATCCTGATACTTTACCAAACTCATTAATTAGCTCTAGTAGTTTTCTGGTAGCATCTTTAGGATTCTCTAAGTGTAGTATCATGTCATCTGCAAACAGTGAAAGCTTTGCTTCTTCTTTTCCGATTTAGATTCCTTTTATTTCTTTTTCTTCTCTGATTGCTGTGGCTAAAACTTCCAAAACTATGTTGAATAATAGTGGTGAGAGTGGAAGACCTTGTCTTGTTCCTGATGTTAGAGGAAATGGTTTCAGTTTTTCACCATTGAGGGCGATGTTGGCTGTGGATCTGTCATATATGGTCTTTATTATGTTGACGTAAGTTCCGTACTCTCTGGAGGGCTTTTATAAATGGCTGTTGAATTTTGTCAAAAGCTTTTTCTGCATCTATTGAGATGATCATATGGTTTTTCTCCTTCAGTTTGTTAATATGGTTTATCACATTGATTGATTTGAGTATACTGAAGAATCCTTGCATTCCTGGGATAAACCCCACTTGATCATGGTGTATGATCCTTTTAATGTGCTGTTGGATTCTGTTTGCTAGTATTTTGTTGAGGATTTTTGCATCTGTGTTCATCAGTGATATTGGCCTGTAGTTTTCTTTATGACATCTTTGTCTGGTTTTGGTATCAGAGTGATGGTGGCCTCACTGAATGAGTTTGGGAGTGTTCCTCCCTCTGCTATATTTTGGAAGAGTTTGAGAAGCATAGGTGTTAGCTCTTCTCTAAATGTTTGAAGAATTCGCCTGTAAAGCCACCTGGTCCTGGGAGCTTCCTTGTTGGAAGATTTTTAATCACAGTTTCAATTTCAGTGCTTGTGATTGGTCTGTTTATATTTTCTATTTCTTCCTGGTTCAGTCTCGGAAGGTTGTGCTTTTCTAAGAATTTGTCCATTTCTTCCAGGTTGTCCATTTTATTGGCACATAGTTGCTTGTAGTAATCTCTCATGATCCTTTGTATTTCTGCAGTGTCAGTTGTTACTTCTCCTTTTTCATTTCTAATTCTATTGATTTGAGTCTTCTCCCTTTTTTTCTTGATAAGTCTGGCTAATAGTTTTATCAATTTTGCTTACCTTCTCAAAGAACCAGCTTTTAGTTTTATTGATCTTTGCTATTGTTTTCTTCATTTCTTTTTCATTTATTTCTGATCTGATCTTTCTTTCTTTCTTTCTGCTAACTTTGGGATTTTTTTGTTTTTCTTTCTCTAATTGCTTTACATGTAACATTAGGTTGTTTGAGATGTTTCTTGTTTCTTGAGGTCGGATTACTATAAACTTCCCTCTTACAATTGCTTTTTGCTGCATCCCATAGGTTTTGGGCGGTCATGTTTTCATTGTTGTTTGTTTCTAGGTATTTTTTGATTTCCTCTTTGATTTCTTCAGTGATCTCTTAGTTATTAAGTAGTGTATTGTTTAGCCTCCATGTGTTTGTATTTTTTACACATTTTATCCTATAATTGATATCTAGTCTCATAGTGTTGTGTTTGGAAAAGATACTTGATACGATTTCTATTTTATTTACCAAGGCTTGATTTGTGACCCAAGATAGGCTCTATCCTGGAGAACGTTCCATGAGCACTTGAGAAGAAAGTGTATTCTGTTGTTTTTGGATGGAATGTCCTATAAATATCAATTAAGTCCATCTTGTTTAATGTATCATTTAAAGCTTGTGTTTCCTTACTTATTTTTATTTTGGATGATCTGTCCATTGGTGTAAGTGGGGTGTTAAAGTCCCCTACTATGATTGTGTTACTGTCGATTTCTCCTTTCATGGCTGTTAGCATTTGCCTTATGTATTGAGGTGCTCCTATGTTGGGTGCATAAACATTTATAATTGTTATATCTTCTTCTTGTATTGATCCTTCGATCATTATGGAGTGTCCCTCCTTACCTCTTGTAACAGTCTTTAATGTCTATTTTATCTGATACGAGTACTGCTACTGCAGCTTTCTTCTGCTTTCCATTTTCATGGAATATCTTCTTCCATCCCCTCACTTTCAGTCTGTATGTGTCCCTAGGTCTGAAGTGGGTCTCTTGTAGACAGCATATATATGGGTCTTGTTTTTGTATCCATTCAGCCAGTCTGTGTCTTTTGGTTGGGGCATTTAATCCATTTACATTCAAGGTTACTGGGAAATGTATGTTCCAATTACCATTTTCTTACTTGTTTTGGGTTTTTTTTGTGTGGGTCTTTTCCTTTTCTTGTGTTTCCGGCTTAGAGAAGTTTCTTTAGCATTTGTTTAAAGTTGGTTTGGTGGTGCTGAATTCTCTTAGCTTTTGCTTGTCTGAAAAGGTTTTAATTTCTCCGTGGAATCTGAATGAGATCCTTGCTGGGTAGATTAACCTTGGTTGTAGGTCTTTCTCTTTCATCACTTTAAGTATATCCTGCCACTCCCTTCTGGCCTGCAGAGTTTCTGCTGAAAAATCAGCTGATAACCTTATGGGGATTCCTTTGTATGTTTTTTGTTTTTCCCTTGATGCTTTTAATATTTTTTCTTTGAATTTAATTTTTCTTAGTTTGATTAATGTGTCTTGGTGTGTTTTTCCTACGGTTCATCCTCCCGTCTCAGAGGGCCCCTCCCACCTGCCTCTGCTGTTCTCCCCTCAGCCTCCTTCCTATGCCCCCAAGGACCGACATGACATGGAGGGGGATTTGGAGGGCAAGGGATCGGCCTGGGAGCTCAGCAAGCTCCCTGGGCCTGAGTGGGCAGGGCAATCACCCTCTGCTTCTCTCCCGCTCCTTCTGCATGGCTCCTTCCAACTGCCTCTCCTGATCTCCCCAGCCTCAGGGGTGCCGATCCTGTTTGGCCTCCACTTCTCCTCCTCCCTCTGTCCCCCTACGTCCTACTGGTTCACTTTGGGGTTCCTCCCATCTCCTTGGGCGTCAGAGTCCCCCACCAGCGGTCGGCAGGCACCCTGGCTGTGGGGAGACGCTAACTCCACGTCTTCCCACACGGCCATCTTCTAGGTATCTATTCTTAAATCATCTCTGCTAGAGGCAAATGTCCACAGGTCTGGACAGCTTCCATTACTGAAGTGCTTTACTTTTCAAAACCTACCAACTTTAAAAATGGACCTTTGGAGAATAAGATGAATTCTACCCTAATTTAAGCATGCTCCTTGATAAAAGGAGAAAGAGAATAAATGGTAAAAATGAAACATTTTTACACACACACACAAAATTATATATACACTATACTTCTGTGATAGGATTTTGAAGATGGAATTTAGTAGAAAACAGACATCTTCTCAGTACAGAGAGCAGACTAGGTTATGAAACACTGTTTAAAAAAAAATTTTTTTTTGCAAAGATCAGGTTTGACCAGAATTACTGGGAAAGGAGGTAGAGTATTAGGTTTGCTTTTTACTTGGCTAATTCCCACCTGTCCCAGAGATCTTAACTTTCATTATTTCTTCTGTGAAGCCTGGGGCCCACGTTTGGATTAAGAGCTTCTGCTCCCTGCTGAAGCACAGCGGGCACTGGGGTTGGCCACCCCTGGCCTGGCGGCAGCACGGAAAAAACATGCTTGAGAGACCCACTCTGACTTCCTTGGGGGCTCTCCGTGATCACAGGTCAGCACCCTCAATACCACTCCCTCCACATCCTTCTCAGACAGTGGGCTACTCCACCACCTGGGCTCTGGAGAGAACGCGTGCCGCTCTGCATGCCACCCTGCACGCCACCACGATCCTCTCGCCTGTCCGTGCTCAGCCCCCATCTTGAACAATTCTAGCTCAGCTTCTGTTTTGGCTCCACTTCTGTCCTCAGCCCCCTAGGGGTGGACATGCCCTGTCCCAGGCTCTCTTTGTGCTGTCCCCAGGTGACTAGTGCAGCACCTGGTTCTCACGACCATGCCTGCACTCAGGGCCCACCATCCGTATCTTCAGCCCAGACCCCTCTTAGTTCCTGGGCCCAGACTTATGAGCAGGATACATGATGGTCGGCAGTACTTCAAACCTCAGAAGACCACACATGAATTCATCAGCTGCTCCCCTCCACCTCAAACGTCTTCCTCTTGTAACCCTCATCTCAGTTCACCTAACTTAGTATTCACACAGTTGCCTAATCAGAAAACTAGGAGTAGTCTGTGATGGCTTTGTGGTGTCCATTTGGCCAGGCTAAACTTTATTCCCCAGAATTCCCTTTCTAGTGTTAGTGTGTTTCTGGTTAACATGGGCTACAAAGAAGAGTCTCTTGTGAGAGCTGGAGGATTTTAAAAGGGAGGCACGACCATCTTGCAGCCTGCACACAGGCACACACTCCTAACTACTCAACACTTATCTTCATGCTGCTGTGAAGAGATATTGCAGATATAACTAAAGTCCCTAATCAGTTGACCTTAAAGGAGATTATCCTTGGTGGGCTGACTTAGTCAGTAGAAGGCATGGGGGTGGGGAGGTGGTGAGAGGGAGAAAAAGAGAGGGAGGAAGAGGGAAAGAGGGAAGAAAGGAGGCGGAGGAAGGAGAGCTGGGGAGAGAGAGTGAAGAGGAGGGGGCAAGGGAGGGGAATCCAGAGGAAGAGAGGGATGAAAAGAGAGAGGCTGGACACACTCCACCTGTGAGCAACAAGCTTCAGCTTGAGCCTGCGGGGTTCCAGCTTGCCTAGCCTGCCCTCAAGTGCAAAGCCAATTCCTGTAATAAATCCCTTCCACATACAAAGATATCTACCTACTACCTACCCGTCCTTTAGGCTTCTCTGGTTGAACCCTAACATCAACCTAACCTCTTCACACCTCGGCCCAGATCAAGCTTATCCTCTCTTCAGTTCTGATTCAACGTCCCCTTCTCCTCGAACCCTGTCACTGCCTCGTTCAAGCTGTCATCACTTGCTTGACATTATGCAAACACCACCTAACTGGTCTCCCTGTCTCTGGTTTCTCTCCCCAGCAATCCACCCTCTAAGTCAGCTCTGTCCAACAGAAAGTTCTCAAATGACAGAAGAGTTCTAGACCTGCACTGTCCAATATAGTAGCCACATGTGGTTGTTGAGCCCTTGAAATACAGCTAGTGAGACTGAGGAACTGACATTTTAATTTTCATTAATTTACATTTAAATTTAGATAGCCACATGTGCCTAGTGGCTACTATGCTTAAAAATACATTTCTAGATAACCAGGGTTATTGTCCTAAAAACTGCAAACATGACAAACAGACATTTCTCAAAAACAAAACGAGTCAAATATTGGAAAATGTTTAAATCTAATAAATTAAAATGAAAATATGCATATGCAAGAATGAGGAAAGCTATTTATAGCAATAATCTGTGCACTGAGACTCTACATTTCATTCAATACCTACTACGTACCAGGTGCTCTGCTAGATTTTGGAGTCAACTGTACAGTCCTAGTTCCTGCCACTTTAGGAGGGCTTTACATCTTGATTAAGTAACGGAGCCATGTCAATCCTGTGTGGTGTGAGGGGTGTAACAGGTGCCAGAGCTGGGGTGGGGAGGCCAGGGCTCTGCCCTAGGGCACTGCAGGGTACTATGGGAGACAGCTTGCCCCAAATGTGGGGCAAATATTTCTTCTTTATAGTTTTCTATGCTGATATGTTTACAATAGAAAAAAATGCCTGATTTTTAGAAATGCAAGTCTGATGTCACTTGTGTTTTAAAAGTTCAGAAATATTTGCAAAAGACATACCTGATACAGGACTGTTATCCAAGATATACAAAGAACGCTTAGAAGTCAATAACAAGAAAACAAACAACCTGATTAAAAAACAGGCTGAAGACCTTAACAGACACCTTACCAAAAGAAGATATACAGATGGCAAATAAGCAAAAAATGGTGTTCCACATCATATGTCATCAGAGATATGCAGATTAAAACAAGATACCACTACACACTTATTAGAATGGCCAAAATTCAGAACACTGTCAACACCAAATGCTGCTGAGGATGGTGAGCAACAGGAACTCTAATCCATTGCTGGTGGGAATGCAAAATGGTACCGTCACTTTGGAAGACCACTGGGTGGTTTCTTACAAAACTAAACGTACTCTTAGCATATCATCCAGCAGTCACAATCCTTGGAATCCAGTGTAGTTGAAAATTTACGCCCACACAGAAACCTACATATGGATGCTTATAGCAGCTTTATTCATAATTGCCAAAACTTGGAAGCAACCAAGATGTCCTTCCGAAGGTGAGTGGATAAACTGTGCTATATCCAGAAAATGTACTATCATTTAGTGCTAAAAAGAAATGAACTATCAAGCTATCAAAGGACATGGAGGAACCTCAAATGCATGTTATTAAGTGAAAGAAGCCCATCTGAAAAGGCTACATATTGAACGAGTCCAACTCCATGACATTCTGAAAGAGGCAAAACTATGGAGACGGTAAAAAGATCAGTGGCTGTCAGGGGCTGGGGAGAGGGAGGGATGAATCAGCAGAGCACAGAGGATGTCCAGGGCAGTGAGACTATTCTGTATAAGATTACACGTCATTATACATTTGTCATTATGTATAATGGTGGATACATGTCATTATACATTTGTCAAAACTCATAGAATGTATAACACCAAGAGTGAACCCTTAATGTAGACTATGGTCTCTGGGTGGTAATGATATACTAATGTAGGTTCATGGAATGTAGCAGACTGTACCACTCTGGTGGGGGATACTGATAATGAAAGAGGCTTTGCATGTTCGGGAGTAGGGAGTATACGGGAACTATCTGTACCTTCCTCTCAATTTTGCTGTGAACCTAAAAGCGCTCTAAAAAGTAAGGTCTACTTTTTAAAACACCAAAAAGGTTGTGGGACATTTACCACCTGCAGAAATTGTTGTGAAAACAATGAGGAAGTTTTGGAATAAGCAAAATAAGCAAAAAAAAAAAGGTATACAATACACTCAGAACTTACTGATTAGCTGGGAATATACAACACACATATATAAAACAGAAAGAAAATGAGTCTAACACTTAATTCCTTCAAGATTGGGCTGTTTGGAATTTGGAGCTTATTTTTCCATAAAAGTGACATAATTGCTTAATAATTTTGATCTTATATACTCTCTCTATGAAAGCGCATTCTGAAATGCGTGTTGGGGCTTGAGTAGAAATACTCCCATAAACTGGAAACCCCTTAAACTGGAAACTCCATGAAAGCAGCAATTTAGGCTCAGTGCCTGGCACATATTTATTGAGTCTAAGATGCAGCTGGTTTTAAGATGAACCCTCAGTTTGCACACCACTGAGAAAAATGCTGCCAAGTAAACATAATGCTGTCTGGTCACTTAGAGCTATTTTATAATGATTGAAAAAGGTTTTAGATAGATTTATCATATATCACTCATGTACCTACAGTAAAAAAAAATAATAATAATAAACCAGTAAAGATATTCCTAACACATCTTCTTGACTCTTCTGAATCACTTTAACTCTGTTGCTGATGTCCATTTTTCTCCACCTGATGCCCCACTGTTTCTAGAATATTCTTTCAGCTGCCCAACAATATACCAATTTTGAGACTGGCACTTTCTTGTCCTTACCGGGTGCCGTAACAGAAGGCTTTTCAGATAACTAGGACTCATATTTTTGGTGACTCAAAGGGCCGCATACCTGCATGCACATGCACAATAACGTCTTTGGGAAATGTTTTTAGTTTATGATTAAATTAAAGCTGCAACTTTCAGCCACCAGCAATTGTGCAAAGTATCACAGCAGTAACTTCCTCTCGTAGCCCATGCTCATGACTTTGACCTCACTAGCACCTTTACCATTACAGAAAAACTTCAGAGCCTTTTAAAAGAACACTAGGATTTTATCAGCATTTCCTATCTGTCTAAACTCAATTTTTCTCCAAATCACAAACCACTAGAAAAATGGCAGCTACACTCTATGTTGGCAGCAAGTTTCATAAACTGATTGATGTTCTATACACCTCAGCAACAGTCCTGAACAGCTTATGAACTGGACACACCAGCTACTTATTGCTTTGAAGTTCCTTTCAACTGTTTGAAGGGGTCTACCAACCTTTCCTGTTTTCAAGTTGCATAATACATTATCTGGAATACTTTTGCCATAACTCTGTAACACAACTTCAGCTACTTATCTTCTGTCTCAGGTGCCCCAAAGCTCTTGGTTGTTTGCTCGTTTCTTTTTTTGTTTGTTTGTTTGTTCTTTGCAAAAACTAGTAACTGTGGTCATTTCCCTAACAAAAATTTCCTTCACTGATACTAAATTTACAACCTGTTGCTCTGGTTCTATAACTTTCTATGTACACAAAAACCTTTTATTTCAGTGTTGAATCATGATGTAATATATGGAAGAGCTTTCATATGCAATTAATCTCATCATGTATATTACCAACAATATACATAAACATAACGGCTATGTCCACATCTGCACAGAGGTAATGACAACAATGTATCAGTGCTGTCTAGCCAACGGTGATAAGATGCTATCACTGTAATAAGACACATCCTGATTTCAGAGATATTAAAAAGTGTGTGTAGGGGTGCAGGGAATGAACATCTCCAAATCAGTGGAACATAGCAACCGAGGCATAAATGAATACTCCTTTAATTTATGTAAAAAATCATTTCCAAAATGGACACCAGAAATTCCTTCTATGCCTTAGGTACACGTACCGCTCCTTCCATCAGAGATAAATTCATTTCCCCTTTCTCCCATCTCGGTTGGCCCTGTAGGTTGCTTTCACCAATAGAACACCACAGAGAAGCCAGGGTCTCTGCTGGATTTCCCAGCTCAGCCCAGGTAACAACTTCACTATAAAACCTCTCCTTCTGGGACTTCTTTTAATTAATTAATTAAAAGAAGACACTTTTAATTAATTCTTATTTTAGAATGCCCACGTATATCCTCCAAGTGAGCAAAAATATACAGTGTGGGGAGACAAAGGAAAAAAAAAGGCACAGAGGAGGAAAAACACACCACTCCTGTTTTTGTTAAGTTTTAAATTGATCAAACGTTATAAACAGCTTAAAAAATACCTACCTTTAGGGTGGTTTTCAAAACACTGACAACATACACAAATAATAGCACACTTCTTACTTAATTTCTTCCTCTTTGTCCTTCCGTGTTGCTAAGAGACTATCTTTTCAAAGCTCAAATACACAGTTTTTTCCAAATTTAGAAAACAGGCAGACTTGCAAGGAAGCTTCAAAAAGTCAGCCAGTTAGAGGTAAAAATTTATTTGGTGATGATCAACGCACATTTCTCTAGACAACTTCCTGAGATATATCAACAAATGCTTGGATAACTCATGCAAACTTCACTATTTATTATTTTCCAGTTATGTGGCTTTCCTACTTTATATACCTTAAAATGTGTGATACCACTTTACTCCTTACTGAAGGGGAAAGGACAGGAAAGTCAACCTTCAACTGAAAGAGAAACAGCCTTCAATTGGTTTCAAGACAATTAGGAGGCCACTGGAAGGCTTTGTTGTACATCATGATTTCTAATGAGCATTCGAGGCATGCTGACCACAATTAGGGATAAACTGTAACCAAAGCATCAATATACGGAGCTGGGAAAGATAACACATATTAACAGTAATACATGTTATAACAGTAATATTCTTGCTCCTGAAGTTAGAAATTGGGGCATACAGTATATCATACTGTTAAACATAAATTACAGGATTGTGGTATTACGAAAGTCTTTATTCTTTCCCTTAAAACTCCTGAGTGTACTTATGTGTTTGTTTACGGTTTATTAACTACCTGACAGATAGCCTGGGGAAAGAAACTAAAAGGTAAAAGGGGGACTTCCCCTGGTGGCACAGTGGTTAAAAATCCGCCTGCCAACGCAGAGGACACGGGTTTGAGCCCTGGTCCGGGAAGATCCCACATGCCGCAGAGCAACTAAGCCCATGCGCCACAACTACTGAGCCTGCGCTCTAGAGCCCATGAGCCACAACTACTGAGCCCGTGCGCCACAACTACCGGAGCCCGTGCGCCTAGAGCCCGTGCTCCACAACAAGAGAAGCCACCGCGATGAGAAGCCCACGCACCGCAATGAAGAGTAGCTCCTGCTCACTACAACCAGAGAAAGCCTGTGCACAGCAACAAAGACCCAATGCAGCCGAAAATAATTAAGTAAATAAATTAATTTAATTTAAAAAAACCTTTAAGAGGTGAGTTTACATTTACAGTGAAGGAACGACCATTATCACCAACTGAATCCAATTAGTTCTCTATTTCTATTTTTAAATTACTCAAACTGGAGGAAATGACTGAGGATCGTTAATAATGGAACTCGCTGTCGGGTGTCACAAAAAGCTTGCCACTTCACAGACAAAATCTGAAGCAAACCAGACAGAATCCATGACAGTTTACGTCCTCGGGCAACAGAGGCATTTGGGGAAAATTATGCTTTTGTGCTGATGGGAATTGTCCGTGGTACTTGCTCTAAAATGATACACATCTTTATAGAAGCTGCCTGACAAAGGTGCGACCATAGTAGTACACAGACGCTTACTGTTAGGGCCATCAAGATGAACTACAAGAGCAGAGCTGTTCTCCAAGTGAGACGCGTCCTGAACTTTCCTAACAGGGAAAGGAAACCCTTCCTATGCGGGCTGTCTAATTCATGCCGATTAACGTGCTGTAAGGTGCCGTGGTAGGAAGTCCCTGGCAAGGGGGTTTGAGGAGACAGAGTCTCTGCTCCGAGCATCCCTGCGGCTCTTGAATGCCATTCACCCTGGGGGTGAAGCTGGGTGGGCAAGTGCAAGGAGGTTTTGGTTCCAAATTAAGGCCAGGGTAGGGGCGTGGGGTTGGGGGGAGTTCTATAAGTGACTCATTCTGACACAAGCTCCCAAGATTAGGATAAAAGGGGATAATAAAACGCAAAACAAATGAGAAATAATATAACTTACCGTGGTTTACTTCAGAGGGTTCCTCTGAAACCAATTCAGAGCGCTGAATAACCAAATATAAAATGCTTTTTAAAACGGGTAGGATTTTTAAAATATTTACGAAGCCGAGATGCTGTGGCACTATGTGTGACTGCCCAACACTCAAATGCTTTCCAGACTAAGTGCACGGCCTCAGGCCTCCTTCCCAGCCCTCTTGGGCACAGCCTAGTGAGGACCAAAGCTCATGGGGTGTCCCCACGCCCACCCCGGAGGCAGTCTACCTCGATGGCTGAGGCCCTGGACAAGTCACTTATCTTCATCTACACGGTAACTCTCCCTCTCCCGACAGCACAGAGCTACCTTGAGGATTAATTAAGATAATACACATGCAATCCTTAGCCCGGTGCCCAGAACACAGGAAGGGCTTAAAACTTGAGGTTCTCATGACTGCAGTAAACACTGTTACTCCTCAGAACGATAGAATGATAGTGGAAATAGAACTGGTGAGGATCTACTCTACATGGAGGACCCACTCATGATTTGAAACGCCAGCCACAGTTTGGAGATAACCGTACAGGTACACGTCTATCTCCTATGGAGAAAGGAGTATCCCCCTATTAAGGGGACCAAACTAATCCAATTAGACTACATATTTGATCACCGATTTTTAATGGGTACTTAGGTAGCAACCAAATTGGTGGGTTTTGGGGGAACACGACCATACTGCCCATCATGGATATTTCACTTCGTGAGTCAACTCTAAAGGCTACTGCTGACCCCCTCCTGAATGACAGACTAGATAATATACTGGTGAGAGTCAAGCTTTGTGACCACAGCATTTTAGACACCATCAGAATCCTAGTTCTTCCCATTTAAACTAAGCAGCACGATTCATTCCTTTGGAGATGCCTCCATCAACCAACTCAAATCTGAAAGCCTCTTTAATGCTTTAAAATTAAGATAAAAACAGCTGGTGAAGGGGTGGAAGCGTGTCAGTGCAAATACACTAAAAGGAGACCACAGAGCTTGACTCAAGACAAAGCAATAGGAAGTCAAGTACATGCTTGGTCCAGAAATACCCTGAATTATTATTTTAAGACTTCCATCCTTGATGCAATTTCATCCTCCATATTTTAGGGCTTCCATGACATTTGAAGGAAGGGGCGGGAAAATAATAATGGTGGATAAAATGGATTCTGGTTAAGTAGCAACTAGGCCTGAGAGCTAGGTATTACTTAACCACTGAGGATAAGAATTCTGCCCACGCTTCTGATCCGGCAGGATAGAAAATGATTGAGAATATCCACCCATCCCAACCTCTCCGGTGGCAGAAAAAATGAAACACTACCAACTTCACTTAAGATTTGCAAACTTGGTAAGTACCAAACATCCAGCATCGTGACTAGTTGTCACTTCAGGGAGCAGGGAAGGAGAACAGAGGGGTGCAGAGTCTAAAAGAATTGAACACTCAAAAATATTACTTAGCAACTAGGTAATGTATGAACATTAGTCAAAACAGATTTGCAAGGGACTTCCCTGGTGGTCCAGTGGTAAAGAATCCACCTTCCAATGCAGGGGACTTGGGTTCGATCCCTGGTCAGGGAACTAAGATCCCACATGCTGCGTGGCAACTACTGACCCCACGCGCCTCAACTAGAGAGCCCTCATGCCACAAAAACTACAGAGCCCATGAGCTCTGGAGCCCGCGCCACAACTAGAGAAGAGAAAACCTGCATGCCACAACTACAGAGAAGCCCGCATGCCTCAACGAAGGCTGCGTGCCACAACTAAGACCCAACGCAGCCAAAAAAAAAAAAAACGAGAACGAATTTGTAAGATGGGCATCAGTTTCTAGAAGAGAACTGAGAAATGTAAGGGCAACTCTAAAATCTGGGGTACACTTAACATGTTCGCATTCCATCTAATTACTGGGTAACACACTTCTGTCAGAGGCGCCCTGTAACAGAAAGTCTTAGTGACTGATGAAACCTGATAGCCTAAGATGAATAGGGCATTGAAACATAATCTAAACTTGAACTGGTTAAAACTTTTCTTCCTACCACCACTTCAACTGAATTATGTGCACTGTTGGTATTTCTCCTGTGGGTCTAAGATACTGTTGAAAAAGCCTCCCGGGCTACCCTCCATTCAGCACTGAAACAAAAAGTGGTCATGTGCACACCAAGGCCCACAGAGAGAGCTGGGGGTATGAAATTGATTTTGAGCAAAGCAAACATTTCTTGTGCCCTATTTTCTTGCCACGCTACAACCAACTGCTTCGTGGGACCAAAGAAGGGAAGAACCTCACCGGCAGACAAAGCTTTGCGCATTTTGCTGTGATAAACGTACAAAGGGATTGCTGTCATGTGCCAAAGCAATGACAGGGAAGGCAGGAGAAACTGTCTCACTTGGTAACAGAGAGGGTTCAAAGCCACAGAGGCTGATGTGTTCTATTCAGGAGTCACCCAGGATCATCAGTGTGAGCACTGTGTCCTAGTTAGGTCTGCAGTGGGGTTTTTTTCCCCCCTTACTAGTCTATAAAAGAATAGTGTGTCTAATATCGATGACGTTTTACCGTACGGAACGTTAATTTCCTGGAAAAAAATCAATCGAACCCATGAATTTTACAAGAAAAACGTTCCAGCTCTAACCTAGATACGGCCCAACAGCTGCAACAACTTTCTGCCACGCCAGCAACATGCATGTCACCCCCAAGCAGCAGAGACAATTGCAGAGCCCGACTTCCTAGGTTCAAATGCTGGCTTGGCCACTTACTAGGTGTGTGACCCTGGACAAGTTACTTGTCTGGGCTTCAGTTTCCTCATCTATTCAATAGAAATCATAGTACCCAGTTCAGAGGATTGTGACAAGAAATGAATGAAACAATATAAAGAGTTTGGAACAATACCTGGCACATAGCTAGCATCGTATAAGTACTTGTCACATAAAACGAGCACCCAGAGTTTGGTTTCAAACTATTCTCAAAAGGAAGGAACCAAGGATTCTTGGAGGGTAGACAACTACGTATCTTGGGACAGGGAAAACTGAGGATGGGCAAGGCCCAACCAGTGACGCCAGAAAGGTAGAAGACATTCACAGAGGTTAGGAGTAGTGCTGAAAGGACAAATCCCTGGCCAAGATGGGACAACATGGGCATCAAAGGTAGTAATGCAGGGGCTTCCCTGGTGGCGCAGTGGTTGAGAGTCCGCCTGCCGATGCAGGGGACACGAGTTCATGCCCCGGTCCGGGAAGATCCCATATGCCGCGGAGCAGCTGGGCCCGTGAGCCATGGCCGCTGAGCCTGCGCGTCCGGAGCCTGTGCTCCGCAGCGGGAGAGGCCACAACAGTGAGAGGCCCGTGTACTGCAAAAAAAAAAAAAAGCACTCCAGGTGATTCTGGTGTGACCACTCTGGGAACCACTGGTCTAGTCAAAATCTTCTTTTTTGCTGGTAAGGAAATCGTAATGATGCCCAAACAAGAAGAGTTCATCTAAAGTATACAACAAGGCGTTATCATGCTAAAGAAGGGAAGAGAGTATCAGTTTAGTGCTTTGCTGATTTTAATAACAGAAGAGGGCTTCCCTGGTGGCGCAGTGGTTAAGAATCCGCCTGCCAATGCAGGGGACAAGGGTTCGAGCCCTGGTCCGGGAAGATCCCACATGCCACAGAGCAACTAGCCCCATGGGCCACAACTACTGAGCCCACGCTCTAGAGCCCTCATACCGCAACTACTGAGCCCACACGCCACAACTACTGAAGCCCGCGCGCCTAGAGCCTGCACGCCGCAACAAGAGAAGCCACCACAATGAGAAGCCCATGCACTGCAACAAAGAGCAGCCCCCGCTCACTGCAAGTAGAGCAAGCCCGCACGCGCAGCAACAAAGACCCAATGCAGCCAAAGGTAAATTAAATTAAATGTAAATGTAAAAATCGATCTTTACAAATAACAATAATAGAAGAGTGCTAGGTGTTTTGTTTCCTCTGTTACATACAGACAAACCTTGTCTTATTGCGCTTGGCTTTCTGTGCTTCACAGATACTGCATTTTTTACAAACTGAAGGTGTGTGGCAACCTCACATTGAGGAAGACTACCAGCGCCATTTCCTCAACAGCATTATTTTTAAATTAAGGTATAGATATATACCTACTGCACACTTAATAGACTTCAGTAGAGTGTAAACATAACTTCTATATGCACTGGGGAACCAAAAAGTTTGTGTGACTCGTTTTACTGCCATATTTTTGTGGTGGTCTAGCACTGAACCTGCAATATCTCCGAGGTGTGCCTGTATTTCTTTAAGTAGAGAAGGGTAAATGCAGGGAACATCCTAATACTAGTCCTAGCAAAGGTAGAGCAGACCAGTAACAAAAAAGCATCAGTGTACTTTATAACTAGCGGGAAGAAAACTGAGAGGAGTGTCAAGACGATGAATTAGCTAAACGTATGAAGAGGTACACTAACTGCAGACTTCACCCCTCACACCCTAGGAGATGCTACCCCTAGATGGCCCTGCTAAGTGGAGTCAGGTAGTAATAAAGCACATGTAAGCTTCCAATGATGCACAGAGACCTGGCAAACATCAGGGTGACAGGGCAATGGTCCAGGAAACGCCAGCCAAGCAAAGTTTAGAGAATGTAACATTCAGGGGGGAGCACCATGCTGCAAAAAAAACTAGGACCTGTATGGAAAGCATGGGTCCAAGGTCTTACTGATATAACAAATGGAGGACAGGTATAAAAAGGGGCCTAGCCAGATGACTAGTGGCTTGGAGTTGACAAATACAGACGACCAAAAATCAATCAGCTGGGGGCTTCCCTGGTGGCGCAGTGGTTGAGGGTCCGCCTGCCGATGCAGGGGACGCGGGTTCGTGCCCTGGTCTGGGAGGATCCCACATGCCGCGGAGCGGCTGGGCCCGTGAGCCATGGCTGCTGAGCCTGTGCGTCCGGAGCCGGTAGAGGCCACAGCGGTGAGAGGCTCGCATACCCCAAAAAAAAAAAAAAAAAAAAAAACAATCAGCTGATAACTAGATCCTGTCATCTCAGCTGGTCAGACTATTCCTCTGGCTCCGATGAGGTTTCCGGAATTGCAGAATTGTACAACTGTATTGTTATATCCCCAGGAAACTGTCAAAATGGACTTTGCTCTAACACTAGAAGTTATCAAAATATATGTTGCTCAAATCTTGGAAAGTTAACAAGTTAAAGAACAATAAATGAACGCGCATGGCATTAGTATTTTAGAATAGGTGTAAGTGTGTTACGTGTTTTGTAATCACTGGATCTTTGTGTGCTGTTTACAGTGTTTGTAGTATTCAGAAAAACCATCATTGTAGTTTAAATTGTTTAAAAAATTTAAGTCTGTAACCATGTTTAAGTAGACTGAAGAACTGTTTAAGAAATTGATTTTTAAAGTTTGATTATGCATACAAATTTAATAGTTTGAGCACTAAGGTACACATAGTAGAAGGTGCTTCTCTCCACAAACAAAAACTTTTGGGCAGTAAAGACTATAAAAGTAGGTCACCAACAGAATGTCCAGAGGGTGTAAACTGTATTTCTCCACATGAAAGACTATTCAGAAATACAGTAGTCTATTTCTTCCATCACATTGGCCCCAGGGAAACAAAAGATAAGGCAACAATAGAAGAAAACAGAGGAGAAAGAAATGCTACACAGTGGATAAGAGTCCTTCTTCCATAGTTTGTCTCTTAAAAGTAGGACATGGGAACAACTGGAAATTAACCACAACAGACTCCAGCATCAGTTCATTGTGTAAATGTAATCAGACATGTACAGCATAACAACAAATTCCTTCTCTTTCAGCTTTGCAATGAGTCTGAAATGACTAGGAATGTTAATGTGCCTGGAGCAATTAAATGCCACGTGAAGTTTTAGGCGTGGAAGAGGTTGAGTCGGAGCTGAGAAAGTTTTGGAAGATTCCACTGACCCATTTCCCTCTGAAGAAGGGGTTAAACCAAAACAGATCACCTCCTAATCCTTGGGTCTCCTGGTCCCTGGCGCCTTCTCTCTTTACAAAAGTAATGTTTTTCTTTCGAAAGGCTGCAGACTATTCTTTCCACAGCTCTCTCTCCTGCCCCTCCCCTCACCTAAGACATGCGCTCTAAATGCTCACTAATGGGAGAAAGACTAGAAACAGCAGCACCGCGTGGGGAAATTTCCATCATCATCTCATTTCATCACCACAAATCTTGGGAGCTAGATATCATCTCCCTAGTTTTATAGATGGAGAAAGCGGAGTTCCGAGAAAATGAGCAAACTGCAATTCTTCAGAGGCGCTGAGTGTCCAGGCCTACTGCCAACGCCTGCACGCTCTCTCATTGCCCGGTGTCCTCTGGGTTCTCTGCTCCATTCTTTATACTGGGGCTGCCTGTCAAGAGTTCTTTCTCAGATGAATTGCAAAGTCAAAAGCCTTGACTCTGAAACTAAAATAAAAGCACTCTAAATAAGCCCCTGGTCTAATTCTCCTTCGTTGATCCATGAATATGTCTCACATAAAGGGCTATCACCCTAGCCTGGGTCTCAATAAACTCCCTGTGTGACCTGGAAAATTGGAATGCATACTTGGATCCAGAAAGGGCAGGAATACTCATTCTAAGTTTTCTACAGCCAGACACAGTGCGATGAGCTCTCCATACCAGCCTGCCCTTCAGCTTCAGGTCTGAAAAAGGGTGCCTAGCAACACCCAGCTCCCAGCAGCTGACAGAGACCTACTCCCTCCTCTTCGTGACCGTCCTTGCGATGCTCTCTCTACATTCGGTCAGGACAGAGTGCAACAACTTTAAAACCAGCGTCTGAAGCTATTAGGGCAAGATTAATTAAGATCATTCTTTAAAGCCTGAGGCAGAAGAGAAATTCACATTCCATTTATTTTAAGATATAGTACACAAGAGAAGAGTAAGTATTGAGGACAAGTAGAGGACAACCTGCTCATCGATTCGCTTACAATCACAATCACGCAAACCTAACAGGTCATGAGGGATGGAGTTGTACTTACTTTTATTTCATTTTTAAAAGCCTACCTACAAAGGCAAGAAAAGCATATTTCTAACTAACCAAAAGTTATTATCTGCATTCTGAATTCATGCAAGGAGGGGAAAACCGCCAAGAATGCCATATAAGGTTGGGTAGCATGTCCACTGCACAAATACGCGGAGCAGCCAAGGTATGACCTCAGGGGCTGTATCCACCTGGAGAAATACAGAGTCCTCTTTAAAATCTGTACATAGGTTCCATGTAGCCAGTGACAGCTGGATCATTCATGAGGTCCACTTGCAAAATGAAAACGTGGGGGTCCCTTGTTCAAAACTTATAAGGATTTCAAGAAGGCAACGGCCGAGCATTTAGCCAAGCACAGGACTCTCTCCTCCATGCAGGAGTTGCTCACTCATGAAGCCAGACCTGCATCTGGGCTAGCGACACCCTGATCACAACACACAGCACAGAAAAAGAACCATCATATGGACGTGCTTTGCTTTTACTTTTACTAAACAAGGATGATGACAAACAAAACTTTGAGACACATCCTCTTTTACTCTCACACTCCCAAAAGAAGTTCGCCTCATGAAACAGGCCAATTTGAAAAAAAATTTTTTTTGATTCTTATTCTTAAGCAAAAAGCATTGCTTGTATGACACAAGAAAAGAAAGAACAGAAAAGTTAATGTAATTGCTGAAATAAAAACCTTCATTTTCAGTAGTGAAAAGCAAATACCACAAAAAACTAAACTAGTACTCTAGGGGAGCAAACTTGGCCACCCCAAAATGTCTCCTCGGATTACCTCCGAGCTGAAAACAGTCAAGGCCCAAACGGCTCAGGAAGAAACTTTGATCTTCTCCCTAACTAGACAGAGAGTCTGTTCCAGGAATAGAGCTATCACCAGATATCGGCATAGACAGGCTAGGTGTAGGGGAGGGCTCAGAGATCAGAGTCCACTCTGTGTCCCATTGTCTCTGCAAGGCCCAGCAAACATTTACCAAACATTTGCTTTTCATCTCCATGGCAATTGCCTTCCTCCACTTGTAAGTCCCAAGTCCCTACCCACAACATCCTCTTTTGTCTTTAGCTGAAGATGGTATTGAAGGTGAGGATTTCAGCTATTTTGGTGAGTTACTCAGTTTTCCTTGGTCTCCCCCGTGTATACATGTTATTAAACTTTTGTTCAATCTTCTCCTGTTAATCTGTCTCATGTCAACTTAATTCTTAGACCAGCCAGAAGAACCTAGAAGAGTAGAGGAAAATTTCCTCCTCCCTACAGTACCACAGGGGATAGATAACCTTGAGAAACTATTCCAGACATGGGAAAAATGAATAAAGAAACTAAAAGGACTGGGGCTTCCCTGGTGGCTCAGTGGTTAAGAACCCACCTGCCCAACGCAGGGGACACGGGTTCGAGCCCTGGTCCAGGAAGATCCCACATGCCACGGAGCAACTAAGCCCGTGTGCCACAACTACTGAAGCCCAAGCACCTAGAGCCCGTGCTCTGCAACAAGAGACGCCACCACAGTGAGAAGCCCACACACTTCAATGAAGAGCAGCCCCTGCTCACCGCAACTAGAGAAAGCTCGCGCATAGCGAAGAAGACTCAACGCAGCCAAAAATAAAATTAATTAACTTAAAAAAAAAAGAAATAAAAAAGGTAAAGGCTCACGTACAAATGAGAGAGAAACCTGGCAATCCACCCCTAGAACAGAGGATCTCAATAAATGACATGTTATTATAACACCACATTTTGCAAGGACGCATAAATGTATTTTAACCATACATAAGACAGCAGAGCCAACGGAGCACAATTGGTAGTACAAAGTACAATATAAGAAAATGCCTCAGAGCTTAAAAGTCTTAAGATTGAAAACAGTGAGTGCTAATGGAAATCAAGGCAAAATTAATGCCATACCTTGCAGACTTCCTAGATACTACAAAGAATATGGCCAACCATGACAAGTGTCCTTATAAGGGTGAGATGAGAGATCTGTCACAAACACGAGAGAAGGCAATGTGACCTCGGAGGCAGAGATTGGAGTGATGTGAACCACAAGCCAAGGAATGCCAGCAGCCACCTGAAGAAGCCAGAAGAGGCAAAGGATGGATTCTCCCCTAGAGCCTTCAGAAGGAGCATGGCCCTGCCAATATCTAGATTTCAGGCTTCTGGTTCCAGGACTGTGGGAAAAGGAATTTCTGTTGTTTTAAGCCACTCATTTGGTGGGGTTTTTTTTGTTTTTGTTTTTTTACTGCAGCCCTAGGAAACAATACATTAGGCATTATGTAACAAATACATTCCACGTACAATAAAGCTCCAAGACATTGCTCCTCTGGCTCAAAAGTCTCCGGCTTGTAGAGGATACAGGGCTGACCCACCTGATAATTAACACTGGAGTGGACAACCACCAAGTCAGAGTCGTGACCAGGAGGGATCTGGATCTACAGCCCAACGGAGGATATCCCAGCCAGCTGGCTTCGCGGAGGTGCTCCAGCTATTTTTTGACCTTTAAATAATGCCTCCTTGGGCTTCCCTGGTGGCGCAGTGGTTGGGAGTCCGCCTGCCGATGCAGGGGGCACGGGTTCGTGCCCCGGTCCGGGAGGATCCCACGTGCCGCGGAGCGGCTGGGCGCGTGAGCCATGGCCGCTGAGCCTGCGCGTCCGGAGCCTGTGCTCCGCAACGGGAGAGGCCCCAGCGGTGAGAGGCCCGCGTACCACACACACAAATAATAATGCCTCCTTGATTTTAGGCAATAAAATTTCTTTGGAGCTGAAGGGGAACAAAATATGCCACCTCCAAGTATGCCTCTCTGGCATAAGGATGATCTTGAGCTGGTTATTTTTAAGAAATAGCAAACACCAGAGAAACTCTGAAAACCTAGTAGATGTTACCCTTTGTAAGAGACATTTAAGCATACAGGGGAAATTTCCATTTGTAAGGGTGTTTCCCTCTTGGTTCCGGAAAGAGGAGGATGACTAAATCTCTAGAAACTATTATCAGTGGAGAGGCAGCAATTTAAATCTGCACAACAGCCCTACCCTTGTTTACTGTGCTTTTCCTAATAACCTCCTAAAACTGGCTCTCACATCTTTTGTCTTTAGCCAAAGGTATTTAAGGTGATAACTCAGGGGAATTCCCTGGAGGTCCAGTGGTTTCAGGAAGTTAATCGGTTTCCCTGGGTATCTCCTATGTATACAGGAAACATACATGTGATTAAACTTCTGTTTTACTCCTGCTAATATGTCTTTATTACCAGAGTGGGGGAGTGGGCAGTGTCTCCGCCAAGAACCCAGAAGGGTAGAGAGAAAATTATTTTTCCTCCCGGACAGGATCCCCCTGTATCATTATTGGGAGTTTTGTCTCACTTATGGGTTCCGGGCTGGGAATAGAGCAGTAAACAAAACAGACGTAGACCTTGCCCTGAGGGGCTTCCAGTAAGAGTGGGGTATATATTAAACAGATAATTACAAATAATTATTTACCACCTTTCTTGTTCTCACATTTGTTTCATACTCACAAGCACCCTGCGAGTTAGGACTGATCCCTGGCTCACAGACGTGGAAACGGCCATTAAGCGTCAGCTAGAAGGAGCCGATCTGGGGTTGGACTGGGCCAAAGAACGCTGGAGCCTGCTGCTTAGAGGACAGCACTACACCAGCTCCTCGCTGGGCCTCCCTGACTTACTATTGGAAAATGGAGCTACCGTTTATTCACCCTGTTTCTCAGGCCCAAAACTCTGGAGTCACCCCTGACTTCTTTTTCTCCCCAACAATCTTACAAGCTGTAAACTACACTCATTTGCCCAACTTTTAAACCCTACATTATTCTCCCAAAAGGGAACTTACAATTTCATCAAGTTTCTTAATCAAAGGTAGCATCCAAAATGTGCTGGGTTTGGTTTTTGGGGGGTTTTTTGGCATAAGATATTATATTTCCAGGAAGTGTGTATGTGATCTTGTACAATTCATTTACTGACCTTAATTTCATAAGTATGCTCTTCACAATTATTTCACAAGCGTGCTTGGAGTCCCTCCCTGTGTGCGAGGCCATTCAGCCTCCGGTCCCTGGCTCCCCTGCAGCTCGTCTTACGACCCGAGCATTTACTTATTTTCAGGCCTTTGCACATAGGTTTCCACTTTCAGGGGATCCGGTGGCAGATTCCCACTAATTACCACTCATCCTTCGGTCTCAGCTTTGACTATAGGCTCTGTGAGGACAAGGGCCATGCTTTTCTTCTCCACTGTATCCCCGACACCCATCCCATTACCTGCACAGAGAAAGTGTCTAGCAAATCTCAGCTGAACCAACATCACCTCCTCAGCACACAGCTCAGGGGTAGGTAGCCCTCCCTTCCTGCCCCTAACACCCTAAGCCTCCCCCATACCAGCACTTATCACTCGATACTTTAATTGCTGTTTTTCTCCTCTACTAGATTAAGTCCCTGAAGGCCCAGGTTTTACGTTGGTTACTATTCAATCCCAAAGCCTGCCACAGCACCTGGCGATATTTGTTGACTAACCTTATTAAATCTTTAAGTAACTCACCTGTTTCCCTTTTTCAATAAAAGAGGAAAAGATGACGTCCATTTCACAATACTCCTGCGAGCCTTAACGCCACAAAAGGCTGATGACATTAAAGGACTCTAATTAGAAATTCAGGTAAGTCGTGAAACCCACCTCATAAGCTACACAACTCATTCATTTATCAGAGAATTATTTCTTCACGGTCCCAATGTACTGCCTGAGATACTAAGAAAATCTAGAATTTGTATGTCAACTATATTTCAGTGAAATAAGTAAAATTAAGAAAAAGAAAGAAAAATCTAGAACCACTTTCATACCCCAGGCAACCACTGACTTTAATTTCCCAAATATTGACACAATTTGCAAAGGTACATCAGGAAGGATGGGCTATATTACGCTGTGTTCACAAAGGTTTCTTTGTCACACACTCTACATGCCCATTTCAGGTTGGCTCCACATGTCCTCATCAGGGAGGACAGAGCCTCCACTGTCTAGAGGGTCCCCAGGTTGTCGAGGAAGGGAAGACGGTGAACAGCCACGTCCCCAACAGAACTGGAAATAACTGGTGAACACCATTAGCAAGCACTTGGCAGAAATGTAAACATTCTACAAAAGTAGTTAATTCACTTTCTACCTATGGCATCCCAAAAAGTAACCCTGACTCAATATACATGTACTCAATTGGTTGTGGGTTTTTTTGCTTTAATAAAACTAACCACACAGGGACTTCCCTGGCGGTCCAGTGGTTAAGACTCTGCACTCCCAATGCAGGGGGCCCAGGTTCGATCCCTGGCTGGGAAACTAAGGTCCTGCATGCCACACAGTGCAGCCAAAAATTAAAATTAAAATTAAACTAACAAGACAAATGCACGTTATTCCGAATTATATGGCAATTCACCAAAAAAAAAAGTATCCACCATAATGTAATTGAACAAGAAGAGAATAAGCTATCTCGCCAGAAAACCTACACAACAGAATTTTATTAACAGACCAGTGTAGCTCTGGAAACTAAAGGCAGGTTTGTTCCCCAGCTGTTCATAGGTATTGGCACAGTGAGGTCTTCGCATTATCCAACTGCTTCCACCTGGCATTGTCAAAAACCATTAGCTCGTGAATGATACACGAGCAAGGAATACCTACCATGTCCTTTACAACTCCTGTAACTTGCACTCATATTTCAAACAAATCTAAATTCAGACTCATGCAAAGCGCACAATATAGGCAGGCATAGTGAAGGTATGAGCACAGCAGAGGGGACCACAGGAAGTGTTCAGGAGAGAGGCAAGGCTAAAGATAAATTCAAATCCCAATGAAAGTCACATGATAAAACAGCTAATGGAGAGGGTGAAGAGAAGCGGGGAGAGGTTTGGAGAGCCCGGGAACAGCGCAATTGAGAGGAGATTTCTGAGAAGAAAAGGGAGCAGAGTTAGAAAATTAGAAAAAGGACCAGAGGAAGGAGTCTCCAGAAGTTAAGAGATACAAGAGTTCATGGACTAGAGAGTGAGTAGCAGCGATGACTGCTCGGGTGAGGATGTGGAAGATGAACAAATTTAAGTGACTGCTTGAACCTAAAAAGTCACTGGTGACCTTGGGCAAGCACCTTCTTGAGGAACACTGAAGTAGAAGCAATGCATGGAGACCACCCACAGTTGCTGGTGTGCACCCTACTCTCACCCCTCTGTGCACCCACCCCTCTCTCCTTTCCAGCCCCTCCACTGGCTGGCTGACTTCTTTATCGTTCAGCTCCTGCCACGCCTCCCGTGGGAAGCCTTCTCTGATGTCCCCGCCCTGGGCTCGTCTCCCCACAATGCCCTGTGCTGTTCAGTTGGATGGGTCTCCCACGAGACACGTTGGGGGAAGCGGCCTCTCTAATCCGTCTTTGTGTCCCTGGCGCCCAGAAGGGTTCTTGGCATACAGAAGGCATTCCATGTGTGTTTGTGTAAGGAAAGAAATAAAGGGGTTACAAAAAGAGAGCAACTTTGGGTCCAGTAACTTGAAGGGGAGATACGGACTGGAAGAGGGGATGTGCCGTTTGACCCAATAGCAGTGACTTAGCACACCTCTGGGCCAAGGGGGAGGCAACGAGAAGAGTCAAGATGCTGGGATTACAAATAGAGGAAATGGAAGTCAGGGCACCTATGAGCGTATGTAGCAGGGAGAGAAGGCGTTAACACTTCTGGCAGAACGTTTCTCCATCTCCAACACCACGGGACAAGAAAGATGATGTTAAAGAGGTCCCAAGGTGGCCTGAAAGAGGAGCTTGTGCTGAACAAAGATCCAGTAAGGGGGGAAGGTAAGGGCCTCTACCAACACAGAGGGAGGCACGAATGGGACTGATAGTTGGAGGGAAAAGGAAAAGGTCTGGAAAGGCACTATGCAGACTGGCGAGGAATCAGTCGGAAATGAGACGGCAACTGAAAACAATTAAACCTCTTTACACATCTAGTCAGTCCCACTCCTGTCCATCCTTCTTTCAACTTTTCCCTCAAATCTATCCTTCCTTTCCAGTTGAAGACTCTTCTGGTTTATGCAATTAGTGTCAGGCCTAGACCATTATGGCTGTGTAATTCGGTATTTCCTTAACTGTGTTTCTCAAAACGTTAATAAGTGCACTTACCGAAAAAGGTGAGTAAATGGATTTCATAGTCAGATACGTTTAGGAAGCAACACACACTCTCCCTCAGTTTCAAAATTCTCCACAGTGAGTTACAAGCTCTAAGAAATCCTACAAAGATATCGACCTAACTCTAACCCAGCATGGGTGCAGATTCTTTCTCAGGTGGCACCTATAATGAAATA
Source organism: Lagenorhynchus albirostris (assembly GCF_949774975.1). Lineage (NCBI taxonomy): Eukaryota > Metazoa > Chordata > Mammalia > Artiodactyla > Delphinidae > Lagenorhynchus > Lagenorhynchus albirostris. The sequence continues at coordinate 53,278,304 of NC_083105.1, read as the reverse complement.
CAATAAGTAAAACCTGATTTTCCACTGCAGGTTCCATCTACAAATGTAGGCTACAAGCCACCACCATGCATCAGTCACAATATGCTATGTGACAAACATCCCCCAAATCCTAGTAGCTTCACACAACAGCTACTGATCACTATATACCTGAACAACCCTACAGGGCAATGTCCCCGCTATAGGGACTCAGTGGACTAAGGCTCCACCAACCTGTAGATGAACCATCTGAAACACACAGCCTTCTCACTATTGTATGAGAGGAAGATAACATTGGAAGGTCTTCCAACTACAGTTAAATGCTTCAGCCTGGAAGTGACATTTGACTTCCGCTCACAACACACTGGGCAGCACTAGTCATATGGGCTCACCTAGCTTAAAAGGGAGCAGAAAAGTCTAAGCCTCCCATGTGTCCTGACAAGAAGAGAATCAGAGAAGGGGTAAAGTGCTCAATGTCCCTACTGCATACCTCCTCCTCATTCCCAATCAGCCCCCACAGTCTGCTAGCTCTACATCTAGAAGCCCTCCAACAGTACCCTCTTCTTTCATTCACTATCATACCTCACCTTCACCTGTTTCTCTCCTATGCCTACCAGTTATTTTTCCAAAATATCTCATCATGTTATTCCCAACACCTGATTACTAAAAAGCATCCTTTGCGGCTACCTACTATTTATGGTATAAAATTCCTTATTATGATATACAAGGGCCTTCACTCTCTTCACCTCAATCTACCTTTTCAGCCCTGTCCCTGGCCTCTGTACACTTTTTTTTTTAAGGTCTGACACTTTCTGGACTCGGTCTTACTTTGATTTTAATTGCAATGAGTCAGAAATCTCAGGGCAAAAGAAAAATTGGCTTAGGGTTTCAGTGGCTCTCTAATGTCTTGTCAAACACAGGCAGTACCAGCAGTGTCTGCAGCTCTGTGCCTTAGGCAGGGCCTTTAAGTTCTACTATCCTGTTTTCTAGAATGTGCTCTACTTCCCTGGTGATTCAATCAGGTAGGCCAGGGGGTGTTTGGCACAGACTGTAGCAGAGCTTCTGCAGGACATATCCAGGTGATGCTACCAGCACACGAGGGAGGATGCCCCTCATCATTATTACCTTTCCTGTAGCAAGAGTTGTGGTCCACAGTGAATTCACCTTAGACCTCCATCCACGACAAATCCCACTAGGTCTAATCTCCCAGTTCCCCTCCATTCCTCAATACATAACGTGAAGGTGTACATCCCAAGAGCAACCCAGCAGGATTTCTAAATACAGAAGCATCATTCAGATACGGTTCTTTTTACCATAATGAAGGAAAGCACAAATCTTACAGATTTCAGAGGCCATGCCTGGCAAACAAAAAGAGCAATCAAAATTTTATCAGCACCCACTCTTGCCAGAAGAAGACAGGATCATTCTATGTCTAGTGCCAGGCGGCTTGGGCTCCAGGTGGAGATTTTCTCTGAGGAGCTTCAACAAATGTATACCTACAAATTGTCGCAAAAGATAATTCTAATTCCCAGAAATAGCCACTTTCACACCATCATGCTTTTACTCACGCTGTTGTCTCCCTCATATGCCTCCTCTATCCAATACCCATTCCTCAAGACTTAGACAAGCGTCAGCTTTGCTAACCCCCTTCCCATTTTCCCCAATCTCACCAGAATTAAGGGACTAAATTTATAGGCTGAGTTCCCATTTGCTGAGTTCCCACTGCATTTGTTGAATTTCTTTATCACAGTAACTCACTATCTTATAGTTAGACACATACTATATCTCCCCGGCTAACCTGTGAACTTCTTGAAGATAGGGAATGCATTTATTTTCATACTTTAGAGCTTTATATTCAGTAGGAGTTTAATAAATGTTAACTGACTGAAAACTGAATTAACAATGTTTCCTGTCAACCTAGCTGACATAATCTAAGTTTTATTTGTACCCGGTATGGCTTAGTAAAAGTGGGCTTTATTCAGCTCAATATCGAAGAAACAAACAACCCAATCCAAAAATGGGCAGAAGACCTAAATAGACATTTCTCCAAAGAAGATATACAGATTGACAACAAGCACATGAAAGAATGCTCAACATCATTAATCATTAGAGAAATGCAACTCAAAACTACAATGAGATATCATCTCACACCGGTCAGAATGGCCATCATCAAAAAATCTACAAACAATAAATGCTGGCGAGGGTGTGGAGAAAAGGGAACCCTCTTACACTGTTGGTGGGAATGTAAATTGATACAGCAACAATGAAGAAGAGTATGGAGTTTCCTTAAAAAACTAAAAATAGAACTACCATACAACCCAGCAATCCCACTACTGGGCACATACCCTAAGAAAACCATAATTCAAAAAGAGTCATGTACCACAATGTTCATTGCAGCTCTATTTACAATAGCCAGGACATGGAAGCAACCTAAGTGTCCATCAACAGATGAATGGATAAAGAAGATGTGGCACATATATACAATGGAATATTACTCAGCCATAAAAAGAAACGAAATTGAGTTACTTGTAGTGAGGTGGATGGACCTAAAGTCTGTCATACAGAGTGAAGTAAGTCAGAAAGAGAAAGACAAATACCGTATGCTGACACACATATATAGAATCTAAACAAAACAAACAAAATAAATGGTCATGAAGAACCTAGGGGCAAGACGGGAATAAAGACACAGACCTACTAGAGAATGGACTTGATACGGGGAGGGGGAAGGGTAAGCTGGGACAAAGTGAGAGAGTAGCATGGACATATATACACTACCAAACGTAAAATAGATAGCTAGTGGGAAGCAGCCGCATAGCAGCGGGAGATAGCTCGGTGCTTTGTGACCACCTAGAGGGGTGGGATAGGGAGGGTGGGAGGGAGGGAGACGCAAGTGGGAAGAAATATGGGGACATGTGTATATGTATAACTGATTCACTTTGTTATAAAGCAGAAACTAACAAACACACCATTGTAAAGCAATTATATTCCAATAAACATGTTAAAAAATAAAGTATATGATTCAATGGTTTTTACTGTAGGAAAAAAAGTGGGCATTACTGATCACAGATTGTTAAAATTATGTTTATTAAAGAAAATAATCAAACTGTTTATTTTACTAACATAACACAATCTAAACATTTTCTGTTTTGTTTTCGGTGTGTGTCCCATAACATATTCTAAAAAGCTTGAATGCCAGACGGTATGAAATGGAGATAACTCACCCTTCAACTTATAAATACCTAACCTATTATATTTAAGGAACAAAACACCTAAATTACTTAGTTTCCTAATAATACTGCAAAATTAGCTTTACAGATGAGGTAAAACCCTGCTTTGAGATGTGGTAAAAATAAATATATCCCAGGAAAGGACATGTAATTTAAGTTCAAACACTAAGAGTGTTTCTTGTGAGAAAAAATAGTGGCACATACTGTTTTGAATCGTTCCTTTTTTTTTTTTTTTTTTTTTTTGCGGTACGCGAGCCTCTCACCGTTGTGGCCTCTCCCATTGCGGAGCACAGGCTCCGGACGCGCAGGCCCAGCAGCCATGGCTCACGGGTGCAGCCGCTCCGCGGCATGTGGGATCTTCCCGGACCGGGGCACGAACCCGTGTCCCCTGCATCAGCAGGCGGACTCTCAACCACTGCGCCACCAGGGAAGCCCTCGTTCCTATTTAAATTGGAATAAACCTACTATAGAAATGGATGCTCAAGCAATTCCGGTATGAACAGATACCGAAAGTAAATCAATCCTCTCAGAGTATCAAAAAGCAAAATTGGGAGGAAGCTGAAGTAGGTAATGACCCAACCACTCATTTCCAGCCATTTACCCCTGATATCTTCAAAGAGCTATTGAAGCTAGCAGCTGGTCACTTGGCATCTGAAATGAACCTACCACTATATTTATCCTCCACTATAGGAAAATGTAGCATATTCAACTCCAACTCACAAAGAACCAATACTGATGAACAAAACTATTCTCAACACTGTGAAAATATGTCCCACAGTGACAAACTTTAAGTAGACAGCTTCCCAGTGCTTTTAAAATATAATTTGACTTCCATGAGTTTTCAAAACCAAATCTTAAGCAAGATACCGCGTCCTTTACTCTTAGGTCAGAGATGCTGACAAGAGTAGAGTGATAAAGTGGCTGCAGGGCCGCATACAAGCACAGATATTGATTTAAATTCCATCAAGTACAGCTGCTTTCCACAGCAGTTTAACTGCCAAAGTAGAGGACATTCGCTCTGTACCAAGTGACAGCACAATTCTGAGAGCACTACAGATGTCCTCGGGTCACCCACCCTCAGGCAACTTGGGGCTAACCAGAGGAGCTAAATTCAACACTGGTTGTGATCCTCATTCCTTTTTTTTCTGGAAGGATCAGTAGGTTTCTACCAATTTCACATCTGTTTCAACTTTTCATATACTCTATTCAGACATCTACATACTTTACAAATTATGGTTTGGCTCTAACTGAATCATGCCTTAAAAAAGGTCATCCCAGAGCGGAACCAACGGGAACCAACTATGCTGGAATCATCACCACCATAATTTTACCTGCCTCACTCATAAAAATGGGTCCTTCTACACGAATACTTCAAATCAAAACTTTTCTGGACAGATACAGTGACTGCCTCATTACTCTCCAAGAATTAGAGGGGGAAAAAAGCCTATAAATTTAGTCCCTTTTAATCCAGGATAAACTATTTAGAATTTTTTATTTTGTTTGTTCTAGAAACAATATTACAGTCTGTGCTTGGTGCTCACTCTTCATTGCTGCACAGGATGTGGGGACGGAAGGCGATCCTCCAGGCAAGAAGCTTAGTCTCCATTCCACCACCCTGAGTTTACCAGGCTGTTAGATTCAGAAGTTTGTATCATTAAATCACATGTAATTAGATTTTCAATTCACTACCACCTTTGCTAACACGCAAAACAGCCAACAGATCCTCCAGAGATTTTATTCATGATAAAACAAATAAGGCAAATGAAAAAGCATTAACTTTTATGAACTGTATACAAGTACCTTACAAGTCAGTAAAAAATAACTAATCAGTGCACAACCTCTGCTGTGCTTGAGTAAGGAGGTACTTACTCAGCACCTCCTAGCTGGAAAGGACTCAGTCAATGACTTAACTGAGAACTAATAAAGTGAACCAGCTTGCTGAAGCCATAAGCTGGTTAGAAGAGCCAGGATGACCTCAAGCTGCATCTTTGAGGTTCTCATCTTCCCCCAGCACCATGCTACTCCTATGTCACACTAGGCTTAGATTTTAATCTTTTCATGAATTTATCTTCCCAACAAGAATGTAAGCCTCTTAAAATCTCTGTATATTTTGCCCCTTAGCTCATGTGAAGTATACAGCAAATCTGTGATAAATGATACAAAGAAAACCAGTACAATACACTATTAAATAATCCCAGAATTGCCATAAACCTAACGTGCTCAAAGATCTGTACTTTTAACCCCAACTCTAGCAAATTCTGGCCCCTATTGTTTTTTTTTTTTATCTATTAAAGATAGACAATACTAACCCCTCTCAACTGTCTAATGGTCTTAAATAGCCCAAACATAATGACACACAGCCCTTTGGAGCAAACAAAGTACTCCACCATCTGGAATAAAAACCACAGAGTGTGTGGAAGTGTATTCCTGAATCAGTACAAATATTCGTATTGGAAGTGGAAGAGCTATTGATACATTCCACTGGAACTTTTTTAAAGTGGTCTAAGGTTTTCTATCTGTAAAACAGAGTTCAAAAAATAAGACAGAGGAACTTCCTTGGTGGTCCAGTGGCTAATACTCCGCACTCTCAATGTAAGGGGCCCGGGGTTCGATTCCTGATCAGGGAACTAGATCCCACATGCCGCAAAGAAGATCCCAAATGCAGCAACTAAGACCCGGCGCAGCCAAATAAAATAGTAAGGCAGAAAGTTATGTTAACTGTTTATTCTCCACACTGGCAGTTCTCAAAATATGATCTGGGAACCCCAGGGAAACTCAAAGACCCTTTCAAGGGATACATGAGGTCAAAATTATTTTCATCATAATGCTATGATGTTACTTTCCTTTTTCACACTCATTCTTTCATGAGTATGAGTGGAGTTTACTCATGAGTGTGACAGTACAACCTATTAAGTGCAGAAGCAGATATGAATCCAGCTGTCTTCTATTAAGGCAGACACTAAAGGGACTTGTGAGTGTATAATGATGCCACTCTTCTTACTAAATTGGGTTTTGTTCTGGAAAACATGGGTATTTTTTATTAAAAATGCTTCCATGTTTCTTTTTAACTAAATTTATAAATTTTTTTTAATTTCTCAGTTTTAATTTCCAGTACAGTAAATATAACATATATTCAGGCATACCTCATTTTATTGCACTCATCTTATTGTGCTCCACAGATACTGCATTTTTTCCTTTTTCTTCTTTTTTTTTTTTTTTTTTACAAATTGAAGGTTTGTGGCAACCCTGCAACAAGCAAATCTATCGGCACCATTTCTCCAACAGGATTTGCTCACTTCATGTCTCTGTATCACATTTTGGTCATTTTCGCAAATTTTCCATTTTTTTCAGTTGTTATGTTCGTTATGGTCATCTATGATGAGTGATCTTTGATGTTACTATTGTAACAGTTTACAATAAAGATGTAAAAGATTACAATTCACGGAAAGCTAATATGATTGTTAGCATTTTTTAGCAATAAGGTATTTTTTTACCTAAGGTTTGTACATTTTTCTCAGACCTAATGCTATTGTACACTCACTGGACTACAGTATAAACATAAATTTTATACGCACTGGGAAAACCGCAAAATTCATGTGACTCACTTTATTGGTGATATTCACTTTATTGCAGTGGTCTGGAATTGAAACTATTGTATCTCTGAGATGTGCCTGTATAGCTGACAAAAACAAAAACTTCTCAGAGTCAGCTTGGGAACCGACACCAATTTAGGAGAATTTAATGAAATTAAATTTGAGTAAAGAATTTTATTCTAACTGGTGCATATCTACATGCACATGATTTTAAGTTAGAAGATATCGGGCTGAGGTTGGGCAGAGAGGGAAATGGACCAATTACCTCGTGTGACTTTTGAGTTTTCATACCAAACCAAAAGTGCAAGTTTCAGTATAAACAATCTAATCCACAGGTGAACTAAATCATAGATTGCGCTTCATTCAATAATGCTTCAGCTTGTGCACTGAGGAAGGATTAATGAGCAAGCATCTTATGAATATACCAAACCTCCACCCTCACCCCCCAAAAACACAACAGAAAGAAAATGGAGAGAAAAAAACAAAAAGCAAAAAAACCTGAGCAGGTGAGAGGGCAGACAAAGGACTGATGTTCAGAAACTTCAGTGGGTTTCTGAACTCAGTATCCATACAGACAGACTTCCATTCCCAGCCACTCATTAAAATATACCAAGAAGTCTACTTTACTGTTCTCACTGCTTACCTCCAGCTAAGAGTCAGAAAGCTAACGTATTTTTTCCGTTTCCCCACAGGGAAATCCAGATGCAGAGGATACCATGCAATGCCTCCAAGAGACACGTAGTGACATTCAGACATTTGTCTGAAATTTGTAAATATTGTGGTAACTGTTGTATTCCCAGGTGTTGAGCTCATAATTTGAAATCAACCCATAGAACAAAGGTAACCTCTGCTTCATTTGAAATTAAAAGAACTATATTCATTATGTCTCCCCACTATTTCCAGTATATATATTTAAGCATTAATGTATATAGCTCTATATTAACTATTAGAGGAATTAAAATGTATACGACAATGCCCACACCCTCAAGATTATTCATTAAAAGTTCAAACAATTAAATAAAAACAAAAGATGTCACCAATTATCTCTCAAATGCATGACAGCAAATGAGTGCCTTTAGCGCTGAAGACACGACAGAATCATTGGAGAATTCTTCAGAATAGGGTCTTAAACTAGTCCTTAAGGGCCATTTTTCTAAACCAAATTATTTAATCCTAAAAATAAAAAAGAAGCCTGGCTCACCAAAAACATTACTTTGGTAAAGTACTTTAAAATAAGGTACATAACTGCCATTTCTCAAAATAATGTTCACCCTGAATGTTGACCTTTTCAAACTATTGAATAATGTCTCTAGAAATACTGGAGAAGTCCAATTTGAACATTTTTCTCAGAAAAAATGTCACTTTTCAAATTATGGTTTAATGAAGATTTGGCTTCAAGGATATTCATCCCAGGACTGTTTTTTTTTTGGCCACAAAACACGGCATGTGGGATCTTAGTTCCCCGACCAGGGATCGAACCTGTGCCCCCTGCAGTGGAAGGGGGAGTCTCAACCACTGGACTGCCAGGGAAGTCCATCCCAGGACTGTTTTTAATAGTAAAAAATTGGTTACCACCAAAAAAAAAAAAAAGTATGTTAAAATCATCAATGGAATACAATGGAGCAATTAAAAATTACAGAGTAAAATATGTATTTACATGGAGAGATAGTCACTCCATTTCAGGTGAAAAAACCAATCAGTATGTAGAATTATCCCATTTCGTAAACAAATACAAATGTACTTAGAGATACAAACTATCAGTTGAAGCTGATTATGAATGATAGAATTTATGGATAATTTTTATGTTCTTTATAGTACTTGTAAGAATTTTAAAGTGCCTACAGTGCACACATACCAATTCTGTGATGAGGAAAAAAAGTATATCATTTTAAAAACACTAATTCTATGTTCCTGACTGATCAATGCCTTCCTCTACCTTGGCAGGTTAGAAGACATCCAAAGATGTTTTTAAGTTCTTCTCACCCATAGTCAGTGGATGACAGAAACTGTTACAAGACAGCTTCCCTGGTGGCACGGGGGTTGTGAGTCCGCCTGCCAATACAGAAGAGATGGGTTCGAGCCCTGGTCTAGGAAGATCCCGCATGCTGCGGAGCAACTAAGCCCGTGCGCCACAACTATGAGCTCACGCTCTAGGGCCCACAAGCCACAACTGAGCCCATGGAGCCCGTGTGCCACAACTACTGAAGCCCGAGCGCCCTGGAGCCCGTGCTCTGCAACAGGAAAAACCACTGCAATGAGAAGCCCATGCACCGCGACTAGAGAAAGCCCGCGCGCAGCCACGCAGACCCAACGCAGCCAAAAATAAATAAAAATTAACTAATTTTTTTTAAATTGTTACAATATAAACTTTTGCCCAAGGGTCAAAACTCTGCTAGAAAAAACAAAACAAAACAAAACAAAACTCTCGCGTGAGTTTAATTAAATCTACAGCTGACAAGCATCAGGCTTCTCAGGCAACTTGCAACACTTTCCGAGCTAAGGAAATAAAACTATTAAAACATAATTTTTCGACAAGGAAAAGGACGTCGGGGACTTTGAAGTAAGGTGCTCTGGGAAGGTGTTACACATTCGAATCCCAAACAAAATAATCTTGACATGAATCTGAGCTGAAAACCCAGGGGTGGTACAAAAGCCAAGCCTGTCAGCAGAGTTCCAACTCGTGGTCCATGCTCCTTACGAATCAGGGAAGGCAGCAATAATATACCTAAGCTATTTTAAATACTGAAGGGGAAAAAGCTAATGAAAAATAGGTTGTGTGCAGTAAGGACTCATACAGTAACTGAAACCAAGGTTAATCCTTTGCATTCGGCTTAAATGTTATTACCACACCCACCCCTCCTACTGGTTAGAAAATACTGTGTCTGGTTAAAAAAATGTTAAGGGGCAGCAATACTTATTTTTTATACAGCTTGCCGGACAAAATCGTTCATGAGGGATCCAGCCAAGGAAATAAATAAATAAATGGGTGCATAATAGAGAAGGTTGGGAACCAGGACTGCAGGGAATCCACAGCATCACCCACGGCCCATGACACCCAAGACCAAGGACACCTCGTGGTGCCCCTGAGGGTGGCAAGGCAGCAGGCAGGACTTCAGGTGGTATGCGAGGCGGGAAAGGGCCAGCGTGGCCAAGTGGCCGCTGTCAGCACTGACCTGATGACCAGGGACACAGAGAGAGGACGAGAGGCAGGGCTTCAACGCCAGGCCCCTGCAATTCCCATCTGAGCACCTGGATATTTTAAAGAATAAACACCAGCTGCTGTAGTCTGAGTTGCCAATTCTTCTTTTCTTCCCATTTGCCGCTGCACTGAATCACCAGCCCAGCTCTGGACACCTGGTTCTAACAACCAGGCAGCATGGTCCCATTATTAATAACCACAGGGCAGGGTGCCAAGAGGCCATCTAATCTGGCTCTTTGGCTCTATTCTAAACCCTACTTTACGGGGTAAAGGCTAAAAAAAAATCGCTTGGTGTTTCCCAAACATATATTTTAGGCTATAGTATCCTCATAGGCTATTTATTTGCAACAAAATACTGTGGCTATTTCCTCTTCTATATTAAAACAAAAACAAAACAAAAAAACCACTTAATAGTTCTTTCTAGAGTAATACCAGTTTGGTTCCCTCCGTCCCCTGACATCCTCTTATGAGCTATCCATATTCAGCGTCCCTTAAAATCTGCTTCCTACTAAGCATTTATTTTCTCTTATTTTTGCCAGTTGTGTGTTCTAAACATAACTTGTCAATGTTCATCTTTTCAAAAAGGTAAAGCATGACTATTAGTACACCGTGGCCAACCACTTAAATATAGCAATTCAATAATTCACTGCACTTTTATTTAAAAAATCAATTTATCACTTGAGATTTTTTTCCCCTCCTATGCTTATATGAAAAAGGTTATCTGGTAGAAAGGCACTGTTCTTCAATAGCTTAAATGTCTGTCTGTCAACTCCCTGAAAGGACAGTAGAGTGCACGAATCACTTCAGTCACCTCACCTTGGCAAATAATTGACCTCTCCCACAGCCCTGCAATGATTCATTACACAGCCCAGCCAGCCAGCAAGGCTCCATTAGACCTGACTAGTCCAAGACACCAAGGCATACACTCCCCAAGATAGCCCTGCAGGAGCCCATGAGGCCAAGGACCAGCAAATGAAGGCCACCCCGAGCACTGCTGGCCTTGCTGGCCCTCGAAGTTGAAACATTCCCATTCAGACTTGATTGTGCTTAAGTAAGAAGTAAGAACTTAGGTAACAGAATTCCCAAAGTAATTTTTAAAAGTACTGTCTCATAAAACCTGACTCAGGACTTGGGCCTCATTATTCAAAATTCCTCAGTCTATTTCCTCATGTCTAAGTAGCTGTTAATAGTAAAACACATGATCTATTTATTAACTTTAGAAAAACATCACTACATAAAATGTACAGATTGGTTTTAAGATTTACAGGGTTTCCAAAAACATTAAAATGGGGGGGGGAAAGCAATTTGAAGTTAGGAAAAGATGGTAATTTTGAAAATATCTGGACTGTTAAACATAGGAAATGCACATATATTAAGAAAGTTAATTTTTAAAAGGTATATTATACTCAGCAGAACTATTTTTAAAAGCTTTGAAAAGCATCCTTTCATACAAAACTTGATGTGCTAATTTGCCCTTACGGAATTTAAAGACACCTAGAGATTAGGCTTTATTAGTTTCCTTTGAGTAGTTAAATACATTACACATTCTCTTCTGTGGCATTTTGTTTATGAGGATATGATGCCTTTTTATTAATGAAAAATTTCACACAACAAATGGTCAGGTTCAATGATTCAGCCATGGTCACAACTAGGATCACGGGACGGTATGAGATTCTAAAGTAACATACGTTCTCTCTGGGCCTCATTTTCCTTTTATTAAACATGGCTAACAGATGCTTATTTGTAAGTATACATGGCAGGGACTATACAGAGCTCTACAGATGTAACTTGGTGGTTTCATTATCTTTTCTCATAAATAAGCACACAAAGAAAATACAGGTAAGCATTTAAATTTTACAGTCATTTAAAGAAAACTAAGTCAGAAATTGTGTATCAAAGAAAGCACAATGGATTCACATTCCTCACTGGAAAAAGAGCAATTAAGCAAGTACTTTAATTTCCCTAAATTTCCCAGTGGATTACATCTGCTTCAGAAGTAAGGTAAACACAGCCCAATGGTGTCTTTATTATTCACTAAGCACTTTTCAGGCGACACATTCTGAAGTCTTTTCTAAACAGACTACTCCTCAGATAATATTCACCTGACTGGCTACCAGCTGAAAAGAGGAGTGACTCAAGTTTTAAACCAATTTCCCACTGATTTAATTGAACAAGAGCACAGCAAAGAGATGTGTCAACTATTTCTACTTTTCAGTTTGACCCCATGTAAAGCTCTCAGTTATGTGAGTGCTAAGTTATGGAAAGCATACGGACTGAGTGAGCATTTGCAGAGCACCAAGTTGTAAGAGTTAAATCTGGGTCCCCTCCTGCCCCCCTCACATGGATGAGGACCTAATGGTTTGGTGGTTTTCTCGACTGAGAAAGTCAAAGCTACTCAAATCTAACTTTTAATTTACTGTGGAAAATAACTTAATAGCATAAATCAATGCCATTGGACCAAAGGAAATACACACTTAAAAATAAAAAGAATGGATTGATGGATAGGCAAATGATTAAACACAGCACAATGTGCATTGTAGAATCTAGATGGTGGGCACATACGGGTGCTAAGTATATAATGGTTTCAACTTCTCTGGATATTTGAAAATTTTCATAATGAAGTACTGGGGGAATTCAAAATTGTAATCACAATAAAGGAGACGGCAGGCCCCACGGGGAATAACCACAGCCTGGAAGGAAAGACACTGGTTCTCAGCCTAATCCCAGTAACTCACAAAGTTTACAACTGTAAAGGGTCTTGGGAATCCCCCAGGACAGGTAAAATACATGGTTCTGAGTCTGTGAAAAACTAGAAAAATAGGAGCATAGCGTTTTCAAAAAACTAAAAACTGTTCTTTTTGCTGAGATTATATGCCTCTACACTTCTGATTTAAAATATCCTTTATTTCATGAACCGTTGCTGATAGTAAATAAGAAAGTTGGTTTTTTTATGTCCCTACTTAGCAGTCAAATCTGATCACCCTTGATATCTCATCAATTTCCTCATCTCCTACCTTTGATGTATAATTCCTTGACCTACCTTCAGCAAGAATCCCCCTATCCTTGACGTTTCCTCTTAGTAATTTTCCATCCACTGAACTCATCACTCTGTTCTTGGGTTATAAATTTCCATCTGTCTTTGCTGTAGTTGGAGTTGAGTCTGATTTCTCTCCCCTAATACAATGCCCCTATTGCAATAGTCTTGAATAAAGTCTTTCTTACCTTTTTAACAAGCGTCAGGATAATTTTTTCTTTATTCATACCTTTATAAAGGTATGTATAAAGGTCTGGCGACCTTCAGGTACAGAGGGCTTCGCAGCTAATCATAATGCTTGCTGAAAAGAACAATTTGCTTCCCTAGTGTGACTTAAAGGCTCCAAATACTGAGATGTGAAATTGCCCAGAAGCATTAAGACATTTAAAAACAAAACAAACAACTTCCCCCACCCGCAGTGTTGGTCTCTTGTAATCTTAATAGTCCATGATTTCACTTCAATTTAATTTCAAAGAATGACACTAAAGGGGGAAAGACTATGCCGTAAGATTTTCTTGAGGATGATGACTGTGTCTTATATTATGGACCCAGCATACGAAAGAAATGATTTCATTGATTGGATGAGAGAAGTAATGGAAGCAGATGAATGTTGTTTATTTCCTGAGGGAGAATGGCATAAATTCAAGGGGGAAAAATATCAATCCTCTGTTCAAATTAGGCAAATCAGAGAAAATTATAAAGACACTTAATTTTTAAACTAACTTATCTTTAAAATTTTTTAGTTAAGAAAACAAGTCCATTTACATGCATCAAAAAGAATAAAATAGGAATAAACGTAACCAAGGAGGTAAAAGACCAGACCTGCACACTGAAAACTGTAAGACACTGATAAATTAGGTTGAAGACACAAATAAATGAAAAGATATTCTATGATCATGAGTTGAAAGAATATTGTTAAAATGTCCATACTACTCAAAGCAATCTACAGTTTCAACGCAATTCCTATCAAAATTACAATGGCATCTTTCACAGAAATAGAACAATCCTAAAATTTGGATGGAACCACATTAGACCTCAAATAGCCAAAGCAATCTTTAACAAGAACGAAACTGGAGGCATCACACTTCCTGATTTAAAACTATATTATAAAGTGAGAGTAAATCCAAACAGTATGGTATGGGCATGAAAACAGACACATAGATCAATGGAGCAGAAAGAGTCCAGAAAAGAGTCCAGAAATAAACTCATACCTATATGGTAAATTAATTTATGACAAAGCAGCCAAGAACATACAGTGGGGAAAGGTCAGTCTCTTCATAAGTGGTGTTGGGGAAAATGGACAGCACATGCAAAAGAAAAACTGAATTACTACCTTATATCATACATGAAATTAACTCAAAATGGATTAAAAACTTGAATGTAAGACCTGAACCCATAAAACTCCTAGAAAACATAGGCAGTAGCCTCCTTGACATTGATCTTCATGATGAGTTTTTGGATTTGACACCAAAAGCAAAGGCAACAAGAGTAAAAATAAACAAGTAGAATTACATCAAACTCAAAAGCTTCTGCACAGCAAAGGAAACCATCAAAGAAATGAAAAGACAATCTACCAAATGGGAGAAAATATTTGCAAATCACATATCTGATAAGCGGTTTATAGCCAAAATATATAAAGAACTCATATAAGTAAACAGCAAAAAAAAAAAATCTGATCTTTAAAATGAGTGGAGGATACAAATAGACATTTTGCCAAAGACATACAGATGGCCAATAGGTACATGAAAAGGTGTTCAATATCACTAATCATGAGGGAAACGCAAATCAGAACCACAATAAAATACCATCTCACACCTCTTAGAATGGCTATTATCAAAAAGATGAGAAATAACAAGTGTCGATAAAGATGTGGAAAAAAAGGAACCTTTGTGCATTATTGATGGGAAGATAAATTAGTGTAGCCAATATGGAAAACAGTACGGAGATCTCTCAAAAAATTAAAAATAGAACTATCATATGATCTAGCAATTCCACTTCTAGGTATTTATCTGAAGAAAACAAAAATACTAACTCAAAAAGATATCTGCATTACCAAGTTCATTGCAACATTATTTACAGCAGCCAAGACATGGAAACAACCTAAGTGTCCATCAATGGATGAATTAAAAAATATGAGATATATATATATTCCATACATATAATATTCCATATATATACTGGAATATTATTCAGCCATAAAAAAGGAAATTCTGCCATTGACAACAACATGAATGGACCTTAAGGGCATTATGCTAAGTGAAATAACTCAGAGAAAGACAAATACCATATGATCTCACTTATATTTGGAATCTTAAAGAAGCAAAAAACTGGCCACTCTCGCCCTCTGAGATGGCCCACACTCTGTGGAGTGTGTTTCTCTCTAAATAAATCCACTTCTTACCTAAATAAAGAAAAGAAAAAAACAACCGAACTCACAGACACAGAACTGTACAAACTTCCAGTTATCAAATAAGTCCTGGGGATGTAATGTGCAGCATGGTGACTATAGTTAACAATACTGTACTGTATATTTGAAAGTTGCTAAGAGTAAAAGTTCTCATCACAAAAAAAACTGTATCTGTGTGTGGTGATGGGTGTTAACTAGACTTATCGTGGTGATTATTTCACAGTACATGCATATATTGAATCATGCTGTACACTTGAAACTAGTATGTCATGTCAATTATATCTCAAATTTCTAAGTTATCTTCAATAACATTATACATTTTTAGAAAACAATTCTATCATGCAGTCAGTTTTAAGTTATCAGTCAGTATGGATGTAACTGTTGCTATAATAAGGAAGCACTGTGTGGTGGGGCAAAATCAGAGACGATGTCTATGTAACTGGGGCTGCAACACAGGATAAACACAACCCCTCACGATAATTAAATCCTCTACCCGAAGCATCACTAGTCTTTGAAGGAAGCTGATCCATGTTTCTAAGAAAAAGGACAGCCCAGGAGCTCCACCCCTGAGGGGATGACTTCATTATAATCTGAAAAATGGAGGAGAGCTTAGCCACCTGCTTTCCTATTTCCAAATAGGAGATTAATACCTTCTGCAGGTTAGTAGAAAGGTAGATGAAATATTTTAGGCTACTCGGCACGGATCTGCAGAAAAGCGCTATGGAGAGCTCCGTTAAGTGAAAGCCCCCTAACACCACACCCCACTCATTTCTTTTCCTCCTTATCCAACAAGAAGTGGAAAACCTCAAGGTTCTTCAGTTGCAAAAGTCAAAGAGGGAGTTCCCAGGGAGGAGCTCTGCTACCAGGTGTAAGAGGGGTGGGTGTACTAGAGGCCAGAAGGGAAAAACAAAGGGCAGGGGATTTCTGAGCTCTGCGGTCAGAGAAATAGCGGTTTCTCTGCTATCAGCAATACACAGCCCATTTTTGGATTGGGCTGTTTGTTTTTTTGTTATTGAGTTGCATACTGAAGTAAGTCGGAAAGAGAAAGACAAATACCATATGCTAACGCATATATGTGGAATCTAAGAAAAAAAAAAGTCATGAAGAACCTAGGGGTAAGATAGGAATAAAGACACAGACCTACTAGAGAATGGACTTGAGGACACAGGGAGGGGGAAGGGTAAGCTGGGACGAAGTGAGAGAGTGGCATGGACATATATACACCACCAAACATAAAATAGATAGCTAGTGGGAAGCAGCCGCACAGCACAGGGAGATCAGCTAGGTGGTTTGTGACCACCTAGAGGGGTGGGATAGGGAGGGTGGGAGGGAGACGAAAGAGGGAAGAGATATGGGAACATATGTATATGTATAACTGATTCACTTTGTTATAAAGCATAAACTAACACACCATTGTAAAGCAATTATACTCCAATAAAGATGTCAAAAAAAAATACACAGCCAACTAATGCAATTTATTCGTAATTGCTAATTAGTGCCAATGACTGGGGAGATGGAAGAGCCTATAGATTCCAAAATAAATCCAAATACTTGTGGGCCGTTTGCTGGATTTAAATAAGGTTAAATTTCAACAAAATTTTCACAACCTTGAACTTCGTGAGGCAGAAAGAACTTATATAATGCACATTTAACAGAAACTCTCAAAGTAGCTTTCTTTAAATACCCATGTCTGGGGCACTTTTATAAGAAAGGTAATAGGAAAAAAATGGCATAGTTACAGATATAATCTAAATAAGATAATACTATAATTATGATTTATTCTTTCTGTACAAGCAAAGAAATTTACCACTGATAAAACTTGAATATGATGCTTTCATATACAGAGCACTGCATATTCTCTGCATCATCTACTGTCGTAGTTTCAGGCACCAACTCCACATTCACTACATCCAACTGACCATCAGTGGGAAAGAGGTTGGGAAAAAGGTCAAGAAGAAGAAAAGTCAAAATGCACTTCTGACCTATTAAAAACTGAACTGACTTCCGGGTCCTTGACGCACTTGGGTGGTTATTTAAACTTGTGGAAAAGAACCATGTGAGGTCTCTGGGTCCGACTATTGTTTCCCATGGGCTCTCTCTGAGCAGGTCTAACAGGCTAAGTCAGTGATTCAACACCAAACTAAAAAATAAAACTTGCTAATCAATGTTTTTGGAAAGATTTTAGCTCCGTGGATGTTATCTGTAACTACAATGCTTTACAACCTAGCATACAGCCCTGAATCAAATGGCTAAACTTCTCAGCCACAACAGGAGGCTTTCTGAGGAGCAGGAAATTCCACCTCGCACAATGCCAATAAATACTGAATAAATGAGGGACTTCTGTTTCTGGATCCCCAAATCTTACAGGGATCACTTAAGCTAATTCTCTAGTTCTATAACCTACAGAGTATCTCCTTCTTAAAGGGATTAACAATATGTTGCAAAAAATAGACCATTTTACCTTTTTTTTTAAGATGTTCAGGGTAGGAGTTTAGTAATTAATTAATTAATTTTTGCTGTGTTGGGTCTTCGTTTCTGTGTGAGGGCTTTCTCTAGTTGTGGCAAGCGGGGGCCACTCTTCATCACGGTGCGCGGGCCTCTATCGCGGCCTCTCTTGTTGCGGAGCACAGGCTCCAGACGTGCAGGCTCAGTAGTTGTGGCTCACGGGCCTAGTTGCTCCGCGGCATGTGGGATTCTCCCAGACCAGGGCTCGAACCCATGTCCCCTGCATTAGCAGGCAGATTCTCAACCACTGCGCCAACAGGGAAACCCTCACCTTTTTTTCTTTTTTCCTACCATACAAAAGTTCAACAACACTAGAGTTCAACTCTCCTCTAACTCCTCAGTCACCAAGTGATGCCAATTCTTCCTCCCCAGGAAGGCTTAGAAAGTAGCTCACTTTCTGGAAACAAACCACTTCTGATTCAAGCTGGGACTCTGAGCACCGCTCTGATCCCCACTCTGAGCAATCTTCCTACCAATCCTATCCCTCTAAGGTACGTTCCAGAACAAAGAGAATTCCTCCTCCCAGTATATCCTGGGCAGTATTACTGGAAGTGGCCTCTGACCATAACCACAGTTCCTACTTGTCTGTCTCTCGTCTTCCCTATTTCAGCCATTTTGATCATTCAGGATGTATTTTTGCAGGAAGATAAACTATAGTTCAAAGTTTGAGGAAGTGGTACAGTACAACATCTGACAGAGGGAAGTGACAAGACAACATTTGTATACAGGTCTCTGCTTGAATTAACAAGTATGTACTACTTTTATAACTAGCTTTAATAATTAAACATCTTACAGTGCCCTTTCGAACCTACAACTGAACCTCCCTCGTGTCCTAGACTAGGGTAAGATAAGCTTCTTAGTGATAAGGAAGCTATACGCCTCCCACACGTCTCATTTCAGATTCCCTTATATGCTTTACAGCCCTTGGCACATCGTGTGCTTGTCATAGGATCCAAACATTTTGAAACGGGTTTTTTTTCCCCTTTCCTTTCCTTCCTGCTAACTGAGGTACTCCTTTTGCGTGTCCAAGTAGCTTCCACATTCTGTGTTTTAAACATCTTTCTTCTTATCTCTCTGCCCTTCAGATAGGTGCCCTTGCCCTGGGGAACCCACTGGAGTGACAATGGGCCCTACACATTTAGGTTTTTGACAGGCACGAGGTCCCCCACCTACAGAATTGTAGGACACTGTATGCCTCCAAGTTGCCTTTGGCCTTGCAAAGGTCCAAATGGTCGTTTAAACTTTTTTTTTCAATCGAGAAACAGTACTTGGTGTTTTGGCAGGCACTTTTCCCTCACACAGGTGTTTTTGCTTTGGTTTTCTCCTGAAACGTATAATGATATTTTCTACCTCCCCAACCTCACCGTTCTCTACCATGCTTTGTCCTTTATTATGTGTTAAATTTTATTGTTTTAGCACCCATCACTCTCACTTCTGTGTCCTCACTGTTTTTACACACTCCAGTCATCTATCCCCAATTATATATATTTTCTATTTCAGCCGGTGGAGAAATGGTTGTATGATGAAAGGCAAAGGAAAAGAGAATTCGAGATTCTAGGAAGAGCGTCTCCCAAACCAACCCTTACCCGGGAACCCGGAGCGTCGGGAACCAGGCCTGCTCGGGGGTATCCGGGACACCAGAACAGGGTCAGCATCGAAGCGCCCAGGCGTCGGGAGAGCTGATTGGTTCCCCGATGAACCAATCAGCGGGCGAGGCTATGCACTGGTAAGGGAGGGCCAAGATAATAGAGCGGATGAAGTTAAAGGAAAAGGGGCAGGTGTGCCAGGCACCAAGGGTTTGCGTGCACTTTTGCACACCCACCTGGTCATTATTAATCCCGGAACTCTGGTTTGCTAAATTCCACCTTCCGAGTTTCCCAGTTTCATAACGCTGAATAGGGGAAGAAACATTACCCTAACGTTCATAAAACGGTCATTAATGGTGAATGGAAGAGTAGCCGTAGGGTTGGGGGAAGGCCATTAAAATCCTTCCTCTCTCCTTTCCCAGTTCCACTCCAGGTCGTCAACCTAACTCAACCGGTTCTTGAAATAGTAGATCACTCAAACTCTCGCTTAATTGCCAAAACTGATTACCAAAATGCTATCATTAGACACCTGGAAGAAGTTTCCCCCTCCCCAAGGACAGGGGGAAACAATATTGGCGTTTACTAAAGGCGCAGGTTTTCCTACCTGCTAAAGGACAAGCGAATGAGCTCTTAGGCTGAAATCAGAGAAACTGAGACCTTCTGAACTGTGCAACCAAGCACGGGGCCGCGGCCGCTTCCAGGGCTCGGACAACCGCCCCACCCCGCAAACCCTGGCGCAGGGACAGTTCCTCCAAGCTCTACCGCACAAACTTCACGCGGAGGCACAAAGATTTGGGGGTAATGGGAGCACAGATACCAGATTTCCCTTCTGTGTTTCAAACTTCAGCAGAGCTGTTCCACGCTCTTTCTTCCAAGTGTCACAGCCACCAGATTCACAGCCGCGTCCAGCCTTAGCTTTCCCACGGTCCAGCGCTGCCACCCACCCATCTACCACCCAAACCCGGGCTGGAGACGCCGCGCCCTCGGGGTTGGGGGAAAGGGGAGTGGGAGAAGAGAGAAATGGCCAGTGTCAGTAAAGAGGTGCCCGCCGAGGCCTGGACGCCAGCGGCCAGCGGAGGGCCCTGGGGCCGAGGAACAAGGAGAGAGGAGGGCTGGAAGCGTGCGGGGAAGGGCCGCGAGGAGAGCAGGGGCGCCGCCGGTGTCGCTGCACTCACTCTGCGTAGCCAGTGGCCCAGGGCAGCCGCCGGGTCTCCTTGAGAATGAGGATAGGGCGGGCGATGTGGTCGGCGCTGCACTCCACCTCGTCCTGAGACAGCCCCAGGAACTCGGGTCGCCCGTAGGGGAAGCGCAGGGGCAGGTCCGAGCCTCCGCAGCCGCCGCCGCCGTGCTCGGAGCCTGAGCTGCCAGCCATGATGCCGCCCATGAAATTGGCCACGGCAGATTTCACTCGAGTGAGCATATTACTCCGGCGCCCGGCAGCAGCGGTGCGAGCAGTGGGCGGCGGCTGGGGCCGGGCGAGGCGCAGCGCGGGGCATGCAGGCTGCGGCGGGCGCACGGGCAGCCGGGCCGGTGGGCGCGCCGCGCTGCTCCCAGAGCCTAGTGCTGCAAGGGGCCGAGCTCCGGCCTCCCGCGCTCAGTGCAGCCGCCGCCGCCCCCTCCCCCCGCTACACTTCCGCAATGGAGCGGCATGGAGCGGGCCGGCCGGGCCGGGGGAGATGCCGAGCGCTCCGGGAGCGGCTGGGAGGCCGCAGCTTCAGCAGGTCCCTTCCCCGCCTGCTGCGCTCGACTCCTGCGTGAGCGGAACTGAGCCCACCCGGCGAGTCCGCGGAGCCGGCGCAGCTGCTGCCAAGGCTACCGCCGCCGTCGAGTCATGTGATAATACGGCTGCAAGGGCTCCAGCGGCTGCGGGGCCGTAGCTCAGCCCCTCCCCTGCCGGCCCGAGCGAGGCTCGCACCCGGACCGTGACCTCCTGGGGGAGGAGGAGCCACGCTGGGTCTGTACCTGGCGGAGAGGATGGGGGCGCTGTGAGCTGGTGGCTGTACAGGTGTTAGGGGAGGTCACGTGGAGCCGGGCCTCCGGGAAAAGCCAGTTGAATCTACTCGAGGAGAAATGCCGCCTACGCCTTCGACAAAGGAAACTTCGGGAGCTGAAAAGGGAGACAGGTGGAATCCCGGTGGGACGGCTCCAAGTTCTGTAGTGGAAAGAGGAACACCTGGTGTGAGAGATTTCGGCGCTTTCAAGAAACAAAAAGCAACAACCCACAATGGTTGCACAAAAATCATTAAAAGTTTTTCCCTAGGCATTTCTAAAATTCCTTTTCTTTTTTTTTATTACCACCACAGGCATCATTATCTGCGGGGCAGACCCTGTTTCGAACCCAGAATAAGCTTAATGGCGAAGAAAACAAAAGAGCTCTAAGAAATCAGAAAAAAGCACCATTTTGCCTAGTAGTTAACCGCTTAATAGATTTATACAAGCATTTTCCTTCAACGTAACAGCGAAACAAAAGTATCTTTTCAAAGCTGACCCTTGATACACTGAATGCAGCCTTTTCTCTTCTTAATTCGAAACATTGTTATAAAATTATCTAGGGGCACTTTAAAACTGGAGGAATTTAAATAGAACAAAGCAACTCAAATGCTAAAGTAAAAGTGAATAAAATGTCTGCAAACGATAAAAGTGTGCGTTGAACTTGTATTAAAACAAAACAAATGTTTGTGAAAAACCCATAAATGTGCTTCATTAGGTGGTAACATTTGTTAAATATTGGCTTAAAAATTGTTTTTCGCAAGAGAGCTGTATCCTGTTCATGTTTACTTATTCTGTATCCTGTTCCTATGTTTACCTACCACGTAATTTGCCAGGACTCTGTGTTACTTGTGGAGTTAAGCGCTGAATGGCTCACTTGGTATTCAGGAGGGAATACAGGCCCCCCTTATTGGGGGGGGTTGGGGGGACGGGGGAGCAGCCCAGGTTTTGGATGGGAAGATAATTCGTTGAAGAGGAATTAGAATCCTGGCTTTTAGGGGAGGCCTGGGTAAACTTCACTGATCCCCCTTTATTCAGTATCTATAATATTTTTTAAGGCATTTTCCCCTTTGGCTTTTTCATGAATAGGTACTCTGGTTTACTATACACCAAATGGTTATGTAAAAAAAAACAACATTCAACGTTTCAGTGAAATACCATTTCTGTCAATGAGTTCTTTTATTACTTTTCACAAAACAGAAATGTAATTTTATCTTGGCCCCCTTTCCCTAATTTTAAAATTGGGGGCAGGATTCTAAAAGATGCAAAATCTAAACAAGCCCAAAAAAGTCTTCTCAACCTTTGCTTTGTTAATTATAAACTGCTTCTGAATGGGAAATCTCAATATAGTGGTTAAACAACCAACCAACCACAAGCCCTGGCATCCACTGAGTCTCATAAAAATTTAGAATCCCCTTCTCAAGCTTTTGCTGTAGAGCAATTACCTTTTAACAACATCGTATGGATACTTCAGTAACAAACCTCTACTGAGATGAAATTATGTTCTTCCCTTCATTTCACCTTAGGGCAAGGCTTTAGTATTTACTAGAAAAAGGATTTATTTTTCCATTTAAAAGTAGTACCGGGCTTCCCTGGTGGTGCAGTGGTTGAGAGTCCGCCTGCTGATGCAGTGGACACGGGTTCGTGCCCCAGTCCGGGAAGATCCCACATGCCACAGAGCGGCTGGGCCTGTGAGCCATGGCTGCTGAGCCTGTGCGTCCGGAGCCTGTGCTCCGCAACGGGAGAGGCCACAACAGTAAGAAGCCCGCGTACCGCAAAAAAAAAAAAAAAAAAAAAAAAGATGGGGAATAAAGTCAATATTTTGTAATATATGTAAATGGAGTGTAACCTTTAAAAACTGTACAAAATTTTTTTTTAAGTGTCCAGTTTCTGAAAGTCAAGGCAAGCCTGAGGAATTCTCAGACTGGGGACAAAAGGGGCACAACTTACTACAACAGTGTACAAATGTTAATTTCTTAGTTTTGATGTCAACATTAGGGGAAAACTGGGTGAAGGGTACATAGGAACAAAAAATTTAAAAATAATCAAGGAGATTTGGGTTTCAAGTAGAAAGGAAATGTTCGTTTGGAAGTCAGGCCAGGAGAAGGATGAATAATGCCGTTCCAGGACTCAACCCTCTCACAGCTGTAGGTTCATGCCTCATTGTATTGTATCTAGC
The DNA here is from genome assembly GCF_949774975.1 of Lagenorhynchus albirostris. Classification (NCBI taxonomy): domain Eukaryota; kingdom Metazoa; phylum Chordata; class Mammalia; order Artiodactyla; family Delphinidae; genus Lagenorhynchus; species Lagenorhynchus albirostris. Next base: position 53,254,609 of record NC_083105.1, on the reverse strand, counting down.
AGTTTATCTATGTCTTCCCATTAGATAGTGAAATCCTTTAGGGCAACAATATTCTTACTCATCTTTGTATTTCCAGCACTTAGCCTAATGCCTAACAAGTAATAGGGCTCAGGGCTCAGTTGATAAATTAATTCCTTTTTTTTTGGCTGGGCCGTGGGGCATGCAGATCTTCTTAGTTCCTTGACCAGGAATCATACCCATGCCCCCTACAGTGGAAGTGTGGAGTCGTAACCGCTGGACTGCCAGGGAATTCCCAGTAAACTAATTCTTAAAAAAAAAAAAAATCCATTTAGAGAAGAATGCAACTTGTTTGAATGACCAAATCTGTTATATTTATACCCTCAGTTTTCTTAACGATCTTAAGTTATCCCTTAAGATCTGTCATACCTGTAGGCAGAACTTCCTTAACCTCTGATATCTGATAAGATAAGGCTTAGCTAACTTCAATCAATATCCAGATTGGTAATAATATGGATGGGACTTCCCTGGCAGTCCAGTGATTAAGACTCCACACTTCCCTGCAGCAGGGCCATAATAATATCGTCATGTGGGTCTCTGCTTCACACAAAACTGGTAACCTGACGATATCAACCAGGATATAATATTAAAATAGTTAACATTAACTTGCTTTTGCTTCAGAAACAGTTTAGATTCCAGTTTCATATATAGTAATGTACTGGCTGAAAATCTTTGACTTCGTAAGAGGGATTTATTTATTTCTTCATAGTAAACAAAACCTTTTATTTATAAATAACAATTTCCTTATGAACCAGGAGGTTTATAGCTAATTTTTGAGTACAGAGTTATAGTCTCAGCAAATTTTACTACCACCAAGTACACACATTTTCTAGATCACAGACACCTAATTTCAGAATATCTGGTACATTCAACCAATGGATTACATCTGACTTTTTCTCTTACTTTCCCATTGGCCACTTTCTATAGACTATTCTATCCTATGCCCACATTGTCCTACTGAAACCACTGCTTTGTAACTGATGCAGGAATTGTATAAACCTGAATCCCTCTCACTTAATTCCTGGTCCCATAATACCTATTGTAGATTAGACTCTAAAATGTGCTGATTACCAGAATACTCATGTATAAAATGGAAAAAATAATCATTCCAGTCTCATAGGGTAGCTGCAAGGATCAGTGAGAAAATAGTTATAAATATGATATAACTAATGTTGGCCCAGAGTTATCAACCTTTTCTACTTAAATCTATTTTTTTCCTTAGGGACTAGTTTTTCATATTAAAATTTTAAACCATTTCCTTTTTTTGATTTTTACTTACAAAAAGGAAAATAGAAACACCTACCACATAGGATTATTTTGATGATTAAATGGAAAACACGGAAATTCCTAGTATTCTTCCTGATAGAGGGTGGATGGTTAATAAGTGAATAATCTACGTTACAATACTGACAGCACCCTGCCCTGTGAGGGAAGGAAAGTTTACAGGCATTGTTTCCAGTGCTCTTCAACACTTTATAAGTTAAACATTGTTAATCAACACCACCTGTTTACTATTGAGGAAACTGAAATTGGGGAAGGTAAATGAATTGTCTAAGACCACACAGCTAGTAATGAAATAGGACCCAGTCCCACTGTGTAATTTCACATTCCATCAAATAGAAACTTTTCATTATGAAAGATTTTTTTCTTCCTTTTCCAAGTAAAGACCTGGAATTTTGGTTATCTTAAGGATTTTGTAAATTTTCTATGGATTCAGAAATTTTAAAATTTCTTAGAAACCTCAGAACGTTATAAATACGATAATGTCATTTGGAAATTGTTCCAAATTCCAAACAAACTACTTTCCAGTTTTTTAGATAGAACATGTTTCTAATTTGGGAGCTGCCTAAGTCATACTAAAATTGTATGAAAATTCTAAATTCTATTATACTGAAATATCTTTAAAACAATTATATTACCAACCTGTTTTCAAGACTTCCCATGTTCACATCTCTTTTTCAGTGTGATCTAGCCTGCCATTCTCCTGCCATTTAAAAATACCTGCTATCAGGATTATTCTTCCAAGGCAATAGTGGTCTGAGTCAAGCAGCCAATGAAGATGGTTTACTCAATGGGAAAATTAGTTTTTGCTCAGAGAAGGGCATGTGGTTCACAAAAATTCAGAAATCAAGTACCTAAAGACAGCTTCTTAACTAAGAATTATAAACTCTCTCTTAAATTACTTTTTATTCCCTCAAAGGATCAGTTTTGTTCTATGCCAGTATATGTGACAGCTATTTAGAATGTCTTGAAATGCACAGTTAGTTGCTTTGTCCTTTTTGTCATCAGTTGCATTTTCAATCAAAGTAAAGAGAATTTTTATGCTTGCCTGTGAATATTTTTAGGGTCAGCTTTCCAAAACCAAAACAAAGTAGACTGTCATGGCAATAATCTCAGATTTTATTCAAAAGCAAGACCACCCACCCCAATTACTCTGGTTATCCCTTCATAATGAACATATCCTACTTTTACAAAATTTTTCCCTGTGTCTACTTCAGTGAATTTAAAAATTAATTTATTGTCTCAATTCTCTTCTAATTGTTTGGCTGTGGAAAATTGGCATATTAGATTGTACTTCCTGGACCAGCAACCAGAAGATCCCCTATAGACTTGTTAGAAAAGTAAATTCTCTGGCTCCATCCCACATCTATTGAATCAGAACCAGTAGGGGTGGTACCCAACTATCTAGTTTAACAAGTCGTCCGGGAGATTCTGATAGAAACCATTTGAGAAACACTGGCATATGAGAAACTTGTGCTATTTACTTAATGGACAGGCAGACATGGAAGTGAGGGAATATATCAAATAAGAAAATAAGCAGTGGCCCACGTGCTTTGACTCTAAATGGGTACAGAAGAAGAGTAGCCATGAATGAGACTCATAAACTGGTTCTATTCAGATACATATGAACTGCCCCTCTCTTCTGCTTGATTTCCATAGGCTTACGTTAGTGTAAAACCCCAAGTACATTTGTCTTGGGCAGATCTGTAAATTCTTCAGCATATGGGACACTGTAGAGAAAGAAGTAGGATTGACCATTTCCTCCTAATCATCTCCCAGGCTGCATTACCCAATACGCAGTCTGTCTACGCACATGTTTCTGTCATCTGCCAAGCAGGGGCAGAAAAAAAAAAAGTAATATATAAATATATTTATATAAATAAGTACATTTATATAAATATAGATTTTTATATAAATAAATATGTATAATATATATTTTTAAAATCTTCATTTTGGGTAATGTTTTTTAAAAGTACCAAAATGGTCATTATTAGGAAAAGCAAAACCTTTTTGTCCTTCCTTATATCTTTTTATGACTTTGTATTGTTTTTGGTTTGATTGCTGGTACTAAGGCACTAGATTTAATTTTTCAATGCCTGAGGCCTTATAGGGTTTTAATCTGGCTCAGAATTCTCCACTTGTGTATCTCCCAGGTACCTCAAAATAAACATATCACAAATAGAATTCATGACCATGACTCCACTTCTTCTTCTCCTGAGACTATAGTGTCAGTTAATGACATCAGTATCCGCCTACCCAATCTAGAAATCTGGGAGGGATCCTCTATTTCATCCCTTTTGTCATCTTCCCATGTCAGTCTGTCAACTCGTTTTGACCTGCCTTCCAAATACTTCCAAGTCCGTCTCCCCCTGACTGTTCCACAGTTACCAGGTTTGCTCAGATCATCATTATTTATACTCAGACTTCTCAGCAGTTTCTCGCTGAGGAAGTGAGAGCGCCACTCTCTTCAGGTGGAGCTATCTTCCACACAACAGGAAAAAGGAGCTTTCTAAACAGAGCACCTGGTGATATTTCCTTCCATTTTAAACTCTTCAATTGTCTATTTGGTCAAAAACCTCACCATGAGCCGTTATGATTTAGTTCTGATTACCTTTCCAGACATAGGTTAATCTTTCCTCCATTCCAACAATTCTGTGCTGCAGCCTTACTCATTACTTGTCATTTTTAGAATGTGGTGTTCTTTACCCCACCCTCTTGTCAGAAGAGCCTGTTTCCTTTTGCCTGAAACGCTGCAAGCCTTTCCTCTGTCCCTCCCCCAAACACGCCATGGCTAACTCCTAAATTGTTTTATATCCCTCACATCCTTTCAGCAGCTAAGAGCTTCCTTCTCTATATTCCCAAAGCACCTTTACATGTCTTTCCCTAATTGTAGCACATCACATTGTGTTAAAATTACCTGATTCCCGCAATGTAAGATAATTGAAAAAAAAGGGGTTCTTTTTTCTCTTTGAATCTATAAGATTTACCGTACATTATATGTATTAAATACAGGTTAAATAAATAAATAAGTAAATAAACAGCTATGGCAAAGAGGGAATGGCAACAATAAGCCTCTCACTTTAAAGATCAAATTAGAGGCTTTTAGTAGTACTTTCTAGAATAAAAGAAGATAGAGGTAAAATGTTCATAAACCCAGGCCAGTATCTATAGCATCCTAATTTTGGTGTCCAGGGTTTACCAGATTTAATATAAATATCCTCAGTATACAAGTCAGATGATTCCATATGTTGAAAAGCATTTTATTTAATACATCTGGAAAACAAAACTGTGCCCTAAATTTGAATATAAATGTATTTTGAATGCCCCTATACTTAACACCTTCGGTATTTCTATTAAATTGTTTTAAAACGTGTGTAAAAATTAATAAAAATCTCCATTAAAATAGACTTGGGAGGCCAGACGAGGAAAGTCTCACACCCTATGATGATAGCTGACCCCAAGGGAAGAAGGACTTCCTTTCCTTGCCTGGAGAGATCTCAGCCAATAAAAGACTGTCACAACTCAGCCAATGAAAAGCCGCTATACTTCAGAACTCTCAATTCCTCCAATGGGCTCTTTGTTTACTATAGCCTTCCCAACTTCCATTCCCCCTCTTTAAAAGAGTTCTCTTTTGGGGCTTCCCTGGTGGCGCAGTGGTTGAGAGTCCGCCTGCTGATGCAGGGAACATGGGTTCGTGCCCCGGTCCGGGAAGATCCCACATGCTGCGGAGCGGCTGGGCCCGTGAGCCATAGCCGCTGAGCCTGCGCGTCCAGAGCCTGTGCTCCGCAACGGGAGAGGCCACAACGGTGAGAGGCCCGCGTACCGCAAAAAAAAAAAAAAAAAAAAAAAAAGAGTTCTCTTTCACTGGGGAAGGAGGACGGGGAGGGGACAACGACAACATTTCCAGGTGACTTGCCATGGTTGCAGACCTGGAATTGCAATTCTTTGCTGATCTTGAGTAAAACCATTTTTTGCTGAAGAAATAACTGGCAGTCTGTTTATTTTAGGTCAACATGAGAAATGTCTGTTACTGAATTTTCAATTTAAAATTAAGAATCAACTTTTTAAAATAAATTTATTTATTTTTATTTATTTATTTTTGGCTGCGTTGGGTCTGTTGCATGCGGGCTTTCTCTAGTTGCGGCGAGTGGGAGCTACTCTTTTTTTTTAACATCTTTATTGGAGTATAATTGCTTAACAATGTTGTGTTAGTTTCTGCTGTATAACAAAGTGACTCAGCTATATGTATACATACAAGTGTGTATACACTTTGTGTGTGTATACACTTTGCTGTATAACAAAGTGACTCAGCTATATGTATACATACATCCCCATATCTCCTCCCTCTTGTGTCTCCCTCCCACCCTCCCTTTCCCACCCCTCATAAAGCACCAAGCTGATCTCCCTGTGCTATGTGGCTGCTTCCCACTAGCTATCTATTTTACATTTGGTAGTGTATATATGTCAGTGCCACTCTATCACTTTGTCCCAGTTTACCCTTCCCCCTCCCCATGTCCTCAAGTCCATTCTCTACGTCTGGGTCTTTATTCGTGTCCTGCCCCTAGGTTCTTCAGAACCTCTTTTTTTTTTTAGATTCCATATATGTGTGTTAGCATACGGTATTTATTTTTCTCTTTCTGATTTACTTCACTCTGTATGACAGACTCTAGGTCCATCCACCTCACTACAAATAACTCAATTTTGTTTCTTTTTATGGCTGAGTAATATTCCATTGTATATATGTGCCACATCTTCTTTACCCATTCATCTGTCATGGACACTTAGGTTGCTTCCATGTCCTTGCTGTTGGAAATAGAGCTGCAATGAACATTGTGGTACATGACTCTTTTTGAATTAGTTTTCTCGGGGTATAATCCCAGTAGTGGGATTGCTGGGTCATATGGTAGTTCTATTTTTAGTTTTTTAAGGAAACTCCATACTGTTCTCCATTGTTGCTGTATCAATTTACATTCCCACCAACAGTGCAAGAGGGTTCCCTTTTCTCCACACCCTCTCCAGCATTTATTGTTTGTAGATTTTTTCGTGATGGCCATTCTGACTGGCATGAGGTGATACCTCATGATAGTTTTGATTTGCATTTCTCTAATAATTAGTGATGTTGAGCATCCTTTCATGTGTTTGTTGGCAATCCGTATGTCTTCTTTGGAGAGATGTCTGTTTAGGTCTTCTGCCCATTTTTGGATTGGGTTGTTTGTTTTTTTGATTTTGAGCTGCATGAGCTGCTTGTAAATTTTGGAGATTAATCCTTTGTCAGTTGCTTCATTTGCAAATATCTTCTCCCATTCTGAGGGTTGTCTTTTCCTCTTGTTTATCGTTTCCTTTGCTGTGCAAAAGCTTTGAAGTTTCATTAGGTCCCATTTGTTTATTTTTGTTTTTATTTCCATTTCCCTAGGAGGTGGGTCAAAAAGGATGTTGCTGTGATTTATGTCATAGAGTGTTCTGCCTATGTTTTCCTCTAAGAGTTTGATAGTGTCTGGCCTTACATTTAGGTCTTTAATCCATTTTGAATTTATTTTTGTGTATGGTGCTAGGGAGTGTTCTAATTTCATTCTTTTACATGTAGCTGTCCAGTTTTCCCAGCACCACTTATTGAAGACACTGTCTTTTCTCTATGGTATATTCTTGCCTCCTTTATCAAAGATAAGGTGACCATATGTGCGTGGGTTTATCTCTGGGCTTTCTATCCTATTCCATTGATCTATATTTCTGTTTTTGTGGGGAGCCACTCTTCCTTGTGGTGCAAGGGCTTCTCGTTTCAGTGGCTTCTCTTGTTGCATAGCATGGGCTGTAGGGGCATGGGCTTCAGTAGTTGTGGCTTACGGGCTCTAGAGCACAGGCTCAGTAGTTGTGGCACATGGGCTTAGTTGCTCCGTGGCATGTGGGTTTTTCCCGGATCAGGGCTCAAACTCGTGTCCCCTGCATCGGCAGGTGGATTCTTAACCACTGCACCACCAGGGAAGTCCCCAGAATCAATTTTAATTAATCTTGGTTTTTCATGAATACTATCCATCAATGGTTTCTAACTGTCTTATCCACCAGTGTTTTCTTTCCTAGTACATACCTCTTTTCCATTGTTTTGCTATTGTTCATGAAAACAATAGAAAAATATTTTCAGAAATTACCAAAGTTTGTAAAACATGACAGTTAAAAAGCTTAGTTTTAAAAAAAAACTAACTTGGGTAGTTCTTAAATGTAGCAGGACGACACGTCTGAAGAAACTTATTAGTAATTAGTCTTGTATGTGTCAGAGTACATGTAATACCGTGCTTTTTTCAGCAATGAGGCTCATTAGTATTAGCTACTGGAACTTTGTAGAGTAATTTGGAAATTTGTGTCATTGAGATATTCTAGAATAGCATACTTAAAATGCCTGGCACCTAGTAGACATTGAATAAATGGTAGCTTTTATTTTCATTAAGAGGTCCCTGTGTGAAAGGCAATTAAGAGCTTGTTTGTAGCCTCTAAACATACCAAGGAACCGCCCCTTCCCCCTTAAAAGGAGAATAAGCCTTGAACCTCCATTATGCAGTCAAAGATGGATACTGTTTTCTCATTCTTTCTGCCAAAAAGAGTTCACAGTGAGATTTTCACAAGGATACAAAAATATCACTCTTTTTTTTCCAGAAAGTAAAAGATAGAAAACTTTAAAATCCTCTGCTGATGTTCTCACTACCTTTCTTGCTTTTTGTTTGTTTACTTGTTTTGCTTTTCATTCTGAACACATTCAGCATCATAGCAAGCTGGACACTAAAAATCGGAAAGTGAAGGGGTTCATTATACTATGTCCCAGTTCCACATTTCAGTTCAGCACCTGACATTATCTTTTCTTTTTATCCCTGTCCCAACTACCTTGAGAAGCCTTTTAAACAAAGCAGTTAATTAATTACCTCCGTCTTTCTTCTTCATCTCACTTCATGCAAGGTGTTTTCTAGAAAGGAACTTAGAGAGACAAGGCAGACTTTCAGGTCTGAGTGAAGTCTATGAAGCAATGGGAGAAGTGGACTGCAATTCCCTTTTGAGGCGTCAGTGTTACTCCACTTGTTTTTTTGAAAGATTATAATTCCCTACTTGAACTAGATTCAAGTAGAAGTATAAATTCATTCATTCCAAAGACATATGTAAGTAATTTGGGGTTATATGTAACTATATATCTTTGATTTTTATCTCTTAGTATATGTTTTTGGGAATCAAAACACTCATTTTCAACCTTTCAAAAAAAAATTTTTCTCATTAGTGCAAGATCAGTACTTGGCAAAGTCAGTTTTCCTCATCATACACAGTGTGGAAAGATGAAGGGATTTTGAAAAAAAAAATTTTTTTGCCCACATTTACTGATTTTTCAAATAAACAAACACTAAGTACTGGATCTTTCAAGGACCCTTTTATCTGTAATTTTAAGGAACTCTTTTGAAAAGTCTACATGTAGTGCTAAGCCCATTGCTCCTCCTTTTACAAATTCTTCTATATTTTCCATTTACCAAGCAAGACTGTTTTTCCCCCATGATTTTAGAGAAGAAAGAATGAAGTTCTATGCTTCAAAAATTATGTTCTGATCATCCTCTGCATTAGAAAAGATCACCATTCTAATATGGTTTTTCTCACTCCACTCCTTCGTGGAGCTATTTTGTCCATTCTTTTTTGTCCTGTGGGAGAGTGTAGGGTTTTTCCTTCCTTTCAGTGTTCTACTATTCCAGTTGCTGTCCCACCACTTTCATAGTAGAAGCATTTTTCTTTGGAAACACATATCTGCTTCTTTGTTTATTTTAGCTTGGGGCTCTGTAAGAAAGACTCCACTGCCTCGTCAGCTGCCCAAGTCCAGGGTTAGATTACAGGAGGACGGCAGACCGTAATAGGCAGCAGTTAACTCTTCATGGCCATGTTCAAAGAAAGAGCATGAACCGCAACAGCCTGGCAAAAACTCTGCATGGCAGATCAGTTTTTCTACAGAAACAAAACAAAGGCACTTCTGGCTAGGCTATGTCATTTTGCTTGTTAGAAGAAAAAAACAAATACGATGTTTGACCAAGGGAGATTGTATCACCCTCTTAAACAACCACTATGTTCCTTTGAATTGGCTACCACAAACATTTGTAACGTCAGAACACTCTGTAGAGGAATTACTTGTATGTGTAGTCTATTGGTAACAAGGAACAAAACATAATTTTGAATTGTAGAGCATTTGGCTATCTTAAATTACAAAAAGCAATGCCTACAGAACACTGGGTTGTCTTACTGAAGTTTCCTGTCAATAACTAGATTAAACTAAATATGCGTCAATGTTTTGGCCAAGTAGACAGTTGTGCCTATTTTTCTTTTTAAGGAAGAAATGTTAGGTTACTTGGAAAAATGTAGAACCTTAATGGAGGCTACAGTTGAAAACAAACAGACCCTATCATTGCTTTGGAGAAGGCCAGAAACAAAAGTTTCAAGAAGCCAGGTTTACCTTCTATGCCTTCTTCCTAATTGTACCACTTCTATCCCCAGAGACCATCCGAAATACTGTTTTGAGCATTAGCTTTTCCCAGGCGTTTGCCCTCTCGTGGTTCTGTGATTATTCAGACGTTTGTCTCAAGTCTTCCTTCCTCTTTCCTCAAGTCCAGCCCTCTGAGTCTTGTGCCCTGATGATGAATTGGATTGCCAAATCTCTGCTCTTCTGGTCAGGAGAGAAAGTCATGAGCCACCTTTTCAGGCCTGAAAAAATATATCCAGTATCTATTTGAACAATAGTTTATAGTTGATCAACCACATCTCATAGATCATGATCAAAATGCAACCTTATTGCCATCTTACACAGTTCTTTAAAATTGATTAAGGACATAGAAGAGCTAATTTCCCCTGATCTTTATTAAGAAAAATTATTAAAAACTTGGAACAAAGGCAAGAGAACGGCTATATGTTCTTTCTGTGTCATACTGGAGTATCATCTCACAGGTCCACCCAAGGATTACTTAATTTTCTAGGGGAATATGTCATGGTTTGTTACTGTTGATTAGGGCCTACATTTTGTTAACTTTTAGATTTTTGTGCAGTAGAGATCCAAATGATTTCTGATAGAAAAATATTACCCGTTGGTTATGGTTGTATAGCCCTCTAGGAGTTTAGCCATTTTAGTTTCTAATCTCTCAGTCTTCCAATATTCTCTCCTTATTCAGTTCCCACAAATATTCAGTTTCTCAAATGCTCATTGAAGCAGCATTAACATCCTTCTGGCTCTCACCAATGAGTTAAATAAATGTTGACGTGCTTATTCTATGCTTACATGAGAGTCACGCTTTTATCTTTTGAAAATGATACTTGACCATCCTAAATGAAGTCTTAGACAGGCATATCTTTTCTGGTCACTCTCAGAAAATAAAAAGTCCTATAGGGAATTCCCTGGTGGCACAGTAGTTTAGAATCTGCCTGCCAATGCAGGGGACATGGGTTCAATCTCTGGTCCGGGAAGATCCCACATGCCATGGAGCAACTAAGCCTGTGTGCCACAACTACTGAGCCCACATGCTGCAACTACTGAAGCCCGCACGCCTAGAGCCCGTGCTCCGCAGCAAGAGAAGTCGCCGCAGTGAGAAGCCCGCGCACCGCAATGAAGAGTAGCCCCTGCTCTCTGCAACTAGAGAAAGCCCGTGGGCAGCAACGAAAACCCATCGCATAAAAAAAGAACCATTTAAAAAAAAAAAAAAATAAATAAATAAATAAAACATTATATAAAAAAAAGTCCTACAGTCACTTTTGGTAAAAACTGTTTCATTCAGTAACTAGAATGTCCCATCTTGTTTAATTATCGAAACTCTAGACTCCTTCTCCTTCAGCCTAGTCCAGGTTAGTCTCAGGACAGAAGTCTGCAGGGGGAAGGGGGATTATGATTCTTTTGCTCCATTGTCTTTCTACTCACCAGATGAGTTGCTGTTTTGGACCCCACAAGACCCAAAGGTGAGTGAGGTACACAGAGAGAGGAAAGGCAATCTGCCAGGGCCTGTCTTTGTACTCTTTACCCGAGGCTGACAGTTCATGTTGACAGCATCTCTGCTAAGTCCTTCTCTCAAGCAGGTCCCTTGAAAGGGCAGGTGAAACTTCGTTGGATTCCTTCATCAGCCCCTGGACAACCAGGGGTTTTGTAACCGAGCTGGACCCTGTGGGACCTTCCCGGGACAGACGACCCCCGGCCCCATATCCTCTGCTTTAGCTCCTCTCTGAAGGATCTAGAATCTAGATAATAGTATCTGATGCATATTTCCTGAGTTGTTTTACAGACGCTAAAAACCTCTTCCAAATGGAAGAAATTAACTACTTGATGACCATGAGCATGTAGCCCCCAGACCTACTGGAGCCTGAGGACTGATATTGGTAATTCTTGTGACACCATCCTGTTACCTCACCATCAACCAACCAGAGAATTGTGCATGAGCTGATCACATACCCTGTGACTCCCCTCCCTCACCTTGCATTTAAAAATGCTCTGCTCAATATTATGAAACAACCTAAATGGGAAAAGAATTTGAAAAAGAATAGATACATGTATATGTATAACTGAATCACTTCGCTGTACACCTGAAATTATCACAACATTGTTAATCAGCTATAGTCCAATATAAAATAAAAAGTTTAAAAAAATGCTTTGCTGAAACCCATCAGAGAGTTGGGGTGTTTTGAGCACTAGCTGCCCTGGGCTCCTTGCTTGGCACCTGCAATAAACACTGCACTTTCCTTCACCACAGCCCAGTGCCAGTAGATTGGCTTTACTGCACACAGGTGACCCAAGTTTGGTTTGGTAACAGATCTGCCTCAGCTTCTTTCTGCAAAAGATCTCAGTTCACTCCAGAGGGCTCTATTGGGCAAGACCCAGTACAACCCAAGCCACTGGTCCCTGAGAATGAACATCTTTGCCCACAAAACTCTGAGAATATGGATGATGCTTCAACAGTGGTCCTCTCCTGTCTCCCTCACTAAGTAGTCAGCGCCTTCTCTCGCTGTCTACACTTCCCAGGTGGGACTCAGGCCCCTGTCCAGAACCACGTTAAGTTTCCTCATGTGTGAATCAGGCACTGGTACTCTGTGTCTCCAGATTTAGAGAACACAGCTTTCTGAGTGGTTGTCTCTAAGCTTGGGGTTAGAGGTTTATACTTGCCATTCAAGGTGGAAGGCTGGGTCAGATCTCTCCAAAGTAAGCTCTTTACCAGTTCAAATCCTGCCCACTCCTAAATTCTTTATATGGTGTCCAACTGACTGAGGGAATCAAGGGTTGAGGAGTGATTTCTCAGGTTCATTTCTTTTGTAAATCTGCATACGGTGTCCGTGGGGGGGGTGGTGTGTGTCTCAGTCTTTCTTTGGTTATTGCCTCTGGTTATATGGTATAACTCTGGTTATTGCCTCACTCAAACTGAATTAGAAAGAATCTCATTCTAATTTCCTGTTTCATTTACATTTAAATTTACTGGTAATAAGCAAATACAGGAGGGAAGTCTCTACCCTGTCAGGAGAGGTGCTGGGATTGAAACACACTCAGCAAGCAATTACCTATTCAATCTGGAAGTAAAGATGAGTTTGAAATAAAGGCAAAACCTTCAAGAATATGGCCATTATTCAACAAAAGGCATACATTTCCTCTTAATACACATGTAGTGAGTACACGTACATTAAGAAACCATAGGGCTTCCCTGGTGGCGCAGCGGTTAGGAATCCGCCTGCCAATGCAGGGGACACGGGTTCAAGCTCTGGTCCGGGAGGACCCCACATGCCACGGAGCAGCTAAGCCCGTGTGCCACAGATACTGAGCCTGCGCTCTAGAGCCCACAAGCCACAACTACTGAAGCCCACGTGCCTAGAGCCCGTGCTCTGCAACGGGAGAGGCCGTTGCAATGAGAGAACTGCGCACCGCAACAAAGAGTAGCCCTTGCTCGCTGAAGCTAGAGAAAGCGTGTGCACGGCAGCGAAGACCCAACGCAGCCAAAAATAAAATAAATAAATTTTAAAAAAAAAGAAACCATATTTGTCATGGGCTTGGGATGGTAACTGCAACTCCACCTCCACCTCCTCAACTTTCATTAGATATTTACTTATTGATTCAACAAGTCAGGCATTATGCTAAGTGCTGGGGTATACCATGGTGAACTAAACAATCGTGCCCCCCACTTTCTAGAAGCTATAGGAAACTGAGTACATTTTGGAATTTATCACATTCTCATCTTCTCCTCCTTTCACTTAGAGAACTCCTAAGGGACTGAATGGGTTTTCACAAGGTTCTGACTTTTTTCCCCAACACACCCTTGCTTCTCCTCACATTGTGTTTTCTTTGGAACTATGATTCTCACACACTGGACTAACCCTGAAAATGATTATATTTTTATATTCTTTCCTTCACATCCTTGGGATTGTACTTGAAAAATACTCACTTTGGAATTAGATCTGGATTTGGAGACCAACTCTGCCATTTATTATTAGCTTTATGACTTGGAAACTTGCTTATTCTCTCTGAAGCTTGGCTTCTTCATCCACATGCAGGACTAATACTGTTCAGCCTAAGTTGTTGTATTAACTGAGATGATGTCTCCAAAATGCTGACATGAAGTAGGTGTTCCCCAGGCGAATTCTTCTAGGATCTTCCTTTCTCTTCATTCTGTTTTTGAGGTACCTCTCCCAATTTGGGTATGGGACTGAGGTTTATAATTTTGTCCATGTTCTTAAAACTAAAAGTCATTCTTTGTATTTACCATTTAGAGCATGAGGTTATCCATTGTTGTTTTACACAGTAGAAAAATGGCTATGTTTTGACTCACATTCGAAATAACGACTTAAATAACTATGTCACCTCTCAGACACAAACCAGGCTACTGTGCTTTTTCTTATCCATTTTCCTACTGTACCCCTTCTCCTGATTATTTATTTTGCATGCTTGTGAAGGGTCATAGATCTTTAGAGATCATTAACTTGCTTCTTAGAATGGAGCAAATAATATACTTACCTGTTAATCACAAAGTTAGTCCAGGATTTGTTCAACAAGCACCTCATATGTGATAATTTGTGACCAATCATTGACTAAGTGGTATTTCTGAAGGGGAGATAGAAAGTACTATGAGAATCATGGGGCATCATTTTAAGGGCATGAAATTGATTGCATCAGTACTTCTTAGTTTCAACTCCAAAGCACCATCAGACTCATAGATTGTTAACTTTCACCACGCTCCTAGATTAACATCAAATTGATCAAATTTCTTGTTCTCCACCCAACTCACCAAGACTCATTTAGCACTTCACATGGGAAGAACCAGATTCATGTGCTCACCACAGGACTGACGAGATCAATGCCCTGGGATGCTACTCATACCACCAGTCATTGAAACTATAATCTTTTCACTGACCCTTGGCAGAAGCCAGATCCTCCATCATAGAAAGGCAAATGGACAACTGTCAAAAGCATTAGAGATTATCTAGGATCAACCTGATGTGTTGATCAGGTTGCAATAAAATCAATTTGCAATATACTAAGTATATTATGGCTGAACTAACTTCTGTGGTCTAGCCTAGAAATTAAACACCTTGCATATAGAACTAATAATATTCCAAGTATACATATTCATTTATAGCATTATTTCTAAGGGAAAATACATTCATGATTTTAATGAGAATCTTCAAGAACAAAGCTCCCCAGGTTAGTGCATGGAGAAGAAGGAGAATAAAAAGGGATATTTTGTTCCCATGACTTTGACTGTAGCACCTGAAAAAAAAAATCAAACGTTGCACCTTCACATTTCTATCTTGATCCAAAAAGTCATTAGCATATTACAAGGTCAAATTGAGTATTTTATTATTTCAAG